>NC_052152.1:84185295-84820010 GCF_902713615.1 Scyliorhinus canicula
TGATAATTACAGTCATTGGAAAGGTTGTTCAATTCCCTTACAAACTTGGTTAGCGTTTCTGTAGGCCGCTGCGGCGAGTCGTAAACACGTGGCATAAACCTCGTTAATGGGTCTAACGTACATTTTGTCCAGTATTGCCAGCGCTGCGGTGTAAGAACCGGCCGGATTCAGCTGTGTGGAGATTCTGTGGCTTACCCTCGCGTGCAGTAGGCTGAGTTTTTGTTCCTCCGTTGTTCCGGCGGTGCTGGCTTTAAAACATCTCAGCCAGTGGGAAAAAATTTCCTTAGCCTCTGCATCCTGTGGGTCGAGTTCTAGGCGTCCAGGCTTGAGGGCTGCTTCCATGATTTCTTCGACTGTTTCCTAAGTATATTAAATTGTTGGAACCAACAATTCTACGGACACGTGCTTGTAGGATTAGAATAGCGGTTTTAATATACTTACAACAGAGCCAGCCTGTTAGCCATTGAACTTTCGGTGAACTGGCCGGCTGACCCTGTGGCACTGATCTTTATACAGCAGCTCCAGGGGGAGGAGTCCTGGGCGGAGCCAAGGGAGAAGTCCCATACAACTCTCGAGCATTCCCAGAGCTACTCCCCCTGGAGGTCAGGCAGTGCAACTGCACTTACAATATAGGCACATGTATATACAGGTTATAATCCGGTGTGAATCACATTCACCACACTGTGAAAAGCCCCTAGTCGCCACATTCCGGCACCTGTCCGGGGAGGCTGGTACAGGAATCGAACCGTGCTGCTGGCCTGCTTGGTCTGCTTTAAAAGCCAGTGATTTAGCTGAGTGAGCTAAACCAGCCCCTATCTCATTTAGCTTCGTTCGGAAGAACTGAGCACTTCCGAACCGGGCAGAGCGAGCAGCAGCCAGATTGTAACTATGCCGGCTGCGAGCTGCCTTTTTACCATATAAAAATAACGCGGCCGCACTGTGCATGCGTGCCTGCTCACCTGTACACTTGCGCAAATCTCTGTGCATGCGCACGCACGCACAGTGTGCCCACATATTTTTTATCTGGTAAAAGGGCTGGTCCCAGCCGGCATAGTTAAAAGCTGGCTGTTGCACATGAATTTGCGCAATTGGGAGCGCCGTGACGGACGGCTCCGCGACCCTCCCGACACGCCCACAACCCACCTGCAGGTCGCGCCCCCGATTTTGAAGATCACTGCTCTAGATGGTAGTGGTGGTGGGTTCGGAAGGTGCTGCCTCTGGAGCCTTGGTGAGTTCCTGCAGTGTATCGTGTAGATGGTACACCCGGCTGCTGCCACCATGCGTCGGTGATGGTGTAAAAGCAAAAGAGCAGAAGTTGAGCTGTCAAAATGCGCAGCCTGCTCCTTTAACGAGGTTTTGCCTGGAAATTGTCCATTCAGAGACTGGGCTGTGACAAAGCAGGGGGCTGGCTGTGCGCATGATCTTTCACGGAAACTTTTGAAGGAGGTGGGAGCGGAGCAGGAGCAGTGAAATTTCCTGGACTGGACGTCGGAGCATAGTTTCCTGCGAGACACCGGACGACGTTGTTCTTATACCGATAATTTTAATGTGTGAAAGTTTCGAGAGTTCAGGAAGGCAGCCTGGTTTAAATAACTGTTGACGGTGACTCATGTCCACTTTTTCCCTCTGTCCGGGCTGTTGTCCTGTGAAGCCGGATCGATCATGTGAGTTGTTTCAATGCAGTCACATCCTTTTTTTTTACTTACCGTAACACCTTTGTATTCGGTTAGGATTTGGCAGCTCGGTGGGTTAATCACTGGCGAAACTTTGTGTTGTGAAATGCTAGGTTCTTGGTGTTTGGTAAGACTTTTTTATTAAGCGAAAAGTAACGACCCAAGAGTGTGTTCAAAGCACTAGGGGTGGGGTTTAGCGATCTTTTACTATTAAAGTGAAGTTTGAGTAGTTTCTAAACTAATGTGGGTGTTACTCTATTGAGGGTGTACTGTAAGGTTATTACGGTGCAGTGTTTGATATAAAATGGCACAGAGATAGCATATATCCAGCCTTCTGTTCAGGCGACAGGAACAATGAGTGTTGGAAAGGCATTTTACCACGTGAATGGGTACGGTGGAACCGAATAACTGATGCAATCATTCCACTCCTCCCTTTCTCTCAGTTCACCGTGCATGCAGTCAGTGCTTTGGAACAGTTTATTTTGCTTCATTAAAAGCAGAATGCAAATTGTTTTTCTGTTGAATTTCGCTTGGACTTTGGAGATGAAAGGCGTGCATTGTGTCTGCCGAAAGTCACATACATGCCTCTGTCACCTCCCAGAAATCTATTCCAGTGATCCTAAACTTTCAATTCGCACGCAAGTCTGCTGTCCGTATCCTCACCACGTTTGCCTGTGTACTGTCTAAACTACATTGCCTTTCACTCCCCTAACATCTCCCAATTCCTATCCTGTTCAAATTCCTTCATGGCCTCACCATGCCTTATCCCCGACCCTCCGAGAATTACCGGTTACTCTATCTCTGGCCTCCTGGCACCATTGATGACTGTACTCCAGCTGCCTAGGCCCTAAACTTCCGAATAATAATCTTTATTAGTGTCACACGTATTTTTTTCCAATTATGGGCAATTTAGTTTGGCAAATCCACCTACCCTTTGGGCTGCGGGGGGTGAAACCCATGGGGAGAAAATGTGAACTCTGCACAGACAGCGACCCAAGCCAGCAATCGAACCTGGGTCCCTGGCGCTGTGAAGCAACAGTGAAGCTACCGTGCTGCCCATTCAACCCCACATTAATTCTCCTTTACCTCACTCTCCTTTATGACCCTACTTCAAACTTGGCTGAAGAGTTGTAGTTTTAGTTTTCCCTTCTGGTAGCTTCCTCCTCTTTGGCTCAATGTGAATATTTGTCTGATTTCTGACTCTTGTGAAGTGCCTTCAGATGTTTCTCTGCGTTAAAATCAAATTATTAAGTGGGACTGCTTGCGTTTATTTCTTTTTAAAAGGCATTGATACCAGTGGTTCACCAGAGATTCATTGTCGCTTCTTCTTCAGTCAGACTCTCTGATTATTAAGCTGGAGCTGTTGAGCATATCATCAATTTGGAACCACAATGTTTCCAAAATATGAAATTGCTTTAAAGCATATGATAAAACAACTTGAGTCTGTAAAAACCATTGATCGTAGACACATAGAACAGTACAGCACAGAACAGGCCCTTCGGCCCTCGATGTTGTGCCGAGCAATGATCACCCTACTGAAACCCACGTATCTACTCCATACCCGTAACCCAACACCCCCCCCCCCCCCCCCCCAACCTTACTTTTAGGACACTACGGGCAATTTAGCATGGCCAATCCACCTAACCCGCACATCTTTGGACTGTGGGAGGAAACCGGAGCACCCGGAGGAAACCCACGCACACACGGGGAGGACGTGCAGACTCCACACAGACAGTGACCCAGCCGGGAACTGAACCTGGGACCCTGGAGCTGTGAAGCATTTATGCTAACCACCATGCTACCGTGCTGCCCCTAACACAGAACATGCATGTGTTTAAACGTTTTAGATTTTGAAATAGCAGTAAATCCGAGAGTACAATAGTCTTATGATTTGGGGTCCTGCAGAGGGTGGCAGAGCGGTGATGCTGATTGGCTGTTGCGGGGAGTGATTTGCCTCAGCTGCAGTCACTGTGACTATAAGGAGCTCTCTGAGGTTGGACTGCAGGGACAAGTTGAGGCAAGTATCGTGCAGAGGGCGGCAGAGCTGTGATGCTGATTGGCTGCTGCATGGAGTGAATTGTGGAAAGCTGCTGGCTGCCCATAAGGCCCTCCCCACCGGTGCCCAATCCCCCCCCTCCCCCAAACCAGGGCGGCCGCGGACTGAGTCCGCAGCTGCCACCTGAAGAGTCCCGGCCAGCCATAGCATGTTAGTTCCACGCCGTCGGGAACTCTGCCGGTCGGGAGCGATTGCCGCCAAGGCGCAATGGGGAAAGACCACTGTGTAAGGTCTTGCCAGCAAATGTACGAGGGGTTGGTAACAGTGTAAAGCCCCTCGGTCCGGGTCTTCAATACCACAATGTATGAAAGAAACAAAGCAATGTAAATATTTAAGAAAGAACTGTAACTTAAAGTAGGATACGTGTGTAACGTTATCCCAATTGAATTGAAGAAAGACAAATGAATGTAACTCAGATGGAAATGTACAGTCAAGACAATTGAAATGTTCTGTAAAGTTTATTATAAATTTTATGAATAAAGTATATTTTTTGAAGAAAAAAAAGAATTGTGGAAAGCTGCTGTTGGGTGAGTTTCTAGAATTAATATAGCAGTAAATATATTAGTTCTAGAAACTCATCCGACGGCAGCTTTCCACAATTCACTCCCCGCAACAGCCAGTCAGCATCACCGCTCTGCCGCCCTCTGCAAGATATTTTTTTTAAAAATATTTTTATTCTCCATTTTCACATTTTTCTCTAGAATTTATACCCCACCCACAAGCAGTAAACGGTAACAAA
Organism: Scyliorhinus canicula; assembly: GCF_902713615.1. Taxonomy (NCBI): domain Eukaryota; kingdom Metazoa; phylum Chordata; class Chondrichthyes; order Carcharhiniformes; family Scyliorhinidae; genus Scyliorhinus; species Scyliorhinus canicula. The sequence continues at coordinate 84,189,764 of NC_052152.1, forward strand.
TACAAAGTCAATTTCCTTATCAATAACAACGATCCCATCCTCCCACCACCCCAAGCAACAACCCACCTGACAATATAAGCATTAAATAGAACAAACCCTTGCACGGTGGGACAAACAAAGGAGAAATAAAAGAGAAAGGAATTGGGAATCGCCTTTGGTCACCATCAACCTATAGGGTCCCCCCCACCCCCTAACATTCAATGCAATCCAATCCCCAAAAGAGTACAGTAGACAACACCCATGCATTGCAAGCCCCTGCCCCCCCTGACTCCTCCCCTCCACTTCCTCTTACAAAAATCCTGCCCCCAACCACTGTTCCTTTCCCCCCCCCCCCCCCCCCCCCCCCCCATCTTTCCACCCCGGCTAGACTCATCGGGACCTGTTCTGCCAGGTTCCGATGGCCGCAGCCCCTCCCCCCACCTCAATTCCGTTCACTGGCCGGCTTAAACCGACCAGCGTGGAGGCCCCCACCCGGGTTTCTTTCCCCCTTGCCCGACCCCAGGAAAACCAAGAAATCCCCTTTAGCACACAAACACCGCATACGCTCCCAAGAACCATCATTGCAAGTGAAAGTCCCCTCTCTTCCCTTGTCCAAGTATATACAATGTTGGCTCATTTAGCACATACACCTGCTGCAGTGAAAACATACAGCTACATGAAGTTACATCGGTACATGACCACTTCTCAATTCAGCCACAGCCCTTCTGCCTTCGCAAATCCTGCACTGCTTCCGTCATCCCAAAATAAAAGTCCTTGGATTTGGAGGTCACCCTCAACTTAGCTGGTTATACTATGCCACACCGCACCTTACTGATGCACAGCGCCGCCTTCACCCGGCTTAAGGCAGCCCGCCTCCGCGCCAGCTCTACCGTAAAGTCCTGATATATGCGTGCTCCAGCCCACTGCACCACCCGCTTCTACTTTGCCCAGCACAGGACCTTCTCCTTCCCACTGTACCTACGAAAACACAGCGTCCCTACTCTTGGCGGCTCACTCTCCATTGGTACAGGCCTCCACCACCAATGAGCCCGATCCAGTTCATATCGGGAGGGATCATCACCCTCCCCCAATAGCTTCGCCAACATCGTGGCAAAATACTCAGTCGGCCTCGGGCCTTCCACTCCTTCGGGAAGACCCACAATCCTCAGATTCCGTCGCCTGTATTTGTTTTCCAAATCGTCCATTTTGGCTTGCAGACCCTCACTGATCTCTATCACCTTGCGCATCTCCTTCCCCATTGAGGTAAGTTGATCGCTGTGCTGCAACAATGTCTCTTTCACTTCCTTCAGCGCCTCGCCTTGCTCCCATACCTCCGCCACTGCGCTCAATACCGCCGCCCACACCGGGGCAATCGCCTCCTCCACCAGCACTTTCAATTCATCCCCCATCTCCTTCCTCATGGTCTCCATGTGTTTTGTGAAATGCCTTTTGAGTTCCGCGGCCATCACCTTAGTAATTTCTTCAGCCGTGGGCAATGCGGCCTCCCCTGGTGCCCCAGCCTCCATTTTTCTTGCTGTGCCCGCGGTGACCTTTCCACTCCCCAACGGACTTTCAGCTGACTTTTTCACGGCCATTTTTCTTACTTGTTCTCGACATCTTCCTTCACTGTGCCTTGTCCCTGCTTTTGCCACCTGTTACCCCTGGTACCGTGTGTTAGACCCCGAAAATGCTGTTCCTGAGTGGGAGCCCTCCAATGTGCGGCTGCCTCCTGCCCGCCATCACCGGAAGCCGTCCTCTGCAGGATACTTGCCTCAACTTGTCCCTGCAGTCTAACCTCACTGAGAGCTGCGTATAGTTGCAGTGACTGCACTTGAGGCAAATCACTCCCCACAACAGCCAATCAGTGTCGCCGCTCTGCCACCCTCTGCAGGAACCCAAATTATAAGCTACTGTACTCTCTGATGTACTGTTATTTCAAAATCTAAAAGTTTAAACGCGCATGTTCTGTGTCTACGATCAATGGTTTTTACACGCTCTCAAGTTGTTTTATCATATGCTTTAAAGAGATTTCATATTTTGGAAACATTGTGGTTCCAAATTGATGACATGCTCAACAGCTCCAACTTAATAATCAGGGAGTCCGACTGAAGAAGAAGCGACAATGAATCTCTGGTGAACCACTGGTATCCATGCCTTTTGGAAAAAAAAACATGAGCAGTCCCACTTAACAATTTGGTTTTTACTAGAAGAACTAGGAGCAGGAGTAGGCCATCTGGCCCCTCGAGCCTGCTCTGCCATTCAATGAGATCATGGCTGATCTTTTGTGGACTCAGCTCCACTTTCCGGCCCGAACACCATAACCCTTAATCCCTTTATTCTTCAAAAAACTATCTATCTTTACCTTAAAAACATTTAATGAAGGAGCCTCAACTGCTTCACTGAGCATGGAATTCCATAGATTCACAACCCTTTGGGTGAAGAAGTTCCTCCTAAACTCAGTCCTAAATCTACTTCTCCTTATTTTGAGGCTATGTCCCCTAGTTCTGCTTTCACCTCCAGTGGAAACAATCTGCCCGCATCTATCCTATCTATTCCCTTCATAATTTTAAATGTTTTTATAAGATCCCCCCTCATCCTTCTAAATTCCAACGAGTACAGTCCCAGTCTACTCAACCTCTCCTCATAATCCAACCCCTTCAGCTCTGGGATTAACCTAGTGAATCTCCTCTGCACACCCTCCAATGCCAGTACATCCTTTCTCAAGTAAGGAGACCAAAATTGAACACAATACTCCAGGTGTGGCCTCACTAACACCTTATACAATTGCAACATAACCTCCCTAGTCTTAACTCCATCCCTCTAGCAATGAAGGACAAAATTCTATTTGCCTTCTTAATCACCTGTTGCACCTGGAAACCAACTTTCTGTGACTCATGCACTAGCCCACCCAGGTCTCTCTGCACAGCGGCATGCTTTAATATTTTATCGTTTAAATAATAATCCCGTTTGCTGTTATTCCTACCAAAATGGATAACCTCACATTTGTCAACATTGTATTCCATCTGCCAGACCCTAGCCCATTCACTTAACCTATCCAAATCCCTCTGCAGACTTCCAGTATCCTCTGCACTTTTCGCTTTACCACTCATCTTAGTGTCATCTGCAAACTTGGACACGTTGCCCTTGGTCCCCAACTCCAAATCATCTATGTAAATTGTGAACAATTGTGGGCCCAACACGGATCCCTGAGGGACACCACTAGCTACTGATTGCCAACCAAAGAAACACCCATTAATCCCCACTCTTTGCTTTCTATTAATTAACCAATCCTCTATCCATGCTATTACTTTACCCTTAATGCCATGCATCTTTATCTTATGCAGCAACCTTTTGTGTGGCACCTTGTCAAAGGCTTTCTAGAAATCCAGATATACCACATCCATTGGCTCCCCGTTATCTACTGCACTGGTAATGGCCTCAAAAAATTCCACTAAATTAGTTAGGCACGACCTGCCCTTTATGAACCCATGCTGCGTCTGCCCAATTGGACAATTTCTATCCAGATGCCTCGCTATTTCTTCCTTGATGATAGATTCCAGCATCTTCCCTACTACCGAAGTTAAGGTCACTGGCCTATAATTTCCTGCCCTCTGCCTACCTCCTTTCTTAAACAGTGGTGTCACGTTTGCTAATTTCCAATCCACCGGGATCACCCCAGAGTCTAGTGAAGTTTGGAAAATCATCATTAGTGCATCTGCAATTTCCCTAGCCATCTCTTTTAGCACTCTGGGATGCATTCCTTCAGGGCCAGGAGACTTGTCTACCTTTAGCCCCATTAGCTTGCCCATCACGACCTCCTGAGTGATAACAATCCTCTCAAGGTCCTCACCTGCCATAGCCTCATTTCTATCAGTCGCTGGCATGTTATTTGTGTCTTCCACTGTGAAGACCGACCCAAAAAACCTGTTCAGTTCCTCAGCCATTTCCTCATCTCCCATTATTAAAACTCCCTTCTCATCCTCTAAAGGACCAATATTTACCTTAGCCACTCTTTTTTGTTTTATATATTTGTAAAAACTTTTACTGTCTGTTTTAATATTCTGAGCAAGTTTACTCTCATACTCTATCTTACTCTTTATAGCTTTTTTAGTAGCTTTCTGTTGTCCCCTAAAGATTTCCCAATCCTCTAGTCTCCCACCAATCTTTGCCACTGTATATGCTTTTTCCTTCAATTTGATACTCTCCCTTATTTCCTTAGATATCCACGGTCGATTTTCCCTCTTTCTACCGTCCTTTCTTTTTGTTGGTATAAACCTTTGCTGAGCACTGTGAAAAATCGCTTGGAAGGTTCTCCACTGTTCCTCAACTGTTCCACCATAAAGTCTTTGCTCCCAGTCTACCTTAGCTAGTTCTTCTCTCATCCCATTGTAATCTCCTTTGTTTAAACACAAAACACTAGTATTTCATTTTACCTTCTCACCCTCCATCTGTATTTTAAATTCCACCATATTGTGATTGCTCCTTCCGTAAAGATCCCTAACTATGAGATCATGAATCAACCCTGTCTCATTACACAGGACAATATCTAGGACCGCTTGTTCCCTCATAGGTTCCATTACATACTGTTCTAGGAAACTATCACGGATACATTCTATAAACTCCTCCTCAAGGTTGCCTTGACCGACCTGGTTAAACCAATCGACATGTAGATTAAATTCCCCATGATGACTGCTGTACCATTTCTACATGCATCAGTTATTTCTTTGTTTATTGCCTGCCCCACCATAACGTTACTATTTGGTGGCCTATAGACTACTCCTATCAGTGACTTTTTTGCCTTACTATTCCTGATTTCCACCCAAATAGATTCAACCTTATCCTCCATCGCACCGATGTTATACCTTACTATTGCCCGGATGTCATCCTTAAATAACAGAGCAACACCACCTTCCTTACCATCCACTCTGTCCTTCCGAATAGTTTGATATCCTCGGATATTTAACTCCCAGTCGTGACCATCCTTTAACCTTGTTTCGGTAATGGCCACTAAATCATAGTCATTCACAATGATTTGTACCATCAACTCACTTACTTTATTCCGAACACTAAGAGCATTCAGGTAAAGTACACTTATGTTGGTTTTTTTACCTCTGTTTTGAATCTTAACATCTCCAGTTTTATTCCTTTTAGTATTACTGGGCCTATTCACTGAGCTCCCCTCAGTCACTGTACCTTGTACTGTCACCCTTTTTGATTTTTGACTATGTCTTCTCTGCCTTGCACTTTTCCCTTTACTTCCTTTTGCTTCTGTCCCTGTTTTACTACCTTCCAACTTCCTGCATCGGTTCCCATCCCCCTTCCACATTAGTGTAAACCCTCCCCAACAGCTCTAGCAAACACCCCCCCCCCCCCCCCCCCCCCCGACATCGGTTCCAGTCCTGCCCAGGTGCAGACCGCCTGGTTTGTACTGGTCCCACCTCCCCCAGAACCGGTCCCAATGCCCCAGGAATTTGAATTCCTACCTCTTGCACCATCTCTCGAGCCACGCATTCATCCTATCTATCCTGACATTCCCACTCTGACTAGCTCGTGGCACTGGTAGCAATCCTGAGATTACTACCTTTGAGGTCTTAATTTTTTGTTTAACTCCTAACTCCCTGAATTCCGCTTGTAGGACCTCATCCCGTTTTTTACCTATTTCGTTGGTGCCTATGTGCACCATGACAGCTGGCTGTTCAAAACCCCCCCCCCCCCCCCCCCCCCCCCGAATGTCCTGCAGCCACTCCGAGACATCCTTGACCCTTGCACCAGGGAGGCAACATACCATCCTGGAGTCTCGATTGCGTCCACAGAACCGCCTGTCTATTCCCCTTACGATCGAGTCCCCTATCACTATAGCCCTGCCATTTTTCTTCCTGCCCTTCTGTGCAGCAGAGCCAGCCACGGTGCCATGAACCTTGCTGTTGCCTTCCCCTGGTGAGCCATCTCCCCCAACAGTATCCAAAGCGGTATATCTGTTTTGCAGGGAGATGGCCGCAGGGGACACCTGCACTGCCTTCCTACTCTTGCTCTGTCTTTTGGTCACCCATTTTCTATCTCCCTCAGTAACTTTCACCTGCGGTGTGACCAACTTGCTAAATGTGCTATCCACGACCTCCTCAGCATCGCGGATGCTCCAAAGTGAGTCCATCCGCAGCTCCAGAGCCGTGAAGCGGTCTAACAGGAGCTGCAACTGAACACACTTCTTGCACGTGAAAGAGCCAGAGACAGTGGACGTGTCCCTGAGCTCCCACATCGCACACAAGGAGCATGACACGGGTCTGGGATCTCCTGCCATGTCTTAAACCTTAGGTAAACTTATACAACTAGAATTTCAAAATAAAAATAAATAAATTAGACAATGAAAAGAAAAACTACTTGCCAGTCACTTACCAGGGTTAAAAAGCACCTCCGAAAAGCACCTTCTCTCACTCTGCACCGAATTACTTCACTGCACCAAATTACCAAGTTGCAATTCCCACTCTGGATGTGCTTCACTCCGGATGTGTCTCCTTGAAAAGCGCAGAGCAGTCTCACTTAATAATTTGGTTTTAACGCAGAGAAACATCTGAAGGCATTTCTTGAGTCAGAAATCAGACAAATATTCACGTTGAGCCAAAGAGGAGGAAGCTACCAGAAGGAAAAACTAAAACTTCAACTCTTCAACCAAGCTTGAAGGAGGGTTATACAAGGCGAGTGCGGTAAAGGGGGATTGATGTGGGGTTAAATGGGACGCACAGTAGCTAGCCAGTACAGACTGTGTTGTCATCTCTGGTTTGCTGCCGGTGCCACGTGCTAGCGAGGTGAAGAGCAAGGAGAGAGTGCAGTAAACATGTGGCTACAGGGATGGTGTAGGAGGTAGGGTTTCAGTTATTTGAATAAGCACATTCTGGAGAAGGTGGGACCGGTACAAACTGGGTGGGTTACACCTAAACCAGAGAGGCACCAATATCCTGGGAGGGAAATTTGCTACAGCTCTTCGTGGGGGTTTAAACTAATTTGGCAGGGGAATGGGAAACTGATTTGTAGTCCAGGAGATAGCGTTGCTGGAGTTCAGGAAGTTGAGGGTAGTGCAGTACTGAGGAAGGTACCAAGGTCACAAGCGTAGACCTGCAGGCATGGAGGTGGTTTGACGTGTGTCTACTTCAATGCGAGGAGCATCAGGAATAAGGTTGGTGAGCTTGAAGCATGGATTGGTACCTGGAACCAACATGGTGTGGCCATTACGGAGACGTGGCTAGAACAGGGGCTGGAATGGTTGTTGGGAGGGTCTGGTGTTTAGGAGGGTCTGGTGTTTAGATGTTTAAGTAAGATAAGGGAAGGTGGTAAAAGAGCTGGAGGAGTAGCATTGTTAATCAAGGATAGTATAATGGCTGCAGAAAGGCAGTTTGAGGAGGATCTGTCTATTGAGGTAGTGTGGGCTGAAGTTAGAAATAGAAAAGGAGAAGTCACTTTGTTAGGAGTTTTCTATAGGCCCCCAAACAGTAACAGAAATGTGGAGGAAAATATTGCAATGCAGATTTTGGATAGGTGTAGTCACAGGGTAGTTGTCATGGGTGAGTTTAACTTTAGAAATATTGATTGGAACCACTATAATTTGAATAGTTTGGATGGGGCTGTTTTTATCTAGTGTGTGCTGGAGGGTTTCCTCTCTCAATATATGGATATACCGACAAGAGGTGGGGCCACATTGGATTTGGTAATGGGTAATGAACCGGGTCAAGTGTTAGATTTGGTTGTGGGAGAGCACTTTGGAGATAGTGACCACAATTTGGTGACTTTCACTACAGCAATGGCGAGGGATAGGAACATACGGCAGGGCAAGGTTTATAACTGGGGGAAGGATAATTACGATGCGATCAGGCAAGAATTGGGGAGCATAAGATGGAAACAGGAACTGTCAGGCATAGGCACCATTGAGATGTGGAGCTTGTTCAAGGAGCAAATACTGCGTGTCCTTGATATGTATGCCCTGTCAGGCAGGGAGGAAATGGTCGAGTGAGGGAACCATGGTTTATAAAAGAGGTTGAATGTCTTGTCAAAAAGAAGAAAGGAAGTTGTGTAAGGATGAGAAAACAAGGTTCAGTTTGGGCACTTGAGGGATGCAAGATAGCTAGAAAGGAGCTCAAGAAAGGGTTTAGGAGAGCCTGGAGGGGGCATGAGAAGTCCTTGGCAGGTAGGATCAAGGAAACCCCAAGGCTTTTTACACTTTTATGTGAGGAATAAAAGAATGACCAAGGTGAAGTTGGGGCCGGTCGGTCAAGGACAGTAGTGGGAACGTGTGCATGGAGTCTGAAGATATAGGAGAGGCCCTAAATGAATACTTTGCTTCAGTGTTCACAAAGGAGAGGGGCCATGTCCGCATGTGGAAGCTTTGCACTATCACTTCAATAAGATGATAAACATGTGATGGTAATTGCACTAGTTTTAAAAATGTGTGAATTTAATGATTGATATTGATGTATTTAATAAGGCGTCACCAAGGAAGTCTTTCTTTTAAATGAATATCTGTCAATTTTACAAACAAGTTGCTTAAATGCCCTACTGCAGAATATTTTAACTTTGTGCTTGAAGTTTTGCCTTCATGACAACCCTGTGCATGCATGGGAAATCCCAGGTTTTTTGGGAATTAGAGAGAGCCAACCACAGAGCTGAAGGCGAGGATATTTGCACCTACACAAAAGGGAAAGTGCAAAAACTCTGGGAGAAACAAGAGAGATGAGGAGGGATTTTTTTTTTTTTATGAAACAGGAGAGAACATTGGGAGAAGGAAAAAAAAAACAAAGTTCCCCACAAGGGAAGAAGACAAAAACCATCAAGAAAAGCAAAACCGGCTCCAATTACCGAAATTGCTACAAGCAGCAGGCCTCGTGAGCTGGGGTCAGGGAGAAGCCCTGAAGATCTGAGAAGGCAGCTGAAGGTTGGTAACTCCGTGCTATATGATATTGGGCAAGGATACACCTTTTGGAAGAGCGGATTTCTGCTTAGCATGACCAAAGAGCAAATATAGTGCTTGTAAGTAATTCTTGAGGGCATTTATTGTGTGGTGTGCTTGACCAGCTTGCCATCGATAAAGTATTGAAGAGAAGTGAAGAATTCCACTTTGATTCAGATGTGGCTGAAAGAATGGAAACTTGGGAGAAAAAAATAATAAGAGGTTCATACACCAAGTGACAGTAACTTGACCTTTGGATTTTCATGGACTCGTGATGCCTCTTGCTCTATCCCAGAAAACATAATTTTCAAGAAAATGTAATTTGAATTGCCATTGCAATACAAAACACAATTTGTTCTCCATCAAGGATTTACAGTACTCAAGTGCTTGAGAGAACAAAACGTAAAGCGCAATTAACATATGATGGCGTGTGTGTGAGTTTCAGAATGTGTTACCTGGTAGCTGAGCTCATAACAAAATCGAAGAAACCGAACACCATTGCTGAAACCCCGTATTGTGAGAGTAATGTTGGGAGCTGATACTGCCAAAGAAATTGACACTCTTCCTCTTTCTGACAATACAATACAATCAAATGGCATACGAATGAAATGTCAGTTGATATTGAACAGAAGTTAGACACAAGTGAAAAATCTGCCACTGCCAGCTCTTGGCCCATGTCAGTATATTGATGGGGACTATCAAAGAGAATTTCTTCTTTTGCAAAGAATTACACATTCATATGACCAGAGGAAATTTATCATGTCACAACTGCTAATCTAGATGGAAGCGATCTTATCTGGACCAAGTGCAATGGCATCTGCACTGATGAAGCAGCTTGCATGTTGGGAAAAGGCAAAGGATTCATGAGTAAAGTGAAAGAACAGAATCCTGATAATCCAGGTCGGCCACAATATCCTGCACCGTGAAGCCCTTGTTACTATAACTGCAGTGTTAGACCAAACAGTGAAAATCATGAATTAATGTGTTGTCACATCCTTTGAAATTAAGCTTGTTTACTATTTTATATGAAGGGATGCGATCCGTGTACCAGGGTTTACTCATGCTCACACGTGTGATGGCTGAATCGGGGACAGGTCCTCTCTGTCGTGTTTTATGAGTTCCATAACGCACTGAAAGAGTTTTCGGCTCTGCATGAATTGCCACACAAAGATTTAACATGTGATGATTCCTGGTCTGCTGAGCTTGCATATTTACCAGATATAGTCAGTCATCTGAATGTTAAAATGTAAGGGAAAAACAAGAACATTTGACGCCTGCAGATAAACTTCCAAGGTTTTGGATCAAAATTGGCTCTTTGGTAGGAAGAAATAGCCAGTGGGTCAATTGAAATGTTCAAGCTGGCATCAGCAAATCCCACTGGCATAACTATACCTCATCTTCACACATCTCAAAACGCTATGCAAGGGAAGTTTGAATGCTACCTCCCATCCAAAGGTATGGAAGGCTTTGAATTAGTACATGGTCCATTTAGTTCACTTTTTCTTGAATCGTCAAATAAACTGTCATTTAAAAAAACAAGAAGGATTTGCAGAGCTCGGAATGGAGTTTGCACTGTGTCTGGACACATTTAAATGTCCCAAAGCTTCTCGCTGTGTTAGTGAGTGAGTGTATGGGTGAGTATGTAGGTGTGTAAGGGGGCAGAACAATAATCTAATTCAGATTGTACAAAAGTAGTACCCTTAGCATTTCCTTCAACTTATCTGTGTAAGTTGGCATTCTCAACATTGGCTTATGTATTAAAAAAAATACAAAAGGAGGGAGCACGTGTTAGTGGAGCAGGAATTGAGTTGCCCTTGTATCAGTTCTTCCCCAGATCAAGAAACTGCTCACTAAGGCAGGACAAGGTGTCATATTAACATTATCAGTAAGATGCTGCCTACAGTATTGCCTTTATTTATGAACTTTCACATTGGAAAATGCAGACCTCAAAAAACTGAAAACAGTTAATATCTTTAATGGGAAACTTTCAAATTGCATACATTTTCAATAAAAATATTTATTGTTTTTGACATAAAGCTGGTGATAAGGCTTTGATTGTAAACCTCTTTAAACTAATGAAACTTGCATTTAAATGGTGGCTTGACATGTTTTTAGGAGGTTTTAGAGAACATTTTTAGAGAGAAGTTAAGTAGAAGAAAATAGTAGGTGTGCCTCAAAATTCATCATGGTTATGAAGGTGCACCATGACGTAAAAAAGGTTGGGAATCAGTGCTCTAACCCTTTAATGTATCCTATTATTTTCACCCTCCTGTTCATGTCTCTGATTGTCACCTCAGGTTTACCTCCAATTACTCTCACTTTTCCTCCCCTCCCCAACCTACCCCCTTACACACCCACATACTCAGCCATACATACTCACCAAACAGAAGCTTTGGAACATTTAAATTCTTATCAGAACACAGCAGCTAGTGCTATGGCATATGTGCAGATTATCTTCTTTGCTCCTCCAGCTTTGGGAAATTATGCACAATGTGGGCCATTCACACTCTAAATGCAGGAGTGTTTCTCTTACTGATGACTGGTGGACTAATACTAAATTACTCGGCACATGATTGCAATGGGATAGTGAATACGGCAGGCAGCGGTATATGCTCACTTGAAAAGTAGTTCCTAGTTCTTTATGAACAATATAACATCTAGGGAGTCTTTTTGTTTGAAATCTCTTAATTCTATACAAGGAAAATAATAAAACTTGCTTGCGAATAAATGTGGCTTTCTATGTACAAGGGACCTTAAAAACAAACCCCTCGGCCAACTTCCTGGCTGGTTTGAAATCACAAACCTATGACTTTTAAGTGGGATTTTTTTCTGTTGAATTATAGTGGAAAATTGAGCCTGAATCAAGGATTTTCATGCATAATGAAAAATCAGATCTACAATCTCAAAGCAATGTCTGTAGATTCTATATAATTTGATGGGATGGGAGAGTAATCTGAGCAGAAAGTACTCCACCTAGGCTTTCACTCAATTATGTAAATAGGCACATGTAATGTATTAGCATTAAGTCAATTAATCAAATAGCAGTTTGACATTTTACTTAATATTTAGAAATTCCTGTGAATTGCTTATAGCATTTGTTCTGTCTAATAGTAATCTCCTGTTTGGAGATTGTGTACCCTTTTGGGTACTCGTAATTCAATTAACCCAATTGTTATTTTTAAATACGTACTTTAAAAATAATAAACTGGGACCACACCAAGCTGGACCATTTTGCATATATTTTACTATATATTGATTCCTGGGGGTAGGCCTACCTAATACTGTTACGTATCTTTTTCCTCTGTCCCATGAAATAGCTTAAATTCATTCAACCCATTGCTCTCCGATCTGTACAGTATTTGTTGTTTCTCCAATTTGAATTTACTTTCTTCAACACTTCCAAAAGGGCTTATTTTGATGAAGTGTGAAATCAAATTATTCCCTAATTGCGAGCAACTAGCTGTATATTTCTAGTTTTTGTTTCACGTGTACAAATTTTTTTAAATTTTCCTTTCGTCCACTTTAAGGTTCCGATTATCCTCAAATTGATTGTTCTGACATCCAACCTCCATTTATACAAAGGTGGAATTTGAAGGTCTGCAACTTACGCAATAAATTTTGAACTATGAAGTGATTGAGTTCTTAAACACACAGATTTTACTGGAGACACTGCTGTTAAAAATGCATTAATTTACACTAAAATTGGGGTCGGTAGACCTACGCCCAGGATTCATGCATGCAAACTAATCAAATGCAGTTTATTAAATAAAAGTATCAAATGATAGGCATGCGACAGGCTGTGGTGGAATTTTAGATACTCAGGAGGCATTTATTATGGATTTGGTGTATCCTGATGTGATCTATTGAAATGCCCCCTGGCAGGTGACCAGGAAATTTAAGATGGTTTCACTTCAGCTCTTTGTTTCTTTTGTAACCATATATGAATCTAAAAAATTCTGGAATTCTTCTGTTCTGCATTGATATAGCCTAAAGTGGAGATTAGTTATATCACAACAGGAAGTTCGAGTTCTTGTGCAATGCTCAACATTCCTGAGTATCTAAAATGCCACCACAGCCTGTAGCACTTGTGACATTTAATACCTTACACTTTTAAATATGCATTTGATTAGTTTGCGTGTAAGATTCCTGGGCGTAGGCCTACCAACCCCAATTTTAGTGTAAATGAATGCATTTTTAACAGCAGTGTCTCCAGTAAAAACTTCAGAACTCAGTCACTTCATAGTTCAAAGTTTATTACATAAGTTGCAGGCCTTCAAATTCCACCTTTGTTCCGACATCCACTTCTTATGTTCTTTTCCAATCCTCCATTTATCTAATCAATTTGAGGGTAATCTGAGCCCGAAAGTGGACGAGAGGAAAATGTTAAAACATTGTACTCTTGAAGCAAAAACAGGAAATATACAGCAGGTGTCTCTATATTAAGGAAGAATTTGGTATCGCATTTATGGCAGTGTTGAAGAGAGCAAATTCAAATTGGAGAAACAACAAAAACTGTATTGATCGGAAGGTTGAATGAGTTTACGCTGTTTTAGGGGACATAGGAAAAAGATAATGAACAATATGTGCAAATATGTTGTCTAGTAAAATGTATGCAAATATCCCACAAAAGAAAGAAAGCAAAGAGATGTTTGAAGAGCCTTTTGTCCCCTTACTGAATTAAATGCTGGTATTGAAGTGCGACTTGCTTAAAAGTAGCTCGTTTCAGATGTCCAGCAATGTATACAATTATAATCCCAATGAAACTAGAACAGGCTGCTTTAATTGAACTGATTTAATTAACGTAGGTAGGATGAGTAATTAATAGTTTAAAACTTTGACCCCACCCATTCGTCATTGAAAATGTATGAAATGAAAATACCGGAAGGAGTCAAAGACACACCCCTCCCCCAAGACACCCATTTCTACCGTCCCAGTCTCAAGTTCGATCAGCCTTCTCAAGTGAACCCACGGAAAACAACAGATTCTGACGGAATCCCTATCGTGCACTTGGATCATGCGTGGACCGACTGGCAGGTGTGTTTGCTGACATCTTTAACCTCTCCCTACTCCGTTCCGAGGTTTCCACAGGTTCACCAAAAAGCCAAATTTGGGCAGTCGTGACAAATATTCTGGCATGCCGGTAACCTAAATGTGAAAATTGTAACACGATTAAATTGATTTGTAGTTTTGAGTACATGTGTGGGTTTGGTGACTGGATGTAAATAAATCAAATCAGATGCTCCAGAAATATTGAAAAAAAGCTTTAAAATTTGGACTAAATTCTTATTTGTGGTATGGAATAACACAATAGGTTTGTGATTAATTTTAAGTTGGTAAATGCATAAAGTAACTAAAATAATGACGTTTTTAGTAAATTTACAAGCCACTTTCCTTTTTTAATAGTGTTCCTGACACAAGGTGATGCCAACTCTGTTCTGAGAAGAGTTCGAAGAAGTAATACCCTCTTGGAAGAACTACGCCGCGATAATCTAGAACGGGAATGTCTAGAGGAAGTTTGTACTTATGAAGAAGCTAGAGAAGTTTTTGAAAATTATGAAAGGACTGTAAGTTGAAATGTAACAGACTGCTGGGTGACAGATGGGGTGATGCACTATCCTTCATATTTGGCTTTGAAAGTAGCCCTTGTTGACAGCAGATGATGCTGATTTTCAGCTGCAATGTCTTGTGTGTGGGTGTAAAGGCCAGGACACTCTTTACTTCATAATAGGAACAAATGGCAATATGAGGGGGGAACAATATACATGGGAATTATGATCTGGAATGCAGTGCCTGAAAAGGTGGTGGAAGTAGATCCAAAAATATCTTTCAACGGGTATTTGGATAAAATTTGAAGGGCTAAAGGGGAAGAGCAGAGGAGTGGAGTGGGGCTATGTGCAGCATGTTGTGCTGAATGGCCTCCTGTGTTGTATGGTCTCCTGTGTTGTATGGTTCTGCAATCTGGTGCTTCAGGGCCAGAATGGATGATATGGGGAGAGCGAAATAGATGGTAATGCGTTTAAGGATTTTCAAGGAAATTTACATCAGCCACAGTATTCTACTTTAATTTGAAAATCTGGACTGCGTGAGAGGGCTTAATAACATCTGCAGCAACTGTCTGGTTCAGTACTTTAAAATTGGGATTGAAGCATGCTGTGGCAGTTTTGGGGATTTTTTTTAAAATGCTGGTACTGGAATAACTTTTTTTTAAATTCCAACAGCCAGCTTCGCTATCCCTTCATTTACCGAAGATTGAATTTAAATGTTTATTTCTGGGTTAAAAGTATTGTAGACTTATGCTTTAAATGCTAATTGTCATCCTGCATTCATCATTAAACTGCTGTGTTAAACTTTATTGGCAAGTTTATATATGCATAATACAAGTTGGATTTTGTTTTCGATTGTTCCCTGTGCAACGCCTATTATGTTTTTAAAAACCTATTATTTTGCCAGTATGCAAATTCTTTGTTCACGAGAATAAAATTGCTAGCCTGGCAGTGAGCAGGTCAAATTACTACTTGGGAGAGAGTATCTTTAACATCAGCTGAAGCATGATTTGTAAACGATATCTCACGGTTGTGAAGTTAATCAGTACATTTAGATCAACGTTCCCCCTCCCCATGCACATGGAAACAAGGAGAGACATGGGGCGGGATTCTCCGCAAATGCGGAGAGTCGTAAAGGCTGCCGTGAAACTGGCCGTGTTTCACGGCAGCCTCCGCCCCCCCCCGCCCGGGACCTGATTCTCTCCCCACCGGTCGGGGCTAGCAGCGCGGCTCCGCGAAGCATGGCATCGCAGGCTTAGCAACCGTCGCTAAGCCCACGCGCCAAGGGTCACGGCAGCTGACGCGCACGATGACGTCAACCGCACATGCGCGGATTGGATGGCTCCAACCTGCGCACTGATCCTGCGGGGCGGCGGAGGAACAAAGAGTGCGCGGGTTTCGGACCCGCTGCCCGCGATCGGTGGGCACCGATCGCGGTCCCATGCCACCCTTGACACGGCCGTGCCAATCGGTGCCATGGTTGTCGGGAACGGCACTTTGCGGCCGTTTTCACGAACGGTGAGAGCAGGTGTGTTTGCGTTCGTGAAAACGGCCGTAAAGGCCTGGGAACTCGGCCCATTGGCTAGGGGAGAATCGCTGTTCGCCGTAAAAAAACGGCGAGCAGCGATTCGTGTCGTGGGGCGGCCGTGGTGGGGGGGGAGGGAGAATAGCGGGAGGTCGGGAAAATGTCGGGAAGGCCCTCCCGCTATTCTCCGACTCGTCGTGGGCAGAGGAGAATCGCACTAATGGTGTACGACAATATAAGAAAGTTGCTGAGCTCCAACCTTCAGACAGGGCTTTTGTTTTGAGAAGGAGAGATTAGTGTCACCAGAGAAATTTCTCAAGTAGCGTGTGAATCTGGAATGACACACATTTGCCTTGGGCAGAAAGACCAACATGCATGGGAATCGGGGGAAGCAGGATCATACAGTACGTTCTGGAAGTGATGGCGAAGATAGGGGCTGACAAAGGAGGGAGTGATTAGATTCCAGTATGCAGAGGTGGAAAGTGCAGGCTGAACAGTTGAGTGACCGCAAGAAATAGCTGGCATTCGGTTTTCGTTACTGCACAGCTTTTCTTGTCAATTGACCTTCCCCTTCCTGATATGCATGGGAACTCTGGCATGTTTAGAGAATCTCCAAACCAAACTACTGAGCAGTTATTCAAGTAGTTTCCTGTGAAGAGACACATCACATCTTGGAGTCTGTGCTGGAGTTCTCTGGGCTTTTCCAGAGTTAAGCTTTGGAGATCTTCACCCTAGCATGCACAAAGGAAGGGTTTGAGCTTAAATCATCTAAAATGACCTGGTTTTCAGCACTGAGCATGTGCAAACATTGTGCTGGTTTGCAAGGTTACCTTTGAAGCACAGATGGTGATAACTTAACCGTCATACTTGTGACCTTTTGAAATTTTTCTTTACAAAAATTTCACTACTTTTGATTCCATTTCTATTTATGGCAGGGAATATATTCCATATACTAATGATCTATCATGTTAGAAATTCTTAATTCTCATGTCCATTCTTTTGATGATTCGCTTTATGCTCATTGGTTTTTCGTTATTCACCTTATCAAACACTTCATAATATTTCTCAGTATCATCAAAGTTTTCCTTTCATTTCTGATCTAGTGAAAAAATAAGCTGCAGTTTCCCAAGTCATTTTTGCCATTAAATAAGAAAGGTCATAAAGAGAATCTCGGAAAACCCTTTGCTGATTGTCAAGAGTGCTCTGGTGTACTGTGGAGCTGCCTAGCTTGAATATTAATTACAGATGCTGGGAAGTTAGAGGAATGGATGCCACCAAGAGGTATCTCCTGATTTTAACGTGGTCATGAGGTTTTTTCAACACTACGTCCTGGGCAACATATACCTGCTGCTAACCTCTGCTACTTTTAGCCACAGCCTCCAGTCCTTCCCATCCACAGGAAAAGAGAGCTTCCCGGGAGAACATTATTTTCTTATTTAATTCCCCTTCCATAAACTTCAGAAGCAAGCTTTCCTGCAGCTGTTAAACATAGAACAGTACAGAACAGGCCCTTCGGCCCTCGATGGTGTGCCGAGCATTGTCCGAAACCAAGGTCAAGCTATCCCACTCCCTGTCCTTCTGGTGTGCTCCATGTGCCTATCCAATAACCACCTGAAAGTTCCTAAAGTGTCCGACTCCACTATCACAGCAGGCAGTCCATTCCACACCCTAACCACTCTCTGAGTAAAGAACCTACCTCGGACATCCCTCCTATATCTCCCACCCTGAACCTTATAGTTATGCCCCCTTGTAACTGCTACATCCGCCCGAGGAAATAGTCTCTGAATGTCCACTCTATCTACCCCCCTCATCATCTTATAAACCTCTATTAAGTCGCCTCTCATCCTCCTTTGCTCCAAAGAGAAAAGCCCTAACTCCTTCAACCTTTCCTCATAAGACCTATCCTGCAAACCAGGCAGCATCCTAGTAAATCTCCTTTGCACCCTTTCCAATGCTTCCACATTCTTCCTATAACGAGGTGACCAGAACTGCACGCAATACTCCAAATATGGTCTCACCAGGGTCATGTATAGATGCAGCATAACCCCGCGGCTCTTAAACTCGAGCCCCCTGTTAATAAATGCTAACACATTATAAGCCTTCTTCATGGCTCTATCTACTTGAGTGGCAACCTTCAGAGATCTGCGGACATGAACCCCAAGATCTCTCTGTTCCTCCACATTCCTCAGAAACCTGCCGTTGACCCTGTCATCCATATTCAAATTTTTTGTACCAAAATGAATCGCCTCGCACTTATCAGGGTTAAACTCCATCTGCCATTTTTCGGCCCAGCTCTGCATCCTATCAATGTCTCTTGCAGCCTACAACAGCCCTCCACCTCATCCACAACTCCACCAATCTTGGTATCATCAGCAAATTTACTGACCCACCATTCGGCCCCCTCCTCCAAGTCATTGATAAAAATCACAAATAGCAGAGGACCAGCACTGATCCCTGTGGTACACCGCTGGTAACTGGTCTCCAGTCTGAAAATTTTCCATCCACCACCACCACCACCACCCTCTGTCTTCTATGTGATAGCCAGTTACTTATCCAATTGGCCAAATTTCCCTTTATCCCACACCACCTCATTTTCTTCATGAGCCGACCATGGGGAACCTTATCAAACGCCTTACTAAAATCCATGTATACGACATCAACTGCTCTACCTTCATCGACACACTTGGTTACCTCCTCAAAAAATTTAATCAAATTTGTGAGGCAAGATTCCTTCACGAATCCGTGTTGACTATCCCGGATTAAGCTGCATCTTTCCAAATGGTCATAAATCCTATACTTCAGGACCTTTTCTATTAACTTACCGACCACCGAAGTAAGACTAACTGGCTTATAATTACCAGGGTCATTCCTATTCCCTGTCTTGAACAGAGGAACAACATTCGCCACTTTCCAGTCCTCTGGCACTATCCCCGTGGACAGTGAGGACTCAAAGATCAAAGCCAATGGCTCTGCAATCTCATCCCTTGCCTCCCAAACAATCCTTGGATATATCCCATCTGGCCCAGGGGATTTGTCGACCCTCAGGTTTTTCTAAATTGCTAATACATCCTTCCGCAGAACATCTACCTCCTCCAACCTACCTGCCTGTATCTCACACTCATCCTCAAAAACATGGCCCCTCTCCTTGGTGAACACTGAAGAAAAGTATTCATTCAATGCCTCTCCTATTTCTTCTGACTCCATGCACGAGTTCCCGGCCCTACCCTCACCCTGGTCATTCTTTTATTTCTCACAATGAGTAAAAAGCCTTGGGGTTTTTCTTGATCCGACCCGCCAAGGACTTCTCGTGCCCACTCCTAGCTCTCCTAAGCCCTTTTTTTTTTTAGCTTATTCCTTGCTACCTTGTAACCCTCGAGCAATCCAACTGAACCTTGTTTTCTCATCTTTAGATACTCTTCCTTTTTCCTCTTGACAAGACATTCAACCTCTTTTGAGAACCATGGTTCCCTCACACGACCATTTCCTCCCTGCCTGACAGGGACATACCTATCAAGGACACACAGTATTTGTTCCTTGAACAAGCTCCACTTTTCATTTGTGCCTTTCCCTGACAGTTTCTGTTCCCATCTTATGCTCCCTAATTCTTGCCTAATCTCATCATAATTACCCCTCCCCCCAATTATAAACCTTACCCTACCGTATGCCCCTATCCCTCTCCGTTGCAATAGTGAAAGACACCGAATTGTGGTCACTATCTCCAAAGTGCTCTCCCACAAACAAATCTAACACTTGGCCCAGTTCATTACCCATTACCAAATCCAATGTGCCTCCCCCTCTTGTCAGTCTATCCACATATTGTGAGAGGAAACCCTCCTGCACACACTGTACAAAAACTGCCCCACACGAACTGTTCGACCTATAGAGGTTCCAATCAATATTTGGAAAGTTAAAGTCACCCATGACAACTACCCTGAGACCTCCACACCTATCCATAATCTGTTTTCAATTTCTTCCTCCACAACTCTATTACTATTTGGGGGCCGATAGAAAACTCCTAACAATGTGACCGCTCCTTTCCTATTTCTAACTTCGGCACATATTACCTCAGTAGGCAGATCCCCTTCGAACTGCCTTTCTGCAGCCATTAAACTATCCTTGATTAACAATGCTACTCCTCCACCTCTTTTACCACCTTCCCTACTCTTACTGAAACATCTATACCTGGGAACTTCTAACATCCATTCCTGTCCCTGTTCTAACCATGTCTCCGTAATGGCCACAACATCGTAGTCCCAAGTACCAATCCACGTTCCCAAGTTCACCTACCTTATTCTGGATGCTCCTTGCATTGAAGTAGACACACTTCAACCCACCTTTCTGTCTGCCGGTACGCTCCTGCGACCTTGATGCCCTCCTCAGTACCTCACTACTCTCAACACTGGCTTCTGGACTACAGCTCATTTTCCCAGCCCCCTGACAAATTAGTTTAACCCCCCCCGAAGAGCCATAAAAAATTTCCCTCCCAGGATATTGGTGCCTCTCCAGTTCAGGTGCAAACCGTCCTGTCTGTACAGGTCCCACCTTCCCAAGAATGTGCTCCAATTATCCACGTCACCTTTTGCTGTGGTTCTTTCTAAATAAAGAGCCTTCATTGACACAGAGTGGGTCATCATTGCACCTGTGCATTAGGATGGGTCAGGAAACCCGGAAGCAGAACGTGACGACTGTGCCTGAGTTTCAGTTACAAATTAGTTGGTTTCCCACCCTGCTATCAGTCTTGCTGGTGTATATTGGGGTCTATTTAGTTGTAGTTCTACCCAAAAGGCACAGCACACGTCCACAGGATGCCATTAGGTGTGACTTGGAGGTAGGAGGGGGTCAGGCCTTCTAACCAGAAAAATAGCTCAAGCTGGTCAATGGCTCTTAAAGCTGACTGGTTTGTGTGTTTGTTTATTTATATATGTGACCATCCTTCAATGAGGCACAATGATACGTGATACAGTTTTAAGACGCATCATCTCCAACATTTCTTTGTTTCTAGTCTGGGGAATAAAATGTACGTTAAATAAAACTGTAAAGGGGAATGCAAAATTCAAGATATGTATTAGTTTTGCATTCCTAATTGGTCCTGAGCAGTTTTCCTTCTCCATATGATTAGGTTTGAACCTAAAAAAAAGGAAAATCAAAGTGACATATGGTGAAAGGTACCCTGTTTTCCTCAAGAGTCACCCCAGTTTGCATAACTGAATCCAATGCCTTACGTAATCAGAGGCATTCCTTCCTCCTACAACCCAGATAATTCATACTGAAATAACAACAGAAAATGGTAGAAATAATCAGAAGGTCTGTCAGCATCTGTGAAGAAAAGTACAGAGTTAATGAGCAGAATTTTCTGATTTTGTATGCAAAGTGACACGGCATGTGCGAGCGATGGCTCCCAGGGCAGCCATGTTTTTAGGCACTCGGTGCAAAAACAGTTAAGGGGTGCGTCCCGTGACAATGCTGGCAGGGTTGCTCTCATTGAGCCCATTCCACCAGCAATAGATTTTGAAAGAACAAAAATACATTCCCATTTTAGCAAAAATGAAAACATCAACAGATCACACCCCCTCCCACCCTCCCCCCTGGGCAGTGCCAGGGTTCTGCCCAGGCATAACTATCTTTCCCCCCATCCCACCTGGGAGCTGTTCACCTGTGCATCTGTCATGATTCATATCGCTGTGCGGGAAGGGGCAACTATCAGCCTAAAAGCCCAATGATATTTAAATCCATGCAAATGAGAATCCTAATCTTCAAAGTCGGGATGCCCATTGTATCATTGGGCAGGTGGCTCCTTTCTCCTTGGTTCACAATTTTGCACCTACCAGCTAACTCCTATGCTACTGAAAGGACTGAGGGGGAAGTGCCTGGTCCATAACGAGCTATTAATTGTCTTCCCAAGACAGTTAACTGAGAGAAATGGCGATGCTTTTTATGATTGCAAGCATATTTTATTTTTTGGTAACTTGCCACAGACTGGTTCCCTCGCCAAGAATTGCAGGCTGGATAAAGCTGTCCCTGCAAGAGGATTTGTTTCTGCCCATTTAAAAAAAAATTGGATTCAATTTTTATTTTGCTGACTTACAAAAAAAATCAGTAATTTATTATTATGTTGCATAGCATGGAATTGGCCATTTAGTGTCTCCATTCACTCACTCCAGTGTTAATCATGAATGTTAACCAAAACTGCATCAAACTGCTGCCCACAGTAATGCTGCAAGCTAAAATTCCCTGGTGTATCTTTTAAAAGCCGGATGTTTTGACTCTGGGTTGGAAATACAATGAGAACATAAGAGTATTTACTATTGGCTATTTATATTTTATTTGTCGATGATTAGAAATAAGATCATTCAAGTTTTGAAATCTAAACAGAACAACCCGATGATTATATAATGTTTCAATTAAGCCTTACCAGTGATCATTTAATTCTCCTCAATGGAGTTGTTTCCCGTGTATTCCCTGGATAACGACATAATTTTTTTGATTTCTGAGTACATGAAAACAAATGGTTCTCATCTCATGAGGGGTAACAACTTGGCAAGGGTTTTCAGGCTATCTGTTATTCCTTTTTCTCCTTTTGCCCACCTCCCCTTCCCGGGAGTAAAAGTTACACTATTGTTTTTTTCCCCAGTTATTCAGAAATCTCTCCCAGTTTTTCAAGAGGAACAAAGTCCTCTTATTTACGTAGTTGCATTCTACCATTTGCAGCTAAAATTCACTTCTATGCAGCATTGTATTGAGCAACAACACACTATTGGATCCAAGCCTTCATCAATCATTGTCTATAATTTGTTGATGTCACTGTCTTTCTTCATCCCGGCCATAGAAAATACTTCCATTTTTTTCTGTTCTTGTAGATTTTTCAACATGTGTAGCATGTTCCAAACTCTGCTCAAGGGCTCAGTGCAGGGACTATTGGGAATACAAATGTGGTTCTACATTATTGTCGGAAAGTTCTTGTTGTCTACTTGCTTTCCTTTTTTTTTCAACAAAAGGAGTTCCTGCAACCTATTCTAAATTCAAATCACTTTACCTTCTTAGAGACTCAACCTCAAACAACTGGCATCTGATTAAAATAAACTTTACTTAAGTTACATTTTTACTAATGTCTTTAGATTTACACAATGCAGGCGGGAAGATTATTTTGAGTCGAGCAATATTGAAAATGGTGTGATTCAGTTTAATCATTTTTTTTATTTTCAGAATGAATTCTGGACAAACTACATAAAAGAACAAAATGAGAATCAAGAAAATAGCTCTGGTGTCAATATGGAATCTGTTTATCTTGTTGCGCCTCTAATAGCAGGGCTTCTTATGATTGTTATTATACTCTTTGTTATCTGGAGGTGCCAGGTGAGAAAGGCAAATCACAGGCAGAATGCTTATGCCCAGTCACGGCAGCAGGCAAATCAGCCTGCCAGAAATGTATCAGTGGTTGTGTTCAATTGCAACGAGCATCCTGTCAGTCCATTTGATAGGTTGCATACGCAACAACCAGACGCTATGACTGCTCATATTTCAAATGGGAATGGGCTCCCTATAGGAACATCTGTACACAGTACAGATCTACCTCCAACCTATGATGAGGCTATGAGGCAGGTCAGTGATATAAGAATTGATGGTGGCACACACACTGAGGATCCTCCAAACTATGAAGAAATTGTGACCCCCACAAATGCAGCTAACAATGCCACTGAGGTTGCCAGGAATGTTAGACGAACAGAAGTTTAAGAAAAAAATTACATATTATCCATAATTACATGTCACTTTCATAATAGTACAAGTAGCCAGCTTTTCTTTTGTGATGTTTAATGCAGTTTTTACAGTTGTTTCATTATCTGGTATGAAACAGATAGGAAAAGTGCAATTTGATAAGTTGGGGGAAAAGGCAAGAAGAAAGGAATTTAGAATTTGTATCTTTGTTGGCAGGAAATGAGGATAACATTAATTAGTCTGCGCTCATGTAAACATTGGACACTTGCGTCCGAGCTCCCCAGTGTCAGATTGTATCTTTTTGGGGGGAGGATACTCCAAAATTGCCATTCGGAGCTTTACAGATAAGCATTTGCACGATACTTGTTCAGAAGTGCAAATTTCCTCTGGGCAATTGTCCTGCTCTGTGAAACATCAGAAAATGCGATTTTAAATTGCAAACTGTGGAAGGTCTGCCGGTTTTACATGAGCAGTTACTCAGATAAAGTTGGAAGAATAAAATCTTCTTCTAACTTCAGGGTAGCTGTTGTAAAGACTCAGCCCGACCCTGATTTTTATGGTATTTTGCAAACATTGTTAAATATGGATCGGTATTATTAAAAAATCCTGAAAGTTCTGTTGATTGCTTTGTAAACACCACAAGGAATAGTGAAAAATGGGGTCCACTTTGTTCGGGTTCTGTTTCCCTTTCCAATACACACAAAATGATGTGAATGTAGAAAATACAGATGGGACAAGAGGAATCTGGTTTTTCATTGAAGTCCTGACAAGATAATTAGAAACGTAATATTGAATTGCCTGTATCAAAATTCCAGGTCTACCCAAAATGCATGCTAATTTTAGTTGCTATTTGCAAAACATGGTGTGTATTGATTGCATAGTGCCATTATTGCCATATAACGTTTGGTGCAAGAGAACAGTGTGTTTGATTTTTTTTTTCCCCACACATACAAACTTCAGGAAAGTGTGGGAGTGAATTTAAATATCTCATGCATATTAAACTGTTTAGTTATGTTGTGTATATTAGAGTGAAAATGTTCATAAATAGTGAATGGTGTCTGGAGTACAGTAATACACAACAAAAAGTGCCATTAGAGTTGAATGTCTCAGGAAACAGCAATTGAAACTGCACATGGATGTGAAGCAATAAAAGTTTCCTTCCATATTTGTATGAAATTAAACCCTGTATGTAATTTAAGTCCCCTCACAAATTAGAATATTTAGTAGCACGAGAAACTCGGATACTATTATGTATTGGGGTCTAGCTTCAAATGGAGTAAAAAAATAACTATTCCAGCTGGGAGACTAACACTGCTGTTGCAGTGTGTTTTTTTTATCATCTATGCCATAGATGTAAAATGGGAGCAATGTAGGACAATGATTATCATCTTCCTTCACTGGCAAATAACTTTAATCTTCCTTGGATTGGATTGCATTACTACATAACCTAGAAAAACTGTTGATTAGCTTTAGATGCTATACCCAAAAAGATGGCCATTGTATACTACTTTTTTTAAACAATGAAAAGTTGAAATACCAATTAATCACAATTTAACTGATCTCCATCTGGAGGTAGTTGATGGTGAAAGCATGGGTGCCAATATACTATTAATGCTATCTTAACTGAACATTGCCATTGCAATAATTTCCTCCACATGCCTCAATGTCCATATTATGGAAATATATATTGCAGACAATAGAATTACCACTATCTGTAGCTTGGCTTATTTTATAAATGTTGAAATTCTGGGATGAATGACACTGACTATTCAATAATGTATCTATGCATTGCTATGTTTTTGTATTTGAGTTTTGATTCAATTTTAATATGCACAAAACCAAACAGCCTTGTGTTTAAATTTATCAACCTAACGAATCAGAGGCACTTTCCTTTTTTTTAAATTGTTTTTATTAAAGTTTTTTCAATCAGAATTTTTACATAACAGAAAAATAAACGAAAAATATTGAACAAAACTAGGTTGTTATCATTGTACGAAAAGAAAATATACTTTAAATAGACAATTTCCACCCCCCAAGTTGCTGCTGCTGCTGACATTTTACTGCTCCCCGAGAAACTCAAGGAAAGGTTGCCACCGCCTGGAGAACCCCAGCAAGGACCCTCGCAAGGCAAACTTTATTCGCTCCAGGCTGAGGAACCCAGCCATGTCACTGACCCAGGTCTTCACAATCGGGGGTTTCGAGTCCCTCCACATTAACAAGATCCGTCTCCGGGCTACCAGGGAGGCAAAGGCCAACACCTCGGCCTCTTTCGCTTCCTGCACTCCCGGATCCTCCGACACCCCAAAGATCGCTATTGTTGGACTCTGCTTCACCCGTGTGTCCAATATCCTGGACATAGCCCTCGCAACGCCCTGCCAGAATTCTTTAAGCGGTGGGCATGCCCAAAACATATGGGCATGGTTCGTCGGACTCGCTGAACACCTCGCGCACCTGTCCTCCACCCCAAAGAACTTGCTCATTCTCGCCGCCGTCATGTGAGCCCGGTGTACCACCTTAAACTGAATTAAACTGAGCCTGGTACATGATGCGGACGAATTCACCCTTCCCAAGGCATCAGCCCACAGGCCCTCATCTAGCTCCTCCCACTTGCCCTTCAACTCCTCCACTGATGCTTCCTCCGTCTCCTGCAGCTCCTGGTATATGTCCAACACCTTCCCCTCTCCTACCCAGATGCCAGACACTACCCTGTCTTGCATCCTTTGAGGGGTTAGCCGTGGAAATGTCCCCACCTGTTTTTTAAGAAAGTATCTGAAAGCATTTCCTGGGGGCAGGCCAAACTTCTCCTCCAGAGCCTTCAAGATAGGAAAAGTCCCATCTATAAACAGGTCTATACCAGCCTTGGAACCCCCCGTCTATCTTGCCTGGAGCAAATCTATGGTTGTTTCATATCGGGGTCCAAACTGAGGCCCCCTCCTCCTTCCTGTGCCTTCTCCACTGACCCCGCACCCTCAGTGCCGCTGCCACCACTGGGCTTGTGGATTGTGCCGGAGAGAACGGCAGCGGTGCCGTTACCAGTGCCCCTAGGCTGGTGCCTTTGCATGACGCCACCTCTAGCCGACCCCTCCTCCATTACCCATTTCCTAATCATGGCTACATTAGCCACCCAATAGTAGCTACAAATGTTTGGCAATGCCAAACCCCCCCCCCCCCCCCCCCCCCCCGGCTATGCTCCAAGAACAAACAGACTTTTAACTCGCGGGGTCTTGCTTGCCCACACACATCCCGTGATAATCCTGTTCACCTGCTTGAAGAAGGATTTGGGAATGAAAATGGGGAGGCTCTGAAAAAAGAACAGGAATCTGGGCAGAACCGTCATCTTCACAGTCTGCACTCTTCCCGCCAGGGAAAGTGGGAGCATGTCCCACCTTTTAAAGTCTCCCTCCATCTGCTCTACAAGCTGAGATAGATTGAGCCTGTGTAGGGCATCCCAGTTCGTCGCCACCTGTATACCTAAATAACGAAAGCTCCTCTCCACCATCTTGAGCGGGAACTTTCCCAGTCTCTCTTCCTGACCCTTACTGTGGATTACAAACAGCTCACTTTTCCCCACGTTCAACTTGTACCCCAGAAGCTCCCAAAATCCCCCAGGATCCGCATGACCTCCCCCATCCCCTCTAGCGGGTCCGAAATATACAATAGCAGGTCGCTTGCGTAGAGGGAAACCCGCTGCTCCTCCGCCCCCCCCGGACCAGCCCCCTCCAGTTCCTCGAAGTCCTCAGCGCTATGGCCAACGGCTCAATTGCCAGGGCAAATAGTAACGGGGATAGGGGGCCCCTGCATTGTCCCTTGGTACAGCCTGAAATACTCCAACCTCAGCCGGTTCGTGGACACACTCGCTACGGGGGCCTGATACAGTAGCTTGACCCACCCTATGAATCCCTCTCCGAATCCAAACCTACTTAACACTTCCCACAGGTACTCCCACTCCACCCTGTCCAAGGCCTCTCTGCATCCATTGCAGCCACTACTTCTGCGTCCCCTCCCTCCGAGGGAATCATAATAATATTCAGGAGCCTCCTCACATTCATGCCCAATTGCCTGCCCTTGACGAAACCTGTCTGGTCCTCCTCGATCACTCCCGGGACGCAGTCCTCTACTCTGGTAGCCAGAATTTTTGCCAGCAGTTTGGTGTCCAGAGGCACTTTTCTATTGTTAATTTCTTCATTGTAAAGTGAATTTTAAAAATAACAGGTTATACTTTTTAAATATGGCTATTTTCTAAACCATGGACATTTTTGTGATGTATTAATGCACTAATTCACAATAAAGCATTGTAATGCATGAAGAAAGCACTGAATCAAAGTATCTGTCACCTTAATTTTATAGTATAGAACTATTTCTGTATCCTTTAGAAGAAAGAATCAAGTAGAAAAGACTTTCTATTTTATTATAAAATGTGAAAATAAAATTATTTTCCAAACTGTTTCTGATGGTGTTTTATTGTGTTATGCTATGTGGTATTTATTACTAGTGGCTACTTTGGGGAATGAAACAAAATATTTATTTTTTGAATAAAACAAATGTATCACTTTTGTGCTTGCAAAAGAGCTTAAATATTTGATTTTATTACTCCTAGCATTTCGAGGAAACATTGTCCAGAAGTGTTGTATAATTCAGCCTAGATAACCAATTATTTAAAATGCAAATGAACATGCCCACTGCTTTTATGCTTGACTAATACAGTTCAATAAATTATCCCTCCTGCCAACCTTTCCTTTTCCACCTCTCAAACACATAAAGAAGACTGTGACCATTTGTTATTTCTATGTTTGTGGCTACATGCTACTTAGATTATAAGTAGCACTTCTCCATTCTTGCTACCAATTTTTATTTCTCAGCAAGAACCTGGAAATAGAGCAAGTGTTCTCATTTCCTATATATTTGTGGCTCTGCTGTTAGTCTCCATTTAGGAATGATCTTGTGTGATATTTCAGGTATGGTATTTCAGATGTAAGACACTTGATTTTGCTTGGAGTAATCACAACTTACAATCTCAAACATTTGGGGTTGTAAAAATAAAATTCTGCAGTGCTTTTCTTCCAGTGTGGTACTTGGGATGTTTATGCTACTGAAAAATCTACTCAGTTGGCTGGGAGGGAAGCAGAGGGCCCCCAATCATTTAAGGATAAATTGTCATGTCAATTGAACTACTCCAAAATGCATCATCTCTTAATGTTGTGAACAATAGCTTGTTTGCAAGCAGGTTTGAAGTGGATCCTTTTCAGCAAAGTGCCTCTATTATTAGACCAGTTTTTTAAAATGTTGCTTCTTTTGGTTGTTGATAGGTTTGCAAATATTGTGTACAATGGGTTAGGTGGATTGGCCATGCTAAATTGCCCGTAGTGTCCTAATAAAAGTAAGGTTAAGGAGGGGGGGGTTGTTGGGTTACGGGTATAGGGTGGATACGTGGGTTTGAGTAGGGTGATCATGGCTCGGCACAACATTGAGGGCCGAAGGGCCTGTTCTGTGCTGTACTGTTCTATGTTCTAAGTGCAATGGACTGAATGATATGGAAGGTGGCCATTCTATGATTCTGATAAACTAGGCCTTTGGCGTATGCTCTAAAACATTTAATGCACGTGAATAAGTTTGTATGCTTGTGTGCAACCTGTAAGAGCTGTCCAAATGCAACAGGTGTTTTATACAGAATTATAATTATGTAAGTGCAACAGAAAGCGATGAGAGCTTTTCCCTAATGGCTTGTAAACAAACAAACCATAAGTAACTGAAAACTACATACAAGTGAGTCCCATTTCTGTTGTCTCGGTAGCACCACTACGAATAAGCTGCCAATTCCTGAAGAACATATTTGCCTGACTGGGTCTGTGACAGGGGAAATTCTACTTTCCCTCACCATTCTACCTGTAGCAGATTCATCTGTTTATGACAGTGTTGGTGGGAGTAACCTCCATATAGTCCTCGTGGAGAAGAATTCCTCCTTTGCCGTTAAGATACTGTCTATACAGTTGAATGGCACTACCACCATACTAAATGGAGTAGATCCAGAACACCTAGAAGTTTGAAACTCGACATCTATGAGGCATTGTGGGCCATCTGCAGCAGCAGAATTGCATTTAGCCATGATCTGTAATCCCTGGCCTACCATTATCAAGCCAGAGTATTAATCCTGGTCCAATGAGGGAGTACAGGAAAGCATACCGGGGGCACAACTAAAAGTGATGTGCCAACCTGGTGCAGCTGTAACACAAGATTACATAAATGCTGAACAACGGAAGCAGCATGTGTTACAGCAGGCTTGACCAAAGTACAGCCCGTAGAATGGATACGGCCCTGAAGCGCCGATATGCAGCCTTCCAGAGCTAGTTTCCAAAATGTCAGTCAAACAGCTAAGTGGCAAACGAAGATTGCTCAAGAGAAAGCTCCTCCAATCACAGGCTGGTTCTCCCCTGTGTTTATTGCTGATGGGATCAAACTGGGCCTATCAATAGCAAATGTGGGAGAAATAGTCTGTGATTGGAGGAGAGTGAACAAGAGCGACAAGAATTCTAGCCCGAGGAAACCGTTTTCCAATGAGCGGGCTGGTAACAGTGTGGCAGCGAACAGCCCAGTGTGCAGGAGTCAGGGGCCATGGAAAATTGTGCCAAGAGTGCAAGACAGTGAAGGGGGGTGCAGGACAGTGAAGGGACTGGGGCGGGGGGGGGGGGGGGGGTGCAGGACAGTGAAGGGCCTGGGGCAGGGGGGGGGGGGGGGGGTGAGAGAGAGTGTTCTGAGCACCGAGGCTAGGGAAAAGATGGGGAGTGGGATGAATGGTCGGCCAGAGAATAGGGAAAATTTAGAAATCACTTGAGAAAACTAGCACGATATATGAAAAAAGATAGTAAAAGCTTCGACAAGTATATAAAAAAGGAAAAGAATAGTTGAAGTGATATTGGCCCCTGGGAAAGTGAGACTGGGGGTCATAAAAATGGGAAAGGAGGAAATGGCAGAAGCTGTGAACAATTTATTGTTCAAACTATTGTTACGATCCCTGTTGATAGTATTACTGAACAAGTCACATCCCAGTGGGCAATGGGGCTGGCAAACTTTGTT
Organism: Scyliorhinus canicula; assembly: GCF_902713615.1. Classification (NCBI taxonomy): domain Eukaryota; kingdom Metazoa; phylum Chordata; class Chondrichthyes; order Carcharhiniformes; family Scyliorhinidae; genus Scyliorhinus; species Scyliorhinus canicula. The sequence continues at coordinate 84,220,530 of NC_052152.1, forward strand.
TTTAAAACATGATGGGCAGCTACTGAACACAGTCACAAAGTCTGGTGATGAACATGTAACAAAAGCATAAAACATTTATTAAACAAGAAAATAATAACTATACCACACTACTTGCCCAACTGTACCTTTACAGATATATGTAAGATGAGAATAATGCAAGTTACATAATCAACTTGTACTCTACTATACACAGTCATTGTAAACCAATGAGACAACCATGGTCAGGCACTCTTCAGCTTGAAATCAAGTGGCAGATACCACCCAATGCAACTACAGATTTCTCATTTCTTCCCCTTGACAACTGACACACCGTGAGCCAACTGGTCTCACTGGAACTTTGTCTTTCACCATCGGATTTCTGATCTCCACTCTTGAACATGCCTTGCAATCGTTTGCCAAACAACGCTTTCTTTCAGATGCCTTTACCAAGGATCCACCTCCAGCGTTTCCACCTCTCATTCTGGTGTGTCTCTGCCCTGGAGTGCCACATGCATTTGAGCTTTGCCTTCCATGCAATCTCCAAGATACCCAGAACACTGCTTCACAGGCGTCGCCTACATTTGTCACTCTTTGGATCTGTGTCTTCTTGCAAGCCCAAATTATTCCAGGTTTGCACCTTGCAACCACGTTTTGAATGTTGTGTCTTTGGTGTCTCTGTTCTTCACTGAACAAGATCTGTCCCAGGTTCCTGTTCTTGTTCATGGATTTAAGTATCTTCCTTTAGGCTCTGTTTCCTACAGTTCTCTTTCTCAATAGACTGCTGACAACTTGGTATCTCCCTTGAGATCCAGAATTCACTCAACATTCACTGTTCCTTTAACTTTAGAGCAACTCTTCTAAGACACATGACTTATTTTCTTCAGACTTAGACTGCTTCCTGCACCTCAGAGCATAATCACCAACTGAACTTCAAACTGCTTTCTGTTCCCTTGAAGCTTATCTGTTACGAGGCAACAGTGCTTTTTTTAATATAACCTTTAAAGTGTTTGCTTTAATTCCCCTTCAAGACTTGAAAAATCTAATCTCCGATCACACTCCACATTATGTGGAGGTCAGGGTGGAGACAGGCTGGACCCAGTGCCCCCCCCCCCCCCCCCCCCCCCCCCCCCCCCCCCCCCCCATGGAGCCTGGATGTGGCGATCCTCACCAACAAGGCATTTTGTGAATTTATATCACAAGCCATCAATGAGTATGTAACCTGCAACCAGAATGGGGAGGTCTAATCCTCCACATTCTGGGAGGCACTGAAGTGGGAACATTATTGCATTCAGGGTGCTCAAAGACAGGAAGGAGGGGGCGAGGCGAGGCAACAGTTGATTGACTCCATACTGGAAGTGGATCGGCGGTACTCCACGGCCCTGACTGTGGAACTACTGGCGGAGAGGAAAGAAGCTACAAATAGGCTTCGACCTGATCGCAACTGGGAAAACAGTGCACCAGCTCTGCCAGACATGGGGGACCTTCTATCAACATGTAGACAGAGCCAGTCGTTTGCTGGTTCACCAGCTGAGAAAGCAGGCAGCCACGAGGGAAAGAGCTCAGGTGAAGAATAGGGATGACAAACTAGTCATGGCGCCAGATGAGATTAATGAGACCTTTACTTTTTTTAAAATAATTTCAGAGTACCCAATTCATTTTTTCCAATTAAGGGGAAATTTAGCGTGGCCAATCCACCCACCCTGCACATCTTTGGGTTGTGAGAGCAAACCCATGCAAACACGGGGAGAATGTGCAAACTCCACATGGACAGTGACCCAGAGCCGGGATCGAACCTGAGACCTCGGTGCTGTGAGGCAGCAGTGCTAACTGCCCTCAACAAGACCTTTACGACCTTCTACCGAGAGCTGTACACTTCCGAGGGCTCGTAGTTGAATAAGTTCCTCGACAGCGAGGACATTCTGGTCGTGGGGGAGAACAGGAGACGGGTCCTTGAAGCTTCATTAGAACTGAAGGAAGTCGGGAAATAAATTCAGGTATCTGCAGGTGTGGGACTTACTGCGTAAACAGGTGTCGACCTTCCCGCTCCTACCGCTAAGGGGGATTCAGGACAGGGTAGATTCCAGAGGGTGGGTAGGAGAAGGGAGCGTCTCAGACATTTACAAGAAACTAATCGGGTCAGAGGAGACGCAGACCGAGGAGCTGAAGCGCAAGTGGGATGAGGAGCTGGGAGGAGAGATAGAGGATGGTCTATGGGCGGATGAGTTGAGTAGAATCAACGCATCCGCAACATGTGCCATGCTCAGCCTGATACAATTCAAGGTCGTTCATCGGGCTCACATGATAGTGTCCCGGATGAGCAAATTCTTTGGAGTGGAAGACAGGTGTGCAAAATGTGCGGGAGGTCCAGCGAACCATGTCCACATGTTCTGGCCATGTCCGAAGCTTTGGGGATTTTGGCAGGGGTTTACAGATGTCATGTCCACGGTGTTAAAACAAGGGTGACACTGAGTCCAGAGGTGGCGATTTCCGTGGTGTCGGAAGACCCGGGAATCAAGGAGGAGAAAGAGGCAGACGTTCTGGCCTTTGCTTCCCTGGTAGCCTGGAGACGGATAGTATTAGCTTGGAGGGACTCAAAGCCCCCGAAGTCGGAGACCTGGCTATCGGACATGGCTAGCTTTCTCGGTTTGGAGAAAATCAAGTTCGTCTTGAGAGGGTCAATGTTAGGGTTCGTCCGGAGGTGGCAGCCGTTCGTCAACTTCTTTGCGGAAAATTAATCGTCAGCAAAAGTGGAGCCCGGGGGGGGAGGGGGGGGGGGTTAGTTTAGCTTCAAGTAGGGGGTTAATAAAGGTGGGACCTGTAAGGGAGGGAGACGGCTTTTGCACTATGTTTATAGTTTCATGTACACTGTTTATTTTGTTGTTGCTATAATACCAAAAAGTACCTCAATAAAATGTTTATTAAAAAAAAAGAACAGAGGGAAGTCATGGTGAGTATTAACTCGAAGCAGGCGGGGAAGGCACCGGGGGCAGACGGATTCCCGGAGGCCTTCTACATACAACTTGTGCGAGCACCGGCTCCCACCTGCTTGAGTTGTTTGACAACTCACTATCAAGGGGAACCCTGCCACGATCGTTGGCTCAGGCCTCAAAATCACTCATCCCCAAAAAGGACAAAGACCCGATGGGGAGTGTGGGTCATACAGACCCATCTTCTCCTTAATACCGACACAAAGATACTCGCAAAAGTCCTGGCCAAGAGACTGGAGAACTGTGTAACAGACGTTGTCGCAGAGGACCAAACATCGGCGGCTGCTGAATGTGATACTGACCACATCCGGGGAGAGAACACCAGAGGTGATCATCGCCCTAGACACCTTTGACAGGGTCGAATTAATGTACCTCCATACCTGTGCTAACAACTATGCTACCGTGGGCAGCAAGGTAGCATAGTGGTTAGCACAGTTGTTTCACAGCTCTAGAGACCCAGGTTCGGTTTCCGGCTTGGGTCACTGTCAGTGTGGAGACAGCACGTTCTCCCCGTGTCTGCATGGGTTTTTCTCCGGGTGTTCCGTTTTCCTCCCACAGTCCAAAGAAGTGCTGGTTAGGTGGTTTGGCCATGCTAAATTGCCCTTAGTGTCCAATACGTTTAATTGGGGTTACTGGGTTAATGAGGTGGAGGAGGCGAGTGCTTGAGTGGGGTTCTCTTTCCAAGGGCCAGTGCAGACTCGATGGACCGAATGGCCTCCTTCTGCACTGTAAATGCTATGATTCTATGATAGGATTCTACTTCTTAGACGTACTGGAACGGTTTGAGTTTGGGTCGAGGTTCGCTGGGTGAAATTACTGTACAGTGCTCCCATGGCGAGCATGCGGGAAACTATCAGATCTAGATACTTCTGGCTACACAGAAGCACATGTCAGGAATACCCTTTATCCCCGCTACAGTTTGCCCTGGCAATTGAGCAATCACTCTGAGAACAGCGGAATCAGAGCAAGGGAGACTGCCATTCAAACTGGCCCAGATTAAATTCCAATACTTGGGGTTCCAAATAACCCACGACTGGACACAGGTCCACATATGGACCCTGACAAGTCTGGTGGAGGAGGTAAAAATGGGCCCACAGATATAAGACTCACTCCCACTCTCCCTGGCGAGGACAGTGCAAATGATCAAGGTGAACGTGCTGCCCAGGTTCCTTTTCCTGTTAAGATCCCCCCTGATCTTCATCCCCAAGGCCTTCTTCACCACAGCCGATAAACAAGGGAGTTAAGGGACATGGGGGTGGAGCAGGGATGGTGAGTGATGGGCAGGAAAGTGGATGTAGGCGACAATCAGATCACCCATATTCTTATTGAATGGTGGACTAGGCTTGAGAGGCCTAATTACCTACTCCCTCTTCTATTTCTTATGTTCCTACATTCCGCACAGCTATAACACGAGCATCTACCTGACAATGTGAGAAATTGCCCAGGTATGTATATATATATATTTTAAGGGCCAAACAGGTGTTCAATCTTTTCCCCTTTAAATCTTTTTGGGAATTCAGATCGGAGGGGATGGAGGCTAGGGCAGTTGCATGCTCCTCCTGTAGGATTGGGTGGTGAGGGACACCACCGGTGTCCCCACTGACTACACCTGCAGGAAATGCACCCAACTCCAGCTCCTCAGAGACCGCTTAGGGAACTGGAGCTGGAGCTGGATGAACTTCGGATCATCCGGGAGATAGAGGGAGTGATAGAGAGGAGTTACAGGAAGGTAGCCACACCCAAGGTGCAGGACAAGAGTAGCTGGGTGACAGTCAGGGGAAGGAAAAGGAACAGGCAGACAGTGCAGGGATCCCTCAATGCCGTTCCCCTTCAAAACAAGTGTACCGTTTTGGATGCTGTTGGGGGGGGGGGGATGACCTACTGGGGGAAGGCCCTAGCGGCCAGGTCTCTGGCACTGAGCCTGGCCCTGTGACTCAGAAGGGAAGGGGGGAGAATAGAAAAGCAATAGTGATGCGAGACTCCATGGTTAGGGGAACGGATAGGAGATTTTGTGGTCGCGAACGAGACTCCCGGAAGGTATGTTGCCTCTGAGGTGCCAGGGCCAGGGATGTCTCAGATTGAGTCTACAGGATTCTCAAGGGGGAGGGGGAGCAACCAGAAGTCGTGGTGCTCATAGGCACCAACGACATAGCTAAGAAAAGGGATGAGGATCTAAAAAGTGATTTTCGGGAGTTAGGTTGGAAATTAAAGAGCAGGACAACCAGAGTAGTGATCCCAGGATTGCTACTGGTGCCACATGCAAGTGAGGCAAGGAATAGGGAGCGCTGAACACGAGGCTACAAGGCTTCAGATTTGTGAATCATTGGGATATCTTCTGGGGAAGGTGGGACCTGTACATGAAGGACAGATTGCACCTAAACTGGAGGGGCACCAATATCCTGGGTGGGAGGTTTGCTAGAGCTCTTTGGGAGGGTTTAAACTAGTTTGGCAGGGGAATGGGAACCAGAGCTATGGATCAGAGGATAGGGTAGCTGTTGAACAGGCAGAAATAGTATGCAGCGAGTCTGTAAGGAAGGATAGACAGTTGATAGGGCAAAGTTGCACTCAGTGGAATGGATTAAAGTGTGTCTGTTTCAATGCAAGGACTGTCAGGAATAAGGGAGATGAACTTAGAGCATGGATCAGTACTTGGAACTACAATGTTGTGGCCAATACAGAGACATGGATTTCACAGGGGCAGGAATGGTTGTTAGATGTTTGGGTGTTTAGATGTTTTCAGAAGAATAGGGGGGAGGTAAAAGAGGAGGGGGTGGCACTGTTAATTAGAGAGTACATCACAGCTACAGAAAAGGAGGTAGTTGAGGAGGGTTTATCTACTGAGTCAGTATGGGTGGAAGTTAGAAACAAGAAAGGAGCAGTCACTTTATTGGGAGTTTTCTATAGACCCCCCAATAGCAGTAGAGAGATGGAGGAACAGATTGGGCGGCAGATCTTGGACAGGTGCAGCGGTAACAGAGTTGTTGTCATGGGTGACTTCAATTTCCCTATGATTGACTGGAACCTCCTTACTGCAAATGGTTTGGATGGAGCAGATTTTGGCAGGTGTGTGTGTACAGGAAGGATTCCTGACTCAATATGTAGATCGGCCGACTGGGGGGAAGTTGATAGATCTACCATGCGGTTTCAGTAGCACTTTGCGATTACTGGAACTCAGTAGAAATTTAAGTTAATACTTCTCAAGTGCAAATAAGAATTGTTTTATTTGTCTTCTATTGATTACAATTGAAAGTCATTTAAAAGGCAATTCGTAGACAATTTTAAGCTTTCAAAGAATCACAGAAATTATCTTCTTGCTTAGGCAAACAGCTCGCAATAACTTTAGAAGTCAAAGTCTGAAAATGAAATATGAAGACGGAGACAGTGAATAGTTCAGATCAAAGTATAGATGATTCATGAAGGAGAGAGAAATCCAGCTAATGATCCAGCTCCAGCTCCAGCTAATAATGGCCGAACGAAACTTCACAGCTATACTGTTTCATATCTGTCTTTAGCCATCTAATTACACCCCAATATGATCCTAATTGGTTTGGGTTAGACTCAAACACATCTGGTTTGACGGCAAGCCGTTCATCTTTAATATGCAATCTTAGTTCTAATTGTTTCGTGTCTGCATACTTGTATATGTTAAGGAATGCGATATTGTGCTGTTATCAAGACCAATTTGAATTATAGCTTAATATTTATCCTAAATAGCTATCTTTTACCTATCAGGTGTGTTAGGAAATAGTTGACTTCTACAGAGGCCATATTGGACTTGGTGCTCGGCAACAAACCAGGCCAGGTGTCAAATGTTTCGGTGGGAGAGCATTTTGATGACAGTGACCACAACTCCTTGACTTTTACTATAGTCATGGAGAGGGATAGGAACAGACAGTATGGGATGGTATTTAATTGGGGGAGGGGAAATTATACTGCTACAGTATTAGACAGGAGCTGAGGAACATAAAGTGGGAACAATTGTTCTTGGGGAAATGCACAACAGTAATGTGGGGATTGTTCAAGGAGCACTTGCTGCGAGTGTTGGATAGGTTTGTCCCACTGAGACAAGGAAGGAATGGTAAGGTGAAGGAGCCTTGGATGACAAGAAGAAGTGTATCTTCTAGTCAAGAGGAAGAAGGAAGCTTACGTAAGGTTAAGGAAGCAAGGATCCGGCACAGCTCTAGAGGGTTACAAGGTAGCCATGAACAAACTCAAAAATTGACTGAGGAGAGCTCGAAGGGGGCATGAAAAAGCCCTGGGAGGAAGGATTTGGAAAACCTCAAGGCGTTCTACACTTATGTGAGAAATAAGAGGATGATCAGAGTGAGAGTAGGGCCGATCAGGGACAGTGGAGGGAACTTGTGCCTAGAGTCTGAGGAGATGGGAGAGGCCCAAAATGAATATTTTGCTTCAATAGTCACCAGAGAGAGGGACCTCGTTGTTCATGAGAACAGTGTGAACAAGGTTAATAGACTCAAACAGGTTGATATTAAGAAGGAGGAGGTGCTGGAAAATTTGAAAAGAATCAGGATAGATAGGTCCCAGGGGCCCTACGGGACATACCCAAGGTTACTACGGGAAGCGAGGGAGGAGATTGCTGCGTTGTTGGCGATGATCTTTGCGTCCTCACTCTCTACTGGTGTAGTATTGGATGATTGGAGGGAGGTGAATGTTGTTCCCCTGTTCAAGAAAGGGAATAGGGAAATCCCAGGGAATTACAGACCCATCAGTCTTACATCTGTGGTGAGCAAAATATTGAAAAAGATTCTGAGAGATAGGATTTGTGATTGTTTAGAAAAACATAGCTTGATTAAAGATAGCATGGCTTTGTGAGGGGCAGGTCATGATGAAAGTCGAGCAGTGGATGTGGTGTATGTGGATTTCAGTAAGGCTTTTGATAAGGTTCCCCATGGTAGGCTCATTCAGAAAGTTAGGGGGCATGGGATACAGGGAAATTTGGCTGTCTGGATACAGAATTGGCTAGCCAAAAGAAAACAGCGCGTGGTAGTGGATGGAAAGTATTCCGCCTGGAGGTTGGTGACCAGTGGTATGCTGCAGGGATCTGGTCTGGGACCTCTGCTCTTTGTGGATTTTATAAATGACTTAGATGAGAAAGTGGAAGAGTGGGTTAGTAAGTTTGCCGATGACATGAAGATTTGGGGAGTTGTAGATAGTACTGTATTGAGGGCTGTTGCAGGTTCAACACGACATTGACAGGATGCAGAGCTAGGCTGAGAAGTGGCAGATGGAGTTCAACCTTGATAAATGTGAAGTGATTCATTTTGGAAGGTCGAATTTGAATGCTGAATACAGGGTTAAAGGCAGCATTCTTGGAAGTGTGGAGGAACGAAGGGATCTTGGAGTCCACGTACATAGATCCCTCAAAGTTGCCACCCAGGTCGATAGGGTTGTTAAGAAGGCGTACGATGTGTTGGCTTTCTTTAACAGGGGAATTGAGTTTCAGAGTTGCGCGGTTTTGCTGCAGCTCTATAAAACAATAGTTCGACCACACTTGGAATATTGTGTCCAATTCTGGTCGCCTCATTACAGGAAGGATGTGGATGCTTTGGAAAGGGCACAGAGGAGATTTACCAGGATGCTGCCTGGGCAGGAGGGCATGTCTTATGAAGAAAGATTGAGGGAGCTAGGGGCTTTTCTCACTGGAGCGAAGAAGGAAGAGAGATGACTTGATAGAGGTGTACAAGATGATGAGTGGCATGGATAGAGTGGATAGCCAGAGACTTTTTCACAGAATCGAAATGGCTGTCACGAGGAGACATAATTTTAAGGTGATTGGAGGAAGGTACAGGGGAGATGTCAGGGGTAGGTTCTTTACACAGAGAGTGGTAGGTGCGTGGAATGCACTGCCAGCAGCGATGGTGGCGTCACAGTCATTAGGGACATTTAAGGGACATGGAAAAAAAGTAAATTGAAGGGGTGTAGCTTCGACCTTAGATTAGGATAAACAGTCGGCACAACATCTGCTTTCCGCTGTTGGGGGGGTGTTCACAGGGAAGATTTCACCCTTACTCAGTTTAAGTTTGTAGCTGAGAAGGCTCCGACCACTTTCAGGAGTTCCATTATTCCTCCCATTCTAGCCAGAGGGTTTGAGACATGGAGGAGCAGGCCATCTACATAAAATGCTGATCATCTCTGGTGTTCCCCCCCCCCCCCCCCCCCCCCCCCCGAATGGGGTCATTATTACATTTAGCAGCTGCCTGAAGTTCGCAGTTAGTTGTCTACCCTTGACAAGGCCCTGTCTGGTCCCCTGTGACCATCCTCTGGTACGCAGTTCTCCAGTCTCTTAGCCAGGACTTTTGCAAGTATCTTCACTTCCATATCGAACATTGAAATGGGTCTTTATGATCCAAATTCCATCGGGTCTTTGTCTTTTTTGGGTTTCAGCGATATCATGGTGTGTGTTAGCATTAGAGGGAGGGTGCCCAGCGAGTCGGCGAACATTTCCGGCACGTGTGGGGCCAGGGCTGGTGCGGTTTTTTTGTCGAAATCTGTCGGGAACCCATTGGGTTCCGGTGCCTTCCCCACTTGCATGTAGTTGATACTCTCCATTGTGGTGATTGTAGATCTGACTAGATGCAATACAACTGAGCAAGCACTAGAGGGAGCACAGGAGAGCTATATATACACAGGGACAGGAAGTGACGACACACTTCACGGAAGGCAGAACTGGTAGCAGGACACAGAGACAAGCAGGCAGCATTTGAGGTAGCCGTAAGTTAAGCTCTGAAGAGAGAACAAATTCACAATAAAGCATCTTCTCCACATTTGAGACTACGAGCTTTATTAAGACACGAGGAACAACACATCCATGATCTCTCCCAGTCCTATTGGTGCTTCCAGCTTCCCCCGCCTATCGTCCCCCACGGCTAGCATGTTCAATGCATTGAGGAACCGTTTCATCCCTGAGGTCCCGTCGGGGGGGCTCAGAGGCATACCGTCTTCGGTAAAATGCCTCAAATGCATTGTTGACCTTTTTTGGTTTAGCTACCAGTCCGCCTCTGCTATCCTTCACCTGGGCTATCTCCCTCGTAGCTGCCTGCTTCCTCAGCTGGTGAGCCAACAGGTGGCTAACCTTCTCTCCATGTTCGTAGAAAGTCCCACATGTCTGATGGAGTTGGTGCACTAACTTCCTGGTAGATAGCAGGTTAAAGTCAATGTGCAACTTTTTCCTCTATGCCAGAAGCTCTATGGTCGGGGCCTCAGAGCACTTTCTGCCGTCCTCTAGGATGGAGTCCATCAGTTGCTGCCTCACTGCCCTCCCTTCCTTGTCTCTACAAGCCTTGTAGGCTCCGGGCTTTAATCACTACCTTCAGTGCCACCCAGAACGTGGAAGGTGAGACTTCCCCATTCTGGTTGTTTGTGATGTGCTCGGCTGTGGCCTGTGATATTTTCTGGCAGAAGACCTTGTTGGCCAAAAGGTCCATGTCCAACCTCCACCTGGGGTGTTGGGCACGGTCTGTCTCCAACCTCAGATCCGTGGAGCGTGGTCGGAGATGACTATTGCAGAGTATTCCGCCCTTACTATTTCTGGAAGCACCGATTTCCCCAATGCAAAGAAGTCAATATGGGTGTCTACTTTGAGCACCAGTGAAAAGAACGTGAATTCCTTCTCACCAGGGTGTAGGACCAGCGCCGGCCCGAGGGTTGCTGGCGCCCCTGGCAAGCTGAACTTCGGCGCCCTTCGGGGGGGGGTCGGGTCGGGGTCGGGGTCGGGGTTGGGGTCGGTCGGGTCGGGGTCGGGGGGGGTCGGGGTCGGGGTCGGGTCGGGTCGGGTCCGGGGGGTCGGGTCAGGGGGGTCGGGTCGGGGGGGTCGGGGGTCGGGTCGGGGGGGGGGGTCGGGGCGGGGGGGTCGGGTCGGGGGTGGAGGTTGGGTCGGGGGCGGGGGGTGGGGTCGGGTCTGGGGCGGGGGCGGGGTGGGGTCGGAGCGGGGGCGGGGTCAGGGGCGGGGGGGGGGTCGGGTCGGGGCGGGGGGGGTCGGGTCGGGGGCGGGGGGGTCGGGTCAGGTCGGGTCGGGGGCGGGGGGGGTCGGGTCGGGGCGGGGGGGGGTCGGGTCGGGGGCGGGGGGGTCGGGTCAGGTCGGGTCGGGGGCGGGGGGGGTCGGGTCGGGTCGGGTCGGAGGGGGACCGGAGTGACCTGGTTATATGATCGGGACTCACCGATCGGCGGGCCGGTCTCTCTGACGGCAGGTCTCTGACGCCGGTCACGCACTCGTTGATGGCGCCCCCTAGCACATGGCGCCCCGGGCGACTGCCCGAGTTGCCGGTACCTTGAGCCGGCCCTGTGTAGGACCCACCATGGGTCCACTGTCCCCATCTGCTCCATGAACGATCCCAGCTCCCTAGCCAGGCCTGTGGTTTTCCCTGTTCTGGGGTTTGCGTTATTAGACAGAAGCTGTTATTGGATTGTGTACATTAGAACATTGGATGTGTTAATTAGGTCCAGGGTTAATTTGTTAAATTTAGTTGACAACTGAACTACAATTCCTTGGTGTTTAAACATATGTCAGCTTCTCTCAGGCCTCTTTTAATTACTGTTTTGCAGGTAACATTTAAACCCAAAATGCTTCTCTTCAGTTCTCATCTAAATAAAGTGCCTGTTAGCCAAGCAGCTAAATGCAACTTTTATCCTGATAACTATCATATCACTTACAGGAGAGATTTGAATTTCTGTACTTCGATATTATAATAAAAATAATTGATGAAAAATTTACTTGCCATTTTAGACAACATAAAATATATAGGGCTGGATTCTCTGATTTTGAGACTAAGTGCTGATTCCGGCGTGGAAACAGTGCCATTTTACGACAGGTAATACGGCGTAACAGCCGCATCGATTCACCATGCCCAAGCAGCGGGCACTGGTCATGGTCGGCGGCCCGGAGGAAAGGGAAGTCACCGAGGTGGAGGTCAGCGGCAGACGAGCAAGTCAGACCCTGCTTAGTTGTGGATCCCCATGACACATGTGTGGATGTCTCCATACGCCCTTCGAACCACACCCCCCGACCTATACCCTCTGACCTACACCCCCCTCACCCTTCACCCCCCTCAGCCCTCACCCCCCTCACCCCTGCTGTACCTTCTAAACCAGTGTGTCTTTAACCAGTATACGGTGGACAAATGACCACACAAGTTGTTTAATACAATAATAGTTTTTTACACACATACATACAAGTTTCATTCTAAACTAACACACAACAACGACCCTAACTTCATGTCCAGGTGATGGCAAATGCAGAGCACATATGGCCTTATCTGGAATAAGTCGTCTGGCAGTGCTGGATGTCTGTTACTGATCGTCTGTGTCCCTGGCTCTGTTCCCTCCGTGGATGGCGTAGATATTCCTCTCTTTGGCTGGTCCAGGTATCATCGGTTTTGCCATCGGTGGTCGAGAGAGCGAAAGGCGGAGCAGAATCGAAGGGCTGAATGGCCTCCTCCTGTGTATATTTGCTATGTCCCAATGCAACATCTGGGCTGCAAGCTTTGTATATTTGCGAGCTGCAGCCAGTCTGCGTCTCTGTGTTGACCAATTTCCCATTGTTCTTTGCGGGTGCCATTTTAGATGCCCACACCCCTCACCCCGCTCATCCTTACCCCCCTCAACCCCAGCCTGTTATCTGCCAGTGCCCGTGGGGTGACATGCATCCCATCTATTGGCCACAGGCGATGGAAGCGAACCCCGCTGTCCGGGCATCCTGGTGAGCTCGGTCCACATGGCACTGGGTATACTGGTCCGCCTGGGCATATAGGGTCTCTATGATGGCGCGGATGCACCTATGCACCGAGGTCTGTGAGATCCCGGACAGGTCCCCACTCAGCGACTGGAAGGACCCCCATCGCGTAAAAGTTCAGTGCCACCGTCATCTTGACGGTCATTGGGAGCGGGTATCCTCCCCCATACTCCTGCGGTGCCAGGTGTGCCATCATCTGGCAGATGTGTCGCACTGTGTCTCTCTGCTCATCCGCAGTTTCCGACGGAATGACCGGTCCGGCAGGTCCTCGAATGACATGTGTCACCTATACTCGCGAGGCATCATGCAGCGCCTCTATGGTACCTCCTCCACCTCCTCGGCCTGTTGGGCGGCCGGATCTCCAGCCTGTGCGGCCGTCACCTGCCCCTCTGCAACCCTTTCCTCTGCTGCAGCTTTCCCCTCCTCTCCAAGTGGACCCCGCTCATGCAACCGCAGGGTATCTCGCAGGACTGCGGCCATCACCACAGCGGCCAGCATTGCAGGTTGATGTCCAAATGCCATTGTCTGCAGGGAGTGGAAGGCCAACATATTAGCATGGCAAGTACTCCCGTGCCCAGCCAGGTTCCCTGGGCTACATGGTGGCCCCGGTTGACACTGCGGGCCCCGTCCATGCATGTCCCCCGCACCCCAGCCCCGTCACTACCTAGCCCAGTCGGTGCCCCGGTTCTGGCGCCCTCATTGCTGCCAGGGTACTGTTTGATGGCACTGCCCCCACTGGGGGCTTCCTTGGGTGTGGCCCTGTGTGGTCACCTGTGGGTGGCATAGGGAATATCTTACCACTTTGGGCAGGTGAGGCTGGCAGGATGGTTAAATAATTCAGTATTTGTGTTGCTCTTTTTAATAATGATGCTCTTTGGAGTCGCCAGGTATCAAATGACCACAAAGCTTTACCCGATATCGAACAAAGGACCACAAAACCAGTTAGTCAGTTGAAGTTCAAAGATGGTTTATTTACACACAAGGATTACTTCAACATGCGACACAAAACACGACAAGTTAAACTACTCCTAACAACTACAATAACCTACACTTGACTTCAGGGCAACCGGCTCTATGCACATGGACAACGCCTTTGTCCGGATCTTGCGTGGCTGGGTGGAAGAAGTGGCTGTGTTTCTGCTGGGCTCATCCGTCTGGTACGATCGTTGGTCTTGAACTTGTCTGTCTGGTCGTTATGCTGCACTTGGGTTGGCATAGGCTGGATCAAAGAGAGACCGAGCATATGGCTGTGTCTCTTTTTATCCCTGTGGGATGTCGCGCTCTTTGGGGCTGTCCTTAACTTGGACCCAATAATTCGACAGGCTTCGATTACTGCCTTCTATTTAACCAATAAAGGGGCGGGTGCCTTGATGGCTGGGCGTGTCCTTAGTGGTCATTGACCTTGGCTGTTTGGGCTCCCTGAGTAAAGGGAGTGGCGCCGATTAGTCTGTATCTGTATCAGTTACCTGAGTACAGTTCTTTTGTTCTGGGGAAATGGGCCATTAGAATGCACACGAGGGGGTCAAATACACACACAAGCTCTTGAGTCTGTCTGAATGCTGGGTTGGCCATAATTTCCATGGGTCTTTGCAGGTGGCCATCTGAGATGGCTACATTGGATGCTTAGCTCAGTTTTAGTTGGTTTGTTTTGATTAGGCTTAAGTTAATGGAAGATTTGACCCAACAAGGAGGCCAAAGACTGTTTTACGATTTATTGCTATTTCAAGGCAATAGCTGAACCAATCAATTCTTTTTGGCCTTACAAACACTTACTTTAACCAGCACTTTTCCACACCCTACCAAGAAGCACCAGGTGCAAGATTATAGTAAAGAAATGTAATGCAATCTTCCCAGCAAGGGGGAGGGGCAGCATGGGGTGGGGGGGGTTGGTGGGGGGGTTGGGGTGGGGGGGGGGGGGCTGCCGTTTAAACAAGCCCAACACAAATTCCGCTACCTGGGGATCCAAATCGCTCATGACTGGGTGGGGGTTCACAAGTGGAACCTGACCAGCCTGACAGAGGAAGTAAAGAAAGACCTGCAGAGTTGGAACACACTCCCACTCTCCCTCACAGGGAGAGTGCAGGCGATCAAAATAAATGCGTTGCCCTACTTAGATCCATCCCGATCTATATCCCCAAGGCCTTTTTCAACTCACTGGACAAGTTAATCATTGTATTTGTATGGGGAGGGGAAGAATGCTAGGATCCCAAAGAAGGTCTGACAGAAAACAAAGTTCAGGGCAGGGCTAGCCCTCCCAAACCTACAACACTACCACGGCTGCAACAGCAGATAAAGTAATGAGATTGATTAAGGAGCCAGAAGGCATGTCGGCACGCGCGGAGGAGGCCTCCTGCAGGGGGACCTCGCTCTGGACCCTCGCCACGGCGGCACTCCCATTCCCACCCAAAAAACACTCCAGCAGCCCAGTGACGGTAGCCACCGTCCAGACCTGGAACCAATCACAGCAGCAATTCGGCCTGACCAAAATGTCCGACAAAGCCCCCATCTACAACAACCATAGGTTCGTGCCAGCGTTGACCTTTAAAAGATGGAGACAGGATGGAGGGACACTGACAATCAGAGACCTATACACCGACGACAGGATCACAACACTGGACGAACTGAAAAAGAGATTCCAGCTAGCTCAGGGCAACAAACTCAGATACCTACAGCTTAAAAACTTCCTACGAAACGAGACAAGGATGTACCCACGACCACCACGACAGACACTACAAACAGAGGAATTACTGGACGCAAACATTCTAGGGAAAGGAAACTGTAGCGACATGTACGAACGACTGGTAGAGAGGGTCGCCACTGTACTGGGTGCGACAAGGAGGAAACGGGAGGAAGACCTTGGGCTCTAAATAGGGTCGGGACTCTGGAGCGATGCCTTCAATTCCCGTACCGGCCTCCCTGAACAGGCGCCGGAATGTGGCAACTAGGAGCTTTTTACAGTAACTTCATTGAAGCCTACTTGTGACAATAAGCAATTATTATTATTATCATTATTACATAGGGTCAACTCCACCTCCACGTGGGCAAGACTCAACCTAACACAATTAAAGGTGGTGCATAGAGCCCACTTCACGAGAAACCGTATGAGTAGGTTCTTCCCGGAGGTGGAGGACAGATGTGAGCGGTGCCAAAGAGGCCCGGCCAACCACGCCCACATGTTCTGGTCTTGCCCCAGACTTGTGGAGTACTGGACAGCCTTCTTCGAGGCAATGTCCAAAGTGGTGGGGATGAGGGTGGTGCCGTGCCCAAAATTGACGGTTTTCAGTGTCATGTGAGAGTACCTTTAAGAAATGGGTGGTTATAAATGGGTGTGTATATAAATATCTGTAGTGAATACTTTTAAGAAATGGGTGTTTAATACCGCAGTGATGTCAGAGAGTGGGTGGAGTTGGGCTGTCTGTCAGCTTTTTACTTTTGTTTTAGGCTGTTTGCTGCAGGGTGTATTTTAGTTTTGTTTTCAGTGGTGGAGCTGAAGCCAGACAGAGCAGGTGTATTGTTGATCTCTCTGCCATAAAAAGACTATCTCTTAATCATTTGGTGAATTCAGAATTATAAATGTTCTCAGTCGTGAATGTAAACCTAATGTGTTTCTGTTAAAAGGTATCTCTTTTGTCTTCTGGATGTTGTTTGGGAAGTTATTAAGGATTACTTAGTGTTGTATTCTTTGGGGGTTGTATTTGAATTGATGGTTGCTAAGATGTTCACTGTATGTTTTAAAAAGGTTAACTTGAGTTCATAGAATAAACATTGTTTTGCTTTAAACAATACTTTTCGATTTCTGCTGTACCACACCTGTAGAGTGGGCCATGTGCTCCCCATACCACAATCTATTAAAAGTTGTGGGTCAGGTGAACTCCATGCTACACTTTGGGGTTCTCTAAACCCTGGCTCATAACACTGGGTATCAGATCAGTCAGATCTCTTCATGGGGAGGAGGGTGGATGCCCTTGCCTTAGCCTTCCTCATCACCCACTGTAGTATCCTGCTCAGCTGGCAGTCAGCAGCACCACCCAAAGCTGCAGACAGGCTGTCCGACCTATCAGAATTTCTCCAAATGGAGAAAATCAAGTTCGCCACCCAGGGATCAGAAGATGGCTTCCTCAGGATTTGAGAGCCATTCACCCAACTGTTCCGGGACCTTTTCGTGGCCAACAAACAAACAGAAAACAAGTAAAAACAGCCACAGGAAAGACATGAGAGAAGAGAGGGAAGGGAGGGAAGACCGGGGGGGCGGGGGGGAGAAACAGTGCATGAGGGGGTTTCCAAACACAGCTGAAAAGAAAGGGAGAGGAGGGGAGGAGGGGAAAGGGGGCAGGGAAGAAGGAAGGACAAGGGCAGAAAATAATAGAGGGGAGCCAGAGTGCAGGAAAGACGGGGGAACACAAACAGGAAGGAGATCACGGGAAACGACAACGACCACAAGGAAGGAATGACAGATGGCCGAGACGGAGGCAAACACACAAAAACAAAAAAAAAAACCGACCGGGAGAAGCAGCCCACCCAGTTTTATTTTATTTTGCTTGTTCTGCATATATTTTCTCTTTTTAAAAAAACAGAAAAAAAGCATGACATGTATAATTAAATTGTTCCTTTCTTGCTTCTCTGTATATACTCTTCACCTGTTTTTATTTTTCCACCCTTGCATTTTTAGCTATGTAGTGTTTTGTTATCTCTTTTTGGTTTCTCTGTGTACATCTGTAAATATACCATGTATAAAACATTCTTTAAAAAAAAAAGAAATGTAATGCAATCTATATAGATATAGGCAAACTGCCGCAAATCCATTGTGAATTTCACTCGATACCCTTTATCTTCTCAATGTCGAAATCAAAACATTGCTTTAATGAGTTGAAGGATAAAGATATGTTATTTGACCAGAGGCAAAACATTAAGGGAAAACAATTCCCAAGAATAGGAACTGAGTCAAAGAATTCTTGATGTGTACTGATGAACAATTGATGGAAGCTATCAGAAAAATGGGAGGAGTAGAGAACTGAAAAAACAAATAATATCCACATTGGTGTTACTTTAAGAGTTCAGAACCTGTTGAATGATGACAAGGGGGGTAATGTCAATCTATTGCCAAGCTCATGAAGCAATGATTACAAAATAAATGTCAAATTGTGTTGATATTAATTGAGAGTTAGTTTTACAGTGGGCATGTTGTTCACTGAACGGAGGGCCTCCAAAGTGACTAATAGTTTCCTTCCAGTTTGTTTTGGAATCAGGTGGAATTCCCTTCAAACTTCACTGGCAGATAATTGCATTAATAGCCAAACCGATTGCAGTGTTCCTACTTCCAACCAAGATTGTTTAAAATTTAAATTGCACTGAATTCGTGTCACTCTCTGAGTTGGTTCAACTCCATGGTACATTTCGGGGTTCTGAAAAAGCCGCTCCCATAACAATTGGGGACTCGAGGGGGATAAAAGTCTGTCTATTGGATTGGCTTTTGTGAACTTAAAGATAGTGAAGGATTGTTGCATTTCCGGTGTGATATTTTATTTTAAGGCGGGAGATTGTTGTGAACAATGGCTCTTTCAGAGGCTCAGAAGTTTTTGGGGGTGGAGAATGTCACACGCAGTACCTTACGGACAGAGACGAAAAGCAGACTGCTGGATTTGGCAAAAACATTGCAGTTAACATTACCTGACAAAATGCGAAAAGATGAGGTAATTAAGGCGGTGGTTAAGCATTTAAAGTTGCCTGAGATAGAGTCTGACTCATTGGAAATGGCAAAAATTCAGTTGCAAATTAAACAAATGGAACATGAGAAAGAATTAAAGTGGCTTGAATACAAAAGAGAGAGAGAAGAAAAAGAAAGAGAGAGAGAGGAAAAAGAAAAGGAGAGAGAAGAAAGAAGAAAAGAAAGAATAGACCGAGCAGAACAAAAAGAAAAAGAAAGGGATATACAGATCAGGGAAAAAGATAAAGAGAGGGAGTTTGAACTTCAGAAAATGGCCATGAAACATGACAGTCAATTAAAATTGACAGACATAAAGGGAAACGTACAGTTGGATGATAGTGATGAGGATATTGAGAAAGAGCATCATAGTTGAAGGCTTGGTGGGAATCTATTTAAATATGTCCAAGCATTGCCATGATTTGATGAGAAGGAAGTGGAAGCCTTTTTCATTTCATTTGAGAAGGTAGCTAAACAAATTATATGGCCACAGGACATATGGGTATTACTGATTCAAACAAAGCTGGTAGGTAAGGCTAGTGAAGTGTTTGCATCACTACCGGAGGAGGTATCTGGAACGTATGAGGAGGTGAAGAAATCCATCTTAAGTGCATATGAGCTAGTGCCTGAAGCTTACAGACAAAGGTTTAGAAATTTAAGGAAAGAATTTGGTCAAACATACATGGAGTTTGAAAGGCTCAAACAGAGTAATTTTGATAGGTGGATAAGGACTTTGAAAATAGATCAAACGTATGAAGCTCCCAGAGAAATTATACTTTTGGAGGAGTTTAAAAATTCAATTCTTGATGTAGTGAGAACTCATGTGGAAGAACAGAGGGTTAAAACTGCGAGATTAGCAGAAGAAATGGCAGATGATTATGAATTAGTTCATAAATCAAAGATTGGTTTCCGACATTA
This sequence comes from Scyliorhinus canicula, assembly GCF_902713615.1. Classification (NCBI taxonomy): domain Eukaryota; kingdom Metazoa; phylum Chordata; class Chondrichthyes; order Carcharhiniformes; family Scyliorhinidae; genus Scyliorhinus; species Scyliorhinus canicula. The sequence continues at coordinate 84,239,863 of NC_052152.1, forward strand.
GTTTCAGCCGGTGAGGGATAGAAACTGGGGTCATGAGAAATACTCAAGTGGGAAAGGTAAAGGTGATCTGATGGGAGACAATAAAGAGAGTGTACCTCAGATTAAAAAAGAAATCCAGGAGGGTGGAAAAGAGATGAAAAGTTTCAAATGTTTTCACTGTAATAAACTAGGCCATGTAAAGTCACAGTGTTGGTGGTTGAAGAAAAGCACTGGGAAGGCTGATGTGGTAAAACAGGATATGACAGTGGGATTTGTTAGAGTGGTAAAGGAAAGCCCAAGGGAAGCAAGGGAGGTGCAAACAATTGTACAGCCTGTTCAAGAAGTAATTGTTAAGAAGGTGCCAGATGTCTTTAAAGAATTTACTTGTGTGGGTAAAGTCTACTCATGTGTATCAGGAGGAGCAGGTAAAGAAGTCACAATTTTAAGAGATACAGGGGCTAGTCAATCTTTAATGGTAAGAGATGAGGAATTATGTCGTTTGGGAAGAATGTTGCTAGAAAAGGTGGTGATATGTGGAATTCAGGGTGAGAGGAGTAGCGTTCCATTATATAAGGTAAGGTTGGAAAGTCCAGTGAAGAGTGGTGAAGTGGTAGTAGGAGTAATAGAGAAACTATCTTGTCTAGGAATACAGTTTATGTTGGGTAATGATATAGCTGGATCGCAGGTGGGAATGATGCCTACTGTGGTTGATAAGCCAGTTGAAAATCAGACAACTGAAGTGTTGATGGACGAATATCCTGGTATTTTTCCAGATTGTGTAGTAACAAGGTTGCAAAGTCGTAGGTTAAGACAAGAGGAGAAAGCAAAGAGTGAAGATTTAGTTGAAGTGCAATTATCAGAAATTATTTTTGATCAGATGGTTGAAAAAGAACAAGAACAGGTGGAGGATGAGGCGGATATTTTTAGTTGAGGAAAATTGGCGGAGTTACAACAGAAAGATGTCGAAATAAAACGAATATATCAGAAAGCATATACGGAAGAGGAATCTGAGAGTATACCAGAGTGTTATTACCGTAAAAGTGATGTCTTGATGAGAAAATGGAGACCTGTACATATGCAGGCGGATGAAAAGTGGGCAGAAGTTCATTAAGTAGTATTGCCGGTAGGGTATAGAAAGGAGGTGTTGCGAGTTGCACATGAGGTAGGGGCTGGTTTAGCACACTGGGCTAAATCACTGGCTTTTAAAGCAGACCAAGGCAGGCCAGCAGCACAGTTCAATTCCCGTACCATCCTCCCTGAACAGGCGCCAGAATATGGCGACTAGGGGCTTTTCACAGTAACTTAATTGAAGCCTACTCGTGACAATAAACGATTTTTATTTCATTTTCATTTTTCAGGTACCAGTGGGAGGTCATTTGGGAATAAGGAAAACTCAAGCTAAAATACAGACACATTTTTATTGGCCTGGACTACATAAAGATGTAGTTAAATCTTGTCAATCATGTCACACATGTCAAGTGATAGGGAAACCTCAAGCAGTGATAAAACCAGTGCCCTTAATACCCATTCCAGCATTTGAGGAACCTTTTACAAGGGTCCTAATTGATTGTGTAGGACCGCTTCCTAAAACAAAAAATGGGAATCAATATCTTTTGACTATAATGGATGTGTCTACTGGATTTCCAGAGGCCATTCCAGTATGTAATATTACAGCTAAATGGATTGTGGAGGAGTTACTTAAAATCTTTACTAGATATGGACTACCCACAGAAATTCAATCGGATCAAGGATCAAATTTTACTTCAAAGTTATTCAAATAAGTTATGGATAGTTTGGGAATAAAACAATTTAAATCAACTGACTATCATCCAGAATTGCAGGGAGCGTTAGAAAGGTGGCATCAGACATTAAAGACAATGTTGAGGGCGTATTGTCAAGATTATCCAGAGGATTGGGATAAAGGAATCCCATTTGTATTGTTTGCAATTAGGGATGCACCTAATGAGTCTACCAAATTTAGAACTTTTGAACTAATTTTTGGTCATGAGGTAAGAGGACCACTTAAATTGATTAAGGAAAAAGTGGTGGGTGAGAAATCGGAAATTACACTATTGGATTACGTGTCAAATTTTAGGGAACCATTAAATAGAGCAGGTTAATTGGCTAGACAACATTTGAAAGTTGCACAAAATGTGATGAAACGGGTAGCAGACAAGAAATCCAAAGTTCGTAGTTTTGTCATTGGGGATAAAGTTTTAGTGTTGTTACCAATGGTAGGTGAGCCTTTAAAAGCTAGGTTTTGTGGACCGTATCAGATTGAAAGGAAATTAAGTGAGGTGAATTATGTGGTAAAAACACCAGATAGAAGGAAGACTCACCGAGTGTGTCGTGTGAATATGCTTAAAAGGTACTTTGAATGGGAAGGAGAGTAAAAGGAAGTTTTAATGATTCTAACTCAAAGTGACAAACCAAATCCAGATGACTGTGAATTTGACATACCTCAAATTAAATTGGAAAATGAGGATATTCTTAAAAATTGGGATGAATTGTTAAGTTGCCTTCCAGAGGAAAAACGAACTGACCTGAAATAGTTATTGATATCACATGGGCAAGTTTGTAGAGATAAATTGGGAAGTACTAAAATGGCTATACATGATATAGATGTGGGAAATGCTGTTCCTATCAAACAACATCCATATAGACTTAATCCTTTAAAATTTGCACAGGTTAACAGAGAGATTGAGAGTATGCTGAAAAATGGCATAATTGAAGTGGGTTGCAGTCAATGGAGCTCACCCATAGTGATGGTACCTAAACCAGACGGTACCCAACGGTTGTGTGTGAACTATCGAAAGGTGAATGCAGTTACAAGAACGGACTCTTACTCTATCCCACATTTGAAGGATTGCATTGAGAAAGTGGGACAATCTGCTTTTATTTCCGACTTCCAGACATGGAAAGAGCATTTTAAACATCGTATGGAGTTCTTCGATCGACTTCAGAAGGCGGCTTTGGTGATGAACCTAGCCGAAAGTGAATTTGGAGAAGCCCGAAACACTTTCCTTGAGGAGTTTCCGCTACCCTCAAGACGAAGGGAAATAATGCGATTTGTTTGCATGAGTGGATTTGATCGAACATTTGTGCAAAAGTTTAGTGGTGTGATTACTCCAAGGACAGTGGACTGTCAACAGGCATGCGACTGCCTGAAAGCTGTGATCACCAATGCTCCTGTATTGGAGAATTGCAAGTGGCTCTGTGATCAGATTGAACTGAAGAATCTAACTTTAAAGAGAATTGCCGAGGCGTAGAGAAATGGATGGATCGTGCAATGACTGTCTTGTTCAAAGAGACTGTCAATCGAGAAGGTTTTCGGTTGGAGGAAGAAGAACGGGAAAGATGGTCTTTATTATTATGCCTGTTTGCGTGTGTTGTTTTTTTTTGTGAAACGAGAAAGTATATTTACTGTGTACATTTCTTAGTGGATGGTGCAAAAGTGAAAAATGAAACCATCTTGAAGTTGATGGGTTTTTTTTTCTTGGGGGGAGGTGTCATGTGAGAATACCTTCAAGAAATGGATGTTTAGGAAATGTACCTTTAAGAAATGTAGCAGCTCATATTACTGAAGTGATGTCAGAGTGTGGGTGGAGCTGGGTTTTTAGCTCAGCTATTTTGCAGTGTTTTGGTTTCAGTTTTGAGAAAGCAACTGAAAAGTGCCTGGCTGGATTGCTGTGAGCTGTTTTGAAAGGAGAAAGCCAGTTTTGAGAAAAGAGCTTGGGTGTGTCTATGTTTTGCAGGGAGCTGGAGTTACTGTGATCTCTGTCATGAAAGACTATCTCTGAATCATTTGGGTGATCTAAACTCATAATAGTAATGTCTTTAACCTGATGTGTTTCTGTTTAAAGGTGTTAAGTCTTCTGGAGGTTTGAAGGAACATTTTGAGGGATTATTTAGTGTTGTATTATTTTCGGTGTTATCTTTGAAGTAAGGGGTATTAAGGGAACCAATGTTTATTTAAAAGGTTTAAGTTGAATTCATGGAATAAACATTGTTTTGTGTTTAAAAACCCACGTGTCCATAATTGTCATACCACACCTGGGGAACAAGCCATGTGCTTCAAAAGCAACAATCCATTAAAGGGAGAGGTTGGTTGAACTCCATGGTACATTTTGGGGTTCTAAAAACGCCGCTCCCATAACAAGTGGATAGCCAAAGTTGAATACTCCGCAATTGTGATATCAGACCACGCGCCACAGGACATGGACATGAGGCTGGAGATGGGCAGGGCCCAGCGCCCCACATGCAGGTTGGACATTGCCCTACTAGCTGACAAGGCCTTCAACAAAAAGATATCACGGGCCATAGCAGAGTACACGGAGAACAATCATAACAGGGAGGTCTCACCCTCCATGTTCTAGGAAGCGCTAAAGGCCGTACTAAGAGGGGAAATCATCGCTTTCAAAGCGCGAAGAGCTAGGGAGGAAAGGTTGGCTAGGCAGCAGCTAGTTGACTCCATACTGGAGGTAGACCGTAAATACTCCGAGGCCCCGACCATAGAGATCCTGGTGGAGAGGAAAGAGTTACAAAGGAACTTTATATAACATAGAACATAGTACAGCACAGTACAGGCCCTTCAGCCCACGATGTTGTGCCGACCATTTATCCTAATCTAAGATCAACCTAACCTACACCCCTTCAATTTACTGCTGTCCATGTGCCTGTCTAAGAGTCGCTTAAATGTCCCTAATGACTCTGACTCCACCACCTCTGCTGGCAGTGCATTCCACACACCCACCACTCTCTGTGTAAAGAACCAACCCCAGACATCTCCTCTATACCTTCCTCCAATCACCTTAAAATTACCCTGGGGAAAAGTCTCATTTGATCTGCTCTCCACCAGGAAAGCAGTGCTTCAACTCCGTCAAGCATGTGGGACCCTATACGAACATGGAGACAAAGCCAGCCGCCTGCTGGCACACCACTGAGAAAGCAGGCAGCCACCAGAGAAATTACACAAATCAGCGATACTAGAGGCACATTAGAAACAGAGCCAGAAAAGATCACAAAGCCTTCAGGGCCTTTTACCAAGGGCTGTGCACCTCAGAGCCCGCAATGTGGGAGTCTGGGGTGAAACGGTTCCTTGATGGATTGGATATACCAGTCATGGGGTAGGGCAGAAAACGGGACCTGGAAGCACCACTAGCACTGGGAGAGATCATGGACAGCATTAACTCCATGCAGGCGGGGAAGGCGCCGGGACCAGACGGAGTCCTGGCGGACTTCTACAAAAAATTTGCGATAGCACTGGCCCCACACCTGCGGGAGATGGTCACAGACTCGCTTGCTAAGGGCACACTGCCACCCACGCTAGCACAGGCCTCAATCCCGCTGATACCTAAGAAAGATAAAGACCCAACGCAATATGGGTCATACAGACCCATTTCACTGCTGAACGCAGATGCGAAAATACTGGCCACGATTCTAGCCAAAAGGCTAGATGACTGCGTGCCAGAGGTGGTCACAGAGGACCAGATGGGCTTTGTCAAAGGTAGATAGCTTACCACCAACATTAGGTGCCTGCTGAATGTGATAATGACCCCACCTGGGGAGAGAACACCAGAGGTGATTGTCTCCCTCGACGCAGAAAAGGCCTTCGTCAGAGTCGAATGGAAATACCTCATAGAGGTACTGAAGCAGTTCAGACTTGGAACAGGATTCACCTCCTGGGTGAAACTCCTATAAAACGCTCCCATGGCGAGTGTACGGACAAACAACACCAATTCCTGATACTTCCAGCTGCACAGGGACACCAGGCAAGGATGCCCACTGTCCCCGCTGCTGTTCGCCATGCGATCGAGTCACTAGCAATTGCGCTCAGAGCGCAAAAAGCTGGAGGGGGAACCAAAGGGGTGGCAGAGAGCACAGAGTCTCACTCTATGCAGATGACCTGCTCCTCTACATCTCAGACCCACAAAGCAGCATGGGCGGAACCATCGCGCTCCTGAAAGAGTTTGACGCCTTCTCGGGCTACAAACTCAACATGAGCAAAAGCGAGATCTTCCCGGTACACCCACAAGTAGTGGGGGCAGCACTAACGGGACTGCCGCTTAAACAAGCCCAACATAAATTCCGCTACCTGGGGATCAAAATAGCCCATGATTGGAAAGTGATCCACAAATGGAACCTCACCAGTGTGACAGAGGAAGTAAAAAAGGACCTGCAAAGATGGAACACCCACCCACTCTCCCTCGCGGGGAGAGCCCAGATGAACAAAATAAACGTGCTGCCCAGGTACCTCTTCCTGTTTAGATCCATCCCGATCTACATCCCCAATGCCTTTTTCAAACAATTAGACAAACTAATCATGGCATTCGTATGGGGGGGGGGGAGAATGCTAGGATCCCAAAGAAGGTCTTACAAAAAACAAAATCAAGGAAAGGGCTAGCCCTCCCAAACCTACAATTCTACCACTGGGCGGCGATGGCCGAGCGAATAAAGGGATCGATCAAGGAGCCAGAAGCCGAGTAGGTGTGCGCGGAAGAGGCCTCCTGTAAGGGACCTCCCTCTGGGCCCTCGCCACGGCGGCACTCCCATCCCCACCCAAAAAACACTCCAGCAGCCCGCTGGTAATAGCCACCCTCCAATCCTGGAACCAACTACAGCAGCAATTTGACCTGACCAAAATGTTGTACAAAGCTCCCATCTGCAATAACCATAGATTCACACCAGCACTGACTGACAGTCAGGGACCTATACACCGACGGCAGGATCGCAACACTGGGCGAACTGACAGAGAAATTCCTGCTAGCCAGGGGGAATGAGCTAAGGTACCTGCAACTCAAAAACTTCCTATGAAAGGAGACAAGGACTTACCCACAACTGTCACGACAGACATTACTGGAAGAGTTACTGGGCGCAAGCATATTAGAGAAAGAAAACTGTAGCGACATGTATGACCGACTGATAGAAAGGGCCGACACTGTACTGGACGCAACAAGAATGAAATGGAAAGCGAACCTGGGGATTGAAATAGGGTGGGGACTCTGGAGCGAAGCACTGCATAGGATCAACTCCACTTCCACATGCGCAAGGCTCAGCCTGACGCAACTAAAAGTGGTACATAGAGCCCATTTAACAAGAACACATATAAGTAGGTTCTTCCCGGAGGTGGAGGATAGTTGTGAACGGTGCCAAGGAGGCCTGGTCAACCACGCCCACATGTTCTGGTCTTGCCCCAGACTTGTGGAGTACTGGACTGCCTTCTTCGAGACAATGTCCAAAGTGGTGGGTGTGAGGGTGGTGTCGTGCCCGAAAGTGGCGGTCTTCGGGGTATCAGACCAGCCAGATCTATTCCTGGGGAGGAGGGCGGACGCCCTTGCCTTTGCCTCCCTGATCGCCTGCCGTTTAATCCTGCCGTAGAACACCGCCCAGAGCTGCAGACTGGCTGTCCGACCTCTCGGAATCTCTCCAAATGGAGAAAATCAAATTTGCCATCCGAGGGTCAGACGATGGCTTCCACAGAACGTGGGAGCCATTCACCCAATTGTTCTGGGATTTGTATATGGCCAACAAACAAGCAGATGAATAGCCAGGTAGCCAAGAACCAGGGGAAAGCAGCCAAAGAATGAGAGAGAGATAGACTGGGAGAGAGGTGGGGGCGGGGGGGGGGGGGGGGGGGGGTGGGGGGGGGGGAGGGAGAGGACAGCTCAATCTAAGAGGAAGGAAAGGCGAACCACATGAGGAGGGGGGTGAACAGCTCAATCTAAGAGGAAGGAAAGGCGAATAACAGGGGGGGAGGAGGGAAGAGACAGGGAACAATAGAGGAGAGACAGGGAGGTAGGTGGGCGGGGGGGGGGGGAGGCATTGAAACGTTAACTAACTTGACATCCACAGAAACAGAGAAAAAGGAGAATACAGGCGGAAGACGGGAGGGCCAGCTGAAGCGGTAGTGTGCACGAGAAGACAATTTGTAAACAGAGATGTCATGAAGTAGCAAGAAGCAGAATACTCGTTTTACTTCAGCACTGTTGGTACATGCATCAATCAACAATCTTTATTAGTATCACAAGAAGGCTTACATTAACACTGCAATGAACTTCCTGTGAAAATCCCCAATATATAAAGCATGATCACAACAAAAGAGGGAAATGGTAAAGGTAAGTGATACTTGATACCAGTATATTCAGGAAGAGGAGCCTTTATCAGAAGGCAATTAAATTATTCATGTACTTCCTGATAAATTTCCAACTCTGTATGACCCATTGTGTAATAATTAGAAAATGTGCAGAAAATTACCAAGTAATACAGTTTATTAAACTGTTCTAGAAATTTAAGTTATATATATGAACAGATGAATTAGGAGCAGGAGCAGGCCACTCAATCCCACAAGGCAGCTCTGCCATTCAATAAGATCATGGCTGATCTGATCGTGGTGCCAACTGCACATTCTGTCTACCCCCCCCCCCCCCCCCAAATAACCTTTGACTCCCTTTTAGTCAAGAATCTATCTACATCTGCCTTAAAAGTATAGATTGACCCTGCCTCCCTGCTTTCTGGGAAAGAGGATTCCAAAGATTCACCACCCTCATGAAAAGTATTTCATGCCTCCATCTTAAATTGGAGACCCTTATTTTTGACCTGTTTTTTCACTGCGCAGAAACATTTGAATGTACGTTTGTATGACCACGCGAGGTGGGCTGAAATGACTCTCCTTTTCTCTCACTCCAGGTCTGACTGTAACAGGGTTTTTTTAAATGTGGAATTTAGAAGGATGAAGGTAATAACTCAATGCCTGTTCTTAACCATTTACATGCTGTTTGCAAAGAAACCAGTCTGACACGCATTCTTGAGTTTAAAACACAAGGAAATGTCTGTTCGTATTGAGCTAAAACTCCACCCAGGTAAAGATGTAAAGATATTAAAAAGGTAAAACCATACCCTGACCTTTGTAGCACAAACATACAGACACAAGCATGCAGAATAACAAGCTGTACCAAAGGAGTTTACTTTTGAACCAAATTATAATTCAACATACAAGGAAAAAAAACATTGTTTACAGGTTGAGTCCTTCACTGATATCTGTAGCTAAAGGAACATTTTGCCATGGTGGTCTTTGTCATAATATACACATTAGTGTATAATGGTGCAGACACACACTGACTGACACACTGCAAGACCAATCAACACACACAACACAGTAGCTAATCACCAGTTAGAGCACGCTCACTATAAAGCCAGAGGGCACTAGTTTTCACACTCATTCGGGATGCAGCCTCTGAGAAGGACAGAGCTCGCAGCTTGTAGTACAGATCTTCACCATGTGCTGATAGTCTAGACTGGTCAGGATAGGCATAGGTCTTCAGTTTAACCTAATATAGTGTCGACCCACAGTGAAAGTATGTTCAACAGTTCCTAGCTTAATAAAATAGTGTTGTACTATTTCAAGTGTTGGTAGCCTGTATGTGTTACTGCTACGGTAAACACTGTCTCCATAGACCCAGAGTACCCAACACATCAGTCTTAAATTCCAGTGAGGTTGAAGCCGATGTAAACTGAAATTTCTGGAGCATCTATTTTTTTTACATCAGCTGTTTTTCCCCAAAGTCTTTTTTGCACATGATGTTCCTGGTTTTGAAAATTATCTATCTCTGCGCTAATTTCAAACTAGAATAGAGATAGGGGCTCTGATTTTTCCACTCCCATTCTTTTTGAGTGGGTTTGGTGACAGGAGTGGAAAATCTTGCGAGAGACCCAAATCCTTCGTCAGTAGGGAGTCTCACTGCGATTGTCCCCGCTTCACCGCGCAGGTTTTGCAACGGAAATCCAGGCTTTCAATGTCAGGAAAACCATTATAATAAATCTGAACTTCTATCAGGCCTCTGGTGAGGGCAGACCAGCGTGAATTCTAACTGATCTCCTAGAGCTTGCACCTGGCAGCCAGACCTCCCAGAGGAACTCAGGTGAGTGCATCACTCAGGAGAGGGGAGGGACAGCGAGGGGGGAAACATGGGGGTCATGCCCGGGCAGTAGCCAGACACTGATGCTGGCACTGCCTGGGCACTTCCCCTGGCATTACCTGGGCAGTGCCAGTGGGCACTGCTGTGGGAAATGCCCAGGCAGTGCCGGTGGGGGGTGGGGATACGGCTGTGTGTGGAGGGTTTGTTTTCAACTTTTGTGAGCTGGGGCGGCCTTTAAAAATGACCCCTAATCTTTATAAAACGAAGTTGCTGGTAGGGCGGGCTCAATCACACACCACATCCTCATGACACCTCCACCTCATGAGGAACAACACAGAAATTTCAATTGATATTTCATTACAGACATCCAAACATGAAGAAAATTGAAAATAAAACATGCACACCCATTCACACTTTTAATCTAATTGCATCCATTGTATTCTGTTGTGAATTTTGTAGCTGGATAATTCTACACTGAGTTATCATGCTAGATAACATGCTGCTTCATTGCCTTTTCTTTTCAGGTGTGGTTACAAACAAAACCATTTAAAAAAGTAAAGTTTGCATCAGGTGTTTCGAATTTGCATTATATTTTTGGTGGCAGGCATGACAGGTAGTATTGTCAGAAACACTGTGCCTATTCCCCATGGTAACTTCGGATTAAGTATAGACTAAAGGGTTTGGTCCTTTTACAAGGCTGCTAGGGTAAAGGCATTCTCCGCCTACCATTGGCTCCGCCTTCAGGCTGCACAGCGGTTCTTAATGTGCAAACTTTCCTGTTTGCCAGCCTGGTCTGCTCTGATCAGCTTTAACCCATCGCTATCCTACCATCGTCATGAGAATATCTGTCCATATTTATATTCCAGTATCATTAAACTTTAATTCCTTAATTTAATGGAGGCGCCCTAGAACCTTTTCTTGTCTTGGTTATCACTGCTGCCTATGGCGCTGAGGATCCCAGTTCGATCCTGGCCCCTGGTCACTGTCTGTGTGGCGTTTGCACATTCTCCCTGTGTCTACGTGGGATTCATCCCCCACAACCCACAGATGTGCAGGGTAAGTGATTGGCCACGCTTAATTACCCCTAAATTTGAAAAATCATGATTGGGTACTCTAATTTTTAAAAAATTATCTGCTTGCTCTGTGTTCTTCGGGCAGAAGTTCAATTGCTTTTGGTTTTAATTTTACTGGTTTTTCTAATTAATTGATTATGTCGTCATACTGCCAATCGAAGGATTAAAACATTATGGCCGGGATTCTCCAATCCCTGGCCAAGTTCTGCGTCGGCGTGAAAAGCAGAGTGAACTACTCCGGCGTCAACAGTCCTCAATTGTTAGGTATTCCCCCCTTCCTAAGATCGGCGCCGGTGCGGTCTCCGCTGCTCCAACTGGCGCGCCGTGATCGGCGCGAGTTCGTGCATGCGCATGGTTCACCGTCTACCCGCTGGCCCCGGGCAACATGGCGAAGCCCTACAGGGGCCCGGTGCAGAGGAACATAGGCCCCGACGGAACCAATCCGCCCACCGATCGGTAGGCCCCGATCGCGGATCAGGCCCCGATCGCGGGTCAGGCCACTGTGGAGGCCCCCCACCCCGGGGTCAGATCCCCCCATCCCTCCACCAGGACTGCCCCCGCAGACACAACTTCCAGGTCCTGCCGTGTGGGACCATACGTGACCCACGCCGGAGGGACTCGGCCTAACTCGGCGGGCACTCAGCCCATCGAGGCCTGGAGAATCGCGGCCCCAACTGGCGCGGCGGCGACCCCGCAGGCGCCCGTGAATCAGTGCCGGAGAATCGTCGAGCCAGCGTCGGGGCGGCGTGGCGCAATTCTCGCGCCCCCCGGGGATTCTCCGACCCAGTGCAGGGTCACAGAATCCTGGCCTATACATTTGGTTCATACTAGAATTATAGAATTTATATGGTAGAAGGAGGCCATTTGGCCCATCGAATCTGCACCGGCCCTGAGAAAGAGCACCCTGCCCAAGCCCACACTTCCACCTTATCCCCATAATCCCACCTAACCTTTTTTTTGGTCACTAAGGGCAATTTTTAACATAGCCAATCCACCTAACCTGCACATTTTTAGACCGTGGGAGAAACCCGCACAGACAGTAACCGAAGCCAGGAATCACACCTGGGACCCTGGAGCTGTGAAGCAACTATGCTACTGGGTGGAAGTGCTGGGGGGGAGAGAAGCAAAATGAAAATCCACTTCAAACCACAGGATTATCAAAGATTAACGTTCTAAAGTCATACATTAAAAAACATTTCCTCGACAGCACAGGCTGTGCCCTGACTTGAATTTCACATGATCCCCTTTATGCTGCTTTGGTTTTACACAAATGCACAATTTGATTTCCCAGTGGTGGTGGGAATGGCAAGCTGGTGTGACTGGCCAAATGCAGATGCACTATTTTCTGCACTTGGTGTGACGTAACTGGTCTGATGGAAAGTTACAAAATGCAGCTGAAGCTTTAACTGGAAGTGAACCAGTTGACCTTTCCCAAGGTGATTGAGTTTCTCTCACTTATTATTTCCTCCTAGTATAGATATGAAAAGAAAGTGGACTCGCTGAGCTACCCAAAATATATTCCTGTTGATCAGCTAAATTAGACATTCCAGGGTAACCTTTGGGAAACATAGCCTGTTCATGAAGCTCTCCATCCCCCCTCTCCCCACCGGAGGTTCCGACTGGTACAGTTCCTCGTAGAAGTCCCTAAAGACCCCATTTACTTCTGCCCCCTTCTGCACTACATTCCCACCCTTATCCGTCACTCCACCAATTTCCCTAGCCGCATCCCGCCTACGGAGCTGATGTGCCAACATCCTGCTCGCCTTCTCCCCATACTCATATACGCCCTGTGCCCTCCTCCACTGTGTCTCCGCCTTTCTGGTGGTCAACAAGTCAAATTTGGCCTGCAAACTACGCCGTTCCCCCAGCAATCCCTCCTCCGGTGCCTCCGCGTATCTCCTGTCCACATCCAGGAGCTCCCCCACCAGTCTCTCCCTCTCCTTCCTATCCCTCCTTTCCCTATGGGCCCGGATGGAGATCAGCTCCCCCCGGATCACTGCTTTCAGAGCCTCCCAGACCATCCCCACCCGGACCTCCCCCGTGTCGTTGGTATCAAGATACCCCTCAATACTTCCCCGGACCCTCCTGCACACCTCCTCATAAGCCAGCATCCCCACATCCAGGCGCCAGAGCGGGCGCTGGTCCCGCGCCTCCCCCATCTCCAGATCAACCCAGTGCGGAGCATGGTCTGAAATTGCTATGGCCGAATACTCGGCATCCTGCACCTTCGGGATCAATCCCCTGCTCAGGACGAAAAAATCTATACGGGAATAAACCCTATGGACATGAGAGAAAAAGGAATACTCCCGCGCTCTCGGCCTCCCAAACCTCCAGGGATCCACCCCTCCCATCTGGTCCATAAACCCCCTCAGCACTTTGGCCGCCGCCGGTCTCCTACCCGTCCTTGAACTGGACCGGTCCAGTGGGGGATCCAGCACTGTGTTAAAGTTTCCCCCATGATCAGGCCCCCTGCCTCCAGGTCCGGAATGCGGCCCAACAAGCGCCTCATGAAGCCAGCATCGTCCCAATTCGGGGCATATACATGAACCAGCACCACCTTCTCTCCCTGCAGCCTACCCTTCACCATAATATATCTGCCCTCCTTGTCCGACACCACCTCAGCCGCCTCGAACGCCACCCTCTTCCCCACCAGAATCGCCACCTCCCGGTTCTTCGCGTCTAATCCTGAGTGAAAAACCTGCCCCACCCACCCCTTCCTCAGACGAACCTGGTCCGCCACCTTCAAGTGGGTCTCCTGGAGCATAGCCACGTCCGCCCACTGGAATGTTAACACCTCCTCCTGAATCACACAGCTGTGTCCTATCATCTCCATCAGCTCTGGGAGAACCTTGTCCAGAGGCTCGGCAACAGACTGGGACCCAGCTGAATCCATGGATCCAGCAGGCCTCCAACTGCTGTCTACTGTGCATATTCTTCCCTCCACCTGGTGGGCATCAGCCACTGTGTGGTGCTCATCAGACTGTGCTCCAGAAGCCTGTCCATTAATGTTGCCCACCGAGATGTGTGTCTCTGCATTGATGGAAGGGTCAGTGACAACTGTGGCGTCTCGCCGATGGGCTCTTCGGAGCTCTCCTCCGAGGTGTTCGCTTGGTTGGCGGGGTAGGGGTGGGGATGGGGTACGACCCTGGATGGCCTGGCCTCAGCAGGTGGAAATCCTACAAGACAATGGACATGTGGTCAGTGAGAGGGAACGATCATTTTGTCTGACATGAACAACTCACTTGAGACAGGTCATCTAGGTGATGGGGCAGTGAATCCTCACCTCTCTGGTGCAGGCCAACCTTGCTATCAGTGACTGATCTCTCCTCAGGAAACCCCATGATTTCCAGGGCCCGTTCCTCAAAGGGGGTGAGGACTCAAATCTCTGGTACTCCCCCCTCCCCGTCTTGGCCCTTTCCCATTTATTATGGGCTATCTTCTCCTGCGGAGACAAAGAGAGGGCATTGTGAGCCTCACATTTGATGAGTTGGGGGGGTCTATAGCAGGTGGCATGTGTGGGTACTATACCTGGACATGAAGGGGTTGTGCTGGAGGGTGGGTGCCAGGGGATTCTGAGGAACATGCTTGAAGATTGGATGTGAGGAGGGTGCGAGCTGTCAACCAGTGGATTGCCAGGGGCAGGTTTTTGGAATTTCATAGGTGGGCCTAATTCCAGTACACAGGTGGTAATTTACCCTTGCAGCTCGTTAGAGGTCGTTGGTCTTCTTCGGATATTGGACGGCGGTCCTCCTGGTCATGCTGCCTGCAGTGACAGCCGCTGCCATTGCCTCCCAGGTGGCATTGCTGACCCTGTTGCTGATCCTCTGACCCTGTCAGAGAAAGAGGGTGCCCCGCCGCTCATGCACAGCGTCGCGAAGCCTAGTGAAATTGGCAGCCCCAAAGCGAGGAGCAGATCTGTGCGCTGCCATGCTTGTGTGTTGACTGGAAGGGAATGATGAGGGAGCATTTAAAAGCAGCTCCACCTTGTTAGCGGCATGCAGCTCAGGTAAATCAGATGGCGAGGGAACCTGTAATGTCTAGAATCTCGTAGAGCTCATTTTTGGCATTAAATGCCATTGAATGCGGACTGCAATCCTGCCAACACAGTCGTCGTGAAATTCCCCGCCCAAAGCCAGACTTTAACTTTGGTCCAATGAATCGCACCCGTATTAAAGTCTGAAATAGGGAAGAGTACGTACATTCTGAAGGGACAGCGAGAAGGGATTGTCAGAAGAAATAACATTTCAATAACAATTTGTGTTCATACAGCATGTTGACCATAGAAAATATTACGCACGTCATGTGGCTCTCCCCCAGAACATAATCAAATAAGCACTTTAGGTGAATTTAGCCCGAACATTCAACAGCATCACACCCTCAATCGAGAAAGGGAAGGAACAGAACCAGCAAGGCAGCAAATAGAGCAAATCCAGCAGAGGGCAGCAGAGCAGAGCTTCTGATTGGCTGTTCCGGGGAGATTTGCATACGTGCAGTGCGGTCAGCTAAGTTGAAGGTGCACCTGCATCAGTGACCCGAGGAGTTCGACGGAAGTCAAGCATCCAGCAGAGGGCAGCAGAGCAGAGCTTCTGATTGGCTGTTCCGGGGAGATTTGCATACGTGCAGTGCGGTCAGCGTAAGTTGAAGGTGCACCCGCATCAGTGACCCGAGGAGTTCGACGGAAGTCAAGCATCCAGCAGAGGGCAGCAGAGCAGAGCTTCTGATTGGCTGTTCCGGGGAGATTTGCATACGTGCAGTGCGGTCAGCGTAAGTTGAAGGTGTACCCGCATCAGTGACCCGAGGAGTTTGACGGAAGTCAAGCATCCAGCAGAGGACAGCAGAGCAGAGCTTCTGATTGGCTGTTCCGGGGAGATTTGCATACGTGCAGTGCGGTCAGCGTAAGTTGAAGGTGGTTTGTGAAGGGGCTGTTCTCGAGTGACAGCTTTACCCGAAACACTACTTACGTAGTGTCTCCCACCCATCCTCCTACTTTAACCAAAAAAAAAGTTCTGTCTGTTGGATTGCTAAACTAACAAGTTTTTTATTTTTATTTTTCAGTAGTTGGGAAGTTAGTTCAGTGGGAATAGAGGCTAGGGCAGTTGAATGTTCCTCCTGCAGAATGTGGGAGGAAAGGGTCTGCTCTAGTGTCCCTTCTGACTACATCTGCGGGAAGTGCACCCAACTCCAGCTCCTCGAGAGCCGCGTTAGGGACCTGGAGCTGGAGCTGGATGAACTTCGGATCATTCGGGAGGCGGAGGAGGTTATTGAGAGGAGTTATAGGGAGGTAGTCACACCTCATGTAAAAGAAGAAGGTAGATGGGTTACCGTCAGGGGAGGGAGAGGGAACCGGCAGGCAGTGCAGGGATCCCCTGTGGTCGTTCCCCTCTATAACAAGTATACCATTTTGGATAGTGTTGCGGGGGACGACTTACCAGGGGTAAGCAATAGGGCACAGGTCTCTGGCACAGAGTCTGTCCCTGTTGCTCAGAAGGGAAGGGAGAAGAGGAACAGAGCACTTGTCATTGGGGACTCCATAGTTAGAGGAACAGACAGGAGGTTCTGTGGGAACGAAAGAGACTCACGGTTGGTGTGTTGCCTCCCAGGTGCCAGGGTTCGTGATGTCTCTGATCGTGTTTTTGGGATCCTTAAGGGGGAGGGGGAGCAGCCCCAAGTCGTGGTCCACATAGGTACCAACGACATAGGTAGGAAGAGAGATGGGGATTTGAGACAGAAATTCAGGGAGCTAGGGTGGAACCTGAGAGCTAGAACAAACAGAGTTGTTATCTCTGGGTTGTTACCCGTGCCACGTGCTAGCGAAGTGAGAAATAAGGAGAGAGAGGAGTTGAACACATGGCTACAGGGATGGTGCAGGAGGGAGGGTTTTGGTTTCCTGGATAATTGGGGCTCATTCTGGGGTAGGTGGGACCTCTACAAACAGGATGGTCTTCACCTGAACCAGAGGGGTACCAATATCCTGGGGGGGAGATTTGCTAGTGCTCTTCGGGGGGGTTTAAACTAATTCAGCAGGGGGATGGGAACCTAAATTGTAGTCCCAGTGTACAGGATGTTGAGAGTAGTGAGGTCAGGGATAGGGTTAAAAGTTTGAAAGAGGGCACCGGCAAGCAGGACTCTGGTTTGAAGTGTGTCTACTTCAACGCCAGGAGCATCCGGAATAAGGTGGGTGAGCTTGCAGCATGGGTTGGTACCTGGGATCTCGATGTTGTGGCGATTTCGGAGACATGGGTAGAACAGGGACAGGAATGGTTGTTGCAGGTTCCAGGATTTAGATGTTTCTGTAAGAACAGAGAGGATGGTAAAAGAGGGGGGGGTGTGGCATTGTTAATCAAGGAAAGTATTACGGCGGTAGAAAGGACGCTTGAGGACTTGTCTACTGAGGTAGTATGGGCCGAGGTTAGGAACAGTAGAGGAGAGGTCACCCTGTTGGGAGTTGTCTATAGACCTCTGAATAGTTCCAGAGATGTAGAGAAAAGGATTGCAAAGATGATTCTCGACAGGAGCGAGAGTAACAGGGTAGTTGTTATGGGGGACTTTACCTTTCCAAATATTGACTGGAAATACTATAGTTCGAGTACTGTAGATGGGTCAGTTTTTGTGCAGTGTGTGCAGGAGGGTTTTCTGACACAGTATGTAGACAGGCCAACAAGGGGCAAGGCCACATTGGATTTGGTACTGGGTAATGAACCCGGCCAGGTTTTAGATTTAGATGTAGGTGAGCACTTTGGTGATAGTGATCACAACTCGGTTATGTTTACTTTAGCAATGGGCAGGGATAGGTATATACCGCAAGGCAAGAATTATAGCTGGGGGAAAAGCAATTATGATGCTATTCGGCAAGATTTAGGATGTATAGGATGGGGAAGGAAACTGCAGGGGATGGGTACAATCGAAATGTGGAGCTTTTTCAAGGAACAGCTACTGCGTGTCCTTGATAAGTATGTACCTGTCAGGCAGGGAGGAAGTTGTCGAGCAAGGGAACCGTGGTTTACTAAGGAAGTTGAAGCACTTGTCAAGAGGAAGAAGAAGGCTTATGTTAGGATGAGACATGAAGGCTCAGTTAGGGCACTTGAGAGTTACAAGTTAGCCAGGAAGGACCTAAAGGGAGAGTTAAGAAGAGCGAGGAGAGGACACGAAAAGTCGTTGGCGGATAGGATCAAGGAAAATCCTAAGGCTTTCTATAGGTATATCAGGAACAATAGAATGACTAGAGTAAGATTAGGGCCAATCAAGGATAGTAGTGGAAAGTTGTATGTGGAATCAGAGGAGATAGGGGAAGTGTTAAATGGATATTTTTCGTCAGTGTTTACACTGGAGAAAGACAATGTTGTTGAGGAGAACACTCAGGTTCAGTCGACCAGGCTAGATGGAATTGAGGTTCAAAAGGAGGAGGTGTTAGCAATTTTGGAAAATGTCAAAATAGATAAGTCCACTGGGCCAGATGGGATTTATCCTAGGATTCTCTGGGAAGCTAGGGAGGAGATTGCAGAGCCTTTGTCCTTGATCTTTATGTCGTCTTTGTCGACAGGAATAGTGCCGGAAGACTGGAGGATAGCAAATGTTGTCCCCTTGTTCAAGAAGGGGAGTAGAGACAACCCCGGTAATTATAGACCTGTGAGCCTTACTTCGGTTGTGTGTAAAATGTTGGAAAAGGTTATAAGAGATAGGGTTTATAATCATCTTGAAAAGAACAAGTTGATTAGCGATAGTCAACACGGTTTTGTGAAGGGTAAGTCATGCCTCACAAACCTTATTGAGTTTTTTGAGAAGGTGACCAAACAGGTGGATCAGGATAAAGCTGTTGATGTGGTGTATATGGATTTCAGTAAGGCGTTTGATAAGGTTCCCCACAGTAGGCTATTGCAGAAAATAAGGAAGTATGGAATTGAAGGTGATTTAGCGGTTTGGATCAGTAATTGGCTAGCTGAAAGAAGACAGAGGGTGGTGGTTGATGGCAAATGTTCATCCTGGAGTTCAGTTACTAGTGGTGTACCGCAAGGATCTGTTTTGGGGCCGCTGCTGTTTGTCATTTTTATAAATGACCTGGAAGAGGGTGTAGAAGGATGGGTTAGTAAATTTGCAGATGACACGAAGGTCGGTGGAGTTGTGGATAGTGCTGAAGGATGTTATAGGATACAGAGGGACATAGATAAGCTGCAGAGCTGGGCTGAGAGGTGGCAGATGGAGTTTAATGCGGAAAAGTGTGAGGTGGTTCACTTTGGAAGGAGTAACAGGAATGCAGAGTACTGGGCTAATGGCAAGATTCTTGGTAGTGTAGATGAACAGAGAGATCTCGGCATCCAGGTACATAAATCCCTGAAAGATGCCACCCAGGTTAATAGGGCTGTTAAGAAGGCATATGGGTTGCTAGCCTTTATAAGCAGGAGGATTGAGTTTCGGAACCACAAGGTCATGCTGCAGCTGTACATAACTCTGGTGCGGCCGCACCTGGAGTACTGTGTGCAGTTCTGGTCACCACATTATAGGAAGGATGTGGAAGCTTTGGAAAGGGTTCAGAGGAGATTTACTAGGATGTTGCCTGGTATGGAGGGAAGGTCTTACGAGGAAAGGCTCAGGGAATTGAGGTTGTTTTCGTTAGAGAGGAGAAGGCTGAGAGGTGACTTAATAGAGACATATAAGATAGTCAGAGGGTTAGATAGGGTGGACAGTGAGAGTCTTTTTCCTCGGATGGTGATGACCAACACGAGGGGACATAGCTTTAAATTGAGGGGTGATAGATATTGGACAGATGTCAGAGGCAGTTTCTTTACTCAGAGAGTAGTAGGGGTATGGAATGCCCTGCCTGCAACAGTAGTAGACTCGCCAACTTTAAGGGCATTTAAGTGGTCACTGGATAGACATATGGATGAAAATGGAATAGTGTAGGTCAGATAGGCTTCAGATGGTTTCACAGGTCGGCGCAACATCGAGGGCCGAAGGGCCCGTACTGCGCTGTAGTGTTCTATGTTCTATAGGAGCTCGAGAGACCGAAGGGACGGCAGAAGCAGAGGAAAAGGGCACGAGCAGCAGACAGATGAGCTGGCAGATCCTTGAGGTGAGGGGGCCCCGGACACCCAGGAGAGAGGGAGACCAACGACACGTGGACGGCCTCCCCCCACCTCCCTCCACCTGGAGATCAAGGCAAGGCATTCCTTATGAAGGAACTGGCCACGATGAGAGAGGCAATAAAGGTGTAAATCCAAGAGGTGGTCAAGGTGGCAGTTACAGAGGCGCTGGTCTCCATGCACTTGGTGATTGATGGACTGGAAAGAAGATGGAGGCGCAGGGAAAAATGATCCAGGAGCTGGAGAAGGCGTTGACGGACCAGAGTGACCGGGGAGGTTGGAGAAGCTGTCTGTCCTGATTAGGTTGTCCAGAATTTGGGCCACATAGCCCATCAGGTCCCTTCCCTGATCCCCTCTGACAGGCCCACAATTCGAATGTTGGGTGCCCCCGGAGAAAGGGAAACCCCGGAGCAAAGGGGCCCAACCTCATGGTGAGAACGGCGACTGTGGCCATTTTGGACGGACCCCTAACAAAGGGAAACCCCGGTGTGCAGGAGCGTGTCCACCGGGTAAGTATGATTGATCCCGTAGGAAGGGGGGGGAACAAAAAACACCCACCAGCATTATCACCAGGAATGTTAGGGGACTCAAAGGCCCAGTGAAAATATCCAGAGTCTTCGCCCACTTAAGAAGTTTGAAAGCCAACATAATCTTTTTGCAAGAGATGCACCTGAGGGAGAAGAACCGCCTGCTGGTAAGAGAGGGCTGGGTGGGACAGACATATCACTCATGTTACGGGACGAGGGCTAGGAGGAGTAGCAATACTGATTCGCAAGAGGATGGTGTTTACAGCAACAAGAGCGGTTTCGGACCCAGGGTGATGGTACATCATGGTCACCGGTGCCCTGGATGGGGCACCAGCGGTTCTGGTAAATGCGTACACGCCCAACTGGGACGACACAGTTTTCATTAAAAAGACCATGGCGGAAATCCCCAACATCGACACACCGACTGATCATGGGGGAACGACTGCACACAGGACCCACTGACGGATCAACCAAGCCACAAAATGAGGAA
This sequence comes from Scyliorhinus canicula, assembly GCF_902713615.1. NCBI lineage: Eukaryota > Metazoa > Chordata > Chondrichthyes > Carcharhiniformes > Scyliorhinidae > Scyliorhinus > Scyliorhinus canicula. The sequence goes on from NC_052152.1 coordinate 84,260,923, forward strand.
AAAGACAGGCATGGCTAGAGAGCTGGGATCTTTCATGGAGCATATGGGGGCGGTGGACCCAGCCGGTTCCTACACCCTGGTGAGAAGGAATTTTTGTTATTTTCACTGGTGCACAAAGTAGACACACATATTGACTTCTTTACAGTTGGGAAATCGGTGACTCCAGAAATAGTCCGAGCGGAATACTCCACCATAGTCAACTCCAACCACGCTCCACACTACATGGATATGAAGTTGGAGACAGACCGTGCCCAACGCCCCACATGAAGGTTGGACACGGACTTCTTGACCAACAAGGTCTTCTGCCAGAAAACACCACAGGCCATAGCCAAGTATATAACTGACAACCAGATCGGGGAAGTCTCACCTTCCTCTTCTGGGAGGCACTGAAGGCTGTGATTAGGGGAGAGCTTATAGCCCACACTTGCCAACACTAAGGGCATTCAAATGGTCATTGGATAGATATATGGACAATAAGGGAATTGTGTAGATGGGCTTTAGAGGGGTTTCACAGGTCGGCGCAACATCGAGAGCCGAAGGGCCTGTACTGTGCTGTAATGTTCTATGTTCTATGTACAAGGCTTGTAGAGACAGGGAAGAGAAGGCAGCTTGGCAGCGACTGATCGACTCCATACTGGAGGTCAACAGAAAATACTCTGAGAGGCCCCGACCACAGAGCTTCTGGCGGAGAGGAAAAAGGTCCAAATGGACTTTAACCTGCTATCCACCAAGAAACCAGTGCATCAACTCTGCCAGACACGGGGACTTTCTATGAGCACGTGGGATGGCTAGCCGCCTGTTGGCTCACCAGCTGAGGAAGCAGGCAGCCACGAGGGAAATAACCCAGGTAAAGGATAGCAGAGACGGACTGGTGGCCAAAACAAACAGACCTGTCAGAATTTCTCCACCTGGAGATCAAGTACACCATCCGAGGGTCGGATGCAGGCTTCCAAAGAAAAGCCCCAAGTCGCCACACTCCAGCGCCTGTTCGGGTACAAAGAGAGAGAATTCAGAAGGTCCAATTCGCCTCACAAGCACATCTTTCGGGACTTGTGAGAGGAAACCGGAGCACCTGGAGGAATCCCACAGGAATCCCGGGAGAACATGCAGATTCTGCACAGGCAGTGACCCAAGACGGGAATCGAACCCCAGTCCCTGGTGTTGGAAGGGATCGAACCCGGATCCCTGGCGTGGTAAAGCAACAGTGCTAACCACTGTGCTACCATGCCGCTCAGGTGCTTTATATGTCAAATTATCAAACTGTTAAAATTGTAAAATGCCAATAAAATATTTAAAAAGAAAGGCACAGGCAGGCGAAATAAAAGAAATTCCCATGGTGTTTTACAAACTAAGGATAATAAGGTAGCTAGGGAAAGAATAGGGCACATTAGGGACCAAAGTGGCAACATGTGTGTGGAGCCAAAAGATGGAGGTGAGGTATTAAATGAGGGTTTTGCATCTGTGTTCACCATGGAGAAGGACGATGTAGGTACAGAAAGCAGATAGGAGACAATGATATAATTGAACAGATTAGCATTGAGAAGGAGGAGACGTTAGCAGTTTTAGTGGGCTTAAAAGTGGATGAATCCCCAGGCTCAGATGAGATGTACCCTAGGCTGCTGTGTGTGACAAGAGAGGGGATTGCAGGGACTCTGATGCTAATTTTCAAATCCAATGGATCAGATCTAAGTTCTGCAGTCTGACCCAGTCGTGAATGGTGGTGGAGAGTTGAGCAACTCATTGGATGAGGAGGCTCCACAAATATCCCCATCGTCAATGATGTAGGAGCTCAGCACATCTGTACAAAAGACAAGGCTGAAGCATTCACAATAATCTTCAGCCAGAAGTGGCAAGTGGATGATCCATCTCAGTTTAAGACCGTAAGACATAGGAGCAGAATTGGGCCATTTGGTCCATCGAGTCTGCTCTGCCATTCAATCATGGTTGCTATGTTTCTCATCCCCATTCTCCTGCCTTCTCCCCATAATCCCTGATCCCCTTATTAATCAAGAATCTATCTATCTCTGTCTTAGAGACACTCAGTGATTTGGCCTCCACAGCCTTCAGCAGCAAAGAGTTCCACAGATTCACCACCCTCTGGCTGAAGAAATCCCTCATCATCTCAATTTCAAAGGATCGTCCCTTAAGTCTGAGGTTGCGCCCTCGGGCTCTAGTTTTTCCTACAAGTGGAAACATCCTCTCCACATCCAGCCTCGCAATGTCCTGCAAGTTTCAATAAGATCCCCCCTCATCCTTCTAAACTCCAATGAGTATAGACCCAGAGTCCTCACCCGCTCCTCATATGGCAAGCTTTTCATTCCAGGGATTATTCTTGTGAACATCCTCTGGACGCTTTCCAAGGCCAGCACATCCTTCCTTAGATACCGGGCCCAAAACTGCTCACAATGCTCCAAATGAGGTCTGGTCAGAGCCTTATACAACCTCAGAAGTACATCCCTGGTCTTGTATTCTAGCCCTCTTGACATGAATGCTAACATTGCATTTGCCTTCCCAACTGCCAACTGAACCTGCACGTTAACCTCAAGGGAATCTTGATCTAAACTTCTAAGTTGCTTTGGGCTTCTGATTTCCTCAGCCTTTTCACATTTAGAAAATAGACTATGCCTTTATTCTTCCGACCAAAGTGCACAACCTCACACTTTTCCAAATTACATTCCATCTGCCACTTCATTGCCCACTCTCCTAGCCTGTCCAAGTCCTCCTGCAGATCCCCGCTTCCTCAATACTACCTGTCCCTCTTCAGATCTTTGCATCATCAGCAAACTTAGAACAGTGCCCTCAGTTCCTTCCTCCAGATCATTAATGTATATTGTGAAAAGTTGTGGTCCCAGAACAGATCCCTGAGGCACACCATTAGTCACCGGCTGCCATCCTGAAAAAGACCCCTTCATCCCCATTCTCTGCCTTCTGCCAGTCAGCCAATCCTCTATCCATGCCCATATCCAGAAGTCTGTAGCATCACAGATGCCAGTCTTCAGTCAATTCGATTCACCCCACATGATATCAAGAAACGGCTGAAGGCACTAGATACTGCAACGGCTATGGGCCCTGATAATATTCCAGCAATCGTACTGTAGACTTGTGCTCCAGAATTGCTATGCCTCCAGTCAAGCTGTTCCAGTACAGCTACAACACTGACATCTACCTGGCAGTGTGGAAAATTACTCCGGTTTTCTCCATCATCTCGACAGCGGTGCCAATGCATTCCGGAATGCATAGTGAACACCATTTGCATATCATTAGCAGGCCTGACCCGGTATTCTCCGGGGCCTCCGCAATTCTCCGCCTCCAATGGGCTGAGTTGCCGATGGCGTGGTTCACTGGTGCTTTTAAAAATCATGAAACTGGTGTTGTGGTTGCTGAGGGAGAGAGAGGAGGTAGGACACGGAGAGGCACGACTGTGGGCTGCCGGGCTGGACACTGGCCGGGCTAGCTAGGGTGGGAGGGGTTGGGGGGGGTGATGGGGGACAGGGCCAAGTGGCCGGGGTGATCCCCTCCATGGGACCGGAACCAGAGTGTACAGGCATTAACCGCCATTGCTGCTGCCTGCAAGGCAATCATCTTGTTGCGCACCCCACTGACCACCCACCTTGGCCCCTGGCTCTGCTGGGTGACACCAGCGCTATGGGTGCTCCCAACCCCCCCCCCCCCCCCCAACGCCCACACGCTCACACTCGAGCTCCCACCTCTGCACTCCTCCCTCCACCATGCCCCCGACCACACAACCGGCTGCTACCCGCTGGTGGGGCATCAGGCGGCCCACTCAAGGGCAACACCCACTGTAGCCCCAACGGGGAACCAGACAGGGGCTGCTGAGCGTACCGCTGGCATGGGCAGCAACAGCCGACGGTACCCCTGGCATCAGGGATGGACACCAAGGCCAGAGGCCCCCATGGTGCCGGACACGGACAGGGCCAGGGTGTGTGTGGGGGGGGGGGGGGGGGGGGTAAACAGAAGCAGAGCCCGTAGTGCCAACTGGAGCCACCATGTAGCCCAGTGTACCTGATTGGGAATGGGGGTACGCACCATGCTAACATATCGGCCTTTCACCCCCAGCAAACAATGGATATTGGAAACCAACCAGCAATGGTGGCCTTCCTGCTAGTCGCCGCAGGCCTGCGGGATGCCCTGAGGCTGTACGCGTGCTCGAGGAGGAGGAAGCTGCAGCAGTGGGGTGTGCTGCTGAGGGGCAGAAGGAAGCCACCCAGGATGGCGATCTGGCTGCCCAACAGACCGAGGAAGAGGAGCTGCAAAGGAGGCGCCGCATGAGACCTCATGTGTACCAGCAACGCCTGTCATTCGAGGACGTGCTGGACAGGACATGCCATCGAAGACTCCGGCTGAGCAAGGAGACAGTGCGACATATCTGCCAGATCATGGCGCACATGCACCACAGGGGAATGGGGGAGGACACCCGCCCCCGGTGGCCGTCAAGGTAACAGTTGCCCCAAACCCCTTTCGTGACAGAGTCCTGGTAGGCGCTGAGTGGGGCCCTGTCCAGGGTCTCACAGACCTTAGTGCACAAGTGCATCCGCTCCATCACAGAGGCCCTATATACCCGGTCGGCACAATACATCCTTTTCAATGTGGACCAAGCCCACCAGGATGCCCGGGCAGCGGGTTCGCCGCCATCGCCAATATGCCCGGTTCCAGGGGGTGATCGCGGGATGCAAGTCCCCCTACGAGCTTCTGTACATGACAGGCTGCTCTACACAAACCAAAAGGGGCTCCACTCGATGAAGGTGCAGCTGGTGTGTAGCCATGAGCTGCACATCATGCACGTCTGTGCCCGACACCCGGGCAGTGTGCACAACGCCTTCAACCTGGAAGACGCAACGATTCCTGACATGTTTGAAATGCCCCGTCCCCCGAAAAAAGCTGGGAGGTTGGCTCCTGGGTGACCGGGTTATCGGCTGTAATTGTGGCTGATTGCACCTGTCCGGAGGCCACAGACCGACGGGGAGACCCACTACAATGACGCCCATGCCACGACCAGGAGCATAATTGAGTGGTGCTTCAGTTTCCTGAAGATGTGGTTCAGGTACCTGGGCCGCTCTGGAGGGGCTCCCAAGTGTGATGACAGGGTTTAGAGAACCCCAAAGTGTATCATGGAGTTCACCTGACTCACAATTTTTAATAGATTGTGGTATGGGGAGCACAGGGCTAACTCTACAGGTGTGGTACAGCAGAAATAGAAAAGTATTTTTTAAAGCAAAACAATGTTTAATCTATGAACTCAAATTAACCTTGCTAAAACATAGTGAACATCTTAGCAACCAGTAAATCAAATACACCTCCCAAAGAATACAACACTAAGTAATCTGCATGCTGTCCTTTTAACACCAATAAGACTTAACCAACCTTTTAACAGAAGCACATCAGGTTTACATTCACTACTGAAAACATTTATAATTCTGAATTCACCAAACGATCAAGAGATAGTCCTTCATGGCAGAGAGCTCAACAGTACCGCTGCTTTTTCTGATTTCAGCTGCAACACACTGCTAAACGAAACCAAAAAGACAGACACACCCAAGCTTTTGTCAAAGTGAAGCTAAAAAGCAGAATCAGAGATCAGCTCCACCCACACTCTGACATCACTGCAGTAACATGAGCAGCCAAACATTTCTTAAAGCGACATTCTCATGACACCTCCCCCCAAGAAAAATAAAATAAACTATCAATTTCACGATTATTTCATTTTTCACCGTTTCATCGTTCTTTAAGGAATGCACACAGTAAATATACTTTCTCGTTTTAAAAAAAAACACTCAAAACAGGGATAATAATAGAATCCATTATTTTTTCATTCTTCTTCCTCCAACTGAAATCCCTCAGCATTGAGGTGGCCTGCTGCGTCTTCCACAAAATTGCGCAGCAGGGGGCAATGTGCAGGAGGAAGAGGATGAACACCAGTCCTCGGCCGACGAGGAGGCTGTGGGGGGAGGGCGAGGGTAGGCGGGACATAGGGCCGAGGCAGGCATGTGAGGCCGCACGATGTGTGCCAGGGGCATGGGCACTGCATCCCACCATCACAACCCACACCCTCCCCAGCCACACCCTCGCCTGCAACCCTCACCCACCCCCATGATACGTACCTTCCACACTACAGAGTGTGCGCGGACCCTGGGTTGGCAGTAACAGCCGGGTCTGGTCCTTCTGCCTGAACCCAATTTCGGCATCAGGGAGCAGAGAATCCAGCTCAATGCTCCTCTTGGTGTTCTGCTGGGTCGGGCTATGAAATACAGGGTCCGGATACTGTGTGGTCATCAGGGAAGTCATGCACTCGAGGTCAATACCCCTGGTATTGGTGACACATCCACACTTGCTTGGAAAGTGGGGAGGGATTGAGTGATTTAAGTGTGTGTTCAATAAATCAATGGGCAAGTTATATTTTTTTCTGAATTGTCAAATCTTTTGTATATTCTGCTCTTGGTACATAGAAGTTTAGAAGTTTAGTTGTAAAAATGAATAGCAGTGTTTTTTTAATTTTTGTGCAGAACAGAAAATAACCAATTGGAAAGCATATTCTTTTGCTTTCATCTATCAATTCTACAAAGGTCACAAAAAAGACTTAACCAGTGAAGTAGAAAACTGTTAAACATTGACACTGCCTGTTCATTCACCTGGCATGGAGCAAGTGGTTTGTTCAGACCCCTTGAAGTCAGACTACAATCCTACAACATGTATTGCACCACTCGCTGCAGGTTTCAGCCAACTTTAAACAACTTTGTAAACCACTCAGTATGTCTATGGTCACAGCCAGAGCCCACAGAAATCAATCAACAACATCTAAAAGTGATTGATGACCCCTTTAAGTAGCGTTCGAGGGGGGGTGGGGCTCTCTTCCCTGCTACTGAATGTATATTTTCAGCTGTACATTCTTACGAGATGACATTAACTGGAATGCACTGGTGTTAAATCAGTGTTACATGCTGATTGGCATCACTATCAGTCAACTTTGAGTGCTTCTGGCAACGTCCCTTCCAAATGGCATCTAGCATGGCCAGCGCCAGAACTACACCTGTGCACCGCAGCCATCATTTTGGGGTCAAAATGGCAGTCATGATGCTAATGTGAGTACTACGAAACTAAATTTCACAGCCCATGATTGGAATGTGAATAATTACAGCACGCATACCTCAGGATAAAAGAGCAGTCAAGAATGGTGAAGAAGGATTCCTTACATTCCTTGAGCGACACTATAGAAGATCAACTGGTTATACATAGTCACGCCTTGCAGATAGGTTTTATCTGTTTCCGAATCGAAGCTGGTTGTCTTGTGAGAGGGCATTCTCTGAAGCGAGAGAGTTTTTACAAAGTCTGGATTGCCTCTCTTCATGCTGACATGAGCACCATCTGGTGGATCTTGCTGCTGGACTTTATGATTGGTCTGGCATTTCACTGGGTTACACTGCTTTATTTCACAACAATTCACCTGAAATCAGCCAAACCAAGATCAAGGAATTTTAAGTGTGATGTGACCATCAATTTACTCGAGACACGATAGGAAGTAAACTGTGGTTTTAATAGACTTACAACTGAGCCTGCCTGCGACCAGAAGAACTGAGGGCAGACTCACAAGGCTGCAGCACTTTATACTTCCGGTAGTGGGAAGGGCCATGGGCGAAGCCATGGGCAGAGCAGAGGGTGGAGCCTTGTACAAGCTCCTCATCTCCCCCTGTGGGCAGAGCGCGCAACGGCTCACAGACAGAGCCCACAAGGACACAATGCTATACAGTGTGAACGCAATACTATACAGTGTGAATCACATGATGTACATTCACCACAAAGTGCAGATTTAAGTCCACATTCTTTTATGCTAGCTTGCAAAACTTACAAAAATGAAAACAGCAACTTGTATTTATATAGCACTTTTAACATAGTACATCCCAATTTCATTAGAACCTGGCAACAAACTAGGTAAGATATTAGGGCAAATGGGCAAGGGCTAAGTCAAATAGGTAAGATTTAAGGAGCATCTTAAAGGAGGTTCAGAGAGCAAGCGAGGTTTAGGGAGAGAATTCCAGAGCTTATGGCCTTGGTACCTGAAGGTATAACCAACAATGGTTAAGGGTTTAAAATTGGGGATGCTCAGAGGATGTTATTACAGAACAGGATATCTCAAAGGGCTTTGGGGCTGGAGAAGGAGATTGCAGACCAAAGAGAAAATGCTGGAAAATCTCAGCAAGTCTGGCACCATCTGTAGGGAGAGAAAAGAGGTAAAATTTCAAATCCAGGTGACTCTTTGTCAAAGGTAAAAGACTTAGAAAGTGGGAAATATTTATGCTGTGGGGTGAGAGAACGAAAGATGAGTCATAGCCACAGAAACCAAGAGAACAGAATGCTAATCGCCACAGAAACCAAGGGGAATGAGTGCTAGTGGCAGTCACCAGGGAGATCGCCAGAGAATCCATTTTGACGCTGGAATTGGAGGCAGCATTTTTCCAATCCCCCTCAAAAACGGCCTACTTGAGGAGTATGCCGCACGCCGTCGGGACAGCCTCAGGACGTCACCTGAGGCCCTCCCCATATGCTCCGAATCCCCGGCGGCATGGGGCGCGTGTCCTCATGATTTTTGAAGACTTTGCGCGGTGGCTGCAGACTGTGTCCAGCACTGCTACAGTCGGTGGGGGGGGGGGGGGGGGGGGGAAGCCTGTTGGTCGTTCTGGGTGAGTGTGCTTAACACTCAATTTGGCTCTGTTTCTTTACTTCGCTCTGGAGTCGCCAGGTATCGTTAAGATACCGCCACAAGTTCAAGGTGAAGTTCAAAGCAATAAAGTCATACACCAATTAGTAAGTTCAAACAACTGAGTTTATTATAATACAATTATAATAACTACCCATGCACACGCTAAAAGGATTAAGCTATTCCTTCCGCTAAATAAACTAATACTTATCTCAAAGGAACTGCTGGGTCAGGGAACAAGGCCTCTTGCTCTGCTCTGGTCTGCAGACTTCAGGTTGGTATAAGTTAAAAGGGGTCAGGAGTGTCTATCTCTGGTAGCGATCGTTGTGAGACACTTACTTGCTGGCGGCTGCTGTCCGAACCCTCTCCTCTCTCTCCTTCAGGGTCTTCTTGGCAAAAGCTGGTCGAGGTGCTGGTCCACGGAGGAGTGCTGGTCAAGAGAGAGGAGGGCTGGACAAGAAGACTGAACCATGTGTGGGACCTGTCTTTTATAGGTCCCAGGGATCTGTGCCCCTTTGGGTGGACTCCCTTACCTGCTTGAAATCGATTGGTCTCTTCCCAATCGATATGTTAGAATCCCCCCCAATACTGAGGCTGTTCCTTAGCTACTGGGCGGGCTCTCAGGCTCTTTGTTTTTGAACCCTGTTGGTGCCTGAGTGTCTGGTATCCTTTACAATGTTGCAGTTGCTTCCCCATTTGTGTCCATTGTATCTGGAATCGTTCCATTAACATGCTAATTATCCCGGTGATTGCCTCATTAGTATGTGGAACGTTTGTTTTGGTGCTGTCTGCTTTCTTAGCAGACAGAATCCACACCTGCTAGGGGCAGCCTGCTGGGGCTGCAAACATTGTCCATTTTATCCTGTATGCTTTGCGTTCCTCCATTTTGTATTTAGGGAAATGGCCAACTTCGGTGGCTACAAGCCGTTCCGCTGGCAGGGGGGGGGGGCTTCAACGGGGGCTGGAGGGATTGGTGGGGGGTGGTCCGGGGGTGGCGAGGGGGGTTACAGGGGGGCAGCTTTTGGCAGACTGGAGCTGCGCGTGGCAGGCGGCATGCTGTACGGCGCGGCTGACGCAGTGCGCATGCACGGCCACGGACCCGGACATTCTGCAACCATATCCGCAGATAAAGCAGCTTTATGCGGAAGGGGATCGGTGCAGGGGCGCCAACGACTTTCTGGTCATAAGACCAGATGGATCCTGTGGAAATAACCGCAGAATCGGAGAATCCAGCCCCATATATTTCAATCAAATTGCCTCTTACTCTTCTAAACTCCAATGGATACAAGCCCACTGTTCTTGAAAATACAGTAAAATGTGTCATTTGAAACATGGAAGTCTGGCAATATCTGGTCTGAGAGGATACAGGGAAAGAGCCCACAAAAGGTTAATAGCAGCTGCAAAGAGCAGGATTATAAAATGCAGATTCTTTCTCACAAGCAGGTTTAGCAACCACACAGGTTTTGTGTAATAAGCTAAAACAATGGCTCACACCTTCATGGAATGTAACTATCTCAGGAAGCATCTGGAAAAGCATGGATGAGAGTTTCAATTGAATTAAGTGACGAATGTTTAAAGCAGGCAGGTCTTTCAAGTCATAACCAAGTTAAATTTTAGCATACAGCTAAAAGCAAAGTTTCACACCTTAATTGAAATAAACTCCCTTAGTAAACAGCTGGAAAGGATGGATGATGCTCAGTCGAATTTGGTATCAATTCTAAGAGTAAAATTCTACGAACATCAAGTCAATTAAAAGAAAATTGGAGACAACCTGTCTACGAGAGACATAATTTAAAGTCAAAATCAAAGGCAAAGTTATGAGCTGGGGACAATTGGAAAATTAAACGATTCAAAATCACAGAAATAAAAGTAACTATTGAAACCAAAGCATTTTTTAATCAGATCTGAGAGGTGAAGTTATGCCCAAAATGAATAATTAGTTGTATTAAAATGTTTACATCAAAGATATTTTTTAACTATCAAAGTGAAACAAGCTCTTTACAATAAAGTCATTAAAACTTAATAACTCTTCGAAAGAGAATATAAACCCAAAGAAAGGGGACAGCCAGCAGAGCCAGCTCTCACAGCTCGGTATATGGGGAGGGTAGGACACAGCAACCAAGTTCACCAGCGAATACATCTAAAGAAGACCAGATTTTAAAGAAGATTGATTGTCAAGGTGGGCCTGAAGGTCCCTTCAACCAACAGGAAGGGTCCAGAAGCAAGATCTTTTTACCTTTCTGTAAAGAAAATGTTTGCAGCTTTAAAAAAAATAATAATAATAAAATAACTTAAAAGTTTTAACCTGAAACAGTGGTTATTAGCCTACTTTACTTACTTAACAACGCAGGACCCAGGACATCGATGCTACTAAGGGGTAAGTAGGTAAAATTCTTCGGTAAAGGTATGGGTTATACCGGGGGATAACTTGAAAATATAGTTTGACCTGAATAGCACCCACCAAAGCCTGCATCGGAGTCAGGGAGTGAGAATCCCTGTTCACTATTTAGAATATCTAAATAGAATATAGAATATTCTATATAGAATATAGATTATAGAATATATATTATAGACTATATAGAATATTGGGCAGCACGGTAGCATGGTGGTTAGCATAAATGCTTCACAGCTCCAGGGTCCCAGGTTCAATTCCCGGCTGGGTCACTGTCTGTGTGAAGTCTGCACGTCCTCCCCGTGTGTGCGTGGGTTTCCTCCGGGTGCTCCGGTTTCCTCCCACAGTCCAAAGATGTGCGGGTTAGGTGGATTGGCCATGCTAAATTGCCCGTAGTGTCCTAAAATGTAAGGTTAAGGGGGGGGGGGTTGTTGGGTTACGGGTATAGGGTGGATACGTGGGTTTGAGTAGGGTGATCATGGCTCGGCACAACATTGAGGGCCGAAGGGCCTGTTCTGTGCTGTACTGTTCTATGTTCTATGTTCTAATATCGACCCTTTTTTGGTATAGGGGGAATTCTAAAAATAGTGGTGAGTTTTAACTTCATGGCGCCCAATGTGGGGCTCGAATATTAGAAGTTTCTAGGTAAAGCGAGCCTAGAATATTAGAAGTTTCTAGGTGAAGCGAGGCTAGAATATTAGAATTTTCTAGTTAAGCAGAGTAGGGGCTAGAATATTAGAAGTTTCTAGTTCCCAAGAAACGGTTGGAATATTAGAAGTTGCTAACCGGCACAAAGGCTAGACTATTAGAAGTTTCTAGTCTATGTGTGAGTCAAACTTTACCTGCCGAGTTTAGTTTGGAAAGTTATGTGTGATTGACTTTTGTAAGGATATTCTGTGGATCAAGGGGACTGAAGCTCAGGTTGGGTGTGAAAATCAGTAGACTAGAAGATACTGACCTTGAGAAAAAGTCTGCAAGACATTTTGGTGACAGTGCTAAAAATCTTGCATCCATTACTGGTAAAAGAGGCCAAAGAATAAATCATCCTCAGAGTAAGGCAGATTGTGCGGACATTTTCTGGAAAATAGGGACACTTAGAATCTTCAGAGACCAATAACCAATCGACCCTTAACTAAAACAGAAAGATAGTGCCTTAGTCAGCCTTGGCTAGGGCCCAGAAAGGGTACTTATCTTTAATTTCAGAAAGGGACAACCTGAAAGGGACAACCAGGAACAGAACTTGAATTCCGAAAAATGGCAATGAGAATAATCCTCTTGCTCTGAAACATGGTCAAGAGAGTTGAAACAATGAAACAAGAGTGGAAAAGCTTAACAGAGGCAAAAAAACTCCTGCATAAGTGAAACTTATCAGCATGCAGGGGTCTCAATTTTTGTTAAGAGTAACTAAACCCTCCAGAATAGAGGTCCAAGATCTCAGTGGATACATATGAGTGTGTGTTTAATAAGGATTTGTGAAATCCTACAAAGTAGAGATCCAAGATCTGAGTGGATGAATGAGTGTGTGTATGTCTATTAAGGAATTGTGAATTTCCTTTAATGTTTGTACTTTTAAAAAATGTTGTGTTTTACAAAACCGAGTTTCACATCACTTGGAAGTTATAAATGGCAGGTGGAAATGTGATCAGTATTATGAGGCATAATACTGATCACATTTATCAGTATGTTCAGAACTACATTGGTCTCTGAATAAACGGATACAGAAGTTTTTACTCGGCAGCAGTCAGCTGTTGCAAGTTTTGAAACTGCTGCGTTGAAATTGACACTGCACAGCTCCGCAGGGTCCTAGTGCCCAACGATCATGAAAAGTTACTAGCAGAAATAATGATGTTTAGAATGTTAAATACATTGAAGAAGGAGCTTTAGAGAATAAAGATGTTGGACCAGAAGTTAGATATGGAGAATTAATTGCAGTATCAGGAAATGAGTATCTGATTGCAGGAAAAGATTTAATAAATATTGATGCAGAAAAATTAAGATATTAAAACCAATTGATAATAGAGGAAATTTGGGTGAAGCTACCAATTAAAACTGCAGGAAAAATAATCCGTGAAGCTGTAAAATGTAAAGATAAGATCATTCAGAATCTGGGTAAACATACAGTTGAATTAGAGAAGCATGGTGTCTGGAGCACAAGAAATTGTATCACAATTAAAACACATGACCCAATTGGTGGGAAGACAGTGAATTACAACCTGTTAGCAGCATTGATTGGACAGATGATAAAGTTAAAATGTCATGTTTGGAACTTACTTTCATAAAAATCCAGTCGTAATCAAAAAAAGTAATTAAAGTAAATGCAGTAGCAATATCAGGAATGTGTCAGGGTAAGGTTTTGACCAGATTGGATCACTGGATGAGCAAAAGAGGAGGAGTTTGAGATTCTTCGAATCTCACTCAGGGGTGCAATGACAGAAGGAGGAGACTTAACAGGCCTTAATTGTAAAAATGTATACAAATGATAAGGAAAATAAACCAGTTCAAAAAGAAATGGTGGCAAAAGAAATCCGGAAGTCCTGGAGAGGGCACTTCAGGGATAATCCAAATGAAAATAGAAAGTACAAATTAAAGAATAGGGCCCTCTCCACCCTTGATCTGTTCATTTGATTTTTCAAATGGAAAAAATAAATAACAAACCAGTTTACAAGAAGGAAGAGAACTACACTCCAGAGAAGAATATTTTAGACAGGATTGGGGGAAAACTAATGATACAATTGCTACATATTTGAGGGAAGTAAATGACAGAACCCGGAGGAAAACTTTACGGGTTAGAAACAAATCAAAATATCAAATTATTACTGAACAATGAAACTTCCGGTCAGACATCTCTAACTGGACATTAGCTGATGGATGATCTGTGGTCTCCACGGGGTATGTACTACGCGGTGGAGTTATTAAGGGTCTCGGCAGACAGCAGCGACTGACGAGGAACCCCAACATGATAAATGACAATCATTTAAGAATTTTTGTAGCTTGATGCCACGGCGGGAAAATTGTTACCAATGCAGCAAACAATATTGCATTGAAGAGGTGTAATCGTTATTAAAGAAAGAAATTTCATGTAAATTGGTAGGGACTGCTATATATATATATATGATAAGGGGGGTATGTGTGCCGTTAAAGAACTTGATCCGCATTTCTAAACTGTGTGAATGTTTTAATAGAGGTGGAATAGTCGTAGTTTAGTGTGTTTTCTTGATTTAACTGCATAGAACATTACAAATAATATTGATGTTGTTTATATGCCATATTTAGTATCTAATGACTATTAGTCCCAAAGCCACGAAGGGATGTTTCGATATTGTACCTTATTTCTAGTATTCAAATTGTGATAACAGTTGCAAATATGTAAAGTTGTAACACACAGTCTATTTGTGTGGTTAGGTAATGAGTAATGTGTTAAGATAAGACTTATTTTTTTTTACTATGTATTTAACAATAGGGAGAATTTATTTGGAAAAGTGACAGTTCAATGTGGTTTTGCAAATGCTGTAATGGAAAATATACACTTTCATGTTGTAAGGGAAATGATGACAGAAGAAAGGGATTTGAAGGAAATTTGTCAGAAAGATATTCTCGCATGTATACCAGGGGTTGGCAGACATACATGGTTCACGACAATGTTAGACATTAATGTGGAGAAGTTAGGAATACAAGCAGGATGAATTGAACCTTTTAAATTAATGAAGCAAGGGAATCAGTGGGTGGTACATGATATCATAATTTACCATTCCAATCAGAAATGGAAAGCAATTTGGATGACGGAAAAATGGGACACGTAACAGCCAGTGATGGACAAAAGACCTTTTTGGTTACTGATGGACTGAGTTGTGTGCTGTTTTTAAGGGACATGAGGAAGCTTTGACGGTGCTGCTATCCCAAGGAAGTAAAATGCTTTGGAGGTAGTGGAACACACGGAAAGTGATTGTGTTACCTTCCTGAGCGGCTATGGCGATGGTTCACGGTAATTGGACTGGAACGAAAAAAAAAGACTCTTATCGACACTGGTCTGAGATATGGATACATTTACAAATTGATTTCGGTGCACAATTTAAAATTGCAACACATCCATACAAATGACAAAGATCGGGAATATATGTTAGTTAGTACAATTGGATGGGGGGGGACAATTAACCAGATGATATAGTTATGTTTCAAATGTCAAGACGGGGTGTTCTTGAAAATACAGAAAAATGTGTCATTTGAAACATGGAAGTCTGGCAATATCTGGTCTGAGAGGATACAGGGAAAAATCCCACAAAAGGTTAATAGCAGCTGCAAAGAGCAGGATTATAAAATGCAGATTCTTTCTCACAAGCAGGTTTAGCAAACACACAGGTTTTGTGTAATAAGCTAAAACAATGGCTTACACCTTCATGGAATGTAACTATCTCAGGAAGCATCTGGAAAAGCATGGATGAGAGTTTCAATTGAATTAAGTGACGAATGTTTAAAGCAGGCAGGTCATTCAAGTCATTACCAAGTTAAATTTTAGCATATAGCTAAAAACAAAGTTTCACACCTTAATTGAAATAAACTCTCTTAGTAAATAGCTGGAAAGGATGGATGATGCTCAGTCGAATTTGGTGTCAATTCTAAGTGTAAAATTCTACGAACATGAAGTCAATTAAAAGAAAATTGGAGACAACCTGTCTACGAGAGACATAATTTAAAGTCAAAATCAAAGACAAAGTTATGAGCTGGGGACAATTGGAAAATTAAACGATTCGAAATCACAGAAATAAAAGTAACTATTGAAACCAAAGCATTTTTTTATCAGATCTGAGAGGTGACGTTGTGCCCAAAATGAATAATTAGTTGTATTAAAATGTTTACATCAAAGATACTTTTTAACTATCAAAGTGAAACAAGCTCATTTACAATAAAGTCGTTAAAACTTAATAACTCTTCGAAAGAGAATATAAACCCGAAGAAAGGGGACAGCCAGTAGAGCCAGCTCTCACAGCTCGGTACATGGGAAGGATAGGACACAGCAACCGAGTTCACCAGCGAACACATCTAAAGAAGACCAGATTTTAAAGAAGATTGATTGTCAAGGTGGGCCTGAAGGTCCCTTCAACCAACAGAAAGGATCCAGAAGCAAGATCTTTTTACCTTTCTGTAAAGAAAGTGTTTGCAGCTTTAAAAAAAATAATAATAAAATAACTTAAAAGTTTTAACCTGAAACAGTGGTTATTAGCCTACTTTACTTACTTAACAACGCAGGACCCAGGACATCGATGCTACTAAGGGGTAAGTAGGTAAAATTATTCGGTGAAGGTATGGGTTATACCGGGGGATAACTTGAAAATATAGTTTGACCTGAATAGCACCCACCGAAGCCTGCATCGGAGTCAGGGAGTGAGAATCCCAGTTCACCATTTAGAATGTCGACCCTTTTTTGGTATAGGGGGAATTCTAAGAATAGTGGTGAGTTTTAACTTCACCACCTCTTCCATATTCTATATAAGGTCGGCCAGTTTGGCACCGACCGTTAAGACCCGGTTGGGTTCTACCAGGAGCTGTGTATTATAGCTAAATAAACATTTAAATAAACATTATAAATAAACATATGTTTGATACAATTTGGTGTGGACTCCCCTTGTCTTCATAAAACTATCCTTGTGTCATCAGCAAACTTAGCAGCAATCCCTTCAATCCCTTCATTCAAATAATTTATATAAATTGAAAACAGTTGAAGTCCCAGCACTAATCCCTGTGGCACATCACTCGTTACATCTTGCCAACCTGAAAAAGACCCATTTCTGCCAACTCTCCGCATCCAGTTAACCCGTCAAATCTTCTATCCATGCCAAATGTTACCCCATAAACGGGAAGCTTTTATTTTCCACTATAACTGTTGATATGACACTTAAGCAATTGGCTCGAAAATCTAAGCAGAGTACATCCACCAGTTCCCCTTTATTCACAGCATGTTACATCGTCAAAGAACTCCAAAAAGCAAGTTAAACATGATTACCCTTTAACAAAACCATGCTGACTCTGCCTGTTTACCTGGGGCAGAGTAAAGAGACTAGACTTCTGCAAGGAGAGTGGTGCACAAAGGGCAAGAGTTCAGCAAAGGAGCGATGTACAAAGAGCGAGACCTCAGCAAGGAGAGCTGAGCCTAAAGAGGGAAGGGGCTAGTTTGCCCCATTGGCTGGTTCAGGATGCGCAGAGATGCAAACAGCAGGGGTTCAATTCTTGAAGGCAACATGGCGCCAGCCGTGCGCAGACCAGACCTGCAAAATAGCACCCCTAGCGTACGCCGCTTTGGAGGGGGCGGAGCATCGCGAAAGCAGCGCTGCCCCCGGTTTCATCGGAAACGGGGATTTTCCATCCAATCGGCGAATGCAATTTCGGTGTCAGCGAATGGAGAATCCCGTCCAGGGAGTTTAATGGAAACATTTTTTTTTTTAAATAATTTTTATTGAAAAATTTTGAATTTATACAACAACATCAAACCGTACTAAAATACCAACGATAACAGTAATGACAACAATCATGAACCTTCGCCCCCTCCTCAATGAACAACCCAACATATTAACAACAACTTAAGTTAACCTAGTGTTAAGTTACATAACCGTAGCGAAAAAAATATAGAAACTATAGTAAAAACTATAGTAAGGACCCCCCCCCCCCCCCCGGTTGCTGCTGCTATTGACCAAGATACCTATCTTTGAGCCAGGAAGTCCAGAAAAGGCTGCCACCGTTTATAGAACCCTTGTACTGATCCTCTCGGGGCAAATTTGACCCTTTCCAACTTTATAAATCCCGCCATGTCATTGACCCAGGTCTCCACACTTGGGGGCCTCGCATCCTTCCACTGCAGCAAGATCCTCCGCCGGGCTACTAGGGACGCAAAGGCCAGGACACCGGCCTCTTTCGCCTCCTGCACTCCCGGCTCCACCGCAACTCCGAAAATCGCGAGTCCCCACCCTGGTTTGACCCTGGATCCAACCACCCTCGACACCGTCCCCGCCACCCCCTTCCAGAATTCTTCCAGTGCCGGGCATGCCCAGAACATATGGGCATGATTCGCTGGACTCCCCGAACACCTGGTGCACCTGTCCTCACCCACAAAGAACCGACTCATCCTAGTCCCGGACATATGGGCCCGGTGCAGCACCTTAAATTGGATGAGGCTAAGCCTCGCACATGAAGAGGAAGAGTTGACTCTCTCCAAGACATCCGCCCAAGTCCCGTCCTCTATCTGCTCCCCAAGTTCCCCCTCCCATTTAGCCTTCAGCTCCTCCACTGACGACTCCTCCACCTCCTGCATTATCTTATAGATGTCAGACACCTTCCCCTCTCCGACCCACACCCCCGAAAGCACTCTGTCCATCGTCCCCCGCGAGGGCAGCAAAGGGAATCCCTCCACCTGTCGCCTACCAAACGCCTTTACCTGCAAGTATCTGAACATGTTCCCTTGGGGAAGCCCTAATTTATCTTGCAGTTCCCCCAGGCCCGCAAACCTCCCGCCAATAAACAGGTCCCTCAATTTACTGATGCCCACCCTTTGCCACCCCCTAAATCCCCCATCCTTGTTCCCCGGGATGAACCGATGGTTGCCACCTAATGGAGCCTCCATCGAGCCCCCTGTTTCCCCCCGATGCCGTCTCCACTGTCCCCAGATTCTTAGGGTCGCCGCCACCACCGGGCTCGTGGTAAACCTCTTAGGGGAGAGCGGCATGGCGCCGTTACCATGGCGCCCAGGCTCGTACCTCTACATGACGCCATCTCCATTCTTTTCCACGCCGCCCCTCCCCCCTCCATCACCCATTTACGCACCATTGACACATTGGCCGCCCAATAGTACCCCAAAAAGTTGGGCCGTGCCAGCCCGCCTCTATCCCTCCCTCGCTCCAGGAACACCCTCCTCACTCTCAGAGTCCCATGTGCCCACACAAAGCTCAAGATACTGCTAGTCACCCTCCTAAAGAAGGCCCTGGGGATAAAGATGGGTAGGCACTGAAAGAGGAACAAGAACCTCGGAAGCACCGTCATTTTGACGGACTGTACCCTCCCCGCCAACGACAATGGCAGCATGTCCCACCTCTTGAACTCCTCCTCCATCTGATCTACAAGTCTGGTGAAATTATGTTTGTGAAGAGTCCCCCAGTCCCTGGCCACCTGCACCCCCAGGTACCTAAAACTCTCCCCTGCCCGCCTAAGCGGGAGCCTACCAATTCCTTCCTCCTAGTCTCCAGGGTGCACCACAAACACCTCACTCTTGCCTAAATTTAGTTTATAACCTGAAAAAGTCCCAAACTCAGCTAGCAGCTCCATCACCCCTGGCATCCCTCCCACCGGGTCCGCCACATACAGTAACGGGTCATCGGCATACAACGACACCCTATGTTCCTATCCACCTCGCACCAAACCTCTCCACCTCTCTGAATCCCTCAACGCCATCGCCAGCGGCTCGATCGCCAATGCAAACAACAAGGAGGACAGGGGGCAACCCTACCTGGTCCCTCGGTAAAGCCGGAAGTACTCCGACCTCCCATTCATGGCCACGCACGCCATCGGGGCCTCATATAGCAGCCTTACCCATCTAATGAACCCTTCACCAAATCCAAACCTCCCCAACACCTCCCATGACTACTCCCACTCCACTCTATCGAAGGCCTTCTCCGCATCCAGTGCCACCACTATCTCTGCCTCCCCCTCAATCGCCGGCATCATGATGAAATTCAACAATCTCCGCACATTCGTGTTCAGCTGCCTTCCCTTCACAAACCCTGTCTGGTCCTCGTGTACAACCCCTGGCACACAGTCCTCTATCCTGGTGGCCAGGATTTTTGCCAGCACCTTGGCATCCACGTTGAGGAGAGATATGGGCCTGTATGAACCACACTGCTGGGAGTCCTTGTCCCTCTTTAAGATTAACGAGATCAGCGCCTGCGACATCGTCAGGGGCAAAGTCCCCCCTTCCCACGCTTCATTAAGTGTCCGCACCAGCAAGGGGCCCACTAGGTCCACAAACTTTTTATAAAATTCCACCGGGAACCCATCCGGCCCCGGTGCCTTCCCTGACTGCATCTGCCCGATCCCCTTAACTAGCTCCTCCAGCTCAATCGGCGCACCCAACCCCTCCACCTGCTCCTCCTGCACCTTCGGGAAAGAAAGCCCGTCGAGGAACCTCTTCATTCCCCTCCTCTCCCCCGTTGGCTCCGACCGGTACAGTTCCCCGTAAAAGTCCTTGAAGACCTCATTCACCTCTACCCTCTTCCGCACCACATTCCCACTCTTGTCTCTCACTGCAGCAATTTCCTTTGCCGCATCCCGCTTG
The DNA here is from genome assembly GCF_902713615.1 of Scyliorhinus canicula. NCBI lineage: Eukaryota > Metazoa > Chordata > Chondrichthyes > Carcharhiniformes > Scyliorhinidae > Scyliorhinus > Scyliorhinus canicula. The sequence continues at coordinate 84,281,338 of NC_052152.1, forward strand.
CGGAGCTGATGAGCCAGCATCCTACTCGCCTTTTCACCATGTTCGTACACTGCCCCTTGTGCCTTCCTCCACTGTGCCTCTGCCTTTCTAGTGGTCAGAAAATCAAATTTAGCCTGCAGGCTGCGCCTCTCCCCCAACAGTCCCTCCTCTGGTGCCTCTGTGTACCTCCTGTCTACCTCTAGCATCCTTCCCACCAGTCTATCCCTCTCACTCCTCTCGCTCCTCTCCCTGTGTGCCCGGATGGATATCAGCTCCCCACGAATCACTGCTTTCAGGGCTTCCCAGACCACCCCCACCTGAACCTCCCCCATATCATTCACCTCGAGGTACCCCTCAATACTTGCCCGGACCCTCCTGATGCACCATCAATTGCACGCGAGGCGAGTGATTTACCAATGTCAGGCTTTAATTAACTAGAACACAGCCTGGCGATCGTCTACAGTGGAAAGGAACGATCGTCAGGCTTCTGAGCATTTATACCTCGTTGATAGAGGCGTGGTTAACTCAGCCTCTCGGCCAATCGGTCGAGAGGCGAGGCACATGACCGACCAGGGCCAATGGTAAGCCGACGTTCTGGCCCAATGGCAGACGAGTATGCAGATCATATCATCACATTCACCCCTTACGGAGAAGGAAGGCGGGGGGGGGGGGGGGGGGGGGGTGTGAACGAGACCCGGGGTGGGGGGGGGGAAGAACTGATGATATGAGTAGCCGTCGGGAGAATAATTTTCTCTCTGTACCCTTGTCGAATTTGGGGGCTTGCCACTGGCCCAGACATAACAATATTTACAAAAGGAAGTCCATGGGACCGTAGAACTCTAGATGGATTCGATCAGTCGTTTGGTGGTCCTTGACGTCCTGGCCGAGCGCCGTAGTGGAGGAGGTGTCGTCGGATCGGCTGATGGTCCTGCTGATGTCCTGGAGTCCGGGAGCGATAGACTTCGAGTAGTCTCCGTCACCTGAGCTGGCCGCGGAGACGCCATGGATGAGGGATGGGGAAGCTGAGTGGGGTGCTGGGGTGAAAAAGGGGAGGGGGGTCTGTGGTGGGGGGGGGCTGCACGCCGGCGGGTGCCAGGTCCCGGAGGGAGACCGTGTCCTGCCGACCGTCGGGGTACTCCACATACGCGTACTGCGGGTTAGCGTGGAGTAACTGGACATGCTCCACCAACGGATCGGACTTGTGCACCCGCACATGCTTCCGGAGCAAGATGGGTCCGGGGGTGACCAGCCACGTCGGGAGAGGGGATCCGGAGGACGACTTCCTGGGGAAAACAAGAAGACGCTCATGAGGTGTCTGATTAGTTGCAGTACAGAGGAGTGAGCGGATAGAGTGCAGTGCATCGGGGAGCACCTCTTGCCATCGGGAAATAGGGAGATTTCAAGACCGGAGGGCTAGTAGTATGGTCTTCCAGATGGTACCATTCTCCCGCTCGACCTGTCCGTTACCCCGGGGGTTATAGCTGGTCGTCCTGCTAGAGGCGATGCCCCTGTCAATCAGGAATTGACGCAGCTCGTCGCTCCTAAATGAGGACCCCCGATCGCTGTGAATGTACGCGGGGGAGCCGAACAGTGAGAAGATGGAGAGTAGGGCCTTAATGACGGTCGATGTGGTCATGTCGGGACAGGGAATGGCGAAGGGGAAGCGGGAGTGTTCGTCGATAACCGCCAGGAAGTAAATGTTGCGGTTGTTAGAGGGAAGGGGCCCCTTGAAGTCAATGCTGAGACGTTCAAAGGGGCGGGATGCTTTGATCAGGTGTGCGCGCTCGGGGCGGTAGAAGTGCGGTTTGCACTCGGCGCAGATGTGGCAGTCACGGGTTACTGTCCTGACTTCCTCGATAGAGTAGGGCAGGTTGCGGGCCTTAATGAAGTGGTGTAGGCGGGTCACCCCTGGATGGCAGAGGTCTGTGTGGAGGGAGCGGAGGCGGTCTATCTGCGTGCTGGCGCAGGTACCGCGGGACAGGGCATCAGGAGGCTCATTGAGCTTCCCAGGACGATACAAGATATCATAGTTGTACGTGGACAACTCGATCCGCCGCCGTAAAATCTTGTCATTTTTGATCTTGCCCCTTTGTGCATTATCAAACATGAAGGCTACTGACCGTTGGTCTGTGAGGAGGGTAAACCTCCTGCCGGCCAAATAGTGCCTCCAATGTCGCACGGCTTCGACTATGGCCTGGGCTTCCTTTTCCACAGATGGGTGGCGGAGTTCGGAAGCCTGGAGAGTTCTGGAGAAGAAGGCCACGGGTCTGCCCGCTTGGTTCAGGGTGTCCGCCAGAGCTACTTCTGAAGCGTCGCTCTCGACCTGGAAGGGGAGGGCCTCGTCGATGGCACGCATCGTGGCCTTTGCGATGTCCGCTTTGATGCGGCTAAAGGCCTGGCAGGCCTCCGTCGACGGCGGGAAGGTCGTGGTTTGCATGAGGGGACGGGCCTTGTCCGCGTAGTTGGGAACCCATTGGGCGTAGTATGCGAAAAACCCTAGGCAGCGTTTGAGGGATTTGGGGGTATTGGGGAGAGGGAGTTCCATCAGGGGGCGCATGCGTTCGGGGTCGGGGCCTATCACTCCGTTACGCACTACGTAGCCGAGGATGGCTAGGCGGTCGGTGCTAAACACGCATTTATCCTTATTGTACGTGAGGTTAAGGAGTTTTGCGGTTTGGAGGAATTTCTGGAGGTTGGCGTCATGGTCCTGCTGGTCGTGGCCGCAGATGGTGACATTATCAAGGTACGGGAAGGTAGCCTGTAATCCGTACTTGTCGACCATTCGGTCCATCTCCCTTTGGAAGACCGAGACCCCATTCGTGACGCCAAACGGAACCCTAAGGAAGTGGTAGAGGCGCCCGTCAGCCTCGAACGCGGTGTACAGTCGGTCACTCGCGCGGATGGGGAGCTGGTGGTAAGCGGACTTAAGGTCCACAGTTGAGAAGACCTTGTATCTCGCGATCTCGTTTACCATGGTAGAGATACGGGGGAGAGGATACGCGTCCAGTTGCGTAAACTGGTTTGGCTATAATCGATGACCATCCGGTTTTTCTCCCCCGTCCGGACCACCAGCACTTGGGCTCGCCAGGGACTGTTGCTGGCCTCGATGACCCCTTCCGTCAGCAACCTCTGGACCTCGGACCTGATGAAGGATCGGTCCTGGGCGCTGTACCGTCTGCTCCGTGTGGCGACGGGTTTGCAATCGGGGGTGAGGTTAGCAAACAGGGAGGGAGGGTCTACTTTGAGGGACGCGAGGCTGCAGACAGTGAGGGGGGGTATAGGGCCGCCGAATTGAAAAGTCAAGCTCTGCAGGTTGCACTGAAAGTCCAGTCCTAGGAGTGCCGGTGCGCAAAGGTCAGGGAGGACAAGGAATTTATAATTTTTAAAAACCTTCCCTTGGACCGTGAGGTCCGCGATGCAGCACCCGGTGATGTGGACGGAGTGCGAACCTGAGGCTAAACCGATTTTGCGTGTTACGGGATGGACAGGGAGCGCGCAGCGTCTTACCGTGTCAGGGTGAACGAAGCTTTCCGTGCTCCCGGAGTCCAGCAGGCAGTCCGTCTTGTGGCCGTTGAGGTGGATCAGCGTAGTCGTTTTGGCGAGCGTGCGTGGATGAGACTGGTCGAGTTGAACGGCCGCGAGCCGTGGAGAAAATCCGTCGTCGCTGTCCGATTCCATGCTGGAGGGACCTTGCGTGGCAGATGTGGAAGCCGGTGGCCAGGATCCCCAGGTGAGGTCTGTTCCCCAAGATGGCGGCGCCCAGGACTCGCACGTGGGGTCGGGGCCCCAAGATGGCGGCGCCCAGGACCCGCACGTGGGGTCGGCACCCCAAGATGGCGGCGCCCAGGAAGCCCTCGTGGCCGCTGGAGGCGGAGCTAGCGTTCCCGGCGCTGTGAGCGGAGAGGCGCGCAGGCCGGCTCCAAGAGGTGAGTGACCGGCATCAGCTGCGGGGATGCACAAGCCGGCTCCAGGACGCCGGCTAGGTGCATCAGCTGTGGGGATGCGGAAGCCGGCTCCAGGACGCCGGCTAGGTGCATCAGCTGTGGGGATGCGGAAGCCGGCTCCAGGACGCCGGCTAGGTGCATCAGCTGTGGGCGGAGGTAAGGCGCGCGGGCCGGGTGCGGGGGGCCGGGGGCGGGGGGGAGCCGAGTCGCGCTGCGGGCAGGCAGGGACCGGGGGGCCCGGAGAGGCGAGCCGGTCGGGCGCCGGGGCCCGGGGGTGGGGGGAGCCGGGGTCCGGGAGCGAGGGAAGCAGGGCCGCTGCGGGCAGGCAGGGACCAGGGAGGCCCGGAGAGGCGAGCCGGTCGGGCGCCGGGGCCCGGGGGCGGGGGGGAGAAACGTGCGTGGCGGGCAGGCAGAGGCCTGGAGGGGCCGGGGAGGTGCGCATGTCGGCCGGCGGGGCGCGAGTCGGGAGCAGCTGGGGCGGCCCTGGGGGAGAGAGGGAGGCACACAGGCCGTTTGCAGAGGCCTGGGGGAGGGGGGGGAGAGTGCTGTGCAGCTTCCAGAAGCGCTGCAGCCAGCGTTTTGGCCTGGCAGACCGTGGAGTAGTGGCCCTTCTTCCCGCAGCTCTTACAGAGGGCGGAGCGGGCTGGGCAGCGCGAGCGAGGGTGCTTAGCGTACCCACAAAAGTAGCAGCGGGGCCCCGCGGATTTATCGGGGCGCCCCGCGGCACAAGCCTGAGGGAGGCCGGGAGCGGTGGGTAGCTGGTGGGAAGCGTGCCAGGAGGCGGCCTGGCCAGGGTCATAGGTGCGCGCGCTTTGATCTGCGACCTCCAGGGAGGCGGAGAGAGTCAGTGTCTCCGTTAAACTGAGTTCGTCTCTTTCCAGCATCCGCTGGCGGATCACGGGGGACAGCATCCCAGCCACGTAAGCGTCTCTGACGAGTAGCTCCATGTGCTCAGTAGCGGACACCGCTTCACAGGCGCAACCTCTCCCCAGGGCACAGAGGGCCCGGGCGTATTGGTCTAGAGACTCACCGGGGACCTGCTTTCTGGTGGCCAGCAGATGTCGAGCGAATACCCTGTTGATCGGTTTGAGGAATTGTCCTTTTAGCTTCCGTATAGCTTCATCATAGTCTGTTTCGTCTTCGATTATTGAGTAAGCGGCAATACCCACGCTGGAGTGGAGGACGTGCAGCTTCTGTGCCCCGGTGGGGGGGGTGGTTGTAGATGCCAGGAACCCTTCGAGGCAAGTCAGCCAGAGTTTGAAAAGTTCTGTAGAGTTCGGAGTTTGCGGGCTGATGCGGAGGCATTCGGGCTTGATGCGGAACTCCATCTTCAAAGTTGTAGTTAATTAAATTGATGCACCATCAATTGCACGCGAGGCGAGTGATTTACCAATGTCAGGCTTTAATTAACTAGAACACAGCCTGGCGATCGTCTACAGTGGAAAGGAACGATCGTCAGGCTTCTGAGCATTTATACCTCGTTGATAGAGGCGTGGTTAACTCAGCCTCTCGGCCAATCGGTCGAGAGGCACATGACGGACCAGGGCCAATGGTAAGCCGACGTTCTGGCCCAATGGCAGACGAGTATGCAGATCATATCATCACACCTCCTACACACCTCCTCCTCCGCCAACAACCCCACATCCAACCGCCACAACGGGCGCTGGTCCCGCACCTCCCCCATCTCCAACTCTATCCAATGCGGAGCGTGGTCGGAGATTGCAATGGCCGAATACTCGGCCTCCTCCACTCTCGGAATCAGTACCCTACTCACCACGAAGAAGTCTATCCGAGAGTAGACCCTATGTACGTGGGAGAAGAAAGAGTACTCCCGTGCCCTTGGCCTCACAAACCTCCATGGATCCACCCCACCCATCTGGTCCATAAACCCTCTCAGTACCTTGGCCGCCGCCAGCCTCCTAACTGTCCTAGAGCTGGACCGATCCAGTGAAGGATCCAACACCGTATTGAAGTCCCCCCCCATGATCAGACCTCCCGCCTCTAGATCCGGGACCCGTCCCAACATACGCCTCATAAAGCCCGCATTGTCCCAATTTGGGGCATACACACTAGCCAGTACCACCTTCTCTCCTTGTAGCCTATCCCTAACCATAACATACCTACCCCCCTTATCCGCCACCACCTCCGATGCCTCAAACTACATTTTTCCCAACCAGAATCGCCACTCCCCGGTTCTTCACATCCAACCCAGAGTGGAAAACCTGCCCCACCCATCCCTTCCTCAGACGGACCTGGCCGCCACCTTCAGGTGGGTCTCCTGAAGCATTGCTACATCTGCCTTTAGCCCCCTCAGATGAGCAAGTACCCTCGACCGCTTCACCGGCCCATTCAATCCTCTCGCATTCCAGGTGACCAACCGGATCAGAGGGCATCCCGCCCCCCTCCCCCGTCGACTAGCCATAGCCCGTCGACTGCCCGCCCCAGGCCAGCACCCCCTGCCCGACCCAGTCCCCACAGCGACAACACCTCACCTCTGTCCCCCCGGCCCTCACCAGCTCCTTCCTGACCCTGCCAGCAGCAACCCGGTGTTCCCCTTTCCCCTCCCTCCCTCCCCCCCAGGCTAGGAACCCTCCTAGCCGCGAACCGTCCTCCATTGTACTTCCGTGGGTCAGCTAACGTCTGCTGACCCCGGAAACTCCCGCCAATAACCCGACCCCTCCCAAAGTGGGATCATCCCCCATCCTATCCCTCCTCCAGGCACCGCTCCAGCGCCCCCCCCCCCCCCCCCCCCCGTCATCGTCTCCACCCCCCAGCCCTGCAGCGCGGGAAACCAGAGGAAAGCCCGCGCTTTCGCACTGCCCCACCACACCCTTCTGACGCAGCTCCCAAATAACAGCCCCACTCCATACCCCCAACCCGACATAGAATACAACAAACCCCCCAACCCTCCCCGCAAAATACAAAACTCAAACAATGCCCCACAGCAAAAAACATAACAGAACAACACCCCCATAAATAACCATATCAAAATTGCAAAAGTACAGAAAAAGAGAACACAGCAACAGCAGAATCCAGCAATAAAGTATTACAACCGACCCCGTAACCCCCAACCCCTAGTTCAAGTCCACTTTCTCCGTCCGCACGAAGGCCCACGCCTCCTCCGGGGAATCGGAATAATAATGCCGGTCCGAATAAGTTACCCACAGGCGCGCAGGCTGCAACATTCCGAACTTAATCTTCCTCTTGTAAAGCACCTCTTTCGTCCGATTAAACCCGGACCGCCGCTTAGCCACCTCCGCACTCCAATCCTGGTAGATCCGTACTACCCCATTCTCCCAGTTGCTGCCCTTCACCTTCTTGGCCCAGGGCAGCACACACTCCCGATCACTGAACCGGTGGAACCTCACCAGCACCACACGCGGGGGTCCATTCTCCTTAGGCCTCCTGGCCAGTACTCTGTGTGCTCCCTCCAGCTCCAAGGGCAGATGGAAAGACCCGGCCCCCACTAGCGAGTTCAGCATCGTACCCACGTAGGTTGTCAGGTCCGACCCCTCCAGCCCCTCCGCAAGGCCCAAGATCCGCAGATTTTTCCGCCTCATGCGGTGATCAAGCTCCTCGAAGCGGTCCTGCCACTTCTTGTGGAGTGCCTCGTGTCCCTCCACCTTACTCACGAGGATCCCGGCCTCCTCCTCTCGTTCAGTGGCCTGCGTCTGCAACTCCTTGATGGCAGCACCCTGGGTCGTCTGAATCTCCGAGAGCCTTTTGTTCGTTTCCTGCAGAGAGCTCAGTACCTCAGCCTTGAAATCTGAAAAACAGCGCAGGAGAGCAGCTTGTTGCTCCAGGGCCCACTGCTTCCACTCCTCTGGAGCTCCACCGGCCGCCATCTTGGATTCCATCCCCCATTTTTTCTGGGGAGCTGCTGCCGTTTTTTCCCCCTTTCCACTCCGAGTTCGAGTCATGAACTGTGGGGAAAGTCGATCAGCACACCTTCTCCCACCGGGAGACGTCAAAAAATTTCCGTTTTGGGCTCTAAAAAGAGCCGAAAAGTCCGTTTGAAACGGGAGCTCCCAAATGTGCGGCTTCCTACGTCATCTCTGCCACCGAAAGTCGTTTAATGGAAACATTGATGGGTATCTAATATCACTATTTTGAGGTAGGGATGTTGCCACTGACATTTTGAGAGGCTAGCATCTCCCTGATTTTGAAGACAGTTTGAAAGATCCGGAGGAATGTACCTGTTACAGGTGCTCACAGAAAAATTCTTTTCACTGTACCTCGGTACACATGACAATAAACAAATCCAATTCTCCCTTTTGAACATTTACTTGAAATTGTTGTCTAAGGTGCTGGCGAAACAGTTGGCAGTTTTCCTTCCTACAATTATTCAGGAAGATCAGACTGGGTTTATTAAGAGGCAGTTTCTCCAGAAATAACGTTGGAAGATTGTTGAATGTGATTCAAGCCTTTCAGAAATGGGTCCAACTATCATTAGTGTGGTGGATAGATTCTTCTCCTGATATAAGATCAATTTTATGAACTTGGAGGCCATGCCGGTTGGAGAGCTGAGGGGTAGACCTTCCCTCCCTTGCTAATTTCCCCTTTAGGAGATCCCATTGAGATATAAATACCTGGATGTCATGATTACCACTTGTTTTAGGCAGTTGTATGGGTCAAATTTCCCTCAGTTGATTGCTTCCATTAAGTGAGACTTGGCTCGTAGGTCATCCTTTGCATAGCTGGCCAGGATTGCCTTGATTAAAATGAACATGTTGCCTGGATTGTTATTCAATGGAGTGATCAGTTCATTTGTCTGGAATAAGAAGAAGCCTCGCTTTAAGTTTACTAAGCTCCAGCTCCCGGGTGCTAAAGCAGGGCTAGACATTCCAAATTCTAGGCTGTATCAACTGGCTTCTTACCTCAGGTCCATAAGGGACTGGGTTGGGAAGGACACTGCTTCCATTTGGCTCACAACACCAGGTTAAAGTCCAACAGGTTTGTTTCAAACACGAGCTTTCGGAGCACGGCTCCTTCTTCAGGTCTGACCTGAAGAAGGAGCCGTGCTCCGAAAGCTCGTGTTTGAAACAAACCTGTTGGACTTTAACCTGGTGTTGTAAGACTTCTTACTGTGCTCACCCCAGTCCAACGCCGGCATCTCCACTCCATTTGGCTCGACATTGAGGCAGACCAGTCAGCTTACACTCTGCAGGTCTTATTACTTTATGGAGACATTAAGGCTGGTACTGCTATATATGATAATCCTATTGTTATTAATCATCTTTGAGTGTGGAGATTGGCCCACTGGTTTGAGGTGAGATCTAAACTGACTTCCACACTCTCCCTTATCCAGAGTAAGAAGTCTTACAACACCAGGTTAAAGTCCAACAGGTTTGTTTCAAACACGAGCTTTCGGAGCACGGCTCCTTCTTCAGGTGAATGGAAAGGCTTGTTCCAGAAATGTTTATATAGACACAGTCAGAGATGCCCCGGAATGCGAGCACCTGCAGGCAATCAAATCATCAAAGATGCAGAGAGAGAGGTAACTCCAGGTTAAAGAGGTGTGAATTGTCCCACACCTCTTTAACCTGGAGTTACCTCTCTCTCTGCATCTTTGATGATTTGATTGCCTGCAGGTGCTCGCATTCCGGGGCATCTCTGACTGTGTCTATATAAACATTTCTGGAACAAGCCTTTCCATTCACCTGAAGAAGGAGCCGTGCTCCGAAAGCTCGTGTTTGAAACAAACCTGTTGGACTTTAACCTGGTGTTGTAAGACTTCTTACTGTGCTCACCCCAGTCCAACGCCGGCATCTCCACATCATCCCTTATCCAGGGCAGCCCAGCCCAGACATACCACTCGGCCTAACACAAAAACAGAAAATACTGGACAATCTTGGCAGGCCTGACAACATCTGTGGAGAAAGAAGGGAGCTAACATTTCAAGTCTAGATGACTCTGTCAAAGCTAGAGAAAATTGGAAATAGGGTCAGATGTATACATAGACATTGAGTGAAACATAAAGAGTGTAGTGCTAACAGTAGAGAAGATACATGGATAGATCAGTTCAGTCTATGAGAGGGTCATTCAGGAGTCTGGGGTGGGATTCTCCGACCCCTGCCGGGTCGAAGAATCGGTCGGGGCCGGTGTCAATCACGCCCCCGCCTTGTCCCGAATTCTCAGGCAACCGAGATTTGGCGGGGGCGGGAATTGCGCCGCGCCGGTCGGCAGGCCCCCCGCGGTGATTTTCCGGCCCGTGATGGGCCGAAGTCCCGCCGCTGACAAGCCTCTCCCGCCGGCATGGATTAAACCACCTACCTTACCACCAGGAGCAGGCTACGAGGGCAGACGCCGGGATCCTAGGGGGGTCGCGGGGCGATCTGACCCTGGGGGGTGCCCCCACGGTGGCCTGGCCCACGATCGGGGCCCACCGATTGGTGGACGGGCCCGTGCCGTGGGGGCACTCTTTTTCTTCCGCCTTCGCCATGGTCTTCACCATGGCGGAGGCGGAAGCGACCCTCCCATGCACCGGGATGACGTCAGCAGCCGCTGACGCTCTGGCGCATGCGCGGACTTACGCCATCCGGCAAAGTCCTTTCGGCCCCGGCTAGCGTGGCGCCAAAGGCCGTTCACGCCAGCCGGCGGAGTGGGCATAGCCCTTCAATGTGAGGGCTTGGCCCCTAAAGGTGCGGAGACTTCCGCACCTTTGGGGCGACCAGACGCCGGAGTGGTTCACGCCACTCCAACATGCCGGGACCCCCCACCCGTCGGGTAGGGGAGAATCCCAGCCCAGATAACAGCGGGGAAGAAGCTGTTTTTGAATTTGTTAGTGCATGTTCTCAGACTTCTGAATCTTATGCCCGATTGGAGAGGTTGGAAGAGAGAATAACCCGGGTGGGAAGGGTTTTGATTATGCTGCCCGCTTTCCCAAGGCAGCGGGAAGTGTAGAAAGAATCAGTGGATCGGAGGCAGGTTAGCATGATGGACTGGGCTGTGTTCGCAGCCCTCTGTAGTCTCTTACGGTCTCGGGCTGAGCAGTTGCCATACCAGGCTGTGATGCAACCAGAAAAGAAGCTTTCTATGGTGCATCTGTAAAAATTGGTAAGAGTTGTTTGAGACCCGATCCACTGTGGTCATGTCATCAGCAAGCTCGTTGATGGATTTAACATTGAATTTTGCCACCCAGTCATGCGTGTATAGGGAGTATAGTATTCTTGTTCTGTACTGTATCTGCTTTGTATTGTTAATTACTCTCTTTTCATTTTTGTGTTGCGATATTTGTAAAATAATTTTAAATCTAATTTTTAAAAATATTTTTTAAAATGCTGTTTAAATCCTCAAACTGCCATGGTGGGTTTCTGCAACTAGCCGCCTCTCATGATTCCAGCCCTTAGCTTGCACTTTGAAGAATCACTAGAATAGGAAGAAGAAAGAATATTTAGCTACACTGTGGAAGTGCGGCATCATAGAATCATAGAATTTACAGTGTAGAAGGAGGCCATTCAGCCCATTGAGTCTGCACTGGCCCTTGGAAAGAGCACCCTACTTAGGTCCCATGCCTCCACCCTATCCCCTTTATCTGCAAATGCTCGCATTCCAAGCATTGTCCAGCATCTCTGACTTTGTCTATATAAATGTTTCTGGAACATACCTCTCCATTCACCTGAGGAAGGAGCTGCTCTCCAAAAGCTCGTGTTTGAAACAAACCTGTTGGACTTTAACCCTGTTGTAAGACTTCTTACTGTGCTCACCCCAGTCCAACGCCGGCATCTCCACATCATGGCCTTTTATATGGTTTGGTGTAATGCCCTCCTGTGGTAGTGTCACCTCGGTGTGTGTCTTGAATGCCCATTAGTCGTGTCCTATCTTACTGGCCTATTGGTTGAATGTCTGTGTGTCATGTCTCTGGTGCTCCCTCTAGTGTCTATCTAGTCTACGTGTATTTACTGTGTCCTAGTGTATCTACATTAACCCCTTGTATATTTACAGTGATGCATTCGGGGTGTCGGACCAGCCAGGGTTGGAAATGGGTGCGGAGGCAGATATCGTAGCCTTCGCCTCGTTGATCACCCGAAGGCATATCCTACTGGGATGGAGAGCAGCCTCTCCACCTTGTGCCCTGGCATGGCGGGGGGACTTGTTGGAATACTTGACCCTTGAGAAGGTTAAGTTTGAACTGAGGGGATGCTCGGAGGGGTTCTACAAGTCTGGGCGTAGTTTATTATGCACTTTCAAGAACTGGATAACATCGAACATTAGTTGGGGGGGGGGGTTGGGGGCAGGGGGGCTGTGTATATTAAGGATAACTATGGGTAATCCCTGATTCCTTTTTGGTCATTGTTTGTGTAAACATGCAGGCTGATGTTTGGGGGTTGGTGGGAGGATGCGATCGTTGTTATTGTTATGGAGATTGGCATATCTGATGCTGATTGTTTATTGTCGGTGGGTGTAAATTCGGGAGAAAATGTGAAAAAGGAGAATAAAAATATCTTTTTTTTAAAGTCAGTTCTTGTTTTATATTTATATACAATATACTCCATTTTAGTCTTTGACAAATTAGATTTTTTAAACAGAAACAATTACGCGACAGAAAGAGGCCATTTGACCCATCATGTCTATGCCAGCCAAAAAAGAGCTGAACAGCCTAATCCCATCTTTCAGCTCTTTGTCCACAGCCATGTGGGATACAAAACCCCAAATACATGTCAAGTCATTTTTAACTGTGACGAGGTTTTCTGCCCCTACACGTGAACTCCAGACAGCTCTGGGTGAAAAAAATACTCAACTCGCCTCTGAACCCTTTACCACTAGATTTAAATATATGCCTCCTGGTTATTCACCTGTCTGCTAATGGAAATAAGTCATTTGTATCCACGATACCTAAAGTTATTGCTCTTCCAAGTTTATAAACCTCTGGTTTTTTTGTGGTTATTCAAAGAAAATATGACAATTTGATACATATCCGATTCAATCTTCTGAGAACATTGCAGCAAGTGAGGTAATTGTCATTCCTTGAGTACATACCTCTACAAGGCTGGATAAATAAGCACAGTTTCTAATTCAAGGGAGAATGGTAACTTACTTTGAGCGAGACGAGCATTGACACAACTGAAACTGTAACAGACTTACTGAAAAGAGGAGCATAGACAAGTTGAATGAATGACAGATGCAAACTATAAAGATCCATTTCGCCTCAGATCAGTTGAGAATTGATTCTGAGTGCTTAATTTTACAAGCAGGAGCATTGGGGGCTGGTTTAGCACAGTGGGCTAAACAGCTGGCTTGTAATGCAGAACAAGGCCAGCAGCGCAGGTTCAATTCTCACACCAGCCTCCCTGAACAGGCGCTGGAGTGTGGCGACTAGGGGCTTTTCACAGTAACTTCATTGAAGCCTACTTGTGACAATAAACAATTATTATTATAGTTGGAATTGCACTTCGACTGGCTAGATGTAATCAAAGAGAAGTGTCAAAAAGGTTTAACAAGTAAACAGTTATAAACATTTATTGAGGTATTTCTGGTTTTGTAACAGTATCAGAAGAAACAGTGCACAGACAATTATAAACATAGTGCAAAAGCTGTCTTCCTCTATCACAGATCCCACCTTTTCTAACCCCTTACTCTACACTAAACTAACCCCACAGCCGCCCTCCCCTCCTTTCTGCTGACGGTTAAGTTTCCCTAAAGAAGTCGACAAACGGCTGCCACCTCCAGGCAAACCCTAACATTGACCCTCTCAAGGTGAACTTGATTTTCTCCAGACAGAGAAAGCTAGCCATGTCAGATAGCCAGGTCTCCGACTTTGGGAGCTTTGAGTCCCTCCAAGCTAATAGTATCCATCTCTGGGCTACCAGGGAAGCAAAGGCCAGGATGTCTGCCTCTTTCTCCTGGATTCCCGGATCTTCTGACACCCCAAAAATCGCCACCTCTGGACTCAGCGCCATCCTTGCTTTCAACACCTTGGCCATAACATCCGCAAACCTCTGCCAGAATCCCCTAAGCTTCGGGCATGCCCAGAACATATGAACATGGTTGGCTGGCCTTCCCGCACACCTTGCGCACGTGTCTTCCACCCCAAAGAACCTACTCATGTGGGCCACTGTCATGTGAGCCCAGTGAACGACCTTAAACTGTATCAGGCTGAGCCTGGCACATGTTGTGGACACGTTGACTCTGCTCAATGCATCCGTGCAGAGACCATCCTCTAACACTCCACCTAACTCAACTTCCCATTTGTGTTTCAGCTCCTCGATCTGTGTTTCCTCTGACCCCATAAGCTCATTATAAATGTCCGAAACCTTCCTTTCTCCCACCCACACTCTGGAAACTACCCTGTCCTGTCCTTTGGTGGTAGGAGCGGGAAGGTTGAGACCTGCCTGCGTAGTAAGTCCCGCACCTGCAGGTACCTAAATTCATTCCCTCCCCTCAATTCAAATTTCACCTCCAGTTGCCTCAAGCTATGAAAGCACCCCTCTATAAACATATCACCCATCCTCTCGATCCCTGCTCTCTGCCATCTCCGGAATCCTCCATCTAACCTCCCCGGGGCAAACCAGTGATTATTACAGATTGGAGACCAGACCGATGCTCCCTCTGCTCCCACATGCCTCCTCCATTGGACCGTGACCACCACGGGGCTGGTGGAGTAGCGTGCCAACAGGAACGGCAGAGGCAGCGTTACCAATGCCCCCAAACTAGAGCCCTTACAAGATGCCACCTCTACTCGCTCCCACACCGACCCTCCCGTCCGAACCCCCCCGCCCCCCCCCCCCCCCCCCCCCCCCCCCCGCCCCCCCCCCCCCCCCCCTCCCCACTACCCACTTCCTAATCATGGCTATATCCGCCGCCCAGTAATAATTACTAAAGTTCTGGAGTGCCAGCCCACCCTCCCCACCGTGTCACGTCCTGAATTGCTCCCCGAATAGCGCTCCCAACGGGAATGCAAACCGTACACAATTTGTGTGTCAACACTTAGACTCCCAAACAGAGAATTTTGCCCATTGTATTCTGTATCTGTTGCAGTAATGCTATTAAAAGAACTTGGGTTAAAGTATACAGATTATGGATGAAATTATACTCCATCATCCGATAAGATCATGGCTAAGCTGATTGTAACTTCAACCCCACAATTCTGCCTATCCCCTGATAACCTTTCACCCCCTTGCTTATCAAAAATCTATCTAGCTCTGCCTTAAAAATATTCACAGACCCTGCTTCCACTGCCTTTTGGGTCGGACTCTCTGGTCTCCCAGCTACGTGTTTCTCGGCTTCACAAAGTTCAATGGTAATGGGATTCTCACTTCCCATCACTGGTCAATGGGATGTCCCATTGAAGTCACCCCACGCCACCGGTGCGTTTCCAGTGGGAACAGAGAATCCCCAGGAAAATTCCAGCTTAGTTGGCTGCTAAAGCTGTGATTAAGGGGTTAACAGCTAGGTGGGCTGGGATGCCACTCATGGGAGAGTCTGGGTCTGTTTTTAGTTTAATTTTCTGCCCTGCCCTGTGTCTGTAACTTTTAGTTTCATTTTTAGAGTTCAGTTCTGGTTTCCAAGGAAAGGAGCTGTGTTTCTCAGACTGTCGTTTGAAAGCATCTCACCAAAGGACTTTGTGAATAAACCTGTAAGCCACTGAGTGTTAACTTTATTAATAAGTGGCATTTGACCTGTGCATGTGAATTTTGCTTAATTTCAAATTTACAAGTAGATGGGAAAGTAAACTCAAAAACCTTTAATTTTATTTAGAACTGTTTAAATGCAAATTGGATTAATCCTGTTAATAACGTTTGTTTTAATATAAAAGATTGATAGTTGTCAGTGGAATCACTCCTGGAGTGAAGTATCTTTTCCTCACAGTTTACAAATTGAAAAATTGATGAAGTCTCTTCCAGTTTCCTAATGTAAATTGGGGTCTGGTCTGGGTATGGTAACGCTCCAAATAAATGCATTCTGCAGTCAAAGGCTCGACATTTAAAACATTTGTATTTGTTTATTGTTTGGCTTCATGGTTCAGTTGTGGTATGTCTTTATGATATGATATATCTTCTGATTGATTTTTGAACCACAAATAGGAAGGATGTGAACGCATTGGAGAGAGTGCACAAAAGGTTTAGAAGAATGGTTCCAGGGGTCCTTGGAGAGAAGAAGGTGAAGAGGAGATTTGATAGAGATGTTCAAAGGCATGAGTGGGCTGGACAGAGTAGACGGGGAGAAACTGTTCCTGTTTGTAAAAGGATGAAGAACCAGAGGGCATAGATTTAAAGTCATTTGCAAAAGAATTAAATGTGATGTGAGAAAAATCTTTGTCAACAGTGGGGTGGATCTGGAATGCACTGCCTGGAAGTGTGGTGGAAGCAGGTTCAATCAAGGCATTCAAGAGGGCAATAGATGACTATTTGAATAGGTATAATATGCAGGTGTAGGGGAATGATACTTGTTTGCAGAGATGGTGCAGACATGATGGACTAAATGGCCTCCTTCTGTGCCTTAACAATTCTGTGATTATGAAAGGCTTTGAATGAGGAATCTTAGAAATTTACACCACAAAAACAAACTATCTGAGAGATCAAATCCACCCTGGTGTTTTCTCAGCAAATGTCACCTTGTCAAATTACATTATCTTATTCAATTCCCATTCCCTTTAACATTTCACTTTTTAAAGCAATTATCTGTAGTTTTAAATTATTCCTCTATCTGCTTCAAAAGTAGTTTGAAAGTAGCTGTGAAGCAACCAGGGCCGGCCCAAGGTACCGGCAACTCGGGCAGTCGCCCGGGGCGCCATGTGCTAGGGGGCGCCAGAGACTCGGGTCCCGCGCATGCGCAGTTGGGCCGGTGCCAACCAGCGCATGCGCGGTGGCCGCCCTCCCCCAGGACGGCCCCTTCCGCCCCCCCTCCGTCCGCCCTCCCTCCGTCCGCCGCCCCTCCGTCCGCCGCCCCCCCCGTCGCCCCCCCCTCCGTCCCTCCTCCGTCCGCCCCCCCCCCCCCCGTCCCTGCCCCCGCCCCCGGCCCCCCCGGCCCTGCCCCCGGCCCCCTTGGCCCCGCCCCCGGCCCCCTCGTCTCGGCCCCCCCGGCCCCCCTCAGCCCCCACCCTCGGCCCCGCCCTCCCTCGGCTCGGCCCCCCCGCCCCCACACGGCCCCGCCCTCCCCGGCCCCACCCCCCCGGCCCCGCCCCCCGTGGCCCACTGGCCCCGCCCCCCCCTCCCCCGAAGGGCGCCGAAGTTCAGCTTGCCCGGGGCGCCAGCAACCCTAGGGCCGGCGCTGGAAGCAACAGTAGCATAGTGGGTAGCACAGTGCCAGGGTCCCAGGTTCGATTCCCGGCTTGGGTCACTGTCTGTACGGAGTCTGAACGTTCTCTCAGCACCCGGAGTGGGTTTCCTCCGGGTGCTCCAGTTTCCTCCCACAAGTCGCGAAAGGTGAATTGGACTCTGAATTCTCCCTCTGTTTACCCGAACAGGTACCGGAATGTGGCGACAAGGGGCTTTTCACAGTAACTTCATTGCAGTGTGAATGTAAGTCTACTTGTGACAATTTTGTGCTTATTTTAAATTGAATCAGTTCTTCCTTATTATTGTACTGACAACCAGTGAAAACAATCAATTTACGTTTGCTGAGGAAGGAGCTGCGCTCAAAAAGCTAGTGATTCGAAACAAACCTGTTGGACTTTAACCTGGTATTGTAAGACTTCTTACTGTGCCCACCCCAGTCCAACGCCGGCATCTCCACATTATTTGCTTTACCATCACCCTTCTTCGCCTCTTTCAATCCACCTCACGGGCCTTCACGGCTCCAGTGAGAAAAATCCTTCACCTCTCAGGTCTCTCTTCATAACAATGTGACACATTTAATTGTGACGCAAATGTTAAGCACAAGTCAAAATACAGCATAATGGATCTCCTATTTTATGGCTCATCATGAGTTATCTAATACATTGCTTTAGCAGTGGTTCCCAGCCTTTTCCTTTATGCAAACGGTAGATCACCATCAAAAGTTTTGCAAACCACCATGTACGCAAACCATTTCAAACATTATTTCTTAAACAGCCTACTGCTGACGGGTATTAAAAATGCAGCTATTTCTAATAGTTTATGATGCACACTCACAAATACATTGCGGATTACATTACACAAGGATGTTTGTGAAGCAAATTACATTGTGAATAATAATGTAACATCGATAATGATACATGCGAGGAAAACGTAATTGGTTTTTTTTCCCCACCCATCACCTGCAGTGTGCTCGTGAACCACCAGTGGCCTGCAGATCACAGGCTGGGAACCTCTGAAGTACCATGTACAGTAACCCAGATAGTGCCTAGGGACACTGCCAGGGTGCCCGGGTACCAAGTTGGCACTGCCAAGAGTCCGACTCAGGGGGCCTTGACCTTGAGAGTGGGGTGAAGGGGGGGTTTCCAGGGGTCACAAAGCTTTGGGGGGTTGAAGGGGGGGGGGTGTAGAATGGAGAGCAGGGGGGCCTGAATGGCGGGGGGGGGATCGGAGCAGCTGGACTAAATGGCGCCCCAAAATGCAAGGAGACAGTGCAGGAAACCTGCTCAAGTGTGGCCTCGAAGAGGAGAAACTCCATGAAGCGCAAGAAACTGACAAAGTGCCAGTGAATAGTGGGATGAATCTCGGCTCTGCAGCTGCCAAGACACACCCTGCCAAATATGGCCATTAAGTGGACTTTGGTTTATTTTTGCTGTTTCACCGCAAGAATACTTCTGTGCAAGCCGGGATTCTCCCTTTCTAAGGGCTGGATTCCCCGACCCCCCCGCCGGGTCGGAGAATCGCCGGGGGTTGGCGTGAATCCCGCCTCTGCCGTCCTCCAAATTCTCCAGCCCCCCAAAAATCGGCCCAGCATGAATCACGCCGCCCGCCTCGGAGAATGGCGGGGACCAGCACAAGTCAATGGGCCCCGGGGCCGCCCGAATTCTCCGCGATGGGCCGAAATCCCGCCCGTTTTTTGCCAGTCCCGCTGGCGTAGATTAGACTAGGCCCCTTACCGGCGGGACCTGGCGGCATGGGCGGGCTCCGGGGTCCTGGGGGGGGGCGCAGTGCGATCTGGTCCCGGGGGGGTGCCCCCACGGTGGACTGGCCCACAATCGGGGCCCACCGATCCGCGGGCGGGCCTGTGCCATGGGGGCACTCTTTTCCTATGCGTCGGCCGTGTCAGCCTCCGCGATGGCCGACGCTTAGGTGAACCCCCCGCCTGCGCATGCGCAGCTGCTGACGCTCCCCCGCATGCACGGACCCGCGCCGGCCAGCGGAGTCCCTTCAGCCCCAGCTGGCATGTCGCCAAAGGCCTTCCACGCCAGTTGGCGGGGCACAAACCATTCCGGCGCAGGCCTAGCCCCTGAAGGTGTGGAGGATTCTGCTCCCTTGGGGCAGTCCGACGCCGGAGTGGTTCACGCCACTGCCTGAAAACATTAATCGATTTTCCAGGCAAAATGACTTTGTACCTCTGTGAATATCTCCTACTTGCTGGTTTCCAAATTTTCTTCAATGCATCTATATCCTCAAGCCCTTTGCCAATGCTGACAGATTTCACATACAACCCTTGATGGCACACTTGGGTTCCCTCTCCACACAATGTCACCCTTAGATTTCTGTGTCATACTTAAAACACACATAAACAATTCTCTCAGTTTACAAAATGCCACTGACAGAATTTCTGAAGCTTCTCAGTTGATCTCAGTATGAACTTACCCAAAGTTTCCTTAATAGCAGTGAGATTCTGAGGCCTTAAGAGGTATACGCACATTTGTACTTTTGCAGAGGAATAATACACATAGGGCGCAATTCTCAGCTCCCCACGCCGGGTGGGAGAATTGCGGGAGGGTCGGGCGAATCACGACACGCGCCCTGGCACCCTCCGCGATTCTCCCACCCCCCAAAAATGGCGTGTCACATTTTTCGACACGCCGCTCGGAGAATCGGCAGTCGCCGTTTTTCACGCCGACCGGCGATTCTCCGGCCCGGATGGGCCGAGCAGCCTGATGAACCCGACCGGTTCACGCTGGCGTCAACCACACCTGGTCGTTGCCGTCGTGAACAGCGCGCGACAGGTAAGTGTGGGGCCTGTGGGGGGCGGAGGGAGAATCGAGCACCACGGGCATGCTCATGAGGTGACTGGCCTGCGATCGGTGCCCACTGATCGTCGGGCCGGCGTCTCTAAGAGACGCACTCTTTTCCCTCCCCCGCCCCGCAAGATCAAGCCGCCATGTCTTGCGGGGGCAGCGGAGGGGAAGACGGCAACTGCGCATGCGTGGGTTGGAGCCGGCCAACCTGCGCATTCACGGCTGATGTCACCTCGGCACCGCCAGCCGCGTCATTCCCGGCGTGCCGCTTTGACGCAAGTGTCAAGGCCGGGCGTTCGGGATTCACGAACCGCCGCTCCTAGCTCCCTGGGGGGGGGGGGAGAATAGGGTGCTTTGATATCTAAAAAGTATTAAACATATTCTGTCTGGACTTCACTTGTTTGAAAAGTTCTCAATGATTAATATTTCCAATCAGGTATTGGGATGTGGGTATAGAGCAGATATACACTTCTTCAGTTGAAATACTGGGCGCGATTTCCAGTGCAGCACACACCTGCCGGCAGCAGGATTCTCCTTTCCTACAGCCGGCCAGTGGGTTTTCCATTGTGGCCATGCCGTAGGGAAACCCATGGGCATAGGTGCGCTGCCGGCAAAGCGGAAGATCCTGCTGACAGAGAATCCTGCAGATTATCTAATTTCGTAGCCACTATAACTATCAAAACAATTTTTTTATGTAAAGCGAGGTTTTGTGCAAGGCGTTTTGATAAGCCACTGTGTGGCATCCTTAGCCCTTGCACAGGGAGGCAACAGATCATTTGGATTATGGTCATGCTGCAAAGCATTCCATCTATGCATCTGATTTTGGAATCTTGTGTTACAACTTTCTTCATTTTAAGCTCTTCCTTCCATCGCTTCAAATACCCTTTCACCACAATGCCTCATGGTTTAACTGGACAATTCCTTCCCCCGCACCCCCCCCCCCCCCCCCCCCCCTCCCGGGTCAATGTTGGTTGTCCTCCTCATTATCATTCAAAGCCACACGGTTGTTCGGCAGTGTCTGGACTCTGGGATTTCACATATTTCCTGTCTCCTTTGATCTACGATAAGCATCACTGATGCTCTCTTCTATCTATTTGCTTCTGGGCATGTGATCCAGGAACAAGTCCTCTTGAGTGTCATGAGAGTTGGTCCTTAAAATTAAAATGAAAATCACTTATTGTCACAAGTAGGCTTCAGCAATCTTACATGAGAAACTATGCCCTCTAGTGTCTGGTGCAGATAGATATTTCTTTGTGGATCTTTGTGATGTGTCATATTTCTTATTCTATAAATGCCTTCAGAGCCCCTTCCTTTCCCTTTCATGGCTCAAGGACATTCCAGAGATTAAGAGGAGCAAGATCATGGAGGGCTTGGAAAATAAAGATAACATTTTTAATATTGAGGTGTTTCTGGACTGTAGATTATGCTGGATGAACTGGATTTGTGGGTTAAATGTAATATTTCAATGAAAAATATGAAAAAATAAGTGCCTTTCATGTTGAAGTACTGCAATTCCCAATTTCATCACTCAGGATCAGGAACTGCCCAAGCACCACATAAGCCCGGTCAAATCCCTGTTCCTCCAGCCTTCTCCTGAGGGCCTCTCTGACTTCGGCGAAGCACTTCACCGACTTCTCCCCCATGGGCTTAGCCACAAAATCTTGGTGCTTGGTGGTCATCGTCCTGCTTTGTCTCCGCCGCCAGTCGCTCTGCTCCCGCCAAGAGTTCCCGGAGCTTACAGCCGCTGCCATCTCATCCCAGGCAGCACCTGCTGCCCTGTGGCTCACCCTCAGGGACTCTTGGGGGACAGGACCATTGTTGCGACCAACCCCCAGCCCCTGACAAAGTCCCCCATGCCTGCGGATTGGCCCTCCCTGACTGTGGCGGCACTGGACTGAGTCCGCAGCTGACACGCCGAGTTCCCGATGGATGATAGCACACGTGACCAACGCCGTCGGGAACTCGGCTGGTCGGGGGCGGACCATCGGGTAGTGGGTCTCAGGCAAATTCCTGAGGCCGTCGATACGGCGCTTGGCGTACTGAATCTGCCACTTTGGAGGGGCAAAGCATCGCAAAAGCAGTGCCTCCACTCGATTTGGTCAGAAACGGGTATTCTCCGGCCAATCGCCGAACGTGATTTTGGTGTCGGCAACCAGAGAATCCCGCCCATAGGGTTTTACAGCACAGAAAGAGGTCCGACAGCCCATCGTGTCTGCACCAGCCATCAAGCACCTATCTATTATGATCTTATTTCCCAATACTTCATCCACAGCCTTGTATGTTCCTTAGCAGTCCAGAGAGAAGATAAGTGGATTTGGGGGGCACTGGCAATCGTGATATTGGGGGCTCAGACCAAGTAGGAGGGATTTGGGTTGGGACGTTGGGTGGGCAGACAGGCCACCTGGAGGGGGGTTGAGTTGGGCCTTGGTTGGGGGGAGGTGGGGGAGTTGGTTCTCCGAGTGTTGGGGATCAGATCTCAGGTGGTTGGGGGAGTTTGGGCCTTAGGAGGTGGGATTGGACCTCTGGGCATTGGACAATGGGGCCTTGGGGAGTGGGTGGGGGTCAGACCTTGGTACAGTCAGGCCTTGGAAGGGGTGAGAGGGATCAGGCCACTAAGGACAGGTCAAGCCTTGAAAGGTGGAATGGATAGGTCTCAAAAGGGGTGGGGATTCGGGGGCTGTCATGTGTCGGGGAGGGTGGGTCAGGTCTTGAATCACCACTTGTGGGTGGGTGAGGGTTTGGGCCTGTGGAGGCTGGGAGGCGGCCTTGGTTAGGGTTCTTGGGAGTGGAGACAGGCCTCCTGGATTGGGGCGGTTTCAGGCCTTGAGAGGTTCAGCGTCAGAGGGTGAGGTGGGGGGGGGGGGGAGCGGTGGGGGATCAAGCCTTGAGGTGTGGTCGCGCCACGTGGTGGGTGGCTGTAGGGGATCAGGCCTCAACAGAGTGTGAAGGCTATTGGCTGAGAGACTTCCGGTAGCAGCCATGTCCGACTAGGTCGCGCACATGGCAGCTCCCACCGGGATCGGACTATTGGGTCCTTCAGTGGAGTGGTAGCAGCACTTCGGCGGTGATTCCCGGTGTGGCAAGAGACGCTGGAGAGGTTCCCCTAACTGCTGCATGGAGGGAACCAGGAGTGGGGCCATCAAGAGAGTAATTGGGGGGAAGCGAGCTGAACGGGTCTGGGAAGACAAAATGGCGGCCGGCGCTGACAAAGCAGCATGGGCCCAGTGGTCGAGAGAGCAGCAAGAGTTCCTGAGGAGCTGCTTCACAGAGCTGAAGACAGAGATGCTGGCCCTATTAAGGCCTCCATGGAAAGGATGGTGGAGGCTCAGAAGGTACAGGAGCAGGTGATCAAAGAGGTGGAGAGAAAGGTATCTGACAATGAGGATGAGATCCTGGGCCCGGCGGTCAGGCTTGAGGTGCACGAGCACCTGCACAAGAGATGGCAGGAGAGACTGGATGACCACGAGTAGAGGTCTAGGAGTCAAAACCTGCGGATTCTGGGCCTCCCTGAAGGTGCGGAGGGGCGGACGCGAGCACATATGTGACTACAATGCTGGTGACGCTGATGGGCGCGGGGGCTTTCCCGCGGCCCTTGGAACTGGACAGAGTCCTTGCGAGGAAGCCTAGGGCGAACGAACCACTGAGAGCGATGGTGATAAGGTTCCATCGCTTTACAGACAGGGAGCGTGTCTTGCACTGGGCAAAGAAAGAGCGGAGCAGTAAGTGGGAGAACTGCGAGATACGGATATACCAGGACCTGGGAGCTGAATTGGCTAAGAGGCGTGCGGGATTCAACCGGGCTAAGGCGATCCTCCACAACAAAGGGGTGAAGTTTGATGTGTCGGGTAAGCTGGGTCTGCGAGGACTGCGTTTACTATAGCAGTGAGAGAGACAGGCTTCCAACACTTGAAGAAGTTCAACTCGATTTTATTGAACTTTTAACTATCATACATACTTTAACTGTGGGTTGACACTATGCTGAGTTGACTGGAGACCTGAGGCTAACCTGACCAGACTAACTGACTACCACATGGTGTATGTTCTAGTTGCTGCTCACAGGCTCTGACTATCTCAGAGGCTGGATCCCAAGAGAGCGGGAAAACTAGTGCCCTCTGGCTTTATAGTGGTCGTGTCCTGTCTGGTGATTGGCTGCTGTGTTCTGTGTGTTCATTGGTTATCCTGTGTGTCAATCACTGCCTGCCTGTGCACCATCATATACCTGTGTGTATATTATGACAACGTTCGGGCAGCGGCATCCGGTGAGGCTTTGGGTAACGTACCAGGACAGGCACCACTACTTCGATATGCCGGACGAGGCATGGACATTTATTAAGCATGAAAAGCTGGACTCAAAATAACAGGGCAGCTGCGCGTGGGTGAAACGCCCTTGGGGGAGGGGGGATGTGTAACCGGATGTTGGCCTGGTGAAAGATTGGTTGTAGAATTTAAGGTGTCCGCTTTTCTCCTTTTGTTTTTTTTTCAGGGGTGACGCCCGGGTTGTGTTTCTCGTTTTATGGGAAGAATGTGGATGGCGCTTGCTCTCTTACCCTGTGGGGGAGGGGGAGGTTGGGGGCCCGAAGGAGGAGACTATAATAAGATTGGGGATAGAGGCGGGAGCGGCCGGGGTCAGCAAAGGTCAGCTAACTTACGGAAGCGCAATGGGGAGGAAATCAGTGCGAAGCGGGTGCTTTGCAGGGGGGGTTAGGATTGGGGGGTTGGGGGGGAAATCAGGCGCTGCTTTGCTGACTGACGGGGAGCCAACTGGTGGGGATGGATGGAGAGTCGGGTTGGGGGGCCTCCGGCGGGAGGGTTGGTGCGAGCAGGGGGCGCGGGCACGTGGCTGGCTGAAAAAGGGAGATGGCTAGTCGGCGTGTGGGGAGGGGGGTGGGGGGGTGGATGTCAAACCCCCCCATCCAGGCTGATCACGTGGAATGTGAGTGGTCTGAGCGGGCCAGTCAAAAGGGCCCGCGTGTTCTCGCATTTAAAGGGATTAAAGGCGGACGTGGCCTTGCTACAGGAGACGCACTTAAATCTCGCTGACCAAACGAGGTTAAGGAGGGGATGGGTGGGCCAGGTGTTCCATTCGGGGCTAGACTCTAAGACCAGAGGGGTGGCAATTCTGGTTAGTAAACAGGTGGCATTTGAGGCAGGGACTATGTGGCGGACAAGGGGGGCAGGTACATAATGGTGAATGGCAAGCTGCAGGGGGCCCGGGTGGTGTTAGTGAACGTCTATGCCCCAAACTGGGATGTCGTGGAATTCATGAGGTGCATGCTGGGTAAAATCCCGGACTTGGAGTCAAGTAATTTGAGTATGGGGGGGGGGACTTAGAGTCTAACGTCGGGACCGAGAACGGCGGTGGCCTGGGCTCTGTGGGAGTTCATGGATCAGATGGGAGGTGTGGACCCATGGAGATTCACGCGGCCAAGGGCAAAGGAGTTCTCCTGTTGCTCCCATGTTCACAAAGTCTACTCGCGGATTGACTTTTTGGTGCTGAGCAGGGCATTAATCCCGAAGGTGGAGGGGGTTGAATATTCGGCCATTGCAGTCTCTGACCATGCCCCGCTCTGGGTGGACCTGCGACTGGGGGCGGAGTGGGGGCAGCGCCCTCTCTGGAGACTGGATGTGGGACTGTGAGCGGATGAAGAGGTGTGTGGGCGGATAAGGAGGAGCATCCAAAACTATGTAACAACAAATGACACAGGGGAGGTAACAGCAACAACGGTTTGGGAGGCTGTGAAGGCAGTTATTAGAGGTGAGTTAATCTCTATTAGGTCCCATAGAGAGAAGAGGGAGAGGGCGGAGAGGGAGAGGCTGGTGGGAGAGATACTTAGAATAGACAGGAAGTACGCGGAGACCCCCGAGGAAGGGCTGCTAAAGGAGTGCCGGAGACTGCATGCGGGGTTCGATCTGCTGACCACTGGGAAGGCAGAGGCACAGCTGAGGAAGGTGAAGGGGGCAGTCTACGAGTATGGGGAGAAAGCAAGTAGGATGCTGGCGCACCAACTTCGCAGGAGGGAGGTGGCCAGGGAGATCGGGGGAGTGAGGGATAAGGCAGGTAACACGGTCTTGGGCCCAGAGAAGATCAACAAAGTCTTCAAGGAGTTTTATTGTAAACTGTACGAGTCAGAACCCCCGAGGGGAGGGGAAGGGATGAAGCAATTTATGGATCAATTAAGGTTCCCAAGGGTGGACGAAGATCTGGTGGAGGGACTGGGGGCCCCGATTGAGTTGGAGGAGATAGTTAAGGGCCTAGCAAGTATGCAGTCGGGCAAGACCCCGGGTCCGGACGGCTTCCCTGTAGAATTCTACAAGAAATTCTCGGAGCTACTGAGCCCACTATTGCTCAGAACCTTTAACGAGGTAAAGGAGAGAGGATGTCGCAGGCTTCGATCCCGCTCATTTTGAAGAGGGAGAAGGATCCGCTTCACTGTGGGTCCTGCGGACCAATATCGCTCCTGAATGTGGATGCCAAACTACTGGCAAACATTTTGGCTACCAGCATAGAGGACTGCGTCCCGGGCGTGATTGAGGAGGACCAGACGGGTTTTGTCAAGGGCAGGCAATTGAGCACAAATGTGAGGAGGCTCCTAAACATTATCATGATGCCCTCAGAAGGAGGGGACGCAGAAGTAGTGGCTGCAATGGATGCAGAGAAAGCCTTTGACAGAGTGGAATGGGAGTACCTGTGGGAAGTGTTAGGTAGGTTTGGATTTGGTGAGGGATTCATAGGGTGGGTCAAGCTACTATATCAGGCCCCCGTAGCGAGTGTATCCACGAACCGGCTGAGGTCGGAGTATTTTAGGCTGCACCGAGGGACGAGGCAGGGGTGCCCCCTGTCCCCGCTACTATTTGCCCTGGCAATTGAGCCGTTGGCCATAGTGTTGAGGACTTCAAGGAACTGGAGGGAGTTGGTCCGGGCGGGGGGGGGGGGGGGGTAGAGAGCACCAGGTTTCCCTCTACACAGACGACCTGCTATTGTATATTTCAGACCTGATTGAGGGGATGGGGGTGCGGATCCTAAGGGACTTTGGGAGCTTCTCGGGATACAAGTTGAACATGAGGAAAAGTGAGCTGTTTGTAATCCACGCTAGGGGTCAGGAGGAGAGACTGAGAAAGCTCAAGATGGTGGAGAGAAGTTTTCGTTACCTAGGTATACAGGTGGCTAGGAACTGGGATGCCCTACACAGGTTCAATCTATCTCGGCTTGTAGAGCAGATGGAGGGAGACTTTAAAAGGTGGGACATGCTCCCGCTTTCCCTGGAAGGAAGGGTGCAGACTGTGAAAATGACAGTTCTACCCAGATTCCTGTTCGTTTTCCAGTGCCTTACCATCTTCATCCCCAAATTGTTCTTCAAGCGGGTGAACAGGATTATCACGGGATTTGTGTGGGTCAAAAAACTGTTTTTGCAGCGCAGTCCGGGGAGGGGGGGGAGGGGGGGGGGGGGGGGGGCGTTGGCGCTTCTGAACTTCTGTATTTACTATTGGGTGGCTAATGTAGCCATGATTAGGAAATGGGTAATGGAGGAGTGGTCGGTGTGGGGTCGGCTAGAGGCGGCGTCATGCAAAGGCACCAGCCTAGGGGCACTAGTAATGGCACCGCTGCCGTTCTCACCGGCACAATACACCACAAGCCCGCTGGTGACGGCGGCACTGAGGGTCCAGGGTCAGTGGAGAAGGCACAGGAAGGAAGAGGGGGCCTCAGTTTGGACCCCGTTACGGAACAATCATAGGTTTGTTCCGGACAAGATAGATGGGGGGTTTCAAAGCTGGCACAGGGCAGGCATTAGAAGGATGGGGGACCTGTTCACAGATGGGACTTTCCCTAGCTTGAAGGCGCTGGAGGAGAAATTCAGCTTGCCCCCTGGAAACGTCTTCATATACCTCCAAGTTCGTGACTTTCTCAAAAAACAGGTGGGGACATTTCCGTTGCTACATCCTCGTAGGATACAGGACAGGGTTGTGTCTGGCATCTGGGTAGCAGAGGGAAAGGTGTTGGACATCTACCAAGAGCTGCAGGAGGCGGAGGAAGCCCCAATGGAGGAACTGAAGGGCAAGTGGGAGGAGGATATAGGTGAGGAGCTGGATGAGGGCCTGTGGGCTGATGCCCTGGGCAGGGTAAATTCCTCCTCATCATGTGCCAGGCTCAGCTTCATTCAGTTTAAGGTGGTACACCGGGCTCACATGACGACGGCGAGAATGAGTAAGTTCTTCAGGGTGGAGGACAGCTGTGCGAGATTCTCAGGGAGTCCAGTGAACCATGTCCATATGTTCTGGGCATGCCCGGCGCTTAAAGAATTCTGGCAGGGCTTTGCGAGGGCTATGTCCAGGATATTGGACAAGTGGGTGGAGCCGAGTCCAACAATAACGATCTTTGGGGTGTCAGAGGATCTGGGAGTGCAGGAAGCGAAAGAGGCCGAGGTGTTGGCCTTTGCCTCCCTGGTAGCCCGGAGACGGATCTTGTTAATGTGGAGAGACTCGAAACCCCCGACTGTGGAGACCTGGGTTCGTGACATGGCTGGGTTCCTCAGCCTGAAGCGAATAAAGTTCACCTTGAGAGGGTCCTTGCTGGGGTTCTCCCGACGGTGGCAATCGTTCCTTGACTTTCTAGGACAGCGTTAAAATGTCAGCAGCAGCAGCAATTTGAACTGGAGGGGGGGGGGGGGGGGGGGCAGGGGGGAGGGAGGAGGCTTAGATGGGGTACTGTTCATTTAATGTATATTCTCTGATTTTTTTTATAATGATAACAGCCACCTAGTTTTGTTAAATATTTTCCTTTTATTTTTCTGCTATTGGTTATGTAAAAATTCTGTTTGAAAAAAGCTTTAAATAAAACAATTTTTTAAAAAAGGGTATTGGCTGAGGGGAATGGGGCAGACACCTAGGGGTTTGGGGGTGAGGGAGTGCTTTGGTGGGGGCTGGGAGGAGTCCCTGCAGTTTCAGTGGTCTGAGAAGAGTCATGTAGGGTGTCGTTGTGAGCCTATGCAATAGTTAGCCAGAGGTTAGAATAAGTTTTAAATCATTTCCCTTTTACTGGATAACTATTGATGGAACCCAGTTAGAACCATTCGAGGTTTGTGATATAAATCACATTTTCAGATGGTTTCCAGTGCAGGGAAATTGTCCAGAGGAAGTTTGCACACCGGGCAATTGCCATACAAAGAAGAGGATTCCCTAGCACAATGTGGGGTAGCTCGACGGTTACGGCCCATTGCCTGGAAAGTATGATTCTGTGAGTATAACTATGTCGGGCTTTTGCTTGACTAGTTTGTGAAACAGCTCTCGATTCTGGCATAAGGCCCCCAGATGTTTATAAGGAGGACTTTACAGGGTTGACAGGACTGGGCGTGCCATTGTTATTTCCGGTGCCTCTGGGTGGTCCATCCAGGTTCATTCCTTTTAGCTACACAACAGTTTGATACAACTGAGTGGCATGTTAGGCCATTTCAGAAAGGCATTTAAGGTTGCTGTGGGTCTGGAGTCACGTGTGGGCTGTGCCAGCTGAGGACAGCAGATTTCCTTCCCTAAAGGACATGACTGAACCAGGTGGGCTTTTCTGACAATCGGCAATGATTTTGTTTGTTTTTTAAATAATTTTTATTCAAAATTTTCATAAAATATCAACAACAAAAAGTAACAAATTTTTTTAAAAAGAACAGAAAAAAAAACAGTACCCCCCCCCCCCCCCCCCGCGCATACACAAAGGAAGAGGTAAATTAACACCCGCCATTCGCGCAAAACACGCGCCCGCCCTTCGACAAACCCCCCCCCCCCCCACCGTGTATACATTGTGAAAGAAATGAATCAACGCCCGCCATTAGCATAGAGCAACTATGCCCGTCCCTTCGGTCCAAAGCAACGGGCAATGATTTTGTGGCCACCATTGGACTAGCTTTTAATTCCAGATTTATTAATTGAATTTAAATTCCACCAGCTGTTCTGATGGGATTTGAATCTGTTGCCACAGCATCAGCCTGAGCCTCTGAATTATCAATCCAGTGATACTTTATTACTACTATGTCACTGCCTCCTTCTAATTTGAGGCAAGATAACCAGTTTTCAATTTCTTTTGAAGCTGTTTGTAACTAAATGCTGCAAGCGTGCAAATCAGCGACCAATAGTACATCCATAGAAACAAAGAGATAAAGGGTGAGATTCTCGGATAATGGACCGGAGCATTTTATAACGGCGTCAACAGGCCCCATAGTGCACCGATTCTGCGGTCCACAAAGAGCCAGCACTGGAACCACAAGAAGCACAGGGGAGCGGCCTCAGATCGGCATCCGATACGCGGGCCGCGGTGCATTGAAATAATGCGACCCCCCACACTCAGCCGACGCTGGGAAGATGGCCGCCCGCCGCACAGCGCCAAGGTGCCGCCATGCAGATCTGGACACACTCCTGGATGTCGTGAAGCAAAGGATGGGGGCTCTGTACGCCGGGCCCGGCTGCACGACCCCACGTAACACCGTTCGGCGTTTGTGGCGTGTGGTAGTATGGCTAGAGAGATCATATTACCCAAGCTGCTATTGGTACAGCAGCCTCGCTGCCCTTTGGCCCAGGCAAGTCATGCGCCTCTCTGCCAATTGGTTGTGACTGGTCATGTGACTCCCCACCGATTGGCTGAGAGGTTGGTAGCTCCGCCTACAAGGCGGGGTATAAGAGCTCGTACCGGCTGGCAGTCGGCCTTTCTCTGTACGACCACTGCCAGGCTCTCATCTAGCGTATTAAAGCCTGTTGTTTGGAACTTCACTACGACTCGAGTCCAATTGATGGTGCATCATGGCGGGAGGTGGGTGCTGCCGTCAGGACGACACCCAGCCAGGAGACCAGTGCCATAAGAAGCTGCACGACCTAATCAGGGCACCAGGGTGAGGACCCAATATTGTGCCCCTGGCACCAACCCCTCTACCCCCCACACATGTGACACAGCACCCCTCCCCCCAAGGGGACGGTACAACCCCCACCCTGACCCACATGGCTGTACCCATGTGGTGAATGTATTATACTAATCCATAATCCACCAGTGTATTTGTATCTGTGCTGTCGCACTTGTATTTGTATATTCGTATCTGTGCCATACTGTTGCCCTTGTGGGCTTCTCCTATGGGCCATTGTATGGCATTATCCATAGGGGAACATGTTGGGACATGTATGGGCTCCACCCATGGCTCCTCCCCCATGAAGGGAGGTATAAAGAGCAGTCGACCTGCAGGCAGTTCTCAGCATTGGTTCAGTCGCAGGCAGGCACTGTTCTAAGTTGATTAAAGCCACGGTTTACTTCTACTCATGTCTCGAGTGAATTGATGGTCGCATCAATCCACCCATGCCAGCTGCATTGGCCGGGTGCCCTGTGCACCTATGCCATCATAGACCCAACCGCTGGGCTGCATGCGTCGGACCGCCTAACACTGATGATGTTTGTGCAGCCCCCCAGGAGAAGAATGCCCGTAACCGCAGGGAGCGGGAGAAAACCGGAGCATGAGCAGAGGACACTGGACCTCGCTGGCGGACAGGAGGACCGGGTGATTGCCGATTCCGAGATCGGAGGCGCGGCACCAAGTGAGACCCCCCTGCCTGGCCCCAGCCCCTCAGCCCCGTCCGCCTGTCTAACCATACATGCTGTCTGTTGTCTTGCAAGAGCAGCTGGCGGTGGTCCCGGCCCCTCCAGCGCCCCCCGGCTGGTGGCCCCCAGGGATGCAGGCAACGACGGGGACGTCGGCTGTCACAGCAGCCCTGTGCCCAACACGGGGACCCAGGACACAGGAACACAGGGGCGCGGACTCACAGGGGACGGACTCACAGGGGACGGACTCACAGGGTCAGACTCACAGGGGACGGACTCACAGGGTCGGACTCACAGGGGACGGACTCACAGGGGACAGACTCACAGGGGACGGACTCACAGGGGACGGACTCACAGGGGACAGACTCACAGGGGACGGACTCACAGGTTCAGACTCACAGGGGTCGGACTCACAGGGTCGGACTCACAGGGTCGGACTCACAGGGTCGGACTCACAGGGGGACGGACTCACAGGGTCGGACTCACGGGGGACGGACTCACAGGATCGGACTCACGGGGGACGGACTCACAGGGTCGGACTCACAGGGTCGGACTCACAGGGTCGGACTCACAGGGTCGGACTCACAGGGGGACGGACTCACAGGGTCGGACTCACGGGGGTCGGACTCACAGGATCGGACTCACAGGGTCGGACTCACAGGATCGGACTCACAGGGTCGGACTCACAGGGTCGGACTCACAGGGGGACGGACTCACAGGGTCGGACTCACGGGGGACGGACTCACAGGGTCGGACTCACGGGGGACGGACTCACGGGGGACGGACTCACAGGGTCGGACTCACGGGGGACGGACTCACAGGATCGGACTCACAGGGGACGGACTCACAGGATCGGACTCACAGGGTCGGACTCACAGGGGACGGACTCACGGGGGACGGACTCACAGGATCGGACTCACAGGATCGGACTCACAGGGGACGGACTCACGGGGGACGGACTCACGGGGGACGGACTCACGGGGGACGGACTCACGGGGGACGGACTCACGGGGGACGGACTCACGAGGGACGGACTCACAGGATCGGACTCACAGGATCGGACTCACAGGGTCGGACTCACAGGGGACGGACTCACGGGGGACGGACTCACGGGGGACAGACTCACAGGGGACGGGCTCACAGGGTCAGACTCACAGGGGATGGACTCACAGGGGACGGACTCACAGGGACGGACTCACAGGGGTCAGACTCACAGGGGACGGACTCACAGGGGACGGACTCACAGGGGACGGACTCACAGGGGTCAGACTCACAGGGGACGGACTCACAGGGGACGGACTCACAGGGGATGGACACACGGGGGACGGACACATGGGGGACGATCACACCACAGATCAACACAGGAGACTCCGAACTTTGGCTCTGATGAGGACACAGACCTAGACCTACCATCACTGCTATCTCCTACACCCTCCACCCTCCAGCGATTATCACCTCGGTTGGTGTCTTTAGTGATGAGGCTGGTGAGCACCACACAGCCGCTCTGGTACAGCAGGTGGAGGTAGGAGCAGCCGAGGGGCCGGACAGTCGGAGGGCAGATGCCTCAGCAACCAGCTGCCACCCAGACGGGTCCCAGGTTCCACACCCATCCATATACCCAATACAGTCAGAGACCCGGGGACGAGAGAAGGGGATGACGGCCGGTCCCCAGCACCTGCAGACTCAGGTGGAGGAGTGCATCCGCGTGCAGGAGCAGGGAATGGTGCCGATCATGCTTGCCACCCAGGCAGAAACCATACGGGTGGCATCCATGGTGGAGGCAATGGGTGCCACTGTGTCGGGCATGGGTCAGGTTATGCAAGGCCTGGGGCTATCTGTGCACGTGGCGTCCGTGGTGCAGGACAGGGCTGCCCGGATGGATGGCCAACTCCCTGAGCTCCATGGTCGCTAACTTACAGACCCTGGTTGATACCAGAGTGGGCCTCCGGGACTGGCATGCCTCGGGGGATGGCTCCGTTCACACCGCCATCCTATGGGGAAGCCCGGGGGCCATTGGGCACCCCGAGGGAGGAGGAAGTACTGAGGTCCCTGCCGGTGCCTCCTGCAGGGGAGGTCTTGGAACACCGCGGCACCTCAGACTCCCCCCCCCACTACTGTTTGAGCACCTGGTGGGCAGTGGACAGAACAGGGTGGCAGCATGCCAACCGGGATGCCCGAGGTACAGCCGCCCCAGGAAACGAGTGCCAAAGGGAACTCTAGTCGCAGAGAAGGAGTCACAGCAGTGCGCCTCCACTTCTGCTGCACTGTCTGGGGAACCACAGAGACGTAGTGATAGGGCCCGTAAGGCCAGAAAGTTAGACACCTAGCAGGTTGGCATGGGTGCAGGGCACAGCTTAGTTATAGGGGCTAGGGCACATGTATAGAACTTTTGTTATCAAACACAGTTACACTGATGAAAGCTGCCTCTGTACCCTATCCGATGCATGTGGGTTGGGACGGAAACTGAGTGCCACTGTGGGTGAGGGGTGATGGAAAGTTGAACCCCCGTGGGTGTGATGTGCGCACCCCCCCCCCCCCCACCCCCCAACGGACGTCCACGCCACCCCATCCCCAGTGAAATGACAGGGCCATGTGATGCAGTATCCAGCCCACATACAGGGACCACCCAGGTGCAGGGTGGAGTAACTGCGGCCATGAGTCAGATATTGTCGAACGATGTGGAGCTCAGAGCTCATTGCAGAGCGGGCTGTCATCATCCTCCATGGCCTGGATCACACCCACTCTCACTAGCAACCGTGTGAGCCCAGCCCGTTGCTCCGCAGGTGGATGTGTCATGGAGCGGTGGTGTTCATGCGGGTGATGCGGTGGTGTGGGAGCTATGGTTGGTCGGTAGTGGGGGAGGTGAGTCTCTTAGGTGTTGTGGGTGGTGAGGTGGTGCCGTGCTGTGGTGTCCCAGCTCAGCAACACCCCCCAAACGGTGAAACGTACAGCTATTAACTCATCCCGTGCTCGCTGGCCCTGCCGGTGGCGTAGTGCAACCTCCCATCCATGTCCAACTCCCATGTCCCATACATTGCCCCCCCCCCTCCCATCCTTAGTTGAGTAACATAAGTCGCTACTTGCTGTAGACGATGTTGAAGAATACTCCAGACTTCGAGATAAGTTGAAAGTATTTATTGAGCAATTAACAAAACTTCTCAATGAGTTCTACACTCTGCTGATCTGACTCTAGTAACACAGTAAACTTGACCAGCTACATAGACTGACTCTAGACTACATGTGGTGGCCTGGCTGTAAACTTGCTACACTCGTCCTGTCCTCCCAATCTCTGTCGGGGAGTGAGAGCGAGAGCCTGGCCGGGATTCTCCCCTACCCGGCGGGGCGGGGGGTCCCGGTGGGACGGAGTGGCGTGAACCACTCCGGCGTCGGGCCTCCCCAAAGGTGCGGAATTCTCCGCATCTTTAGGGGCTAGGCCCACGGCAGAGTGGTGAACGGCCTTTGGCCCCCCGCCAGCCGTGGCCGAAAGACCTTTGCCGGCCGGCGGAAGTCCACGCATGCGCCGGTGCATCAGCGGCTGCTGATGTCATACCGGCACATGCGCAGGGGAGGGGGTCTCTTCCGCCCCCGCCATGGTGAAGGCCATGGCGGGGCGGAAGAAAAAGAGTGTCCCCACGGCACAGGCCCGCCCGCCGATCGGTGGGCCCCGATCGCAGGCCAGGCCACCATGCAGACACCCTCCGGGGCCAGATCGGCCCGCGCCCCCCCCCCCCCCAGGACCCCGGCGCCCACCCACGCCGCCAATCCCGCTGGCACCAGACCTGCTTTGATACCCACCGGCGGGAAAGGCCTGTCAGCGGCGGGACTTGGGCCCATCGCGTGCCGGAGAATCGCCACGGGGGGCCCGCCGACCGGCGCGGTGCGATTCCCGCCCTCGCCAATTCCCGGGCGGCGGATAATTTGGGCCACGGCAGGGCGGGATTGACGCCGGCCCCGGGCGATTCTCCGACCCCCCCGGGGGGGTCAGAGAATTCCGCCCCCTGTGTCTGTTGTGTCTTATAGTGGTCATATAATGCCCTCTAGTCGTGATGCTGTTGGGTGCTCTGGTTGCCCATTGGTTACATGTAACCAATGGGTAATCAGAATCAGACATGTCTGCATATCATTAAACTCCTCAGCCACGGCTGTGCCCGTTTCAGCCAGCATGATTGGCTGACGTTTTTTATACCAGATTAGAACCACGCCGTCGGGACTTCGGCCCATCCGGGAGCCGCATCGTTGGGGGCCCAGAAGATTGCTCATCCGGCCACCTTTCGCGATTCTCCAAGCCATGCGGCGCCCGCTGCGATCGGGCAGTTTTCGGGGGTTCAAAGATTTGCAAACGGGCGTCGGAACAGCGTTGTGGGCCGTTTCAGCGTAAACGCCGATTCTCCGAGCCGAGCCGAGCCGAGACTTGGAGAATCCCGCCCAAGTTTTATTTCAGGTATATGCACCCTTTCATCACAACTGATGGAATCCATGTAATACACTAGCAATGCTAACTTAACAGATGCTACCCCACTTGCACGTCGGGTACAAGCGGCTAAAATGAATGTGTTGCTGTGATTGCTGTTTATTTTCCAATACCTGCCAATTTTCCTGCCAAAGGTATTTTTTAGGGAGATTGAAGGAATGATTACCTCGTTCGTATAGGGAGGGAAGGTGGCCAGAGTGAGGAAGGTGCTGCTACAGAGGGGAAGACAGGCAGGGGGTTTGGGTCTTCCAAACCCGATGTACTACTACTGGGGGGCGAATGTGGAGAAGGTGCGGGGCTGGGTCAGAGGGGTTGATTCCCAGTGGGCCAGAATGGAGGAGAGTTTGTGCAGGGGGTCAGGATTCAAGGCGCTAGGAACAGCGCCGCTCCCGATGGCCCCAGGGAAATACTTGGGGAGTCCGGTAATAATAGATTCATTGACAATCTGGAGGCAGTTTCGCCAACATTTCGGGGTGGGGGCAGGGTCAAGGAAAATGCCAATTCAGGGGAATTACAGATTTGAGCCAGGGAGATGGGATGGAAATTTTCGGAAATGAGAGGAGAAGGGGATTAAGACACTAAAAGATTTGTTTCTTAGGGTTCGGTTTGCAGGATTGAAGGAGCTGGAAGCGAAGTATGGGCTGGAGCAGAGGGAAATGTTTAGATACATGCAGGTTCAAGATTTTGCCAGAAAGGAGATACAGAGCTTCCCGGTGGAGCCGGCCTCCACATTGCTGGAGGAGGTGCTGATGACAGGGGGACTGGAGAAGGGGGTAGTGTCGGCGGTTTGCAGGGCTATTTTGGAAGAGGAGAAGGCACCACTGGAAGGGATCAAGGCAAAGTGGGAGGAACAGTTAGGAAGAGGGTGTGGAGGAGGGGTTCTGGTGTGAGGTACACCGGAGAGTGAACGCCTCCACCTTGTGCGTGAGGTTGGGGCTGATACAGCTGAAGGTGCTATACAGAGCACACCTCACGAGGGCGAGGATGAGCCCACTCTTTGAGGGGGTAGAAGATGTGTGTGAACGTTGCGGGGGGGGGGGGGGGGGGGGGCCGCAAATCACGTTCATATGTTTTGGTCCTGTCCAAAGCTGGAGGATTGCTGGAAAGAGGTTTTTAGGGTCATCTCTAAAGAGGTGCATGTGAAACAACCCGGGCTCTCGGGAGATGATATTCGGAGTGTTGGACCAGCCGGGGTTGGAAACTTGTGCGGAGGCAGATGTTGTAGCCTTCGACTCGTTGATCGCCCAAAGGCGGATACTGTTGGGTTGGAGAGTAACCTCTCCACCCTGTGCCCTGGTGTGGCGTGGGGACCTGTTGGAATTTTTGGCTCTTGAGAAGGTTAAGTTTGAACTGAGGGGAAGGATGGAGGGGTTCTACAATTCATGGGCATTATTCATTGTGCACTTTCAAGAATTGGATAACATCGGACATTAGTGGGGGGGGGGGGGGGGGGGGGTTGGGAGGGTTGGGGAGAGGGACTGTATGTGTTAGTGGTGACTATGGGTGATTTCTGATTCCATTTTGTTATTTGTTTATGTGAACATGTGGGCAGTTGCTTGGGGGTTGGTGGGAGGTTGGGATTGTTGTTATTGATATGGGGATTGACATTATATTTGTTACTGTTTATTGTTGGTGGGTGCAAATTTGGGAGTAAATATGAAAAAGGAGGAGAATAAAAATATTTAAAATAAACAGATGCTACCCTAATTGTTTTATGCTGTATTTACAATTTTTGGTTTTCATTTCACAGATCTAGGTTTGCAGCTTTTTGAGTTTTATTTGGAAGGTACTTGTTCCTGTGAAACATAATTCAAATAAGGACTGTTAAAGCCAGTTTTTTATTGCAAATTTTTTCGTGAGAGAGGGAAAAGAATATCAGTGGGAAAAAAACTGATCCCACAAACCAGGGTAAATTCAGAGGAAATCACCTTTTTAATATTTTGAACATCCTTAAAATTAAGCTAACTAAATAAAGAACTTCAGAAACGCAGTTAGATCACCTACAATGATTAAATAGGTCATGGAAAGCACTTCCATGGGGCGTGCAATTTGGATCTCATCTCACTCCAAGTAATTTTTATTAAATGAGAATTTGATTAT
The DNA here is from genome assembly GCF_902713615.1 of Scyliorhinus canicula. NCBI lineage: Eukaryota > Metazoa > Chordata > Chondrichthyes > Carcharhiniformes > Scyliorhinidae > Scyliorhinus > Scyliorhinus canicula. The sequence continues at coordinate 84,319,422 of NC_052152.1, forward strand.
TTTTAGAGTTGTGCCTCAATTTCTGATGCATCAACCTGATACTGGGTAAGAAACCAATGGCACTTTTTTCCTTCAAATTCAAGATGAAATCAATTCTCACTGATCCTCAGCCACAGTTAAAATTCAGGAATTTATCATTAAAACACAGTAAGAAAAATGATTTGAATGATCTCTAAATATAAAACTGTAACATTTACTAATAGCTATTTTGGGAAGACTTGTAATCTCTTTTTAAAAGATATTGTGGTTGCATGGCCCCTTTAAGGGACAATTCTTCACGGGCCACATGTGTTGCCTTATGGGATGAAACGTGTAAATCTGAGCCTATCAGGTGCCGGGGCATGGTCTCGGATAGTAAGGGATCTTCAGATTAAGCCTGGGAGTCAAGGGAACTAGTTCTGTGCTGGAGTTTGTAGATCTGTAAGATAAACTTCTTCCTTCGCTCATAAATACACTGCCTTGTAATATTGCCTTGGGGAAGAGAACAAATTGGTGCAGTCGAGAGGGAAGTCATCGACCTTTGGAAGGAGGGAGAAGAGTGGCCTCTCGAGGTCCTGCAAAAAGTTAAAGAAGCAACCATAATTGAACAGCTATGCCTTCTGCTCGGCACCAAAAAGTTGAACTGGAATTGAAACGTCTGGAAGACTTGTGGGTAATTACACCAGTCCAATTTTCATAGTGGGCAGCACCAATAGTCCCAGTTTTAAAGCTGGATCACACAGTAAGGTTTTGCAGCAATTCCAAGATGATTGTGTACAGGGCTGCTAAAATAGATAGATATCCTATTCCTAGCATTCCTACGTAAAATTGACAGGAGGCGTCAAGTACACTAAGTTTGACCTGAGCCATCCGTACCAGCAACTTGAGATGGAGGAAGAATCAAGGAAATCCATCACCATTAACACACACAAAGGCTTATTCCAGTATACAAGGTTGCCCTAGGTATTTCATCTGCCTATGCTATATTTCGGCACACAATGGAGTCTTTTACAGGGAGATCCCCAACGTTGTTGTGTATTTGAATGATGTCTTAGTAACGGACAAAACCCTCAGAGCGTAGTGTCAATTTGGAAGTCCTCAAGAGGTTCAAACGGCGCTGGTATATTCCTGAAGCAACAGAAATACATGTTTCAGGCCGATGAAGTAACATATTTATGTTTTAAAGTTGATGCCAAAGGCTAATATAAACTTGAGAACAAAATAAAGATGATAAAAGGCCTGCCAGAACCAAGAAGCAGCGTGATTGAGTTGAAGTCCATTTTTAAGGATGGTCAACTATTATGGCTGTTTTTTACCCAACTTGTCTACTATTTTGACACCCCTGCACCAACTGTTGAAGAAGCACCAATGTTGGAAGTGGTAAGATTCTTAAAGGAAGTCTTTTGAACAAGTGAAACTGGCCCGACTATAGTCAGCCTTACTTGTCCACTTAAACCCAGACAAATCCATAATAAACACGTGCGATGCAGCGTCTCATGGCATAGGGGTGGTACTTTCGCATAAGATGGAAGATGGCATGAAGACGCCTGTCGCCTTTGCATCCAGAATATTGTCGAATGCCAAAAGGAAGTATGCACAGATAGATAAAGAAAGTTTGGCAATCATCTGTGGGGTAAACAATTGCACAATATGTTTATGGCCGCCACTTCACCATTACCTCGGGCCATAAACCGTTACTTAACCTTTTCCGCCGATTGCATCAGCCAGAGTGAAAAGATGGGCATTGCCATTGGCTGCGTATTCTTACACTTTTCATCACAGACCATAGAGCCTTCCATTCCGCAGGAGATCATCCTGGCTCTGAATTATTTCGACACTCTGCCCTTATCAAGACATGGACTGACAGAGACGTTGTTTTATCAAAGGGAAAAAGGATGGTTCTCACTGGCTGGCATTTTGATAAGTCAAAGCAAGTCAGGCCCTACTTGCAGCGCACGGATAATATTACCTGTGAAGATGGGATTCTTTAGTGGGGTTGCAGAATGACAGTACCACCCCTGAGGCAACAACCACTTCTCCAAGAGTTGCACAGCATGTGTCCTGTCCAAACTAAGATGAAGATGTTGGCTAGGAGCTACATTTGGTGGCCAGAAACAGACAAAGAGATATAGAGCATCACCAACTATTATGAACATTGCCAGACACAGCAGACCCTTCCACCCTTGGGAGTGTCCATGGAGGAGGCTCCACATCGATTTTGTGGGAATTAAGTTTTTAATGGATGTCGAAGCACACTCAAATTGGTTGGATGCCCAATTCATGCGTTCAACAATTGTCAGCCACAGTTGACAAGCTGCAACAGATTTTCTCAATACGAGGCACACCAGAGGTGGTTGTTTCAGATAATGGCATCGCTTTACAGCTGAGCAGTTTCAACTCTTCATCAAATCTAATGGGATCCAAGACATATATATGGCCCCCTAACGCCGCTCTTCAAATGGATTGGTGGAATGGACAGTCCAAATCTTTAAAGTCTTAATGAGGAAATAGTCCAACCGACAGTTGCTGCTCCGTTTACCAGACTTTTTATTCTCATACAACACAACCCTACATGCTGCCTCTGGGGTTACTCTAGCCGCGTTTTTGATCGGCAGATGCTGGGAAGGCTAAATAAGCTTCACAGAAAAGCACCATGACTCAGCTAAAGGAGACAGGTCATTTGAAGGGTCGGATTTGGTTTATGTGCAAAAGTTTGGAGGGAGACCAGACTGGCCCAATGTCTTATGTTGTCGACCTACAGGGTCGTGGAGTGCAGATACATGTGGTTCAAATGGGAAGGCATGAATCTGCTGCCCCCACAGCGAGGCGTGTGGACCCAGACATAGTTTCCAATTTACCAGCCACAGAGTCGGTGGTGGTAATCCCAAGGTTTTTCCAAGCAGAATCTCGTGTTGTCAGCAGAAGAACTCTGAGAAGGGTGTTGATACTACCTCATCTTCAGGGTCTGTAAATTTGTTTGTCCTGGTGTGGACTTTGATTCTTCGAGAGTGGAGAAACCGTTGGAGAGTTGCAGTGCTCAGCAAGACTCAGAAGGTCCCCATATAGACTAACCTTAGGAACTTTGTCCATTGGCTCTCTTACTGTTAATTCTGTTTAACTGTACATAGTTGTATATGAGCATTTTTTTTGTAAAATTGTAAGGGAACTTAAAGGGGAAGGAATGTGGGAGCATGGCCCCTTTAAGGGGTGATTCTTCGTGGGCCACGTGTCTCGTCCAGAGCCTATAAGGACGGAACAGGTGGACATGAGCCTAGCAGATGCCAGGGGGTAGACCCGGGTATTGGGGAATCTTCAGAGTAAGCCTGGGAGTCTAGGGAATTAGGCCTATGTTGGAGTTGTGTAGATCTGTAATATAAAGTTGTTCCTCAGTTAATAAATCACCGTTGTTATTTAACACCGCCTCATCATATTGTCTTGCACTACAACAGATACGATATTCATAACAGTATGTTTTAGTAAAATAGGACAAAACAAATCAAAGAATGGTTACAGCACAGAAGGAGGTCATTTGACTTGTTGAGTCCATGAGACGCTCTGCAGACGTAACTTAACTAATCACACTCCCATACCTTTTACCCGTCGGCCATCATATTTTCTTCAGTTCCCTTTTGAAGGTATGATTGAATCTGCCTCCAATACTCTCTCAGGCGGTGCATTCCAGTTCCTAACCTCTCATTGTGGAAGAAAAAAGGTTTTCCTCATTTGCTTTTGATCATTTCCCAAATAACTTTAAATCAGAATCCTCTGATTCTGCACCCTTCTGCCTATGGGAACAGTTTTCTGCAATACTCTGTCCAGATCCCTCATGATTTTGAGCACCTCAAACTGAATTGAGTTATGAATGCCGATGGCATCATGCCATCTCAGCATGGCACATTTACAGTACCTCAAATTAATTAGCACAGATGGGCCATGAGACACAGCAGTGACACTGTGTATGTCTATGCTTGCAGGAGAAGAGCAATCACAATGCCCAGGAGAGTCAATGCACCAGAGATGGAGCGCCTTTTATTACCGTGGTGACAGCGATGAAGGAAGAGGCCATGGAAATTAAATAGGTCAATTTCAGGGCTTTTGGCCTGTCACTGAAGTGAGGCAGGTGTGAAAGTAATGGAGAGTGAATAAAGCGATAGTTGTGTCCATCATTCCCTAAACCAGGTGTCGCCTGTAAGGGATTTTAATGCCTCTGGAAGCTCTTGATCAATTATGTCTCTCCAGTAAATACAGTGAATACAGCAGCAGATGAGAAACAAAGCAGGGCTCCTGCTTTGTAAACGTTCATAACATTAAACGCTATCTCAACATTGCATCACTTTATTCCAACATACCCTCTATGTGTGCAGATACACTCGCATGTGCTATCAGCTTTGTTGTGCGCATAAACACTTGGCACAATTTAGATTTATTGTCACATGAACTGAGGTACAGTGAAAAGTATTGTTCTGCGTACAGTCCTGTCAGATTGTTCCAGACGTGAAATACAGAGGATACATAATGAAAAGACATGAAAATAGACAGCAGACCGCTCCTGTAGAGAGAGCCCCACACAGCTCACAGACATGCCACTGAGGAGACCAGTCCCATGATTTGGGGATGTCAACAAGGCCAGATTTGTGGACATGGTCAAGTGTAGATGGGATGCACTGTTCCCCCGAGGAGCTCAGAGCGCAGTCACAGGGCAGATAGTGTCGCCTGGGAGGAGGTGGCGGCGGCTGGGAGCATCACCAGGAGGATCGGCACCCAGTGCCTTAAGAAGATCAACAACCTCCACTGGACTGCACAGGTGGGTTGATACCGGCCCCCTGATACTGCCCCCCCCCCCCCTCCACCGAGGGCCATATACCTGGTACCGCGCTTGCTCAGCATATACCGTGTCTCGGACAACCCATAACCAGCAGATCCACCCATGCCGGCTCAACCTCCATCTCCCCAACCTCCTCCCACCCCCACTCCCCCAAACCCCATCCCCTTGTTCTCTCATTCCCTCCATCCCTCACATCTCTCCCTCCCTCCACCCGCGATAATCGAAGCGTGCAGCTTATGATGCCCCCTCTGTGACCTGGAGGAGAATTTGCCCACAACAGACAGGAGAGGGACCAGACAACAGGCGGCAGGTTCCGGACATCAGAGTCCTCACCCCGTGTGAGGAACAGGCACTGGAGGTCGCGGAGGTGGCCGAGGACAGATTGGTCACTAATGTAGAGGTTGGCATATGACGGAGAGGTGAGAATCCACCAGCCCCCACCCAGATAATCTGTCAGACGTGAGTTGTTAATATCATACAGACTGACCCATTCCTTCCACCGACCACATGTCCATTATCCCACAGGATCTCCATCCAACAGTGTTGGCCCATCTGTGGTGATTCCCCAACCCACCTCCCAGAGAACACCTCAGAGGGAACTGCAAGGAGACCACTGTTTTCGGGGCACAGCTCTCATTCTCATCTCCATCAGTGCAGGAGATTGAAGAAACAATCCAGAAGCTACAAAACTCAGGAAATCTACGTCGAAGACTAATCGGAGGGTCTCAAGAAGCCTGACTACTTCAGGATAATTGTAAACTAGGCCAGAACTGGGCTTTCTTTAAACAACAGTTTGAAATTTTCTTTTCTGCCTCTGTGCTTGAAAGTGCCTCAGAACCAAGGAAAATAGCACTCCTATTAAATTTGGCTGGACGGCAAATATTAGAACTTTTTAATTTGTTTGAATTCAGTACTGATGACGATAAAACTAAATACAACATGATGCTAAAAAAGTTCAAGACACACTGTAGGAAGCAGGTGAATGAGACCTATAAGCACTACATGTTCAGAAAAAGACTGCAGGTCCCCAACACACCAACCCACGGACAATGCCATCCCCCATGGACATGGGCATTACTCCCACCCCCTGCAAGTGAGCACTCCACTATGGAGTCTCTGAGGCCCCTCTCCCTTCAGGACATGCACCCAGCTTTCAGGACCCACCCCCCTTCACCCCTCAACCTTTATGGAGCCCCTTCATAGGCCCTTTCACACCCCACTTTCATACCACTTTCACCCCCCCCTTCCATGGGCATTGCCCACTCATGCCCCGATCCTTGGCAGTACCAGCCTGGCACCTGAGTAGTGCTCCTGGCAATGCAAAGTGGGGACTGCCAGGGTGCCAGGTTGGCACTTCCAGGGTGCCCACATACCATGTGAAGTGCCAGTGTACTTCCCTTCCATGTCCCCTGTGGTAATATGCCTGTGAATAATATTGTATAGAGTTAGCAATGTGACCTCTAAAAATCCCGCGTTCCCTCTCCCTCGACCAGGGGCTCCAAATCATAAAGCCTCCTACAGAACTCCTCAAACACCCCATTCACCCCTACCGAATCCAATACCACTCCACTTTGCCGTCATTCACCCTGCCAATCTTACTCGCCGCCTCCTGCTTCCTGAGCTGGTGGGCCAGCATTCTGCTCGCCTTCTCCCTGTACTCATAATCTGGCCCTCTGGCCCTCTACAACTGCCCCACTGCCTCCCTCGTGGACACCAGCCTAAACTCCATCTGAAGTTTCTGCGTCTCCTTCAACAATCTTGCCTCTGAGGCCTCCGCCTACCTTCTGCCCACACGCATAATCTTTTCCACCAATCTTGACATCTCTGCTCCCTCCTCCCTCTCCCTGTGAACCCGAATTGATATAAACTCCCCCCTAACCAGTGCATTGAGTGCCTCCCATAGCATGACCTCATTTGTGTCATTTACTTCCACTAACCCACGGATGGCAGTCCTCAACTGCTCACACACCTCCCTCCTCCACTAGCAGCCCTTCATATCCAATCACGAATGAAAAATGTGCCCTATAGCCTTCCTCAGCCTTGTCTGGCCCCCAATTTCAGATGTGTCTCTTGCTAAAAGGCCACATCCACCTTCAAACTCCTCAGATGCACAAAAACACACGGCCGTTTGACTGGCCCATTAATCCCCTCATGTTTCACGTGACCTAGGGCAGCACGGTGGCGCAGCGGGTTAGCCCTGCTGCCTCACGGCACCGAGGTCCCAGGTTCGATCCCAACTCTGGGTCACTGTCCGTGTGGAGTTTGCACATTCTCCCCTTGTTTGCGTGGGTTTCGCCCCCACAACCTAAAGGTGTGCAGGGTAGGTGGATTGGCCACGCTAAATTGCCCCTTAATTGGAAAAAAATTATTGGGTACACTAAATTTTTTTTTTTTTACATAAAAAAAATGTTTCACGTAACCAGCCTACTCAGAGGGCATCCACCCCTCCCCCCCACTACCTCACCCCCCCTGTTATTAACCGTATCCCTTTTTAGGCCAGCCCCCCGTTTGTGCCATGCGACCCTCCAGGCCCACCCTGGATGTACACCATGACCATTCCCTCCCATATAACGCCACAGCAACAGCACCTACGTCAGCAGCTCCGCTGCCCCAACCTTCCCCTTTCCCTAAACAAAACAACAACCCCATCCCTCTCTGCTACACCAGTGTTCTTCAAATTCAGGGGCGCGACATGTGGGTGAGTCACGGCCGCGTGTCGGGAGTGTCACGGAGCCGTCCTCCGCGGCGTTCCCGATTGCGCAAATCCCCGCGCAGCAGCCGGTTTTTAATAACGCCGGCTGCAAGTGGCCTTTAAAATGGCTGCGAACATGTAAATAAATATTTGGCCGCATTGCGCATGTGTGCACGATCATCGGCACGCATGCGCAGTGCGGCCGATATTTATTTTGGTGGGAGTCTCATTGTGAGGGTCGCTCCCTCCCTCCCCGGAAACGCGCTGTTGGCGGGGTTTGTTTGAAGCGGTGACGCTGCAGGGGGCTGTGTGAGGCGGGGTTTGGAGTGGGGAATATGCCTGGGGAGCGGGGCCGGGGTTCCGGCTGCAGTTTGTGGCCAGCGAAGCCTTGGTGCTGAATTGTGTTGGGTTTGTCCCAGGCCCGGGGGCACCTTATCCCAGGGGCCGTGCTGCCGAGCAACAGACGGCCCCACAACTCCCCCACCCCCGCCTCAAACACACCGGCCACTCAGCGGGGCTGCTCCTCCTCTCTGCCCGGATCAGCCACCCGGCCCGGGTGGAAAAAAGGACCCCCCCACGCCCAGTGTCCCCCCCCACCAGCCCCAGTGTCCCCTCCCCCCTAGCCCCAGTGTGCCCACCCCCAGTGTTCCCCTACCCCCAGTGTGCCTTCCCCCCACCCCGTGCGCCCTCCCCCCCAGTGTGCCCCCTCTTCCCACCCCCAGTGTGCCCCCTCTCCCCACCCCCAATGTGCTGGCTCTCCCCACCCCCAATGTGCCCTCTCCCCCCAACCCCCATCCTGCCCTCTCCACCCCATCCCCTGTGTGCCTCCTCCCCCCCCCCCAGTGTGCGCCCTCCCCCAGTGTGCCCTGTCGCCCCGACTCCCATCCTGCCCTCTCTCCCCCACCCCCATCCAGCCCTCTCCCCCACCCCAGTGTGCCCCCTCTCGTCCCCCCCATCCTGCCCTCTCCCCACCACCCCCATCCTGTCCTCTCCCCACCCCCATCCTGCCCTCTTCCCCACCTCCATCCTGCCCTCTCCCCCACCCCCATCCTGCCCTCTTCCCCCCACCCCCATCCTGCCCTCTCCCCCACCCCCATCCTGCCCTCTTCCCCCCACCCCCATCCTGCCCTCTCCCCCACCCCCATCCTGCCCTCTTCCCCCCACCTCCATCCTGCCCTCTCCCCCACCCCCATCCTGCCCTCTTCCCCCCACCTCCATCCTGCCCTCTCCCCCACCCCCATCCTGCCCTCTCCCCCATCCCCTGTGTGCCTCCTCCCCCCCCCCAGTGTGCCTCTCCCCCAGTGTGCCCTGTCGCCCCCACTGCCATCCTGCCCTCTACCCCCATCTCCATCCTGCCCTCCCCCCCCCCCGCCCCATCCCCAGTGTGCCCTCTCTCCCACCCAATATGTGCCCCCCCCCCCCCCCCCCCCCCCCCCCGGGTGCCCATTCCGGTACTCGGTTCCCTCTCTCTCTGTGACTCCAGCCCCTCCAGCGGCGCTATTTTTTTAAACGGTTGCAGCATTTTGTTTTACAAGTTCGAGGGGTTTTTATTCATTTATTTTATTCATTTAATATTTATCTCTTTCATTTATTTTACTCTTTTTTTCAAGTTCTGGGCAGGTTTTATTCATTTTATTAATTTATTTTATTCATTTAATTTTTATTTTCTTCATTCATTTTATTTTTTATTTTTGTTTTACATGTTCGGGGGGGGGGGGGGTTTATTTGTTAAAATTTTACAGGACAAAAATGCAGAACTTTGGACAGATGGAGACTCCATACTTTCCGACACCAGAAGGCTTCACCTTCATCCAACAGGTTCCATTGGTGGAGCGTGAACGAGGGCCAAAGGACCCAAAACCATTTCCTCCATTTTTATCAGCAGCAAACAAGTTAAGAGAAAATGGTGGGTCGCTCAGGTCGGCCGGCGTGGGTCGCAAAGGTCGGCCGGGTTGGGTCCCGAAGGTTGGCCGGTTGGTAAAAATGGGTCCCCGGAAAAAAAGTTTGAAGAACACTGGTTTAACACACCCTCTGTGTCATGTTCTGCTACTGCAGCTTCCACCTTCGCTTCTAGCAGCCCCACTACGGCTACAGGGCATCTCACAGAGCTGCAGCGACCACCAGGGCGGCAACCATTGCTGGTCAAACTCCAAAATCCATTGTCTGCAGGGGGTGAAAGGTCAACAAGTTAGCATGGTGCTTACTCCCGTGCCCAACCAGGTTCGACGGGCTACATGGTGGCCCCGGGTGGCACTGCCGGCTCCACCTATGCATTCCTCCTGCCCATCTCCTCAGCCTTCCCCTTTCGGTGGCCGGCACACTGGGGGCCTCTGGCCCCGGCACCCGTCCCTGATGCCAGAGATACCGTTGGCTGACACTATCCTCGCTGGGGGCTGCCGTGGGTGCTGCCCTGTGTGGTCCACCGGTGAGTGGCAGCCGGCTGGGCAGCGAGTTTGGGGCGGGTGGGTGGGGGCACTCATACGGCCAGTGTCATTTTGCAGGACATGGGGCAAGGTGGGTAATCAGTGGGTGCGCAGCAAGATGGCCACAGTAAGGTGGTCCAGAAAGAAGTGCTGTTAGATAATTTGGACATTCTGAATTCTCCTTCTGTGTACCTGAACAGGCGCCAGAATGTGGCGACTAGGGGCTTTCCACAGTAACTTCATTGCAGTGTTAATGTAAGCCTACTTGTGACAATGAATATTATTATTATTAAGACCCCTTCCACCTGGCTTATTCCCTCTTCCAACTTCTTCCATCGGGCAGGAGACACAAAAGTCTGAGAACACGCACTAACAGATTCAAAAACAACTTCTTCCCTGCTGTTACCAGACTCGTAAACAACCCTCTTATGGACTGATCTGATCCCTTCACAAATCGTCTCTACTGAGTAGCACTAACACTCCTGTATGCTTCTCCCGATCCCTGTGTCTATGTATTTACATTGTGTATTTATGTTTGCCCAATGTACTCTTTTTAATGTATGGAATCATCTGTCTGAACTGTACATAAAACAATACTTTTCACTATACCTCAGTACACGTAACAATAAACAAATCCAAATCCAAATATCTGGAATTAAAAGTCTAATGATGACCATGAAACTATTGTCAATTGTCGGAAAAACCCATCTGGTTCACAAGTGTTCTGAAGGGAAAGAAATCTGTCATCCTTATCTGGTCTGTCCTATATGTGACTCCAGACCCACAGCAATGTGGTTAACTCTTAAATGCCGTCTGAAATGGCCTAGTAAGCCACTAGTGTGCAACCACTGCAAAATACAAAAAAGGAATGAAATGGGACATACTACCCGGCATCGAACGAGGCACCGGAAATGACAACGGCAAACTCAGCCCTATCAACCCTGCAAAGTCCTGACAGGCAGGTACCCAGGTTCGATTCCAGGCTTGGGTGACTGTCTTTGTGGAGTTTGCACTTTCAGAGGGTCGGACTCAATGGGCCGAATGGCCTCATTCTAGGGATTCTTTGGATTCTATGGAACACAATAGAGAGAGATGACTTAAGTTCAGAACGTCAGGATGTAGAAGCAGTTTGAACAGAAATGACAAATGATAAAGTTAAGTCACAGTGTTGTACAAGCTCCCTAATGGCAACAACATAGTAGGACGGGTGATGGAACCATCAATTCAGCGAACACGTGTAGTTGGATCTGAACAGAGGCTTTAATACACTTACAACAGAGCCAGCCTATTCATCGTTGAACTTCAGATGAACTGGCAGGCTGGCTCTAAGGAACTGATCTTTATACATTGGTCCCAGGGGGAGGAGTCCTGGACGGAGCCAAGGGAGGAGCCCAGTACAAACTCTCGCGTACACCCAGAGCGACTCCCCCTGGTGGTCGGATAGTGCAACTGCACTTACAATGGTGGATAGTGAACATATATACACGGAGTTATATTGGCAACTATATACAGCATTGATCTTACAACGGGTAGATAACGAACTTATATACATGGAGTGATATTGGCAACTATATATAGCATGACTCACATTCACCACATTCACCCCCTGTTAAAAAAAGAAAGTCCGGCGGGGGTGATGGCTCAAAGAGTCAGTCTGTCCGTTGGAAGAATTGTCCGTTTTGATCTGCGGAGGACCGGGGTTGCAGCGTCTTGCGGTGGCTGGGCGGGCGTCGAGGTCTGGGGTACGGTTGCCGGCTCCGGGGCGAGTCTTGTCCGAGCCTCATACACCTCCTGGTCGAATGGAGACTGGGGGCGCGGGGGGCGGGCTGGTGCTGGCGCTCGGGACTGGCGGGGTGAGCTCGCAGAATCGGGGACGCAAGGGGGCGGCCGCATAGGGAACGGGGAAAGGAGTTCCTCGGTGGGGGTAGATGGGGGTCTGGATCCAGCGGGTGCCAGGTCCCGGAGGGATACTGTGTCCTGGCGACCGTCCGGGAACTCAACAAATGCGTACTGTGGGTTGGAATGAAGCAGGCGCACCTTTTCAACAGTAGGGTCGGTTTTGTGCGCCCTGACGTGCTTCCTTAGGAGAACCGGGCCTGGTGTCCTCAGCTACGCCGGAAGTGAGACCCCTGTGGTAGTGCCCCTGGAAAAAATGAAGAGTCGCTCGTGAGGGGTTTGGTTGGTAGCTGTACACAGGAGGGATCTAATTGCGTGAAGCGCATCAGGGAAGACTTCCTGCCATTGGGAAACTTGGAGCTTTCTGGACCCGAGGGTCAGTAGGACGGTCTTCCAGACCGTCGCGTTCTCCCTCTCCACCTGTCTGTTCCCCCTGGGGTTGTAACTGGTAGTCCTGCTCGAGGCGATGCCCTTGTCGAGCAGGTACTGACGCAGCTCGTCACTCATAAAGGACACACCTCGGTCGCTGTGCACGTAGCTGGGAAAACCGAATAGAGTGAAGACACTATGCAGGGCCCTAATGACTGTGTGGGAGGTCATATCGGGGCATGGGATGGCGAAGGGGAATTGGGAGAACTCGTCAATAATGTTAAGGAAGTAAATTATTTTGTTAGTGGAGGGGAGTGGCCCTTTGAAATCGATCGCAAGGCGTTCAAAGGGCCTAGAAGCCTTGACCAGGTGGGCCGTGTCTGGTCTATAGAAGTGCGGTTTGCATTCCGCACAGATCAGGCAGTCCCTGGTGACCGCTTTTACCTCCTCGTTGGAGAAAGGCAGGTTTCGGGCTCTGATGTAGTGGGCGAGCCGGGTGACCCCTGGGTGGCAGAGGTCATCGTGGATGGCTTTTAGGCAGCCGATTTGCGCACTGGCGCATGTCCCGCGGGATAGGGCATCCGAGGGCTCGTTGAGCTTCCCCGGTCGATATTTGATATCGTAATTGTAGGTGGAGAGTTCAATCCTCCACCGAAGAATTCTGTCATTTTTAATTTTGCCCCTTTGCGAGTTGTCGAACATGAAGGCGACCGACCGTTGGTCGGTAATGAGGGTGAACCTCCTACCTGCGAGGTAGTGCCTCCAGTGTCAGATAGCCTCCACGATGGCTTGTGCTTCCTTCTCGACTAAGGAGTGTCGGAGTTCTGAAGCGGATAGGGTACGGGAGAAAAATGCAACGGGCCGCCCTGCTTGGTTTAAAGTGGCTGCTAGCGCTACCTCTGAGGCGTCGCTCTCAACCTGAAAGGGAGTGGATTCATCCACCGCCCGCATGGCTGCTTTGGCGATGTCGTCCCTGATGCAGCTGAAGGCTTGGCACGCCTCAGCAGACAGTGGAAATAGTGTGGCCTTGAAGAGTGGGCGGGCTTTGTCCGCATATTGGGGGACCCACTGGGCATAGTACGAAAAGAGCCCCAAGAAACCATTTGAGGGCCTTTGGGCCATGGGGGAGGGGGAGTTCTAAGAGGAGGCATGCGGTCTGGGTCTGGGCCCAGGACTCCGTTCTCCACGACGTAGCCGAGGATGGCCAGTCTGTTTGTGCGGAACACGCATTTCTCCTTGTTATATGTAAGGTTTAATTTTTGGGCCGTCTGGAGAAAACGGTGGAGGCTGGTGTCATGGTCCTGCTGGTCATGGCCGCAGATGGTAACATTATCCAGATACGGAAACGTGGCCCGCAGCCCGTACTGGTCTACCATTCGGTCCATTGCTCGTTGGAACACCGAAACCCCGTTTGTGACGCCGAAGGGAACCCGGAGGAAATGGAAGAGGCGGCCATCAGCCTCGAACGTCGTGTGGTGGCGGTCCTCCGGGCAGATTGGGAGCTGGTGGTATGCAGACTTCAGATCCACCGTGGAAAATACCCGATATTGGGCGATCTGGTTTACCACGTCTGCGATTCTGGGGAGGGGATACGCGTCTAGGAGCGTAAAGCGATTGATGGTCTGGCTATAAACGACGACCATGCGGAATATTTCCCCGGTCTTGACGACCACCACCTGAGCTCTCCAGGGACTGTTACTGGCCTCTATGATCCCCTCACTGAGCAGCCTTCGGACCTCCGTTCTGATAAACACCCTATCCTGCAGGCTGTACCGCCTGCTGTGGGTGGCTACCGGTTTGCAATCCGGGGTGAGGTTGGCGAAGAGAGAAGGGGGGGCGATGCGCAGCGTGGCGAGGCTGCAGATAGTGAGTGGGGGCAGGGGCCTGCCGAAGCTGAGGGTGAGACTCTTGAGATTACATTGGAAATCCAAGCCTAAGAGGAGTGGCGTGCAGAGGTCGGGCAAGACATACAGTTTAAATTTGGAATATCTAGCGCCTATAATCGTTAGCGTTGCTGTAGTGCGGCCTTGGATTTGGATGGAATGGGAGCCCGAAGCGAGGGCGATAGTTTGGTTGACGGGATAAATAGGGAGGGAACAGCGTCTTACCAGCTCTGGGTGTATGAAGCTCTCTGTGCTCCCGGAGTCGAAGAGGCACGACGTGTTGTACCCGTTGATCTGGACCTCCGTCATCGAATTTCTCAGATGCTTGGGCCGAAATTGGTCGAGGGTGACCGTGTTGAGTTGCGGGCCGCGTGGTGGGTGCCCGGGGGAGTCGAATTCTTCCGATCGGACGTCCTGTCGAGTAGATGCCGCTGCGTTCTGGCGAGCTTGATGCAGGAGCACTGCGCTGAGTTGCAGGCCATGTGGTGACTGCCCGGGGAGGTCGTACTCCTGTTTGAGTCTGGGGATGCAGCTAGGGCCCATGGATCGCACGTGGAGGGTGGTGATGAAGATGGCGTCCAATATGGCGGCCCCCATGAATCGCACGTGGCCGGCCGCATGGTGGAGGTTTGCCAAGATGGCAGCCCCCATGGATTGCACATGGCGGGAGGGGGCGGAGCCTGAGCATAGGCCGCAGTGTTTCGGGCCCCGCGGGCCTGCTGGTGCTGGGGGCGATGTTTTTGGACTGTTGGGGTGTTGAGGGCTGGGGCCCTTCTGCCGAGGCACACTTTAGCATACTGGCCTTTCTTCCCGCAGCTGCTGCAGGTTGCGGATCGGGTTGAGCGGTGCTGCTGCAGGTGCTGGCTTTGTCCACAGAAGTGGCAGGCTGGAGCAGTTGAATAACTGGTTTGGGGAGCTGAATAGTGGCAGGCTGGAGCAGTTGAATAACTGGTTTGGCGAGCTGAGTAGCTGGCTGGGGGAGCTAAGTAATTAGCTGGAGCAGCTGGATAGTTTGAGTAGTTGACTGGGACAGTAGGGCGGCCGGCTGTGGCAGCGCGATAGCTGGGGGCCTTGAGGCACAGGCTTCGGGGGTCCTCAGGTCGGGGGCCCATGCGGGGTTAGCGGGGTCCGCGGGAAACGAGTTGAGGCTGCGGAAGGAAACTTCCATCGTGATAGCAACCTCTACTGTAGTCTCTAAGCCCTGGGCCCCATTTTCTAATAGTCTCTGGCGTACATAGCTAGATCGAAGGCCCGCTACAAAAACATCCCGCACAGCAAGCTCCCTTTGTTCGGCCGCGGTTAGGGCCTTGTAATTGCAGTCATTTGAGAGATTGTTCAACTCGCGGGCAAATTCAGCTAAAGTTTCATTAGCCTGTTGTTGGCGAGTCGTGAACACATGGTGGGCAAAGACCTCGTTCATGGGCCTAGTATACATTTTGTCCAAAATCGCCAGCAGTGTAGGAACCGGCTGGATTTAGTTGTGTAGAAATTCTGTGGCTTACCCTCGCGTGCAGTAGGCTGAGCTTTTGTTCCTCCGTAGTTTCAGCAGTGCTGATTTCGGCCAGGTAGGCCTTAAAACATTTCAGCCAGTGGCAGAAGGTTTCTTTCGCCTCTGCATCTTGCGGATCGAGTTCTAGACGTCCTGGTTTTAGAGCGGATTCCATGCTTTACTTCGGCAGCTTCTTAAGTGTATTAAATTGATGGAACCATCATTTCAGCGAACACGTGTAGTTGGATATGAACAGAGGCTTTAATACACTTACAACAGAGCCAGCCTATTCGTCGTTGAACTTCAGACGAACTGGCAGGCTGGCTCTAAGGCACTGATCTTTATACATCGGTCCCAGGGGAGGAGTCCTGGGCGGAGCCAAGGGAGGAGCCCAGTACAAACTCTCGCGTACTCCCAGAGCGACTCCCCCTGGTGGTCGATAGTGCAACTGCACTTACAATGGTGGATAGTGAACATATATACATGGAGTTATATTGGCAACTATATATAGTGTGAATCACATTCACCACAACAGGTATAAAAGAAGAAATAATCAAAACTTTTCAGAAAGATAAGGCAATAATTATGGGGGATTTTAATCTACATGTGGACTGGAATAATCAGATAGGCAAAGGTTGCCAAGAAGAGGAATTCATGGAATGATTTTGGGAAAGTTTCTTTGTTTGCACCAACCAGAGTGCAGGCTATTCTAGATTTGGTATTGTGCTATGAGATAGGATTAATTAGTGACCTCACAGTGAAGTCACCCCTGGTTTCAGTGATCATAAATATGATTACATTTTGCATTCAGTTTGAGGGAGAGAAGAGAAGGTCTGAGACTTATAGTTTAAACTTCAATAAAGGCAATTGTGAGGGTATGAAAGAAGAGCTAGCTAAAGTGAACTGGCAAATTAGGTCAATAGAGATACTGTTCCAGACATTTAAGGGATATTTCAGAATGCACAGAAGAGGTACATTCAACAAGAAAGATAAATTACAAGGGGAAGACTGAACATCCACCTGTGATCAATGAAAAAATTAAAAGACAGCACGGGGCTAAAGAGCAGGGGCGGGATTCTCCCCAACCCGGCGGGGCGGGGGGTCCCGGCATATTGGAGTGGCTTCAACCACTCCGGTGCGGGCCTCCCCTTTAGGGGCCAAGCCCTCACATTCAGGGTCTAGGACCGCGCCGGAGTGGTTTCCGCTCTGCCGGCTGGCGTGAACGGCCTTTGGCGCCACACCAGCCGGGGCCCAAAGGACTTCGCCGGCCAGCGTAAGTCTGTGCATGCGCCGGAGCATCAGCGGCTGCTGATGTCATCCCGGCGCATGCGCAGGGAAGGGGCTCTCTTCCGCGTCCGCCATGATGAAGACCATGGCGAAGGCGGAAGAAAAAAAGTGCCCCCATGGCACAGGCTCGCCTGCCGATCGGTGGGCCCTGATCGGGGGCCTGGCCACCGGGGGGGCACCCCCCAGGGTCAGATCACCCCGCGCCCCCACCCAGCGCCTGCCCGCGCCACCAATCCCGCCGGTACCAGAGGTGGTTTAATCCACGCCGGCGGGAGAGGCTTGTCAGCAGCGGGACTTCGGCCCATCGCGGGCCGGAGAATCGCCACGGGGGCCCGCCGACTGGCGCGGCGCGATTCCCACCCCCGCCGATTCTCGGGTGGTGGAGAATTTGGGACACAGTGGGGGCGGGATTGACGCTGGCCCCGAGCGATTCTCCGACCCGGCGGGGGGTTGGAGAATCCCGCCCCTGGATTTTCAAGCAGACCAAGGCAGGCCAGCAGCACGGTTCAATTCCCGTACCAGCCTCCCCGAACAGGCGCCGGTATGTGGCAACTAGGGGCTTTTCACAGTAACTTCATTTGAAGCTTACTTGTCACAATAAGCGATTTTCATTTCATTTCATTCATTTCATTTCAACTTTAAAGAAAACGTATACATTTGCTCAAAGGTGGGTGTGAGATCTGAAGATTGGACATTTTGTGAAAACATTAAAGAATGACAGAAAGAATAACTATAGAAAAAGCCAGCAACAAATATAAAAACAGATAGTAGAAGGGAGGGACGAATTTAGGAAATTTCTAATCACCAGGGAAGTGATACTGAGCAAATTGTTGGATCTGCAGGACGACAAGTCCAGGGTCCTGATAGGCTTCATCCTAGGGTCTGAACAGAAGTTGCTAATTAGATCATTGATGCATTTGATTTAATTTTCCAAAATTCCCTGGATTTAGTGATATTTTCATTAGATTGGAAAATAGCAAATGTAATGTCTTTATTAAAAAAAGGAGGGCGACAGAAGGCTTAACATCTGTAATAGGGAAGCTGTTAGAAACTAATAATAATAATCTTTATTAGTGTCACAGGTAGGCTTACATTAACATTGCAAAGAGGGCAGCACGGTGTCTCAGTGGGTTAGCCCTGCTGCCTCATGGCGCCGAGGTCCCAGGTTTGATCCCGGCTCTGGGTCACTGCCCGTGTGGAGTTTGCACATTCTCCCCGTTGTTGCTCGTTCTGGATGAGTGTGCTTTACACTCAATTTCGCTCTGTTTCGTTCCTTAGCTCTAGAGTCGCCAGGTATCGTTAAGATACCTCCACAAGGGACTTCTGGTGGCAGTTATGCAGCAATAAGCCACACATGTGGGAGCTCCCGTTTTAAAGAGATTTTTCGGCTCTTTTGAGAGCCCAAAACGGAAATTTTTCGACGTCTCCCGGTGGGGGAAGGTGTGCTGAACGACTTTCCCTGCAGTCCATGACTCGAACTCGGAGTGGAAAGGTGGAAAAAACAGCAGCAGCTCCTCAGAAAAAACGGGGGAAGGGATCCAAGATGGCCACCGACAAAGCTCCAGGGGAGTGGAGACTCTGGGCCCAGAAACAACAAACTGATCTCCTGCGCTGCTTTAAAGAATTCAAGGATGAAGTACTGAGCTCTCTGCAGGAAACAAACAGAAGGCTGTCAGAGATTCAGTCCACCCAGGGTGCTGCCATCAAGAAGTTGCAGACGCAGGCCATTGAACGAGAGGAGGAGGCCGTGGTCCTCGTGAGTAAGGTGGAGGGGCACGAAGCACTCCACAAGAAGTGGCAGGAACGCTTCGAGGAGCTGGATCACCGCATGAGGCGGAAAAACCTGCGGATCTTGGGCCTTGCGGAGGGGCTGGAGGGATCGGACCTGACAGCCTATGTGGCTGTAATGCTGGGTTCGCTAGTGGGGGCCGGGTCTCTCCATCTGCCCCTGGAGCTGGAGGGAGCACACAGAGTACTGGCCAGGAGGCCTAAGGAGAATGAACCCCCGCGTGCGGTGCTGGTGAGGTTCCACCGGTTCAGTGATCGGGACTGCGTGCTGCGCTGGGCCAAGAAGGTGAAGAGCAGCAATTGGGAGAATGGGGTAGTGCGGATCTACCAGGACTGGAGTGCGGAGGTGGCTAAGCGGCGGTCCGGATTTAATCGGACGAAAGAGGTGCTTTATAGAGAAAAGATAAAGTTCGGAATGTTGCCGCCCGCGCGTCTGTGGGTAACTTATTCGGACCGGGACCATTATTTCGATTCCCCGGAGGAGGCGTGGGCCTTCGTGCGGACGGAGAAACTGGACTTGAACGAGGGGTTGGGGGTTGCGAGGTCGGCTGTAAGATATTAGTGCTGGATTCGGCTGTTGCTGTGTTCTCTTTTTCTTCTGTTTTTTTCTTCTTGTTTTAGTACTTTTGCAATTTTGATATGGTTATTTACGGGGGGGTTGTTCTGCTATGTTTTTGTTTTTGTGCTTGGGGCATTGTTTGGGCTGTGTATCTTGCGGGGAGGGTCGGGGGGGTATGTTGTATTCTATGTCGGAGTGGGGGTATGGAGGGGGGCTGATATTTGGGAGCTGCGTCAGAAGGGTGTGGTGGGGCAGGGCGAAAGCGCGGGCTTCCTCTGGTTTCCCGCGCTGCGGGGCTGGGGGGCGGAGATGGTGACGGGGGAGGTGGGGCCTTAACTGGTTCTTCCCCGCGCTGGAGCGGTGCCAGGAGGAGGGATAGATTGGGGGATGATCCCACTTCGGGAGGGGTCGGGCTATTGGCGGGAGTTTCCGGGGTCAGCAGAAGTTAGCTGACCCACGGAAGTACAATGGAGGACGGTTCGCGGCTGGGAGGGTTCCTAGCCTGGGGGGGAAGGGAGGGGGGGAAAGGGGAATACCGGGTTGCTGCTGGTAGGGTCAAGAAGGAGCTGGTGGGGGCTGGGGGGACAGAGGTGAGGGGTTGTCGCTATGGGGACGGGGTCGAGCAGGGGACGCTGGCCTGGGGCGGGCAGTCGACGGGCTATGGCTAGCCGACGGGGGAGGGGGGGCGGGACGCCCTCTGATCCGGTTGGTCACCTGGAATGTGAGAGGGTTGAATGGGCCGGTGAAGCGGTCAAGGGTACTGGCTCACCTGAAGGGGCTAAAGGCGGATGTGGCAATGCTTCAGGAGACCCACCTGAGGGTGGCGGACCAGGTCCGCCTGAGGAAGGGATGGGTGGGGCAGGTTTTCCACTCGGGGTTGGATGTGAGGAACCAGGGAGTGGCGATTCTGGTGGGGAAAAATGTGTTGTTTGAGGCATCGGAGGTGGTGGCGGATAAGGGGGGTAGGTATGTGATGGTTAGGGGCAGGCTACAAGGAGAGAAGGTGGTACTGGCTAGTGTGTATGCCCCAAATTGGGACGATGCGGGCTTTATGAGGCGTATGTTGGGACGGATCCCGGATCTGGAGGCGGGAGGTCTGATCATAGGGGGGAACTTTAATACGGTGTTGGATCCTTCACTGGATCGGTCCAGCTCTAGGACGGGTAGGAGGCCGGCGGCGGCCAAGGTACTGAGAGGGTTTATGGATCAGATGGGTGGAGTGGATCCATGGAGGTTTGTGAGGCCGAGGGCACGTGAGTACTCTTTCTTCTCCCACGTACATAGGGTCTACTCTCGGATAGATTTCTTCGTGGTGAGTAGGGGACTGATTCCGAGAGTGGAGGAGGCCGAGTATTCAGCCATTGCAATCTCTGACCACGCTCCGCATTGGATAGAGTTGGAAATGGGGGAGGTGCGAGACCAACGTCCGTTGTGGTGGTTGGATGTGGGGTTGTTGGCGGAGGAGGAGGTGTGTAGGAGGGTCCGGGCAAGTATTGAGGGGTACCTCGAGGTGAATGATACGGGGGAGGTTCAGGTGGGGATGGTCTGGGAAGCCCTGAAGGCAGTAATTCGCGGGGAGCTGATATCCATCCGGGCACACAGGGAGAGGAGCGAGAGGAGTGAGAGGGATAGACTGGTGGGAAAGATGCTGGAGGTGGACAGGAGGTATGCAGAGGCACCAGAGGAGGGACTGTTGGGGGAGAGGCGCAGCCTGCAGGCTAAATTTGATTTGCTGACCACTAGAAAGGCTGAGGCACAGTGGAGGAAGGCACAAGGGGCGGTGTACGAACATGGTGAAAAGGCGAGTAGGATGCTGGCTCATCAGCTCCGTAAGCGGGATGCGGCTAAGGAGATTGCTGGAGTGAGAGACAAGAGTGGGAATGTGATGCGGAAGGGGGTAGAGGTGAATGAGGTCTTCAAGGACTTTTACGGGGAACTGTACCAGTCGGAGCCAACGGGGGAGAGGAGGGGAATGGAGAGGTTCCTTGACAGGCTTTCTTTCCCGAAGGTGCAGGAGGAGAAGGTGGAGGGGCTGGGTGCGCCGATTGAGCTGGAGGAGCTAGTTAAGGGGATCGGGCAGATGCAGTCAGGGAAGGCACCGGGGCCGGATGGGTTCCCGGTGGAATTTTATAAAAAGTTCGTGGACCTAGTGGGCCCCTTGCTGGTGCGGACACTCAACGAAGCGTGGGAAGGGGGGACTTTGCCCCCGACGATGTCACGGGCGCTGATCTCGTTAATTTTAAAGAAGGACAAGGACCCCCAGCAGTGTGGTTCATACAGGCCCATATCTCTCCTCAACGTGGATGCTAAGGTGCTGGCAAAAATCCTGGCCACCAGGATAGAGGACTGTGTGCCAGGGGTTGTGCATGAGGACCAGACAGGTTTTGTGAAGGGAAGGCAGCTGAACACGAATGTGCGGAGATTGCTGAATGTCATTATGATGCCGGCGATTGAGGGGGAGGCAGAGATAGTGGTGGCGCTGGATGCGGAGAAGGCCTTCGATAGAGTGGAGTGGGGGTACCTATGGGAGGTGTTGGGGAGGTTTGGATTTGGTGAAGGGTTCATTAGATGGGTAAGGCTGCTATATGAGGCCCCGATGGCGTGCGTGGCCACGAATGGGAGGAGGTCGGAGTACTTCCGGCTTTACCGAGGGACCAGGCAGGGTTGCCCCTTGTCCCCCTTGTTGTTTGCACTGGCAATCGAGCCGCTGGCGATGGCATTGAGAGATTCAGAGAGGTGGAGAGGCTTGGTGCGAGGTGGAGAGGAACATAGGGTGTCGTTGCATGCCGACGACCTGTTACTGTATGTGGCGGACCCGGTGGGAGGGATGCCGGGAGTGATGGAGTTACTAGCCGAGTTTGGGACCTTCTCAGGTTATAAATTAAACTTAGGCAAGAGCGAGGTGTTTGTGTTGCACCCTGGAGACCAGGAGGAAGGAATTGGTAGGCTCCTGCTTAGGCGGGCAGGGGAGAGCTTTAGGTACCTGGGGGTGCAGGTGGCCAGGGACTGGGGGACTCGCTACAAGCATAACTTTACCAGACTGGTAGATCAGATGGAGGAGGAGTTCAGGAGGTGGGACATGCTGCCATTGTCGTTGGCGGGGAGGGTGCAGTCCGTCAAAATGACAGTGCTTCCGAGGTTCTTGTTCCTTTTTCAGTGCCTGCCCATATTTATCCCCAGGGCCTTCTTTAGGAGAGTGACCGGCAGTATTCTGAGCTTTGTGTGGGCACATGGGACTCCGAGAGTGAGGAGGGTATTCCTGGAGCGAGGAAGGGATAGAGGCGGGCTGGCGCTGCCCAACCTTCTGGGGTACTATTGGGCAGCCAATGTGTCAATGGTGCGTAAATGGGTGATGGAGGGGGGAGGGGCGGCGTGGAAAAGAATGGAGATGGCGTCATGTAGAGGTACAAGCCTGGGTGCCATGGTAACGGCACCGTTGCCGCTCTCCCCCAAGAGGGTTACCACGAGCCCGGTGGTGGCGGCCACCCTAAGAATCTGGGGACAGTGGAGACGGCATCGGGGGGAAACAGGGGGCTCGATGGAGGCTCCACTGGGTGGCAACCATCGGTTCATCCTGGGGAACACGGATGGGGGATTCAGGGGATGGCAAAGGGCGGGCATCAGCAAATTGAGGGACCTGTTTATTGGCGGGAGGTTTGCGGGCCTGGGGGAACTGGAAGATAAATTTGGCCTTCCCCAGGGGAACATGTTCAGATACCTGCAGGTAAAGGCGTTTGCTAGGCGACAGGTAGAGGGATTCCCTTTGCTGCCCTCGCAGGGGACAATGGACAGAGTGCTTTTGGGGGTGTGGGTAGGAGAGGGGAAGGTGTCTGACATCTATAAGGTAATGCAGGAGGTGGAGGAGTCGTCAGTGGAGGAGCTGAAGGCTAAATGGGAGGAGGAACTCGGGGAGCAGATAGAGGATGGGACTTGGGCGGAGGCCTTGGAGAGAGTCAACTCCTCCTCCTCATGTGCGAGGCTTAGTCTCATCCAATTTAAGGTGCTGCACCGGGCCCATATGTCCGGGACTAGGATGAGTAGGTTCTTCGGGGGTGAGGACAGGTGCACCAGATGTTCGGGGAGTCCTGCGAACCACGCCCATATGTTCTGGGCATGCCCAGCACTGGAAGAATTCTGGAAGGGGGTGGCGGGGACGGTGTCGAGGGTGGTTGGATCCAGGGTCAAACCAGGGTGGGGACTCGCGATTTTTGGGGTTGGGGTGGAGCCGGGAGTGCAGGAGGCGAAAGAGGCCGGTGTCCTGGCCTTTGCGTCCCTAGTAGCCCGTCGAAGGATTCTGTTACAATGGAAGGATGCAAGGCCCCCAAGCGTGGAGACCTGGATCAGTGACATGGCGGGATTTATAAAATTGGAAAAGGTCAAATTTGCCCTGAGAGGATCAATACAAGGGTTCTATAAACGATGGCAGCCTTTTCTGGACTTCCTGGCTCAGAGATAGGTAACTGGGTCAATAGCAGCAGCAACCCGGGGGGGGGGGGGGGGGGTGCATTATTGTAGTGTTTATTCTGTAACTTTATAGTGTGTTAATTTGCATTGTTGTTAAAATGCTGGGTTGTTCATGGGGATGGGGCGAATGTATATGATTGTTAATATTATTGTTATTTTCGGTATTTTACTAAGGTGCGTTATTGTTGTATAAAATCAAAATTTTTCAATAAAAATTATTTTAAAAAAAAAAAAGATACCGCCACAAGTTTCAAGTTCAAGTTCAGACCAATAACTCCATACACCAGTTACTAAGTTCAAACAAGACACGTTTATTATAATACAGTTATCTACTAATTATGCACATAAAACTACAAGACTAGGCTAATCCTACCACTAACAGGCCACTACTTATCTGGAATAAGGGAACTGCCGGATCAGGGAACAACGGCCTCTAGCTTTGTCCTGGATCCGCAGGCTTCCAGTCGGTGTGGACTAAAGGGGTCAGGAGTGTCTACTCTCGTAGCATGCGTTGTGTGACACTTACTTGATAGCGGCTGCTGGCTAGGCCTCTCCTCTCCGTGGTCAAGTTCGAGAGCTGCTACAAAGGTGTTCTTGTTGGGAGGGCAGGCTGAGAGCTGGTCAAGGAGAGGCTGGCTGAGAGAGCAAGCTGGGGTCGGGATCTCTGTCTTATACCTCTCCCAGGGTCTTGCGCCCACCTGGGCGGACCCTCTATACACTCGCAATCGATTGGGTCTCTTCCCAATCGATTGATTTGAATTTCCCCAATAACGGGGCAGTCCCTCGATCACTGGGCGGTTCCTGGGGCTTATTGTTTTGGACTCCTCTTGGCGCCGAGAAGTCTGACCTTCTATTCACTGTAGCGATTTGTGTTAACTTGTTTCCATTGTACCTGGGAATCACCGGGTATCGCCTCATTAGTATGCTACCTTGTTTTTTTCACAGTGCTGTCTGGTTTCTGCAGCAGTCAGAATACACAAGCGCTTTTGCAAGCTGCTTGTTTTTGCAACATGTCCATTTTCCCTGCATTCTTTGTAATCTTCCATTTTGTGTTGGGCAGTGGCCACCCCAGGTGACTACACCGTGTTTGCGTGGGTTTCGCCCCAACAACCCAAAAGATGTGCAGGCTAGGTGAATTGGCCACGCTAAAATTGCCCCTTAATTGGAAAAAATTAATTGGGTACTCTAAATTAAAAAACAACAAAAAAAACCACTGCAATGAAGTTACTGTGAAAATCCCCTAGTCATCACACTTTGGCACCTGATCGGGTACACTGAGGGAGAATTCAGAATGTCCAAATTACCTAAAGAGCACATCATTCGGGACATTTGGGAGGAAACCGGAGCGCCCAGAGGCAGTGGCGTGCAGAGGGGGGGGGGGGGGGGGGGGGGGGGGGGGGGGAGGGGGCGACGTGCATTGGCCCCGGGCATCCATTGGATGGGGGCATCCAATCAGAGAAGGAAATAATTTTTTTTTTTTTTTTAAATTTAGATTACCCAATTATTTTTTTCAATTAAGGGGCAATTTAGCGTGGCCAATCCACCTACTCTGCACATTTTTTGGGTTGTGGGGGCGAAACCCACACAGACAAGGGGAGAATGTGCAAACTCCGCACGGACAGTGACTCAGAGCCGGGATCGAACCTGGGACCTCAGTTCCGTGAGGCGGTTGTGCTAACCACTAGGCCACCGTGCTGCCCCAGAGAAGGAAATAAGATAGTAATTTTAAAATTTCAGCGGTGATAAATCAATTTTTGGAGGCTCACCACACTGCAGAGGCAGTTGTTTGCCCTTTATTCCTTTAACATGGTGTACCCTTTCTGTCTAGAGAAAATGGTGCTTCTCCCCATCCCCCCACACGCATGATGTACATGGTGCAACCATCAAAAGCAACAAGCAGACGTGGCTGTTCGTTCCTGCGTTTCCTCGAGTCATAACTCGACTTTTCTTCAGCTTTTTGTGCATCTAGATTAGTTCTTTTACCTACTCAGGTCAGTGAATAGCTCTAGAATGGGTGCAACTACGTTTTTTATAGGTTTTTTGGTGATATTTAATGAAATATTTACATGGGATGTAGTAAGAGTGAAGCCTGGATGATCAGAGGACTGCTATGGCATTTAATCTCGGAATAGGAGACATTTATTCCTTAACATGCTAATATTCGAATACAGATACCACTAATTTGCAAGTCTATGATATAAATTGCACAAAATTATCAGTGGAGAATCAGTGTGAAATAATTTGATACGAAGGAACAAAGGAATGAAATATGGTTTATCCGTCTGCAACTGACCGATTGTTTACCATTTTCTTCCCATTTTCTCATGCGTCTTACGGTTTTTGAGATAGAAAATGAAATGTTACGAGTATTTCGTGCACAACCGAGTGGAGCACAGAACAGGAAAAAAAAGAGGGCCAGAGTCAAAGAGAGTCCCATCAAAGATGGGCATTAGATGCATGGATAAAAAGAAGTAAAGAAGAAGTAGGAGAACCTGGAGAAGTAAAAGATGATGTGGGTGCAGAGAAGGATTTTTCTGATACGGATTCAGCTCGGTCAGAACATAATACTCTCTCTCCTCAGTCTCATTGTCAGGATGATGATCCATGTGAAGAAAATAAAGAAGATTTTAGCATATTTTTCAAAGAAGCGATTTTGCTGTTTGAAGAAACCGATTCCAGATCATTTGAAGATGACAATATTACAACATGGCCCTGAAAGATATCAGAATAAAAGTGGTCCATTTGCTGAGAAGGATGGGAGATCATTTTCCAAACAGTGGTTTGATAAAGTTTCCACAAACGGAGAAATTGTGGAGAGAAAATGGTTGTTATACTCTCCATATCGGAAAGCATGCTACTGTTTTGTTTGCTTTTTGTTTTCAAAGGAGCATTTGTCGTCTGTGTCAAACTTTGGAAAGGAAGACGGTTTCTCCACTTGGAGAAAATTAAATCCAAGAATACCTGACCATGAGAAAAGCCCTTCTCATAGAGCTTACATGAGGGAATACCTGAACCTCGTAGTTCGACTCCATCATTCAACTACGATAGATGCTGAACTTCAACAGCAAATGTCTGCTAAAAAGAAAAGATGGAAAGCTATAACTGAACGGATTGTCGAGGTTATATCCTTTCTGGCAAAACAGAATCTGGCCTATCGTGGACATCGAGGAGAAGGAATATCTGGGTTATCAGAGCCAGGGGAGACAGTCAGTGAAAATACAGGAAACTTTCTAGCAACAATCAGACTTTTGGCCAAATATGATGACAACTTAGCAAAATACTTGCAGAGAGGGAAAGAGAAACCAAAAAGTGTCACCTACTTGTCCAACAGAATTCAAAACGAAATAATCAATCTTCTTGGTGAAACTGTCAAGAAAAATATAATTTCCGAAATTAAGGACGCAAAATATTTTAGCATAATGCTGGATTCAACTCAAGATATTGCCCATGAAGATCAGGTTTCTGAAATTCTGCGTTATGTTCATATTGATGAAAACAGAAAAGTAGAAATAAAGGAGACATTAGGGGCAGCAGGGTAGCATGGTGGTTAGCATCAATGCTTCACAGCTCCAGGGTCCCAGGTTTGATTCCCGGCTGGGTCACTGTCTTTGTGGAGTCTGCACGTCCTCCCCCTGTGTGCGTGGGTTTCCTCCGGGTACTCCGGTTTCCTCCCACAGTCCAAAGATGTGCGGGTTAGGTGGATTGGCCATGCTAAATTGCCCGTAGTGTCCTAAAAAGTAAGGTTAAGGGGGGGTTGTTGGGTTACGGGTATCGGGTGGATACGTGGGTTTGAGTAGGGTGATCATGGCTCGGCACAACATCGAGGGCCGAAGGGCCTGTTCTGTGCTGTACTGTTCTATGTTCTATTTCTGGGATTTTTTCAAGTCAACAAGAAAGATGCAGTCAGCCTGGTAAATAAAATTCAGGAAAAATTGGAAGAAGACAAAATTTCCATGAATGACTGTCGTGGTCAAGCATATGATAACGCAGCAGTTATGGCTGGAGTGAGAGGAGGTGTTCAACAAAAAATTCTTGAAGTTAACCCAAAAGCTGTGTTTGTGAACTGCGAGAACTACAGCCTCAATTTAGCCTGTGTCCATGCAAGTGAGGTGCAACCTGTTGTTGTTACATTTTTTGGCATTCTAGAAAAACTCTTTACTTTTTTTTCTTCATCTACTTCTCGTTGGGAAGTGTTAAAATCATTTGTCACTCGGACTGTGAAAAGACAGTGTGACACAAGATGGAGTTCCAGCCATGATGCTGTGCAAGTAATCCACGAAGAGTGTGACAACATTATTGCAAGCCTTCAACACCTGCTGGAAGGAGAATTTCCAAGGGAAACTAAATCTGATGCAGGATCGCTACTGAACTCTATTCAACAGTTCCCGTTTATAGCTTTATTACATTTTTTGGTACTCAGTTTTATCATCAGTGGAGAAAGTCTCAAAACGTTTGCAGGATCCGAAAATGGGGTTCCATGAAGCTTCTTGTGATCGGAGAGGACTTTTTCATATCTTGAATTTGAAGAATGATGAAATTATCCACAATGCAATAGATTTAGCCAATGAATATTGTGAAAATTGGGGAATACCAATTGCACGAACAAGGAGAAGAAGAAGAATGCCTGGAGAGTCAGCAAGAGATAGTGGACTGACGGCACAAGAAGAAATGAATAGAGTAATGGTAGAGATTGTGAACAGATTAAAAACTGAAATTGAAGACCGCAGTGTCCGTCTTCAAAGACTCAGTGACCGATTTTCTTTTCTTCTGAACTTGAATTCAGTAGTGATTGAAGACGAACAAGAAAGAGAGAAATTAAAAAAGGAATGTTCAGACTTTGCAAATTATTATGACAATGATGTGGTTGCAATTCAGTTATTTCATTTTCATTTTCATTTTCATATGACAAAATTATTGATTTTGTGATGCTCCTTCGAGCTGGAGGGAATAGAGTTCCCCATGATCCTAAAGATGCTCTCGAGTCTTTACTGCAGTATGGGAGGGATGTCTTTCCGATGCTGTGTGTTTCATATAGAATACTGCTTACAATCGCATTTTCAGTCGCAAGCTGTGAAAGGTCATTTTCAAAACTGAAATTAATAAAAACATATTTGAGGTCTTCTATGTCACAGGAGCGACTGACCAACCTGGCTTTAATAAGCATTGAAAAAGAATTTCTCACAGCTGATGTAAAAAGTGAAGTAGTTCAGGTGTTTTGTGACAGGAGGTATCATTTGGGGAAAAGAACTTAATAAATTTGATTGATTTATATTAAAATCGAATAAAGCGTTTATTTCATGTTTCATCTGTGTTTATATATTCAAAATGTTTTCCTTTCTCATAATATTTCTCAGTATATTAGGCCTTATACTTGAGTCTTTGGGGCATACAATCAAGATTTGCCCCGGGCATCACCAGACCTCTGCACGCCACTGCCCAGAGGAAACTCACGCAGACACGGGGAGAACGTACAGACTTCACAGACAGTGACCCAAGATGGGAATCGAACCCAGGTCCCTGGCGCTGTGAAGCAACAGTGGTAACCACTGTGCTACATTATTGCAGGCATTTAAATAAATTCAAAGTAATCAGGAAATAATTTTATAGCAATTGTGACGAGAGAAATTTTAAATATATGTTTTGGGATTATGTCGGTACTCGGTGTGGGTAAATAAAGGTGTGTGTGTTTGTGTGTCCAGAGTTAATTAACCGGGACCAGTGATCTGTGAGGACTAAGATGAAAGGTCAAAAGTATTATTTGGAAGCATTTGAAATGAAAGGTTACGATGAGGTTGAGTTAGAAGCAAATAAGTTGGATTTAAATTTGTGTTGTGAGGTAAGTGGGAAGCCTAGGTTTTGAGCTGTTGAATTTGAAAAGGTAGTTTGGAGGTGACAAGAAACATTTGCATCTTACAACGGTTTCATGAGTAAACAAGGGAAGATATATTAAATTCTATTGACCTGAAAGTTGAGACAAAGTAGAAAAAACATGGAAGATTTTTATATTTGGAGACATTGAACTCAAAGAGGTGTTTTAGAACAATGGAACCTGTGAGAATTAATAAATTATACTTTTGAGGAAATTGTGTTACTCTGGAAAGAAGGCTGTGTGTGTGTATGTGCGTAATTGACTTAATTAAGTAAGGAAAAGATTAATGGAGATATTTTGTCTGAAATAGTTGGGGGAAAAGGACTAAAGTTGCTCAAGGGTAGCATGGTAGCACATTGGGTAGCACTGTTGCTTCACAGCTCCAGGGTCCCAGGTTTGATTCCTGGTTGGGCCACTGTCTGTGTGGAGTCTGCAAATTCTCCCCGTGTCTGCGTGGGTTTCCTCCAAGTGCTCCAGTTTCCTCTCACAAGTCCCGAAAGACATGCTGTTAGGTAATTTAGACATTCTGAATTCTCCCTCTATGTACCCGAACAGGCGTCGAAATGTGGCGACCAGGGGCTTTTCACAGTAACTTCATTGCAATGTTAATGTAAGCCCACTTGTGACAATAAAGATTATTATTATGAAGTTGCAATTAGACTTGCCTGGTCAAGTGGTTTATAAGTAAATAAGTCAGGTTTCAATATTCGCAATAGTAAATACCAACGGATTTATTTTCAGCTATTGGACAGGATTTACCGACCTCTCCGCCACGTGTTTTTCGGCAAGAGAGGCAGTCCTCCACTGGGATCTACCAGTCCGGCTGTTGTCAACGGGATTTCCCGTTGACAGCACCCCTCGCCACCGGGAAACCCGTGCTCCAGCATGGGACCGGAATTTCCCGCTGGTGTGAACAGCCGGTAAATCCCACCCATTAAATTTCAAAGGGAAATAAAAAGGCTTGTACAGCTTGCAACGGTTTCATGATTAATTCAGGGAAGGTTATTACATTTTATTTAACCTGAAAGTGGGACCCATTGGAAAACATAATTTTTTCAAATCTTGGAAATGTTAAGTTCAAAAAAGAGCTGAGAACAATTAAAACTGAGATGAAAGAAGAGATCAGCGTATTTTAGAGTTATTGTGGAGAGCTTAGTGGCTGGTTGTGTGATGAAGATGAAAGTGGAAAAAGATATTGAAGGAAAGGTGTTCAACTCAATTGCATTGGCTGTGGGGAAAAGCCCTGAGGAGCAGCTCCTTTGTGCTGAGAAGCTGTGAACGTTTTGAATTGGAAGCAACCACCTTGTGTTAAACCAGACGAGTCATTGGGCGGGATTCTCCAGCCGCGTTCCCTGGCGACGGGAGATTCCCAACCGAGGTCAATGGATGTTTTCATTGTTGGAATCTTGCCTGTGGCAGAAGAATCCAGCCCTTAGTCTTCAAAACAGTTTGTTTCTGAGCCTCCTCTTAGAATTCTATATCAGAGTGAAAGTGCTTGCAGCTCCTTGACTTCGTGACTATTACTGGATTTTCATGGATAAAATTGAAAAGAGGGTTGAGAGGGTTGTTTCCAAGAAGGTAGTTTGCTTGTGTACCTTTAACCAAGCAGAGTTTTTTTGTTGTTCCATAAGAGTGTTTTAACTGTGTAATTTTAATCTTGCGTACTCAAGTTTTTTTTTCTTTTTAATATATCTTTTACTTTGTAAAATTCTAAACATGCTACTGGAGCTCTCGAATTCTGATATCATTAACCACTCTCCTCATTTTCCCCAATTAAAAAAAGGGTTATGATCAGTGAGACATACTGGGGTCTGTTCATCAATAGCATCTACTGTCGTTGTAACACAATTTAGTGGAGTTCTTTGAAGAAGTAACATGTACTATTGATAAAGAGAACCAGTGGATGTACTGTACATTGTTTTCCAAAAGGCATTTGATAAGGTGCCAAAACAAAGGTTATTGTGGAACAAAGTTTATGGATTTGGATAGATTGTCACATGTACTGAGAGACAGGGAAAAGTATTGTTCTGCGTACAGTCCAGACAGATAGTTCCATACAGGATAAACATAGGACATATGATAAATACACAATGTAAATGCATAGACATTGACATCGGATAAAGCATACAGAGTGTAGTGCTACTCAGTCGAGACGATTTGTGGAGAGATCAGTACAGTCCATAAAAATTAAAGAATTTAGAATCATAGAATTTGCAGTGCAGAAGGAGGCCATTCGGCCCATCAAGTCTGCACCAGCCCTTGGAAAGGGCAACTTAATTAAGCTCACACCTTCACCCTATCCCCATGACCCAGTAACCACACCTAGACTTTTTTGGACACTATGGGCAATTTTAACATGGCCAATCCACCTAACCTGCACATCTTTAGACTGTGGGAGGAAACCGGAGCACCCGGAGGAAACCCACACAGAAAGGGGGAGAACATGCAGACTCCACACAGACAGTGACCCAAGCTGGGAATCGAACCTGGGACCCTGGAGCTGTGAAGCAACAGTTCTAACCACTGTGCTACCATGCCGCCCAAGACGGTCATTCAGCAGTCTGGCGACAGTGGAGAAGAAGTTGTTTTCGAATCTGTTAGTGCGTGTTCTCAGACTTTTGTATCTCCTGCCCGATGGAAAAGGTTGGAAGAGAGAATGACCTGGGTGGGAGGGGTATTTGATTATGCTGCCCACTTTCCCAAGGCAGCGGGAGGTGTAGACAGAGTCAATGGATGGGAGGCGGGGTTGTGTGATGGACTTGGTATGTTCACGACTCTCTGTAGTTTCTTATGGTCTCACACCAATCAGTTGCCATACCAGGCTGTGATGCAGCCAGATTGGTTGCTTTCTATGGTGCATTTGTAAAAATTGGTAAAAGTCAATGTGGACATGCCAAATTTGCTTAGTTTGCTGAGGAAGCACTGTTGTGCTTTCTTGTTCGTAGCATCGATGTGGGTGGATCAGGACAGATTGTCGGTGATTTGCACACCTAGGAATTTGGAGCTGTCAACCCCTGGATGGCACAATGGCACAGTAGTTAGCACTGCTGCCTCACAGTTCCAGGGTCTCTGGTTCAATTCCATCCTTGGCTGACTGTCTGTGTGGAGTTTGCACTTTCTCCCGTGTCTGCGTGGGTTTCCTCAGGGTGGTCCAGTTTCCCTCCACAGTCCAAAGATGTGCAGATTAGGTGGATTGGCCACACTAAATTGCCCTTTAGTGTTCAAAATTTTAGGAGGGGTTAATGAGTTACGGAAATATGGTGGAGATGTGGAGTTAACTAGGGTCCTCTTTCCAAGGGCCGCTCCAGACTTAATTGGCCGAATGGCCTCCTTCTGCACTGTAGGGATTCTATGATCTCCACCTCGATACCATTGATGCAGACTGAACTGTATATAATACTTTGCTTCCTGAAATCAATGACCAGTTCCTTAGTTGCATTGACATTGAGGGAAAAATTATTGTTGTTACACCACACCACTATGTTCTCTCTCTCCCTCCTGTACTCTGGCACATCGTTGTTCGAGATCCGACCCAATACGGTCATGTCACCAGCAAACTTGTAGATGGAGTTAGAGCTGAATTTTGCCATGCAATCGTGTGTCTATAGGGAGTATAATTGGGGGCTAAGCATGCAGCCTTGCGGGGCCCCGGTATTGAGGACCATCGTGGAGTAGGTGTTGTTGCTTATCCTTACTGATTGTGGTCTATGGGTCAGGAAGTCGAGGATCCAGTTACAGAGGGAGGAGCCAAGTCCGAGGTTTTGGAGTTTTGATATGAGCTTGCCTGGGATTATGATGTTGAATGCGGAGCTGTAGTCAATGAGCAGGAGTCTGACGTAGGAGTCCTTATTTTCGAGATGAATGTAGGGTCAAAGAGATGGTGTCTGCTGTGGACCTGTTGTGGTGGTTTACGAATTGTAGTGGATCAAGGCATTCTGGGAGTATGGATTTGATGTGTTTCTTGATAAACCTGTTGAAGCATTTCATAATGATAGCTGTCAAAGCCATTGGGCAGTTGTCGGGGCAAATTGCTCGGTTCTTCTTTGGCACCGGTATTATGTTGGTCTTCTTGTAACAAGTGGCCACCTGGGGTGACCACTGCCCAACACAAAATGGAAGATTGCAAGGAATGCAGGGAAATTGGACATGTTGTAAAAGCAAGCAGCTTGCAAAGCGCTTGTATATTCAGACTACTGCAGAAACCAGTTTTGACTGCTGCAGAAACCAGACAGCACTATGAAAAGAAACAGTTAGCATACTAATGAGGCGATACCGGGCGATCCCCAGATACAATGGAAACAAGTTAAACACAGATCGATACATTGAATGGAAGGCCAGACTTTTCGGCGCCAAAGAAGTCTAAAACAATAAGTCCCAAGAACCGCCCCAGTGATCGAGGTACTGCCCCGTTATTGGGGAATTCAAGTCAATCGATTGGGAAGAGACCCAATCGATTGCGAGAGTATAGAGGGTCCTCCCAGGTGGGCGCAAGACCCTGAGAGGAGTATAAGACAGAGACCGTGACCCCAGCTCTCTCTCTCTGCCAGCCTCTCCTTGACCAGCCAGCCCTCCCAGCAGAACACCGTTGCAGCAGAAGAACCTTGAGGAGGAGAGGTCTGGACAGCAGCTGCCAACAAGTAAGTCACAATGCACGCTACGAGAGTAGACACTCCTGACCCCCTGTAGTCCATAACTACTGGAAGCCTGCGGACCCAGGACAAAGCTAGAAGCCATTGTTCCCTGATCCGGCAGTCCCCTTATCCAGATAAGTATTTGGCCTATTAGCGGTAGGATTAGCCTAGTCTTATAGTTTATATGCATGATTAGTAGATTATTGTAATATAATAAACGTGTCTTGTTTGAACTTACTAATTGGTGTATGGTTTTATTGCTTTGAACTTGACCTTGAAACTTGTGGTGGTATCTTAACGATACCTGGCGACTCCAAAGCTAAGTAACGAAACAGAGCCAAATTGAGTGTTAAGCACACTCACCCAGAACGAGCAACATTTAGTGGCGACATCCGACGGGACTCGATTAGAAGTGCCCCCCCCCCCCCCCCCCCCCCCCACTCTGAGAGAACCCAGAAATTTGAATCTGAAATCCAATTGGGAAAAGGAAAAACCACAAGTGCTCAAGTAGTTCAAATCAATACTCCTGATTTGGAAGTGTGTTTCTGCATGCGTAACTAACAGGGTTGTAAAACCGAGAGATTTTTGTTGCGACAAACTGTCGGGAGTTTTATAATTCAGAACATAGCGAAAGCCGTACCCGTATTTTATAAGCATTGCCTTATTATCCCTCGTTCCAAATTTAAGAGAGCATAGGAGGAAAAGAAATGGCCATGCAGGCAATGGAACGCCTCATGAACCCAGAGCAGTTCGTGGTCGCAGCGACCAACAGCAGCAGAGTAGGTCAGTGTCCCGTGTGGGAGCTGGAACTCAGGAAGTACTTCAAAGGGAAAGGATGGCCCCTTTGGAGTGAGTTTTGTGTGAATAAGGAGACAGGTCCCGGGAGTATAGGACATACTTGGTGGGAGAACCTATCTGGAATTCACAAGAAGAATTTAGGTAAAGCACGTAAGCTGATGGCAATTGTGTCCTGCTTGGCACAATTGCGAGGCACAGAGGAGGTCGTCAGGACGCTCCGAGCAGAGTTAGAGGAGAAGAACAGAATGAGCAAAGTGGATGTCAGGGACATCGAAAAGGAAAATATAGGATTAAGGCAATGACTGGCAGATAAGGATAGAGAGGTGGATGATGCCAAGAGGGCACATCAGTCTTGTCTAGCCCATCTGAGCAGCTCTCAAGTTCAGTATGAAAAATCCTATCAAGATGTGCAGCGTGCAGTCTTGATAAGAGAAGAGTCAGAAAAGCAGGTAGAGACACTGAAGAGGCAGTGTAGCGACCTAAAAGCAGCTTTAAGGGCACTCCATGCTGCCACCACTGAGCAAAGGCAAAGCACAGTGGACCACGCAAAATGTAGGAAGCAGATTGCGCAGCTGCAATCTCTGCTTTCTGTGCAGAATGGCTTCCAAGAGACCTTTGGAACACAGTTAGAAGAAGAAAATGCCCCAGATTGGCAGGAATTAAGTGAAACAGCGCAGCGCTATGTTCAGGGAAAATGTGCGCTAGCAGCGCAGCAGAAAAGGAAAGCGCCCCAACCCCCCACAGATCAGATAGCACCCGCACCAATGAACCCAGTCACCACCCAAAGAAAAGCAACCGCAGAAGGCGCACCCGAGATCACGTACACCACCCCCTTAACCGTAACACAGCTAAGGGACGCGTGTGAGAAAATCACCCCGTTCCTCCCCACTGCAGATCCCCACCAATTTTTCACAAGAGTGAAGCAACAGGCGACCATGTATGGCCTGGATGAGCGAGAGCAGGTTAAGCTCACAGTTTTGAGTTTAGACTCATCGGTTGTAGCAGCCCTCCCCGACCCACAGAACGTTGGAGCAGGCACTCTCGAAGAGATGCAAACAGCTATTTTAGACGCGATAGGGTACAACAGAGGAGACCCAGTCGAAGGCCTAAATAAGTGTAGGCAGAAAAGGACCGAGCACCCCACAGCAGTCGCAGGAAGGCTGTGGATTCATTTCACTGCCATTTTTGGTGATTTAGACCACGCACATTTAATCCAAGATAATATGGTTAAATGGACCCGCACCATAATCTCCCACGCCACAGATGCAGGACAGAATGTCTGCTCCAATTATGACCCCTCAGA
Organism: Scyliorhinus canicula; assembly: GCF_902713615.1. Lineage (NCBI taxonomy): Eukaryota > Metazoa > Chordata > Chondrichthyes > Carcharhiniformes > Scyliorhinidae > Scyliorhinus > Scyliorhinus canicula. Next base: position 84,355,677 of record NC_052152.1, read on the forward strand.
AGAGGCCCATAATGAAAAATGGGTATTGAAAAGATTGTCCCGCGCTTGGGAGCAATCTGTCCACGGCAAGATAATGGTAAAGAACCCCGAAGAAGCTCAGGCTGCAGCAGATATCCAAGCAGTGAGTGCACACCAAAACTCCGCATGCGTAAATGAGGGAAAGAACAGCCCCCCCCACAGAAGTCGCAGGAATGTTATAACTGCGGACAATTAGGGAATTTTGCTAGGGAATGCAACGGCCTGCAGAAATCTCAGAGAGGCCAGCAGACAGGCACTCTGAACAGGAACAAAGCTAAGCCTATCCACAGTATAGGGACGCAGTCAGGACAGACCAAAAAACTGGATCAAGTTAGTGAGGCATGACCTCTCCTTCACAAACCATGCTGTGTATTGCTGATGAGTCCATTAGTTTCCAAATGGGTATAAGTTCTGTCCCTGAAAATTCTCTCCAATAATTGATCTAATACCGATGTGAGGCTCACTGACCTATAGTTTCCTGGATTATCCCTGCTACCTTTCTTAAACAGCGGTACCACATTAGCTATTCTCCAGTCCTCTGGGATCTCACCTGTAGCCAATGAGGATACAAAGATGTCAGTCAAGGCCCCAGCAATTTCCTCCCTTGCTTCCCTCAGTATTCTGGGGTAAATCCCAACTGGCCCAGGAGAGTTATGTACGTTCACCCAATACCTCGTTTTTGATGTCAACATGACCCAGAATATCAACACACCCTACCCAAGAGTCATCTCCCACAAAGTCTTTTTCAATGATGAAAACTGATACAAAATACTACTCACTGTCCTTAAGTGGTCCAATCCTTTTGCTGGCCACCCTCGTGCTTTTTACATATGAATAAAAAGCTTTGGGATTCGCCTTAATCCTACTTGACAAGAACTTTGCATGACCCCTATTAACCCTCCTAATTTTCTGCTTAAGTTCCTTCCTACTTTCTTTATACACCTCAAGGGTTTTGACTGTCCGCACCCTTCTAGACGATACAAAAGCCTCCTTTTTCTTTTTGACGAGGTTCAAGGCTCCCTAAACTTCCGATACTTATCCTTCATTCCCTCAGAAATGTGACTTTCCTGAATCTTAATTAACTGTTGCTTGAAAGACTCCCACATGCCTGATGTTGATTTACCCTCCAACAGCTGCACCCAATCCAAATTCTTCAATTCCTTCTTAATGTTATTGTAATTTGCCTTTCCCCAGTTTAGCACCTATCCAAGAATACCCTAAAACCTATGGAATTGGGGTCACTACTCCCAAAATGTTCCCCTGCTGAAACACCTCAACCACCTGCCCAGGCTCATTTCCCAATACCAAGTCCAGTACTGTCCCTTCTTATGGTCCGATTTTCCAAACTGCAGTCAGGGGAAGGATCGATAGGCACCCTTGATGTTTGTGTAGCAGTGGTCAAGGATGTTGGGCCCCCTGTGGAACAGGAGATATGTTGGTGGAATTTTGGCAGTACACTCTTGAGGTTGGCCTGGTTGGTTTAAGGTGTGGAAGGTAACATATTTGCATGGATTGAAAATTGGCTTGCTCACAGGAAACAGAGTGGGCATAAATGGGTCATTTTCTGGTTGGCAAAATTTAGCGAGTGGTGAAGCACGGGGTTCAGAGCTGGGGCCTCAACGTTTAACAATGTATATAAATGACTTTGACGAAGGGACCAAACGTATGGTTACTACGTATGGTTATTGTTGATGACACAAAGATAGGTAGGAAAATAAGTTGTGAATAGGACATAGGAAGCTACAAAGAGATATAAAGGAGCGATCACAATATGGTGGAATTTAAAATGCAGATGGAGGGTGAGAAGGTAAAATCAAACACTTCTGTTTTGTGTTTAAACAAAGGAGGTTACAATGGGATGAGAGAAGAGCTAGCTAAGGTAGACTGGGAGCAAAGACTTTATAGAGAAACAGTTGAGGAATAGTGGGGAACCTTCCAAGCGATTTTTCACAAAGCTCAGCAAAAGTTTATACCAACAAAAAGGAAGGACGGTAGAAAGAGGGAAACTCAACTGTGGATAACTAAAGAAATAAGGGAGAGTATCAAATTGAATCAAAAAACATACAAAGTGGCAAAGATTTGTGGGAGATTAGAGGATTGGGAAATTTTTAGGGGGCAACAGAAAGCTACTAAAAAAGCTACAAAGAAGAGTAAGATAGATTATGAGAGTAAACGTGCTCAGAATATAAAAACAGGTAGTAAAAGTTTCCACTAGTACATAAAACAAAAAAGAGTGGCAAAGGTAACTAACTATTGGTCCTTGAGAGGATGAGAACGGAGATTTAATAATGGGAGATGAGGAAATGGCTGAGAAACTAAACAGATTTTTAGGGTTGGTCTTCACAGTGGAAGACACAAATAACATGCCAGTGACTGATGGAAATGAGGCTATGACAGGTGAGGATGGGCAAGCTAATGGGGCTAAAGGTAGACAAGTCTCCTGGCCCTGATGGAATGTATCCCAGAGTACAAAAAGAGATGGCGAGGGAAATTGCAAATGCACTAGTGATAATTTACCAAAATTCACTAGACTCTGTGGTGGTCCCGGCGGATTGGACATTAGCAAACATGACACCATTGTTTAAAAAGGAGGTAGGCAGAAAACGGGTAATTATAGGCCAGTGAGCTTAACTTCGTTAATAGGGCAGATGCTGGAATCTATCATCAAAGAAGAAATAGCGAGGCATCTGGATGGAATTTGTCCCATTGGGCAGACGCAGCCTGGGTTCATAAAGGGCAGGTCGTGCCTGACTAATTTAGTGGAATTTTTTGAGGACATTACCAGTGTTGTAGACAACGGGGAGCCAATGGATGTGGTGTATCTGGATTTCCAGAAAGCTTTTGACAAGGTGGCACACAAAAGATTGCTGCATAAGATAAAGATGCATGGCATTAAGGGTAAAGTAGTAGCATGGATAGAGGATTTGTTAAGTAATAGAAAGCAAAGAGTGGGGATTAATGGGTGTTTCTCTGGTTGGCAATCAGTAGCTAGTGGTGTCCCTCAGGGATCAGTGTTGGGTCCACAATTGTTCACAATTTACATAGATGATTTGGAGTTGGGGACCAAGTGTGATCTGTCCAAGTTTGCAGACGACACTAAGATGAGTGGTAAAGCAAAAAGTGCAGAGGATACCGGAAGTTTGCAGAGGGATTTGAATAGTTTAAGTGAATGGGCTAGAGTCTGGCAGATGGAATACAATGTTGACAAATGTGAGATTATCCATTTTGGTAGGAATAACAGCAAAAGGGATTATTATTTAAATGATAAAATATTAAAACATGCTGCTGTGCAGAGGGACCTGGGTGTCCTAATGCATGAGCCGCAAAAAGTTGGTTTACAGGTGTTTCCACTGGCGGGTGAAAGCAGAACTAAGGGGCATAGCCTCAAAATAAGGGGAAGTAGATTTCGGACTGAGTTTAGGAGGAACTTCTTCACCCAAAGGGTTGTGAATCTATGGTATTCCCTGCCCAGTGAAGCAGTTGAGGCTCTTTCATTAAATGTTTTCAAGATAAAGATAGATAGTTTTTTGAAGAATAAAGGAATAAAGGGTTATGGTGTTCAGGCCGGAAAGTGGAGCTGAGTCCACAAAAGATCAGCCAAGATCTTATTGAATGGCAGAGCAGGCTCGAAGGGCCAGATAGCGTACTCCTGCTCCTAGTTCTTATGTAAATAGGTTAAGTATAAAAATCTGGAACTTGGGGTGTATTGTGGGAAATGTTAAATTGTCCATATTGGCAGGAAGAATAAAAAAATAAGCAAATTTTCTGAATGTTGAGAGACTGCAGAGCTCTGAGATGCAAAGGGATCTGGGTGTTCTAGTGCATGCTTCGCAAAAGGAGCATGCAGGTACAGCAAGTAATTAAGAAAACTATTAGAATGTTATTGTTTATTGCTAGAACTGAAATCAAAAGCAGAGAGATTATGGTTTAGTTACACAGGGCACTGGTGAGACCATATCTGGATTCCTGTGTGCAATATTGGTCTCCTTATTTAAGGATGTAAATGCATTGGAAACAGTTCAGAGAAGGCGTACCATATTAATATCTGGTAGGGGAGGATTGTCTGATGAGGAAAGGCTGGACAAGTTAGGTTTGCATCCACTGAAGTTCAGGAGTAAGAGGTGACTTTATTGAAACATGTAAGTTCCTGAGCAGCCTTGTGGAGATGCCATATCCTCTTGTCGTGACAGGTTATTGGGGACAGGTGGGAATGTGGAGTTAAAGTTAGATCAACTGTGATCTTATTGAACGGCTGAACAGGCTTCTCCTTTTCCTAATCCATATGGTCATATGTTTGCATCATCCTGGAATCGTGTGCTCAGCTTCGTAAATTCCTATTTCTCTAACTATAGATGTGGAGATGCTGGCGTTGGACTGGGGTGAGCACAGTAAGAAGTCTTACAACACCAGGTTAAAGTCCAACATGTTTGTTTCAAAGACTAGCTTTCGGAGCACTGCTCCTTCCTCAGGTGAATGGTTCCTCAGTCACCTGAGGAAGGAGCAGTGCTCTGAAAGCTAGTCTTTGAAATGAACATGTTGGACTTTAACCTGGTTTTGTAAGACTTCTTACTCTAACTATAGAATCCTTTATCAGTACTGCTTCCCTGATCTTTGGCCTTGGCCACCCACCCGCACCCGCTAAACACTGTGTAGCTGAGATAGAATGTCGACTTAGCTGCAGATTTAGTAGAGCACAAAAATGAGAATTGGGAAACTGTCAGAAACATTATTTTCAAAGTTGGGGGAATTGGGGGTTCTTGTGACAATAGTATTAATGAACTGTGCCTCCTGCAAGATAGATCTGAAGAAAAATATAAAAGCAAATTACTCTGGATGCTGGAATCTGAAACCAAAGGGAAAGTGCTGGAAAATCTCAGCAGGCCTGGCAGCATCTATCGGGAGAGAAAAGAGCTAACGTTTCGAGTCCAGATGACCCTTTGTCAAATAACTGAAGAATGGGATAGAGAAGCTCCCATTAGGACAGATATAGACTCCGCATGCGCGCTTTCACTCTCTCCCCCCACCCCCCCCCCCCAGACCCCGCATGCGCACTGTCCCACCGAGAGGACGGTTGCCTGTCCCAGAGCTACTCCCACAAGGCAGTGCGGTGATGTTGTGCAGCCGCCGCCATGTTGATTGAGGCGCGTGTGGAGCCGCTTTGGAGGTGAGAGCGGAGCGGGAGCAGAGCCACAAGAACCGGCCGGGGCCGAGCCGAGCCGAGCCGAGCCGCAAACAGGCGCAGCGGAGCTCGAATCTGCGACAAAAAGTAGAGCACGGTGACCCCTTTCCCCCCCCCCTTCCCCGGGCACCGGCAGCATGGAAGCCGTCAACGCCTTTAACGACGAGGTGAGTCAGAGTAGGAGCCGCTCGGCTGGCCTTTTCTCTATTCTCCTGCCCGCTGTAAGAAGCTCTGGGTGGAAGTGGGGAAATTGTCAGCCGACCCTGAGCATTGTTCTCCACCCGCTTTACCCTCTCTCCCCTCCCACATTGGTCCGCGACAACCCGCCCAAATGGAGGAGCTGAGGGGGTAGGCCCGATGTTTGCTAACAATCAGAAGATGGAGGCGGCCGGGTGAGCGCGGTGCGCCATGGCGGCCGGCGGGTTGGGCCTACTCAGGCGGTGCGTTATTTCTATTGAAGCTCCTGTGTCACGCTCCAGGGAGGCAGCCCGACATCGGGGAAGGACAGTGGGGAGACCCGGACCCCATTTTTGCAGTGCGGTTTTGCAACCGAGCGCTGTGGCCGCGGTCAAGCAAGAGGGGAGGGAGGTTGCGTGTTCCTTATTGTGTTGTCCTGTTTTTTTTGTGGCTAGAACCCCCGGGTGAGTTTGAGTGTCAGGCCGAACAGAGAGGACAATGCCCCCCCCCGCCGCTCTGTGCGCGGTTACGGGAGGCTGGATGGCGGGCCTACAGGCTGCTCCGCGAGGGCCTCGCGCCAATCACCCATCGACCAGAATTCACATGTTTTGGTTTTTAACAATAGTAAAGCCAACCCTGTTTTTGTTTTGTTGATTTGGTCGTTTTACTATTTACACCATTTGTTACTTCAAACGCGTCGCCCTTTGAAGGCTGATTTACTGCATTACGTCGAGTAACGCATTCTGCTCTTGCTCGGTCACTATCAATATTATCTGATGGGAATGGGGAGAAAACCCCTTTAAAAAGTAGTGATTCACTGTAGGCATTTTTTATTTAATATTTGAAAAAAATAGTTTTCCGGCATTCAGTGAAGAAGAAATGCATTGAAATTTAGTTTGAAATGGTGAAAAACTGTCAAGTACTTTTTAAATTGGTAAGAAATCTGTTTTAAAACACTTCTTCCCTTGTTGATTTAGGCAGCACTGTTATCGAGCTTTCTTCCCTGATTGAAATCCCTCTAATAGTAAGGTGAAAAGGGTGGCTTACAATTATCTCCAATATTGACCCCTATACATTTCGTTATATGCTGGTGTTATAAAATGGATGGACTAATGCATATTAAACTTGCACCTTGAGATGACTTGAAATGCAACAGGCGGACTGATTTTCTTCTACATTTAAAATCAGTTAAAAGGAAGTTCTGGTGTTCAACTTATGACCATATCTGATATTTGCCTTCCACTCAAAACATGAATTTGAGTGTAGCGTGCATTACAAATTGTATAGCTGGAAAGCTAAGACCTGTAAGTTTTTAAATTTTTCTAAATATATATTATTTTGCTGCATTTCTCCTGTTTGGATTAAGTGTGCCATGATTTATTATTGCTGGAATTGCTTAACCAAAAATATCATGGGTGCAAATTAATCAAAACAGTGGCAGGTGAAATGTGATGCAGAAAAGTGTAAACTATGCATGGAAAGGGAAAATAGTAAATGGTGAAAATTAATGGTGTTGAGAAAGTACAAGGGAAAAGTAGAGAGAGATGTAAGAGTGAATATCAGTAGATTTGACATTAAACATGTCAATACAAATCAACAGTAACTAGGCAATTGGATGTTGAGCTAAATAGCCAAAACAGTTAGAGGGTGCAGTAGCATAGTGGTTATGTTACTGGATCAGTAATTGAGAGGCCTGCACTAATAATCCAGGGACATGAGCTCATATTCCACCAAAACAGCTACAGAGTTTAAACTCCGATTACGACAAATCAATCTAGATTTTAAGAAAACGATGGTATCAATCGAATCATGAAGCTACCTTGTTATGAAAACCCACCTGGATTATTATTGACATTTCAGGAAGGAAAACTGCCTTTGCGTGGTCTATGTATGACTCCAGACTCTTGGCAATATATTTGACCATAACTGTGCTCTGAAATAGCCTGGCAAGCCACTCTGGCTGTATCCAAGTACGCAGCTCACAACCACCTTCAAGGGCAATATGAAGTAGGTAATAAATGCTGGCCGTGCCTATATCATGGCACCTATATCATGTTAATGATTTAAAAAAGAGTGATATCAAATTTTGAATATGATGTAGCCAGACTGCAGTTTGGATGTTACATTCCAAACCTGATCAGTAAAAAATTAGAAATTCAAGCACTAGAGACAGTTCAGAGAAGAGCTAATAACTGAAATTTATATTGCACCTTTTAACATAGTAAAACATCTGAAGGTGCTTCACGGGAATGTTAACAAACGAAACTTGACCCAACCACAACATATAGGGCAGATGATCAAAAGCATGGTCAAGGAGCAGGGCTTTGAAGAACATCTTGAAAGAAAGATAAGTGGGGAGCTTTAGGTCCTTGGCAACTGGAAGCATGATTACACGAATAGTTGAGTGGCTAAAATCAGAGATGTTCAATAGACTGAAATTGGAAGAGTGCATACCTCAGTTGTGGTGCTGGTTGAGATAGTGAGGGGTGAGGCCATGGAGGGATTTGAAAATAAAGATGGGCATTTTAAAATCGAGGTGTTGCTTAACTTGGAGCCAATTTTGGAACACTGAGTATAGGGTGGATGGGACTGACTTAACCTGGGCAGCAGGGTTTCAGATAATGTAGTTGGAAGCCCATTTGTGGGCCACACATATGAGCAAGATTGCAAGGATTAGTTGATTGTCAGGAAGATGTGGGTGGAATGGAGTTTGCATTGGAACTGAAGACAATCGCTTCACGTTTCTGAATTTTTAGTTGGAGAAAGGTTTTGTTCGTCCTGCATTGGATGTCGGGTAAGCAGCCTAACAATTTCAATACAGTGGAGGGATCGAGATAGGTGGCAAGGTAGAGCTGGGTGCTATCGGTGTTCATGTGGAAACTGACATTGTTTTCAAATGATGTTGTTGAGGGTAGCATTTAGATGACATAGGATTCAGGGATAGAATCTTGGGGGATACCAGAGGTAACAGTGCAGGAGTGGGAGGGGAAGTTATTAAAGATGATTCCCTGTTGTGAGTGCCTTGATTAAGAGGATATACTGAAGGAACGTGAAAGGATGTTGATTATGGAATGCTGGAAGTGATGTTATTAAGCTATAAAGAGGTTCACCCAAAATAAATTCTAAATTAAATTAGGGACTAATTTTCACAATAATTAACGGCAATTTTAGAATTGTGGAGAGAAACACCAAGAAATAATTTAATCTTGAAGTTTGGGGCATACTTGATTCCTCTATAGACAAACTATGGTGGGTTTATGGCCTTTGTAACTTTAATTGCGGAAGAGGTGAGCTACTTCAAATGGCGATGAACCACTGGAGCATTGTTGTACAGCCATTCTGAACCATTCAGTCCATCCAACCTGCTCCGCAATTGGATCAGAGCAGGCTCGAAGGGTCAAATGGCCGCCACCTGTTTTCTATGTTAATACAATTGGACACTTCAATGTCTTTTACTTGCAAACTATCCCCATAACCCTTTAGGTTACTTTAATTAGAAAGCCATCAATCTGTGCTTTAAACATACACAATGAGCTACCACATAATCATTTTTATTGTCACAAGTAGGCTTACATGAACATTGCAGTGAAGTTGGTGTGAAAAGCCCCGAGTCGCCACATTCCGGCGCCTGTTCGGGTACACTGAGGGAGAATTCCAAATTACCTAACAGCACGTCTTTAAGGACTTGTGGGAGGAAACCGGAGCACCTGGAAGAAACCCATGCAGACACAGGGTGAATGTGCATACTCCACACAGACAGTGACCCAAGCTGTGAATCGAACCCGGGTCCCTGGCGCTGTGAAGCAACACTGTGCTACCGTGCCACCCATAGCCTTTTGTGGTAGAGAATTCAAAAGATTCACAAACCTTGTGTAAAATATTTCTCCTTGTTTAAGTCCTAGGTGGTGCCCTCCTTTTGAAATTTTGTCCCTGGTTCTAGATTCCCCAACCAAGGGAAACATCTTGATTACATCTAACCTGTATTCCTTTAAGTATTTTGTAGGTTTCAGTGAGATCACCTCTCATTTGTTGAAACTCCAGAGACTACAAGCTCAGTTTGCCAAATCTCTTCATAAGAGATCTAATCCCTACAACATGATTTATGAACCTTTGTTGCACAGGGTGGTATCCCAGGCCCAACCATCTTCGGCTGCTTCATCAATGATCTCCCTTCCATCATAAGGCCAGAAGAGGGGATTTTGCAGATGATTGCACAATGTTCAGCACCATTCACGACGACTCAGATAATGAAGTAGCCCAAATGCAGCAAGACCTGGCCAATATCTAGACTTAGGCTGACATCTATGTTCTAAGTTGCAAGTTACATTCGCGCCACAAGTGTCAGGCAATGATCAAGTTTGCACGTTCTCCCCGTGCCTGCATGGGTTTCGTCCGGGTTCTCTGGTTTCCTCCCACAAGTCCCAAAAGACGTGCTATTCGATAATTTGGACATTCTGAATTCTGCCTCTGTGCCCGAACAGGCGATGGAATGTGGCCTCATTGCAGTGTTAATGTATACCTATTTGTGACAATAAAGATTATCATTATCTCATACAACAGAGGATCTAACTATCGCCCCATGACATTTAATGGCATTTCTAGTGCTGCGTCCCCCATAATCAACATCCTTGGCGGTTGGCATTGATCAGGAACTGGACTAGCCATATTAATACTATGGCTACCAGTACAGTTCAAAGATTAGGAATTCATAAGGCGAGTAACTCACCTCCTGACCACTGAAAGCCTATACACCGTCTACAAAGTGCAAGTCAGGAGTGTAATGGAATACTCTGCACTAGCTTGGATGAGTGCAGCTCCGACAACATTCAAGATGCTCAACACCGTCCAAAGCTGCCCGTTTGATTGCTACCCCTTCCTCAAACATTGAATCCCTCCATCTACAAAATGCACTGCAGTAACTCGCCAAGGTTCCTTAGACAACACCTTCCAAACCCACTACCACCTAGGACAAAAGCAGCAGACACCTGGGAACCCCACTAACTGGAGGTTCCCCTCCAAGTCACTCACTAACGCGACTTCAAAATATATTGCCGTTCCTTTCCTGTCGTTGGCTAAAATCCAGGAGCTCCCTCTCTAACAGTACTATCGATATACCTAAGCTTCGGACTGCAGCGGTGTGGGTGTACCTACACCTTGGGGGACGGCAACAGTTCAAGAAGGCAACTCACCACCACCTTATGTAGGACAGCAAGGAATAGACAATTAATGCTGGACGAACCAGTGACGCCTACATCTCATAAATGAATCTTTAAAAATCCTCTCTATGGCAATATATTTTCTGCGGTAAGGGGAAAGATGTGCAGTTTAGGTGAACTGGCCATGCTAAAAGTGACTCTTAATATCCAAAGGTGTGCCGGTTGCGGGGACTGGGCATAGGCGGAGTGATCTTTAGAGGGTTGGTGCAGACCCGATGGGCAGAATAGCCTCTGCGCTACGAATTCTATAGAAAATTGCACACAGTACTCCAGTCTAGCCAAGCTCCCCTACATTTGAAATAAAACCTCACTTCTATACTCAAATCCTCTTGTGATAAAGGCTAACATTCCATTAGCCTTCCTCATAGCTTGCTGCACCTGAATGCTAGTGTTCAGTGACTTATGGACAAGGACACATAGGTCCTTTTGTACATCAACACTTTGTAATTTTTATTATTTTGGAAATCCTTTGCACATCTGTTCCTTCTACCAAAATGGAATACCTGAGTCATTTAAGTTTGGATTTTCAAAATTGCAGTACCATAGATATTTTTCACCTTTCCATAGAGTTGCTTCAAAGAATTTCTGGCGTGGCAATTTGAGGTGGCAGAGGGAACTTTTGTTCAGTGTGGACAGTCCATTGTTTTCCCAATAATGTGTAGGAACTGCTGAGATTTCAGACTAACACAATTTGGCCTGTAATTGTGCGAAGAAGGCCTTCTAGTTACATCTGCGGTCATGGAGTTCAGACTACTCAAAAAAAATTAAAGATAGATTTGCAAGCAAGTGCAATTGTCTATTTTACTGATCTTTGTTTCTTGTCAGGGCTGGAACTTCACTGTTCATTACAGTAGTTTAATTCGTATTCTATCCACTGATATTTGTAACATTTTACGTGACGGGCGGATGGTGCCAATGGCAGTGATTAAGTGACAAAAGAAATGGTGGTGGTAATAAGGGGGTGAAAGTAGCATGGCGGGAGGTTGTATGTATCTGACATATGCAAACCTCATCTGTATATTAATTCCTCAAAGGTGTATACCACAGGAACTTGCATGATTCACTAATTTAACATTGATTATTTAAGGGAACTGAAGTTTGAAAGAAATGTTTAGGTAAAAGTATGCATAGTAGTACCAATATCTGCAAATTAATTATAGGCATTAAGGATCCAGGTGATTATTTAACAATTCTATTTAGTTTTATGGTGTTTGGTAATATTGTGCGAAAATTTCAAAATTCTGACTGTTCAGTGAGTACTTGTGCAACAAATAGATTTGGACACTTATAGAACTGCGTGTATGGTTCTGAATTCCCATTATTGGAATAATATTAACATTAACTATTGGAGGCTTGCAAAAACATTTAGTTGGTTAATATTGAAAGACTGTTTTTCCTGACTAGTGCATCAGTAATGGGGAGCATAGGTTTGGGAAGGTTGCTGGAAGACTAAAATGGGGTGAGCACAGTAAGAAGTTTTACAACACCAGGTTAAAGTCCAACAGGTTTGTTTCAAATCACTGGCTTTCGGAGCACTGCTCCTTCCTTCTTCATTCACCTGAGGAAGGAGCAGTGCTCCAAAAGCTAGTGATTTGAAACAAACCTGTTGGACTTTAACCTAGTATTGTAAGACTTCTTTCTGTGCTCACCCCAGTCCAACGCCGGCTTCTCCATAAAATGGGGTGTTAGAGATGTTTCTCAGTATGATGAGAACATGGGATTCTTTGCCTCTGGCCATTTGTGTTGGTCATTAAAATATTTCAAAAGGATGTTGCTAATTATTTGGAAAGCAATAATTAAATAAGATGTAAAGAAAAGACATAGTATGGGATTGGAATAGACACAAGACCAATGTATGCATGATGGATAAAATTGCTTCTTTGTGGTGTAAGTTAAAACTTTATTTCTAAACATGTCATTATCGTTGTGGGCTACAGTCCTTGGTGATAATGGATCACAACAAATGACAGATTACTGATCAATGTTTTTAATTTTGTTGCACTATAAGTTCCATCCCAGGATGAGGCTGATGCTAGCAATCTTGCATTTATTGCTCATTCCTGGTTTTTTTGAGAAGGTGGCAGTGGTCCTTCCCCATGAATCATTGTGACCCTTCTCATCTGGTTCTTTTAGTATGAATAAAAGGATGGAGACCTATGTTATATCAGAATGGTATGTAACAAGGAGGGCTACCAAAGTTGCTTTGAGCAGCTGTTGCAATGTGTTCTGAATGCTGTATGTGCTGCAATGCACCAATGATGGAGGGCTTGATATTGAACTGTGTTCAGGGTGCCGAAAAGATCTGCTTTGTTGTATGTTATAATTACACCCATTGTCACATTCCTGACATGAATCTTGATTGCAGAGGTGTTTTGAGGGATTAGGAAGTAAATCACGTGCTGCAAAATGCCCAGCATTAGTGGTATTCCTTTAGTTGTAGTGATAATATGACAGAATCAGTTAAGCTTTTGGTAATAGTTACACTCATAAGATTATCTTTTCTAAGACCATCATTCTTTTATAGAGGGATACAGCACTAGGAGGTGCTGAGGGATCTGACCACTGGTGGTATCGTGACCAATACAGGCTTGGAGGGCTGAAGGGCCTGTTCCTATGCTGCTTTGTTCATAAGATATAGGAGCAAAATTAGGCCACTGGGTCTGCTCCGCTATTCAATCATGGCTGATATGTTTCTCATTCCTGTTCTCATGCCTTCTCCCTGTAACCCCTGATTCCCTTATTAATCAAGAACCTATCTATCTTGGACTTAAAGACACTTAATGACTTGGCCTCCACAGCCTTCTCTGGCAATGTGTTTTACAGATTCACCACCCCGACTGAAGAAATTGATCCTTGTCTCAGTTTTAAAGGATCGTCCTTTCGGTCTGATACGTCGTGCATACACTGGTCTTGTATCTATTCTAATCCCATACCAAGTCCTTTTGGTCTAAGTCTGTGCCCTTGTGTTCTAGTTTCTCCTACCAGTGGAAACATCTTCACTCTATCTATGCCCCTCATAATTCTGTAAGTTTCAAGGATATCCCTCTCATCCCTAAACTCCATCGATTACAGACCCAGAGTTCTCAACTGCACCTATGATAAGCCCTTCATTCCCGGGATCATTCTTTTAAATCTCCTCTCAGGAACTAAAGGAATAACCCTCTCAAAATGAATGTCAACATTGCATTTCCCTTCCTAACTGCCAACTGAACCTCCATGCTGACCATCAGAGAATCCTGAACCAAGTCTCCTAAGTCCATTTGTGCTAAAGATTTCAGAAGCCTTTCCCCATTTAGAAAATAGTCTATGCCTTTATTCTTCATACCAAAGTGCATAACCTCACACTTTTCCACATTGTCTTCTATCTGCCACTTCTTTGCCAACTCTCCTTGCCTGTCGAAGTCCTTCTGCAGCCTCACCGCTTCCTCAGCACTACCTGTCCCTCTGCATATCTTTGTATCATCTCCAAACTTCGAAACAATGCTCTCAATTACTTCTTCCAGATTGTTAACGTATATCTTGAACAGTTGTGGTCCCAACACAGACCCCTACGGAATATCACTAGTCACCGGATAACATCCTGAAAAAGACCCCTTTCTCACCACACTCTGCCTTCTGCCAGCCAGCCAATCCCCCATCCATGCCAGTACCTTGCCCCTAACACCATGGGCTCATGTTTTATTTCACAGCCTTCTGACCTTATCAAAGGCCTTCTGGAAATCTAAACAGATCAAGTCCACTGGCTCTCATTTGACTAAATTCCTTGTTATCTCCTCAAAGAATTATTTTTAAAAGAAATAAATTTATAGTACCCAATTCATTTTTCCCAATTAAGGGGCAATTTAGCATGGCCAATCCACTTACCTTCCACACCGTTGGGTTATGGAGGCGAAACCCATGCAAACACACGGAGAACGTACAAACTCCACACGGATAGTGATCCAGAGCCGAGATCGAACCTGGGACCTCGGCGCCGTGAGGCAGCAGTGCTAACGACTGCACCACCGTGCTGCCCGTTCCGCAAAGAATTCTAACAGATTTGTCAGGCACGACCTCCCTCTTGACGAAACAGTGCCGACTTAGTCCTATTTTACCAGGCACTTCCAATATGCAATCTCATCCTTAATAATGGACTCTAAAATCTTACCCCCGACTGAAATCTGCTAACTGACCTATAATTCCTTAAAGATCGCCACCAATGCCTCCACAATCCCTAAGCTGTCTCCTTCAAAACCCTGGGGTGTAGTCCCTCCACCTTTCAGCTTTCCTAGCACCTTCTCCTTGGTGAGGGCACTGCACTTATCTCTGTCCCCTGACTCTGTTGAAGTTCTGGTATGCTACTGATGTCTTCCACCACGGAGACTGATGCAAATTACCTATTCAGTCCCTCTGCCATTTCTTTGTTCCCCCTTGATGAATCTGTACCCTCATTTTCCAGTGGCCCGCTGTCCATTCTTGGCTCATACCTTTTGTATATTGTACTTTTATTATATTAGCTAGCTTACACTCATATTTCATCTCCACCAACCCCCTGATCGCTTTTTGTTGTCCACTGCTTGCTTTTGAAGGCTTCCAAATCCTCTGGCTTCCCACTAACCCTCCCTTAGCCTTCCCCTTAGCACGTTTCTTCTTTCTTGGGATGAATTTCTGTTGTGCCTCTCTGAATAAACCCCCAAAACTCTTGGCATTGCTGCTCTACCGTGTTCTCTGCTAAGCTTCCTTACCAATCAACTCTGACCAGCTCTGCCCTCATGACTTTATGTACCTTTAATCAATTGTAATACCGTTACACCCGATTCCAGCTTCTCTCCCATCAACTGCAGGGTGAATTCTATCATATTATGCTCTCTGCCTCCTCATAGTTCCTTCATCTTAAGTTTCCTAATCAAGTCTGTCTCATTACACATCAAATCCAGAATTGCATGTTCACTCATGGGCTCTACCACAAGCTGCTCCAACAAAAGGCTAGTGCTCTTTCCAAGAGTTGGTGCAGACCTGATGGCTCGAATGGCCTCCTGCACTGTAAATTCTATGATTCCAGAAACATTCCATATTGAAGCCCCCATGATTATTGTAATAACTTTCTTGTATGCCTTTTCTATCTCCCGATTTATTTTCTGCGCCACATCCTGACTTCTGTTGGAGGGCTTGTATGTAACTCCCATCCGTGTCTTTTTTCCTTTGTGATTCCTCAACTTTACCCACACAGATTCTACGCTTCCCGACCTATGGTGCTAATTTATTCTCATTTCTTACTAACTCCGCATCCTCTAAGGCAACTCCGCATCCTCTTTGTGTCTGCCTGTCCTTCTATAGGACTGTAAGGGTCTTTTCTGATTATTCCCCCTTTTATTTTGTCGTTCTTATTTTGATCCATGGATTATTAATGGGCATGTTTCTTTATGCCAAGCAGCCTGTGTCTTCAATTCAAGCGGAAGAACCCAGAAGTTTAAGGAGCGATCACTTGCTGGTTTAACCTGGAGCTGCAGACTTTTGGGCATCAATGCGAGAGGTGGGGTTGGAACTTGGTTTAACTGATTGGATAGTGGCCAATGTAGGCCAAAAGGCCATATTCCACCTGATAACAGATGGTGATTGGATCCTGTCCCGGTGGATGCTTTTCAGAGCCCTAATGAATTTCAGTTTTGACTCTGGCAGCCCAGGGGTAACAGCCCATGAACTCCCAGTAGAAAAGTTGCTGTGGGTCCCATCTCTCTTCAGAAAGTCTGCCGTGAGGGCTGTATTCATGAAACTGTAGAGGTGTAAATACAAACCAGGAACTGAAAGCAAAACTTGAAGGGAAGTAAGTTGCCCCTCCAGAAAAGTTGCGGGTACTGTATTTCTAAACTATAGAAAACCTGGATGAATGAATCTGCAGAGAAGACCATTCCAGTGTGCAAAAAAATACTTTAATCTGCAAGTTTACTGTGAAGATAAATGTGCCCAAAAATCATCATCTGAAACAACCACTCTCTTTTCTTTCACTTCTATCTTTATCCTTTTTGGAATGTGGCGACTAGGGGCTTTTCACAGTAACTTCATTGAAGCCTACTCGTGACAATAAGCGGTTTTCGTTTCTGTGTGTGTCTTGTGTGTGTATATGTGTATATAGAGGCTAGGGGAAGTTAAATTGGGGGTTATGTATTAGTCAGTAGTTCAACAACTGTATGTTGCATATTTCATTATCGTTCTTGTCATAAATAAATAGCAATTGTGTTTAAACTTACAAACCTGATGGCTAGTTATTGAGCTGCTAGTGGCCAAAAAAAAACCTTGGGTATTATAAGAATTATTAGTTCATTCCCTTATGTTGTGACTCTGGGACCTTTGGGGCTGGAATTGACCGCACACTTGCCCAGGGTGTTGTAACAGGACAAACATGGGATGTTGAAGTACTAGGATATGATGATTCTGATCATGTTTGGGGAAATTGTGTAACTTTCAAACTTTGGGAACAATCATTATCTGACATTCTTTCAAGGGATGTGGACGTTGCTGGCTCGTCCAGCATATATTGCCCATTCCTATTTACCCGTGAGAAGGTGATGTTGAGCTGCTGCCTTGAACCGCTGTGGTGTAGATACACCCACAGGAAGGGAGTTCCTGGATTCTGACCCAGCGACAGTGAAGGAAGGGCAATATAGTTCCGAGCCAAGATGACGTGTGGCTTGAACGGGAGCTTGATGCTGTTTCCATGCATCATCTGCCTTTTCCTTTTGGGTGGTAGAGGTTGTGGGTTTGGAAGGTGCTGTCAAAGAAACTTTGGTAAGTTGCTGCAGTACATCTTCTGCATTATATACGCTGAATTGTTGTCTGTCATTGTAATTGAAGCTGCACATTGGCATCATCTATCACCATCCTGACTTGTGATCTTATGGTGAAGGGAAGGCCGTTGAAATGTCTGAAGGTGGTAGGCCAAGAAGGTAATTGGGTTTAGGGCCATGAACATCAATGAACAAACTTCTTGTTGCTTGCTCTTGCATTGTGGTGATCAGGTGCTGCACCACAGGGAGAGAATGTCATTGCAACCCTCTATTTACAGATTGCCATCCCTTCCTTTCGTTTTTGATCCTCTTGAGTAGGGACTAACATTCCACTAGCTGTTCTGATTGCTTTTGTTTGTATCTGTACGCTAGCTTTTAATCATGAACACCTAAATCCCATTGCTGCTGCCAAGTTGCAGGTCTCTTGCTATAGAACATTTTCTAAGGTCCAAAGTGGATTACCTCACCCGCTCTCAATCAATGGCTTAATATTCCCAAGTTATTTATAGCTTTCTGCTTTCATCTCCGCAATTTCATGTGTCTGCCATCTTTATGCCATTTGCAAACTTGGATATAAAATATCCTCCTTCATTAGGCTCCAGTGCAGAAATCTGGGAAACATCACAGTTCCCATTCTTCAAATAGAGAATATTCTCTTTGTAGTTTATTTCCAACCTGCTAACCAATTACTAATCCATGCCACAAAGCTACCATCAATTCCATGTGTAGTATTAGGGTGTTCTGGATGGAAGGGTTAGTGGGGGACTGGGAAAACAGTGCTGCCTACATGATGATGTAAGGAAATTCACATAACTGGGCAGTAATCTGAAGGTTGACAGCTCGTGGCTTGGACTGAATAAAAATCTACTGTTGGTGTATCTGTGCATAGTTACATTACAGTAAATAGTTACTGTTCAGACTATATGCTTCCAAACCTCTTTAGACAACCACAAACAACAGCATGCAACATGATGGTAGCAAGTGAAGGATCCCAATAATTCCAGAAATGAAAATTGCAAAATTTGCAGTCTGACTTGAAAAAATGCACTAAAACAGAATGATGAAACAGTTTGAAATTGTTGTAAAAGTTTCGTAACAGATGTGGAGACTGCGAGACAGACAATAAATAACTGGGTGGCCCAAGAAAGACTCCTCCATAACGTGGAAGTTTGTTAAAAATTCTGATTAAAACGCAGTCAAATTACATAGACAATCGCGGAAGGGTGAGCAAACCTTTTAATAAAGGCTTTAAAAATTCTTCTGAAGCAGGTGAGTAAACAGGCAGCACTGGGTGAGAGTTAATCTTTCAGTGTGCAACTTGAACCATGCCGCAGCTCGATCCAAAGCGAGTGCCATAACGCAGTGGTGAAAAGACAAAGAAAGAAAGAGGAAAAAATGAGAAGAAAAACATACGCCTACAAAATTCGATCTTCCTGCAACAGAAAAGTAACTAACTGGATTTAATAATTGTTTTGACTATTTTCCTTAAGATTCAGATAAGGTTTGAAACTGCTCGGGTACTCCGGTGGGTATCTGAAAAATCCTGAAAGTGTGGGAAAACCGATTACTGCGGCACTAGTTAAAAAATGTAATGCAAGCCTTGTATGAGCTGAACAGCAATTGATTCAAAATTTACTTTGCCAGAACAATTTGGGTAGATGGAGGGGCCAGAGAGTTGGGCACTACTGATGGGGATTTTTAAAGATACAGAATTACATCAGTGTTAAATAATAAATCAAAGACTGGACAAATTAATACATTATTGTATTTAATTGGCTTAATTGTTGATCTGGCAGCCAGGCAAGACATTAATGAATCACCTGATGATTTGAAGAAATTACTTTAACCTATGGAGTTGAACAATTTTGGAAAGAGCAAAGTTTAATAGAAATGTCCAAAAGCCTGGAGAACCTGTGGGTACTTCATCAATGATTTGTATTGGGTGGCTAAAGGCTGCGAACATGTGATCTTAAGCCTGAGCTGATACAAGACTGTCTAGTCTTTGGGTTCACTGACTACGGAGTAACAACATTTTGGAAAGAGTAAAGTTTATTAGGGTCCAAAAGACACTTGAGGACAAAGAAGACCAGAAGCAATTAAAACACAAGATTGCAGTCGACCATGCCAATGGTGTGGCATCAAAAAGCCTCACAGGTGAGAACAGTGTCCTGAAAGTAGAGCTGAAAGTTTCCATTGTATATAACTGAGGACACTTTGTGTGTGTGTGTGTGTGTGTGTGTACGTGTGCATGTACCCGTACCCGAGTGTGGCCATGATTCTTGATCACTCTTAGACAGCTGGGTTATGACACAGAACAAGGCCAGTAGCGTAGGCTCAATTCCTGTACCGGCTGAGGTTATTCACAAAGGCCCCGCCTTCTCAACCTTGCCTCTCTACTGAGGTATGGTGATCCTCAGTTTAAATTACCACCAGTCAGCTCTCCCCCTCAAAGCGGAAAGCTGCCTATGGTCCTCTGGGACTGTGGTGACTCTACCTTACCGTTACCTTATCGTCACTGTAAATTATCAGGGGATCGCCGTCGATGCCAGGTGTTAGGAGATGCTGGTCCAATCCTGCATTCATCCACCAATGTTGATGCCTTAGAAAGTGCATTCATGCAGATTCATCCACCAGAACTGGTGACTTGGGGTGTAGATAAATGATTTCAGAACTGGAAACAAAACCAAATCAGATGATGTCTACCTCTTCTATATTAGAGAATACTGATCTTCCTAGCACATCAGAGTTACTAAAATTGGAAAGACAGCATGACATTGAGCAAAAACAGTCTTCCCCTCAGGAGACCACAACCCAGGATTTCCCAAATCGTCAGGAACCAGGGGCTACATGGAGTCATTGATCTATATGCAAAGCATGGCGAACAGAATCATTAAAAAGGGCCAGCTGCAATGCAATGAAAAATGACCGGGAACATGGTCAATGTAAAGAAAGGGGTTAAAATCATAACATCCAATAATATAAGGGAAATTATTGACAGGGAAAAGTACAACAGCAAGGAAAGGATGAAAAGGTTCAAGTGCTGAACTCCAAATAAAACAACAAATATTACAGCTACCAAACAACCTCCAAGTCCGAACCATGGAATCCAAGTTGAGGCAAAAATAACAAATTGGAGAGGTGTGTGAAACCTCCAAACCGTTTAAACATGTAAAGTCAGAGACTTGGGGTATTTGGAGTTATGGGGAGAAGGGAGACACAGTAGGTGGCACTGCTGCCTCACAGTCCAGGGACCTGGGTTCAATTCTGACCTCGGGTGAGTGTGTCGAGTTTGCACGTTCTTCCTGCGTCCGCATGGGTTTTCTCCGGGTGCTCCGGTTTCCCCCCTCAGTCCAAAGATGTGCAGGTTAGGTGGATTGTCCGTGCAAAATAGCCCTATAGTGTCCAAAGTTTAGTTTGGGTTACGGAACTATGGGGATAGGGTGTGGGATTGGGCCTAGGTGGGGTGTTCTGAGGGTCGGTAAACTCGATGGGCCAAATGGCATCTTTCTGCACTGTAGGAATCCTATTCTATCCTCTGAGGGGTAGTATATAAATGTATTTGAATAAAGGCATGGGGATAGGAAGGAGGTGCAGTCTTGGGTTGTTTGGGACTGAATGGGTTAATAATAATCTTTCTTACTTTCAGAGTAGGCTTACATTAACACTGCAATGACGTTATTGTGAAAAGCCCCTAGTTGACACACTCCGGCGCCTGTGTGGGTACACTGAGGGAGAATTCAGAATGTCCAAATTACCTAACACTTTCGGGACTTGTGGGAGGAAACTGGTGCATCTGGCGGAAACCCATGCAGACATAGGGAGAATGTGCAGACTCCTGACAGACAGTGACCCAAGTCGGGAATCGAACATGGGACTTTGCCGCTGTGACGCAACAGTGCTAACCACTGTGCTGCCGTGCCGTCACATAAGAATGGGGAAGCAGTACTGTCCACGAGGTAAAGAGAGTTACATAACGTATCTGAATAGTGACAAGCTCATGTCTTATATCTGTAAATTATGTTCTCCAATAAATAGTTACTGTTCAGACTCTGCCTCAATCTCTTCCTTAGACAGCCACATACAACATTCACTTTCATTTTTGATTGTGTACAGAGCTGTATCACATGTTTTTTTAATGAAATTCTATGTAAAGAACATCCACAGGCAATTCCTTATCCATCATGCTTTTAATGTTCTCAAAAAATGCAACTTGATGAGTTAGACATGACCTTCTTTCACAGAACCAGACTCTGAAGCGCAGCTAATAATTGTCCAAGTGTTCAGTCACTTGGTCCTGAGTGATATATTCCAATAACTTTCCATAACTTTTAAAATTGGCAGGTTTGTAGTTACCTGATTTCTTTCTCACTCCTCCCTTCTTTGCAATCAATAGGCACAGTTCTTGTCTCTACTGAGCCGTGGAAAATTGGGACCAATGCAGTTGGGACTTTTTTCCCCCCTCACTAATTAAGGTGGAAAGTAGCAGTTCGACAGGTAGCGCCTCTTAAATTGAATTGAATCCCGTTCAAAATTTCCTTCTGGAAGCCAAGTCTGACGGTATATTTGCATCATGGTCAATATGCTTCATTTTACTTATGTAGCACACAGAACATTCTTGTGTGACATGCTTATCTTGGGAAATCCATTGAGAGCACCAGTGATTCCAGTTTTTGCAGGTGAGAAGCAAACAAATTGGTTTATACTAGTACAGCAAAATCTGGGAATTCATAAATGGGAAGTTTGTTAGAAGCTTAGCTTTGTCTGGTCTCCAACATACAATATCATAGTCTGTAGACATGTCATCATGTCAATACCCATTATGTCAATGTGTGAAATAAAATGGATTTGCACTCGTGATAATTTTGTCAAAACAATTTCAGTTGTATTTTCTGCCTTCATTCTTAATCTTTGTATGTGTTTCTGCAGGTTTTCTTATCTTGTCCTTTTTCTGGAACAGGGATTCGTGCTGGGTGAAATTTCATCAGTGGTAGTTTCTCTCCAGATGCCCTACACTCATTTTGTTACAATGCATTTTTTTGAGCCTGAATAGTGAGCTTTTGGTAGTCTGATTGATCTTGAGGTATTGGAGGTTGTTGTAACAGGCTGAGCTTCTCCGTATTATACTCTTAACATGTTAATGTGCACTCTAGGCAAGTGTTTTGGGTATATGAGGAATTCGGAGGCCCAAGTGTGGCAGTATGTTGCTGCCATAGCTTGCCTGAAATTAGCTAATTGAATCTGAAATCTTCTTTGTGTCTGACTGAGAGTTGTATCATATGGTGCATTTACCTACAAGCATTGGAATAGTAATTCCTTATCTTTCTACTCTTCTCCAAAGCGTTCTATCAAAGTCTATTCCAATAATAGGTCATGGTTTAACAATGGACCCTCTATGACAAATCTTGCTCAGTGCTCCATTTAAGTCTCATTTTTAGCGTGCTTTCAACACTTATCTATGCATTGTATTAGGAATTGTTTAATGGAAGCAGGGCAACAGAAGCTGCATACAGTAAAAATTTACTTAGTTGAGGTATGTTGCATGGGTATCTAATACTTAGAAGTGACCACTGGGAGCACCCATGATATCGTATTAGAATCTCCAGCGGTGGATGGCCAGTACATTATTCCAGCTATAACAACGTGAAATTATTGACTGGACAATTTTCTAATTAGTCAGTGGTTTAATTTGGTAGGAATAGCCTGACACACCACTTCAGTTACTGACCCTCACCATTGACTTTGCCTTGTTTGCTAGACCCTGGCCGTCACTGCTCTGTATTTTGGGACAAGTTGGTTTGATTGGGGAGAAAGAACGAGAGGGGGGTGATGGCATGGGTGGGATGAGGGTAGCATGAGGAATGGTCCATTTGGCTTAATCGTGCTGCTGGCTTCTTAGGAGCAATCCTAAAGGCATAGGTTAGTGTTTATTTTCACTTGCAATCCAACCTGCTATTATCCCGTTTAAATTTTAAACCTACCTGTTCCTTGTGGATCTCTGGCAATTGTGCTTTTCCTCTTTCCAGACCTTACTCTTAAATAACAGTTAGAGACTGTTGGTTTACTGAAATTTACAGTTTAAGTTTTTTTAGTGCCCACAAGGATTTTATAAACCCTAATGGCATGCAAGAACACAAGAAATAAGAGCAGGAGTAGACCCCACAACTCATCGCCCTTTCTCTGTCATTTAATATGATCATGGACTTCAACTCCATGTCTGCACCCCAGATCCCTTAATTCTGAGAGAGCCAAAAATATGTTTATCCTGGCCTTGTAT
Organism: Scyliorhinus canicula; assembly: GCF_902713615.1. Classification (NCBI taxonomy): domain Eukaryota; kingdom Metazoa; phylum Chordata; class Chondrichthyes; order Carcharhiniformes; family Scyliorhinidae; genus Scyliorhinus; species Scyliorhinus canicula. The sequence continues at coordinate 84,379,305 of NC_052152.1, forward strand.
GTATTAACCGATGGAGCACCTGCAAACCTCTGAGGTAGAATTCCAAAGAGTCACAACCCTTTGAGTGAAGTAAAATGTTCTCGTCTCAGTCTTTAAAAAAAAAATAAAAAATATTTAGTGTACCCAATAAATTTGTTCCAATTAAGGGGCAAATTAGCATGGCCAATCCACCTACGCTGCAGATCTTTGGGTTGTGGGGGCAAAACCCACGAAAACACAGGGAGAATGCGCAACCTCCACACGGACAATGACCCAGAGCCGCGATCGAACCTGGGACCTCGGTGCCATGAGACAGCAATGCTAACTACTGCGCCACCATGCTGCCCTCTCATCTCAGTCTTAAATGATTGATCCCTGATCATCAGGCTGTGCCCCCAATGCTTTAGATTTGCTGGCCAGCAGAAGCTGTTGAGCCCCTTCAGAATTTTGTAGGTTTCAATGAGATCGCCTCTCCAAAAAACCCAATTTACTCAACCACACATTGCAGGGACTAATCTAGTGACCCTTTGCTGTACTTGCATTAAGAGGCGGTGTGTCCTTAAATGTGGAGAGCAAAACTGAACGCACTGGTCCAGATGTGGTCTCGCCAAAACCCTGTACAACTGTAGCAAGATGTCTTTATTATGTCCTCCAATCCCCTTGCAATAAAGAGCAACATGCCATTTTGTTGTTTGAACACTGACCTTCTGTATTTGTTTTGTGTCCTGATGTTTCTTTGAAGATAACACTTTAAGGTTTCTAACTTTAAAAAAAATAGTGCTTTATTCTCACGACTAAAGTGAATCAGTTGTCTGCCAACCTGATAAAGCCCCGCTTATGCCCAGTCTTCTTTTCTATCCACGTGAACATATTATCCGCAATTCCACGATCCCTTTGTGTCGTTATAACCTTTTGTGCGGGGCCCTTTAGAAATCTAGGTATATATGCAGGTTCCACATTACCCTACCAGTTACATCTTCAAAAATAAATTTGTCAAATAGGATGTTACTCCAAAATAACCTATTTTCTTGCTCCGGTCATACTATGTGTTTCTAAGTGCACTGTGAAGACTTCCTTTATAATAGATTCCAGCATTCTCTCAGCAACGGATAGACTAGCTGTCCTGTTGTCCATTGTTTTGTCTCCCTGCTTTCTTGAAAAGCGGTGTAACATTTGTCAACTTTCGGAGTTTTTACAGCACAGAAAGAGGCTCTTTCCCCATCATATCCCTGCCAGCCTTCAAACGCCAGTTACTCTAATCCCATTTTCCAGGACTTGGCCTGTCATCTTGTATGCTATGGCCCCCCCCAACACTTTGGGTGAAAATGGTCCCCCTCATCTCCTATAAACCTGCCCAGTACCGTAAATCTGTGGTTATTCTTTGCTAAGGAGAAAATTTCCTTCCCATCCACCCAGTCTATGCCCTCCCCCGTACTTTTATGCACATCAATCAGGTATGCCCTCAGCCGTCTCTGCTCCAAGGAAAACAAATATCTATCCAGCCTGTCTTGATAATTGAAGCTCTCCAGCCTAGACAACATCCTGATGAATCTCATTTGCATCTTCTCTAGTGCAATGACGTCACAGAATAATACTGTGCAGAAGAGGCCTTCAGCCCATTGATATGCACCTGGTCACATGCTCAAAAAATTCAGTCAATTTTGTTCAGCATGACCTCCCTTTGACAAAGCCATGCTGACTATTCCTGATCAAACCGTAGTTTTCCAAGTGGAGATAGTCTTTCCTTAAGAATTTTCTCCGAATAGTTTCCCTAGCACTGACATGAGACTTACTGGTCTGTACTTTCCTGGCTTGTCGCTGCCACCTTTTTTTTTTATAAATGTTTTTTATTGGGTTTTTGTACAAGGTATAATTACCGTTATGTACACAGGATAAAAAACATATATAAATATATACACATCTAGAAGAGAAGGGCACACCCCAACATACCAAGGAGAAGAAAATGGTACATAGTAAAAAGAAAATACAATAAAATATGAAATAGAATAACTGGTCGGGTATTGTGCACCAGCTCGACAGTGGCAGCTCTGTACACCTGGCAAAATTATTTGCACCACGTAAGAAGGTGTGGGGGGGAGGAGAGAGAGGAGGAGAAGAAGAGAGGAGGAGGATTGGGGGAGTTCAAATATACCTTTGGGTGCTGGGGAGATAATTACAGTGTGCGATACTTGGCTGTGTTTCGTGTTGTCGCCTACTTCTCCCGGACGGTTGTCGCTGCCGTCTTGCGCTCGCCTCCGCTTCTGCTCCTCCCGTCCTCCGTCTTTATTTTTCTCGTTCCCCGCTCCTGGAGATGTCATGCACGTTTTGGTATCCCGTGCCTTCCTTCCGGCTCTCTTCCCCCCCCCCCCCCCCCCCCCAACCACACACCTCGCTGGTTCTCCTCTTGTTTCGCCGCCCCCCCACCCCACGGTTTGCCTTTCTTTCCTCGGGTTTAGATGTCTCCCGCTGCCACCTTTCTTAAATAGAGGGACCACATTAGCTGTTCTCCAATCCTCTGGCACCTCCCTGTGGCCAGAGAGCAATTAAAAATTTGGGTCAGAGCCCGTGCAATCTCTTACATCTCCCACTTTCCTGTAGTGTGCAACCAGAATACTCAGTACTCCAGCTGTGGCTTAACCAGCATTTTATCGAGCTCCATTATAACCGCCCTGCTCTTATATTCTGTGCCTCGGATAATAAAGGCAAGTATCCCATATACCTTCTTAACCACCATATCTACCTGTCCTGCTGTCTTGAGGGATATGTAGATATATGCACACCAAGGTACCATTGATCTCTTTACTTCTGAGGATCCAACCATTTGAATGTATATTCCCTTGCCTTGTTAATCCACCCAAGATGCATAGCCTCTCATTTTTCAGAGTTAAATTCCATTTGCCACTATTTAATCCATCGAACCAGCCCCTCTATATTATTCTGTAATCTATGTCTTTCCTCCTCACTATTTACCACATCACCATTTTTTCTGTCGTCAGCAAACTTGCTTTTTTAAAAAAAATAATTTTAATTCAAATTTTTTAACAACAAATTTTCTCCCAACAGTGAAAGTAAACAAGGTGTAAAACTAAAGTCAGCAAACTTACTGATCATGCCTCCTACATTCACGTCTAGATTATTAATATACACTACAAACAGCAAGGGGCCCAGCATGATCCCATCATCATAGTTGCAGAGATAGTGGAAGTGCTAGCTATCTGTTTTAGCACCCCTGGGTGGAGGCCATCAGGCCCTGGGGATTTGTCAGATTGCGGATTTGTTAGATTTTAGTTCCTTAAAGTTTTTCCAATACTTCATCTCTGCTGATATTAATTTCTTTACACTTTTTAGGCCCTAGGTTACTGTTGGTTTCTGGTTTGGGTCTTCTATTGTGAAGACAGACGGAAATATTGGGTGAATACCACTGCCTATATATATATATATATATAATAAAAAAAAAAGCTCCTACAATCTGTTTTATATTTCTAGTTCGTTCACTCATTCTATTTTTCCTATTTTTAATCAACCTTTTGATGGCCGTTTGCTGATTTCTAAAACATTCCCAATCGTCAGACTTGCTACTTTTTTTGCAACATTGTAAGCCTCTTTTAATCTAATATCCTTGTCACAATTGATCCTTGCTGAGTTTTTATTCTTAAGGGGAATGCATTTCGGTTGAACATTTTGAATTGTTCCGTTAAATGTTGCCCACTGTTCATTTACTTCCGTACCTTTTACCTTATTTATCCAAGTAACCGTAGCCGGTTCTCCCTTCATGTCTATGTAATTACTTTAAGTTGAAAATTCTTGTTTCTGATTGGATTATGTCACTTTCAAACTTGGAATTGAATGGTATTAGGGCCACCATTTCCCAGTGGATTTTTTACCATTACATTACTAATTAACCCTGCCTCATCATATAATACTAGATCTAAGTTGGCTTCATTCAGAGTTGATTCCACTACTGCCGCAAGAAACTGTCTCAATAAACATTCTATGGACTCTCCTGGACCACTCTTGCCAACTTAATTGCATCAGTCTATATGAAAATTAAAATCCCCATAGTTATTGCATTTCTTTTATTACTAGCTCCAATAATTTCTTCTTTAATACTCTGCTAAGTATTATAAGTACTGTTGGAGGGCCTGTTAACTACTCCCACCAGTATTTTCTGATTCTTGCTATTCTTCGATTCCACTTCATTAAATCCTTTGTTCCTTTTTAAAAACTAAATTGAGTGCCCAATTCATTCTTTCCAATTAAGGCGCAATTTAGCGTGAGCAATCCACCAACCCTGCACATCTTTTGGGTTGTGGGGGTGAAACCGATGTAAACACGGGAAGAATGTGCAAACTCCACATGGACAGTGACCCAGAGCCGGGATCGAAGTTGGGACCGTGGCGCTGTGAGGCAGCAGTGCCAACCACTGTGTCGCCATGCTGTCCTGGCCAAGTCTTTTCTCACTGATTTCCTCATGTCATCCTTTACTATCAGGGCTACCCCACCTCCTTTGCCATTCTGTTTTTTGAAATATTGTGTACCCTGGAATATGTGTTCCCCAACTTCAATTATACTGTAACTATGTCTCTAATGGGCAGTAGATCTGTAATTTACCTTTATTTGTGCCACTAGTTTATCTTATTGCAGATGCTTCGTGCATTCAGATATGGAACCTTTAATTTCATTATTTTACTTCTGTTCCCTGCAATTACCTTTTTCATCTTGTGCATTTTTTGTTAAACTCTTGTCCCTTCCTGCCTCCCTCTGCTTGTCTTTACCCACACCGTTATGCTATTCCGATTCCTCAACCTTATTCTTTGGATTTTTAAATCTCCCTTCACCCACCACCACCTCCTTCTCCACTGCCCTTCCCGTCTTCTGCGAGTGCAACACCCTGTCCATAGCCCTGGTAATACAATTGGCCAGGGCACCAGTCCCAGCCTGGTTCCAGTGGAGTCCATCCCAAAAGGATAGATCACTCTTCTGAGTCCTGATGCCAGAGCTCCATGAATCCAAAACCTTTCTTCCGACAGCAACGTTTGAGCCATGCATTTACTTTTCTCATCTCTTTGATCCTATGCCAATTGGTGCATGGTTCAGATAACAATCCAGAGATAATTACAATTTATGTTCTCTGTTTTAATTTGGACTCTTACGGTGTTGGTTTCCAAGTGGATCACTGTGACTGGATCCTCCCACTCCCAAGCTCCCCTCCAGTTGCAAGGAAATGCCCATACGCCTGGCACCAGCCAGGCAGCAAAACCTTTGGAGCTCCCTGTTGTGGCTGCAGAGAATAGTACCTATCTCCCTGAATATGTTGTTCCCTGTCACTAACTCAGTCTTCGCTCCACCCACTAGGTGGCATTCTTCACCATGGTGCCATGGAATATCCACTCATCACCTTGAAGTCCTTTTCCTTGTCCACACTCAAAGCAAGCACCTCATAGGTGCTAGTTAAAGCCAGGGTTGAAGCTCCTCCATTATTATATAGTGGTTCCCAAGCTTGCCTGGCTCGCAGTTATAACCTCCTGTCCATGAGCATTGGCCAAATTGAAAGTACTGCCTAGCTTAAGGAATGTGACCATTTCCAGGCTAAAATGTTCAAGTTACTTTCCCCATCCCTGATGCATCATAGTTTTTGCAGCTCAGCATCCAGCTCCGGTGACTCTGAACCCAAACTCCTCAAGCTGCAGGCACTTACTGCAAATATTTGTGCCCTGGATCACATTGCTGTCCAGAATTCCCTCATTCGACAGTTGCAATGCATCCCCTTCCATCTTTATTATATGTCAATTAATGTGCTACTTTTCCTTAATTAATTAATCTCTGCTACTCCCAATGAGCTTTACTGATTCATGAAGGCTCGTCTTCTCAACCTTGTCCCTTGCCTGAGGTGTGGTGGTCCTTGGGTTAAATCACCACCAGTCAGCTCTCCCCCTCAAAAGGGAAAACAGTCTATGGTAATCTGGGGCTTCTACCTTTACTATTCCTAGTAAACCGTATTATTACCAATTAACGCCGAGGTTCAGGTTCGATCCTGGCTCTGGGTCACTGTCAGTGTGGAGTTTGCACATTCTCCCTGTGTTTGCGTGGGTTTCGTCCCCACAACCCAAAGATGTGCAGGCTAGCTGTATTGGTCACGCTAAATTACCCCTTGATTATAAAAAATGAATTGGATACTCTAAATTTAAAAAATATATATATTACCAATTAAATTGTACAATTGCTAATAAATTACACACACAGAATTTACTTTGCAGAAGGAAGCCATTCACCCATTGAGTCTGCACTGGCCCTTGGAAAGAGTGCCTTAATTAAGCCCATGGCTCCACCCTATCCAAATAAACCCAGTCACCCCATCTAACCTTTTGGACACTGAGGGCAATTTAACATGACCAATCCACCCAACTTGCACATCTTTGGACCGTGGGAGGAAGCGGAGCACCTGGAGGAAACCCATGGAGGTGGCGGAGGGGTTGGGGGGGGGGGGGGGGGGGGGGGGGGAAGAGTGCAAACCACACAGTCACCGGAACTGAACCCGGGCCCCTGGAGCTGTGAGGCAGCAGTGCTATCCACTGTGCCAACGTGCTGCCATGATTTGAAAGATAATGGAGCAAAATACTCACCGACCAATCACATACCAGTTTTCCTGTGATGTTTTACTTTATTTTCTCCTGACACTTCAGACTGTCAGCAGCTGTTTAAAATTACCTCACCTCTGTATTGTTGAAAATGAATACACTCCCCTCTCTATTTGGTCGTTTGAAATGAACTCTTGCCTCTCTGCGCTGTTTAAAATGAATGGAGTTTTCTTACAATATGAAGTTAAATTATAAAAGAAATTAGAATGGTGAGATAGAGTGCTGAAGGTGTTTCACTTTGTGAGCCAAGTACCACAGAATTTTGAGCCACAGTTAATGTTTAAATAAATACACATTTTAATTTTCATTATTTCAATCTACTAATAACATTCTGACAAAAATTTGGTGTTCTGAATTTATATTTATCCATCAGTTTGGCAGCAGAGTTGAGAAAAGCTTGTGTGAATCTTCCGCCAATATAAACGGAGGTCTCTTTGTGGGCTGGATTGCCAGGGTTTGTTGACTGTATGATCAAGAAGCTTTAATTTCGGCAGCACGATAGCATAGTGGTTAACACAGTTGCTTCACAGCTCCAGGATCCCAGGTTCAATTCCCGGCTTGGGTCACTGTCTGTGTGGAGTCTGCACGTTCTCCGGCTGCTCCGGTTTCCTCCCACAGTCCAAAGATATGCAGTTCAGGTGGATTGGCCATTCTAAATTGCCCTTAGTGTCCAAAAATGTTAGGTTGGGTTATGGGGATAAAAGGGATAGGGTGGAGACGTGGGGCTTAACTAGGGTGCTCTTTCCAAGGGCTGGTTAAGACTCGATGGGCTGAATGGCCTCCTGCACTGTAAATTATTTGGAGTGAGCATTCTAAACTATATAACAGAAGGATTAATGATTTGAGACTACAGATATATCCCTGAATTGACTGCAGTGTTAATGAATTAAGTAAGAAGTCTTACAACACCAGGTTAAAGTCCCAACAGGTTTGTTTCAAATCACCTGAAGAAGGAGCAGTATTCCGAAAGCTAGTGATTTGGAACAAACCTGTTGGACTTTGGTGTTGTAAAACTTCTTACTGTGCTCACCCCATTCCAATGCTGGTATCTCCACATTAATGAATTAAAATCACCTGATAGTTTCAAGTTTAGCCAAGTGGTATTTGTGTATGCAGTTCATGCTCTGAAGTAAAATTTACAGTATCACAAATTAACTGGGAAGATAACTGAATGATAATTTGCCACCCAGCACAATTTGGTGATCAGTATCTTCAAATTTCACATTTTTAGGATGAAAAGTTCCTTACAGGTATCTCAAATTGATGTTGGGAGAAATGCTGATCTATGGCACAGAGTTTCTCAAGTACCTACAATAGTTTGATATGAGAAGTATATAATTGGATTATATAATTGCTCGGGTAAAGAGAGTAACTGATAAAGGAGGAACAATGAAGGACTGTAATATTTGTTGAAAGGTAATTTGGTTAAGTTTAAATGGAAGGGAGCAAGAAATCGGAAATGATCTAATGCAGTATCTATTTATCACTTGGAGAATGTTTCATAGAATTCCTACTGTGCAGAAGGAGGCCATTCGGATCATTGAGTCTACACTGACCCTCTGAAAGAGCACTGTACCTAGGTCCACACCTTGCTCTATCCTCGTAACTCCACCTAACCTTTGGACATCAGGGGGCAATTTTGCATGGCCAATCCACCTCTGGACTCTGGGAGGAAGCTGAAGCTTGTGGAGGAAACCAATGCAGACACGGGGAGAATGTACGAACTACACAGGCAGCCACCCAAGGTCAGAATCGAACCCGGGTCCCTGGCATTGAGGCAGTAGTGCTAACCACTATCGCCAATGTTGGATAGTGCGCGGGTAACTTGGATTTTGTTTTAGATGAATAGTTGGGTCAGTGGACCTTGTAATCTGCTAGAATTTAGTTCTTAAATTTAAGATTACAGTATAGCTATATACCACTAAATGCTAATAGGTCTCCTAAGAATCCGACGTTGCATTTCTACATATTTCGAAACTATTTGCTCCGAAACAGTGAAGAAAGTAACCTTTGATTCATGGAAAATGATTGCTTCATGAAAAATACCCAAGTTCTGTGCTGCTTCAATTGCAGCTCTATTGTAGTTGTTCCGCATACCCTTTGGACAAGTCTTTCTGTTGGGATTGAATTTGCCCCTCAATAATCACCTTACCGACTGGAGGTAGATAATTAATTGTGGAATCAGGGGAGAAGATGTTAAGACTTGCATTTATGTATGTCCACTGGATGTCTAAAACAAAACGCTTCGCAGCCAATAAAGTACCTTTTGAAGTGTAATCACCATTGCAGAAAATATTATCAATTTTCAGATAGCCAACTCCCAGATACAGCGTTCTGATGTTGATTGAAGGATGAATATTGGCCAAGTGACCAGGGATAACTCTCCTGTTTGTTCTTCAGAAGAGTTGAAATTTGTGTGTCACCTGAATCGGTAGATGGGGGGTCTTGGTTTAATGTCATTTCTAAAAGACTGCACCTTTGCAGAGCACAGCACTCATTCAGAATGCATTGGACTGTCAGCCGTGACTTTTTTGGAAAATATTTTTATTCAAATTTTAGTATTTTAACATTTTACAGAATAAGACAAGACAAAAGCATTACACCCCCAAATGCAAAAAACCCGGCACCAACAGGTGATGGTGACGAGCTCTCCGAAATGCGAAATAAATAAACGACATCTCTTGTAGAACTCATCTGCCTCCCTTAAGGCAAATTTCACCGTCTCAAGATACAAGAACTCCATTAGACCTCTCAGCCACGCCACAGCACAGGGTGGCAAAGCTAACCTCCACCCCAACAGAACCTGCCTGTGATTGATCCATGAAGCGAGTGATAAAACATCTGCCCCTGCTCCGGTCTGCAACTGCAGTCGGTCCGACATCCCAAATATGGCACCCAGGGGACCTGGTGCCTAATCTACACGGAGGATCATAGAATCATAGAATTTACAGTGCAGAAGGAGGCCATTCGGTTATCGAGTCTGCACTGGCCCTTGGAAAGAGCCCAATCCTCTACCCCATCCCCGTAACCCCACCTAACCTTTCTTGGACACAAGGGGCAATTTTAGCTTAGTCAATCCACCTAACCTGCACATGTTTAGGACTGGGAGGAAACTAGAGCACCCGGAGGAAACCCACGCAGGCACGAGGAGAACGTAGCACGGTAGTTGCCAGTGGGCAGCACGGTAGCACAAGTGGATTGCACTGTGGCTTCACAGTGTCAGTGTCTCAGGTTCGATTCCCCGCTGGGCCACTGTGTGCGGAATCTGCACGTTCTCCCTGTGTCTGCGTGGGTTTCCTCCCGGGTGCTCCGGTTTCCTCCCACAGTCCAAAGACGTGCAGATTAGGTGGATTGACCATGATAAATTGCCCTTGGTGATCAAAATGGTTAGGAGGGGCTAGGGTGGAAGTGAGGGTCTAAGTGGGTCGGTGCAGACTCTATGGGTCGACTGGCCTCCTTCTACACTGTGTTCTATGATCTATCTAACGTGCAGACTTCGCACAGAAAGTGACCTAAGCCAGGAATCGAACCTGGGACCCTGGAGCTGTGAAGCAACTGTGCTAATCATTGTGCTACCGTGTTGCCCATCACTGACATGGTGCTGATAAATTACCCCCAAAATTTCTCCAATTTCAGGCAGGACCTGAACATGTGTACATGATTAGCGGGACTTCTCCCACACGTTCACAAGTATCCTCTACCCCCTCAAACAGCCGGCTGTGCACCACCTTCAACAGTACCAACCCTAGCATCGCACATGAGGTTGAGGCATTCGCCCTCCACAGCACCTCACACCACAGTCCATTCTCCAGCACCATCCCCTACTTCTACTACTTTTCCTTAACCTCCTCCATAGACACCTTATCTTCCTTCCATAAATCACCCTCTAACGCCATGACCAACAGCACATCCAACAACGAGGAGGCTGGTCCTATTGGAAAGGTCAGAAAAAACTTTCTAGCAAATATACCGAAAATCCTCTTCACATGGAAACCCAAACTTCCCTTGCAACTCCCCTCCAAAAACAAATCATTCAACTCCTTCACCCCTCTTTCAGTCCCAGAAACCTTGCATCCATTCTCCCCAACTCAAGTCCATGATTCCCTGGATCGGCATCAGCCTTGGACACCCACAACCTAAAGTGCTGCCGAAATTGCTCCCAAACCATGAACGTGACAACCACCACAGGACTTCATGAATACTTCCCTATGGCAAAAGGAAGCGGTGCTGTCACCAGCACCTGCAACCCCAACCTCCTACAAGAAGCCACCTCCATCCTCTCCTATAAAGCCTCCACCTCCCTACTCCAGCCCAACGTCTTCTCCGCATTGGCCGCCCAACAATAACACAACGTTTGGCAAGCCCCTCTGAAGTGCCGCCTTCCTTATCCTGGCTACCTATTGCCAGTGCCGACAGAAGTGGGGACAAGGCGCATCCCTGCCTTGTTCCAGTGCAGCTGAAAATACCCTGCATTCATATCACTCATTTGCACACAAGCCATCGATCCTTATACAATAATTTCACCCATGCCACCAACTTCTCCAACACTGCAACCAGCTCCACTCCACCCAATCAAAAGTCTTCTCTGCCCAACGCCACCACAATCACCAGCTACCTTCTGCCAGAGAGAGCGCAGTTACTTCATAGCTCCAGGGTCCCAGGTTCGATTCCTGGCTTGGGTCACTGTGGAGTTTGCACGTTCTCGTGTCTGCGTTGGTTTCCTCCGGATGCTCTGGTTTTTCCCACAGTCCAAAGATATTTAGCACAGTGGGCTAAACAGCTGGCTTGTAATGCAGAACAATGCCAGCAGCACGGGTTCAATTCCTGTACCAGCCTTCCTGAACAGGTGCCAGAATGTGGCGACTCTGGGCTTTTCACAGTAATTCATTGAAGCCTACTTGTGACAATAAGTGATTATTATTAGGTTAGGTGGATTGGCCATGATAAATCTTCCTCAGTGTCCAAAACGGTTAGGTGGGGTTATGGGGGTGGGCTGCACTTTCCAAGGGCCTGTGTAGACTCGATGGGCCGAATGGCCTCCCTCTGCACTGTACATTTGTTGGTTCAGCAGTCGCTGCATATTCAATGCCAACTGCCTACCCTTAATGAACCCTGTCTGATCCTCCCCAATCACCTTCGGAAGGCACTCGTCCAACCTCAATGCCAACACCATTGCATCTTGGCATCCAATTCAACAAAGATATGGGCCTATATGACCAGCCCTTCACTGGATCCTTATCTTTTTTACGCAACAACAAAATGGATGCCTGACCCATTTGTTTCCAGCAATGCCACCCTAACCATCGCGACCTCAAACATTTCTACCAACGGCGCCATCAACTTATAGTTAAACGTTTTATAAAATTCCACGGGAAAGCCATCCGGCCCCTGTGCCTTGCACGTCTGCAGCTTCCCTATTGCTACTTGCACTACTTCCACCTCCACTGGCTCCTCCAATCCTGCCCACTTCTACCTCCAGGCACTCCATCCGCTCCAAGAACTCCCTCATATCCAACCCATCTTCCGGTGGCTCTGAGTTATATAGGTCCCTATATAACTCTTCAAAAATCTTGTTCACCTGCTCCAGCAACACGACCAGATTGCGTCCCATCTCTGACCCAAACTATCTCTCTCACCGCTGCCTGCCTCCGGAGCTGGCCTGCCAACATGCGGTCTGCCTTCTCCCATTCTCATAAATGAACCCCTCGCCCTTCTCAGTTACCAAACTGCCTTCCCTCTTCACAGAAGTTCGAACCTTGTCTGTAATTCCTTTCTCCTCCCCAGAAGATCTGGATCAGGGCCCTTGCATACATCCCATTTACGTACAAAATCTCAATCAAACCGTTGCCATTCTTCCCCCTCCATCCTATCCATCTGCACCTTAATAACAAAATAACCTCTCCCCTCACTACTGCCTTCAATGTTTCCCATACCACTGACGGTGAAACCTCCCCATTATGATTAAATCCCACACAATCTTCAATCATCTTCCCCATTTTAGTATAATATTGTAGTCTGCCAATAGTCCCACATCCAACCTCCACGCTCTACTGACCCCTTCTCCAGGACCACATGTGGAGCATATCTGACATCACATTCGCTGAATACTCTGCCTTCCTCAACCCGGCTAACAGCGCCTTCCTATTACAAAAATTGATCCTCGCATGCACCTTGTGCACAGATGGAAAAAAGCAAGTACTCCCTGTCCCATAGGTGCAAGAACCTCCATGGGTCCACCCCTCCCATTTCCCTCCACTCCAACCAATGCTTTCACGTCCCTCGCCCTGATGGGATCAGCGAACGCGGCTGGGTCCTGTCCACCTTCGTACCAGCACTGTGTTCCAGCGGCCACGTTTTCTTCACAATCCCAACAGCATCCCAATTTGTGCCATATACGCTAGCCAGCCCCACTAATCTGCCTCAATGTCTCCACCTGGAACCTCTCTCTTTGCCATTAGAATTACCTCCCCCTCGGGCCCTGCTGTCAAAGCCCGAGTGAAACATCTGGCTCACCCTGCCCTTCTTCAGCCTCATCTGGTCCTTCACCCTCCGTGAAGGGTCTCTTGCAACAGCACCGCCACATTGGCTTTCAAACTCTTCAAGTGTAATAAAACTCCCACTCTTTCACAGGCCCCCCCAACCCCTTCTATTTGCCATACCCACTACTACAGGCCTAACCCTATCCTTAGTCACCGTTAACCCCCTACCCCTTTCCCAGAATTCCCCAATCTACTTCCTCTCAAATATCTCACCCAGTATCATTCTCTTACCCCTATTCACACCTCTCCGCGGAGCCCATTGACACTTGTCCATACAGGATCCAATGACCACAGCCCCACCCCCCCAGCTCGCTCCTGTTCACAAGCCAACTTCTGTTTGCTAGTGAGGTGGCCCTTGCCGGAACTCCATCGTCCACACAAAGAAAACCAACACCCAATCCCCTCACATCCAAGCCTTCCAAACTCCCCACCCCATAATCCCACAGACCCAACCCTAAAAACACACAACATCCCAGCCAATCCCACCAACCCCCAAACCCTTCCTTCCCCATTACCACACCAAAAATAAGCAACAGCTCCCAAATAACAAAAAAAATGAGGGCAGATGCATCAAAAAAAGAGAAGAGATCACAGTCAACATGATAAAAGTCCAACGTCCCCAGTCCTTCATCCTTCACGAATGCCCCTGCCTCCTCAAAATTAAAGTTCCTTCGAGTTGAGAGTCACCCCGAGCTTCGCCAGGTAGACCACTCCAAACCTCACGTTGCTACTATACAACGGCCCCTTTAATAATAACCTTTTATTGTCACAAGTATGAAGTTACTGTGAAAAGCCCTCGATGCCACATTCTGGCGCCTATTTGGGTAAACTGGTACGGGAATTGAACCCGCGCTGTTGGTCTTGTTCTGCTTCACAAACCAGCTGTCTAGCCCACTGAGCTATTGAGCCAGAGGCTGCCCACCTTCTCACCACTTCCCCCATCATCTTAGCGAACATCTCCGCAAAGTACACCGTCTGCCTCCGGCCCTCCACCCCCTCAAGCAATCTCATGAGCCTCAAATTCTGCTTCATGACCTGTTCTCTCAAAGTCCTCCATTTGGCTCTGAGTCCTTTATTGCCCTCTACCAGCCTCTGCAGCTCTTCACCCATCGAGGTGAACTGGTTGCTGTGCTGCGAAAATACCTCCTCCACTTCCTTCGACACCTCCTTGCTCCTGCACATCCGGCGACGTCTTGGTCAGAGCTGCCTTTATCAGGGTAAGTTTCTCACCTACCCACTCCTTGAACAAGGTCATCATCTCATTCCGATGCATGGAGAGCAGCTACTCAAACTCCCCTGACCCCACTTCAGTCTGCTTTTCCACCGTAATGGGAGCGGCACCTGAAAACTGGGCATATAGGGCCAAAAACCAGAAACTCTAGCAGGAGCCATCCAATGTGCGACCTCCACCTGAATGTCGCCATCGGAAGTCCCCAGACTTGACCTTTTGGTGATAATTGCAACTGAGCCATGGCTGAAATAGTTGTAAAAATAAATCTCTAACAAGGATGGGAAAGTTCCTTTTGTAAACCTGTGGTTTAAAATAGATAACTGCAAGTCTAGCAGCATCTTTGGAGACAAAGAGCTGATGTTTCAAGTTGAATGTGACTTTGGGATTGAGGGCAGGTAGAACAAAGGGATAAAATGGAGGGTGGAGAATTAATAATCTTTATTGTCACAAGTAGGCTTACATTAACATTGCAATGAAGTTACTGTGAAAAGCCCCTAATCGCCACATTCCAGCGCCTGTTTGGGTACACAAGTAGAATTTAGAATGTTCAATTCATCTAACAGCACGGGCGGGTTTCTCTCAGCCCGGCGCCACGCCGCCCCGACAAGCGATCCTCCGCAGAGCGGAGAATTGGCGCCGGTGTGGTTGGTGGGGCACTTTACGCCCGTCGATTCTCGACCCGGGATGGGCCGAGCAGCCGCCGTAAAAACGCTGAGCCCCATCGGTGCCATCCACACCTCTCAGCCGGTGGGAACTTGGTGTGGAAGGGTCGGGGTCGGCCTGTGGGGCGGGTCTGACCCGGGTGGGTGGGGGGGGGGGGGTGCCTCTGGTGTGGCCTGGCCCGCAATCAGGGCCCACCAATCGGTGGTCCGACCTCTTTGGCTGGGGACGTTGTTTCTTCCGTGTTGGTCCCTGTAGTCCTGTGCCATGTTGCGCCGGGGCTGGCGTGTTGAAGGAAGGCACCATGCATGCGCGCGGTGGCGGGCATGGTGTTGGGATCAGCAGCTGCAGCAGTGAACTGTGCTGGCCCCCTGTAGGGACCTGAAATGCTGATCCTGAGGCCATGTTGACGCCGTCGAGAAACGCGGCGGTGTTTCTGACGGCATCAACACTTAGCCTCAGGATCACAGAATCCCGCCCCACGTCTTTCGTAACTTGTGGGAGGAGACTGGAGCACCCGGAATAAACCCACGCAGACACAGGAGAACGTGCAGACTCCACAGACGTGACCCAAGCCGGTAATCGAACCTGGGACCCTGGAGCTGTGGAGCAACAGTGCTACCCACTGCTACCGTGCTGTCCATGGAACAAATGGAGTGCTGTTGCTGGTGGTAGTAAAGGGTTAAAACATTAGGCAAGAGTAGGTGTTAATGGCAGAATAAGGAACAGCTCTGTCTGACAGCTGACATGAAAACAAGATGCAGACTGACCCTTTTATAAAAAAAAAATTAATCAAATTAGATGTCAGCGCCCGGGTCATTGTCCATCTGGAGTTTGCACATTCTACCTGTGTCTGTGTGGGTCTCACCCCAAACAAACTCAAAGATGTGCAGGTGAATTGGCCACGCTAAATTGCCCCTTAATTAAAAAAAAAAGAATTGGGTACTCTAAATTTTAAAAAAAATTAGATGGCAGGGTTTATGGTCTGAAGTTATTGAATTGTCGTCCAGAAGTTGTGAAGTACCTTATCGGAAGATGACATGCTGTTCCTCCAGCCCGCGGTGGGCTTCACTGGGACATTGCAGCAGGCTGAAGGTTGAAATCTGCACGCAAGAGCACGCTGGTGAATGAAAATGGCAAGCAACCAGACATCTGGATCAGTGGTGAGCAGCCTGAGTTGCCCCCCTCAATATCAATAGGCTGCTACATTGAAATCAGGCTTGTTCACTAACCATGTTCCCATAAATTCAATTAAATACATTTAATATATTGCAGAACAAGTTGTAAAAAAATGCCTAATCATTTATATATTAGTAAAACTCAGAAACTTAGAAAGCAGGAGTAGGCCATTCAGCCTATCGAGCCTGCTCCAAAATTCATTATGATCATGGCTGATTATCCAACTCGGCTATCTGTTCCTGCTTTCACCCAAATCCTTGGATCCCTTAAGCCACACGAGCTATATCTAACTTTTTACAATATTTCTGCCTCAACTGCTTTCTGTAGTAGCGAATTCCACTGGCTCAACAGTGAGCAAATTTCTCCTCATCGCAGTCCTAAATGTATCCTTAGACTGTGACCCCTGGTTCTGGACTCCCCGCCATTGGGAACATCCTATCTGCATCTTCCTTGTCTAGTCCTGTTAGAATTTGATAGATTTCTATGAGATTTCTCTTTCTCCCCCCCCCCCCCCCCCCCCCCCCCCCATCTTCTGAAATCCAGCGAGTGCATGCCTAACTCACTTAATCCCTCTTCCTATATCAGTCCAGCCATCCCAGGAATTAGTCTGGTAGACCTTCACTACGCAAACTCGATAGCAAGAAGATCCTGCCTCAGATGTGGAGATCAAAACTATACACGATATTCCAGGTATGGTCTCACCAAGCCCTGTATAATTGCAGCAAAACATCCCTGCTCCTTTGCTCAAATGAGTATGAAGGCCAATATACCATTTGCCTGCTGCACCTTCATGCTCAGCTTCAGCAGCTGGTGTCCGATGACACCCAGTTCTCGTTGCACATTCCCCTCTGTTATAGCCATTCAGATAATCTACCTTCCTGTTTTTGTTACCAAAGTGAATAACCCACATTTATTCACATTATAGTGCATCTGCCATGCATTGTCCCACTTACTCAACTTCCACAAATAGCACTGAAGCATCTCTGCATCCTCACAACTACCCTTCCCACTCGCTGTGTGTTATCTGCAAATTTGAAGATATGACATTTAATTCCCAAATGTAAATCATCAATATATATTCTGAATAGCGGGGCTACTAGCACTAATTCCTGCGGTACCCCACGAGTCCTTTAGAGGATGAGAAGGGAGTTTTAATAATGGGAAATTAGGAAATAGCTGAGGAACTGAACCGGTTTTTTGGGTCAGTCTTCACAGTGGAAGACACAAATAACATGCCAGCGACTGATAGAAATGAGGCTATGACAGGTGAGGACCTTGAGAGGATTGTTATCACTAAGGAGGTAGTGATGGGCAAGCTAATGGGGCCAAAGGTAGACAAGTCTCCTGGCCCTGATGGAATGCATCCCAGAGTGCTAAAAGAGATGGCTAGGGAAATTGCAGATGCACTAGTGATAATTTACCGAAATTCACTAGACTCTGGGGTGGTCCCGGTGGATTGGAAATTAGCAAACGTGACACCACTGTTTAAAAAAGGAGGTAGGCAGAAAGCAGGAAATTATAGGCCAGTGAGCTTAACTTCGGTAGCAGGGAAGATGCTGGAATCTATCATCAAGGAAGAAATAGCGAGGCATCTGGATAGAAATTGTCCCATTGGGCAGACGCAGCATGGGTTCATAAAGGGCAGGTCATGCCTAACTAATTTAGTGGAATTTTTTGAGGACATTACCAGTGCAGTAGATAACGGGGAGCCGATGGATGTGGTATATCTAGATTTCCAGAAAGCGTTTGACAAGGTGCCACACAAAAGGTTGCTGCATAAGATAAAGATGCATGGCATTAAGGGTAAAGTAGTAGCACGGATAGAGGATTGGTTAATTAATAGAAAGCAAAGAGTGGGGATTAATGGGTGTTTCTCTGGTTGGCAATCAGTAGCTAGTGGTGTCCCTCAGGGATCCGTGTTGGGCCCACAATTGTTCACAATTTACATAGATGATTTGGAGTTGGGGACCAAGTGCAATGTGTCCAAGTTTGCAGATGACACTAAGATGAGTGGTAAAGCGAAAAGTGCAGAGGATACTGGAAGTCTGCAGAGGGATTTGGATAGGTTAAGTGAATGGGCTCGGGTCTGGCAAATGGAATACAATGTTGACAAATGTGAAGTTATCCATTTTGGTGGGAATAACAGCAAACGGGATTATTATTTAAACGATAAAATATTAAAGCATGCCGCTGTGCAGAGAGACTTGGGTGTGCTAGTGCATGAGTCACAGAAGGTTGGTTTACAGGTGCAACAGGTGATTAAGAAGGCAAATGGAATGTTGTCCTTCATTGCTAGAGGGATGGAGTTTAAGACTAGGGAGGTTATGTTGCAATTGTATAAGGTGTTAGTGAGGCCACACCTGGAGTATTGTGTTCAGTTTTGGTCTCACTTGAGAAAGGACGTACTGGCACTGGAGGGTGTGCAGAGGAGATTCACTAGGTTAATCCCAGAGCTGAAGGGGTTGGATAATGAGGAGAGGTTGAGTCGACTGGGACTGTACTCGTTGGAATTTAGAAGGATGAGGGGGGATCTTATAGAAACATTTAAAATTATGAAGGGAATAGATAGGATAGATGCGGGCAGGTTGTTTCCACTGGCGGGTGAAAGCAGAACTAGGGGACATAGCCTCAAAATAAGGGGAAGTAGATTTAGGACTGAGTTTAGGAGGAACTTCTTCACCCAAAGGGTTGTGAATCTATGGAATTCCTTGCCCAGAGAAGCAGTTGAGGCTCCTTCATTACATGTTTTTAAGGTAAAGATAGATGGTTTTTTGAAGAATAAAGGGATTAAGGGTTATGTTGTTCGGGCCGGAAAGTGGAGCTGAGTCCACAAAAGATCAGCCATGATCTCATTGAATGGCGGAGCAGGCTCGAGGGGCCAGATGGCCTACTCCTGCTCCTAGTTCTTGTGTTCTTATGAGTCACTGGCTGTCATTCGGAAAAAGGCCCGATTTATCCTATACTTTGTTCCCTGGGTGCCAACCAGTTTTTGATCCATCTCAATACACTACCGCCAACCCCATGTCCTTTAATTTTGCATTCTAATTTCTTATGTGGGACTTTGGACTTCCGGAAGGCTTTTGACAAATAAACCACATCTTTTGGCTCCCCAGTCAACCCTTCTGTTACATTCTCAAAGAATTCCAGTAGATTTGTCGAGCATGACTTCCATTTCTTAAATCCATGCTGACTCTGTCCAATCCTGCCACTGTTTTCCAAGTGCTCCGCTATTAAATTTTGTATAATGGGGTCTCCAGAACTCTCTCCCCCCTCTCTCTCTCCCCTCCCCCCCCCCCCCCCCCCCCCCCACCCCCACACACACACACACTGATGTCAGACTGATTGGTCTACAGTTACCTGTTTTCTCTCCACCTCCAGCGTTCCGGTCGACTACATCTGCAGCAAGTGTGACCAATGGCAGCTCCCCACAGACCGTGTGGTTTGGTTGGAGCAGCAATTGGATGCATTTAGGAGCATGCAGGTGGCGGAAAGCGTCATAGGTAGGAGTTAGAGATGTGGTCACACCTCAGGTGCAGGCAGAGAGATGGGTGACCACCGGAAGGGGCAGGTAGTCAGTGCAGGAATCACCTGTTGTTGTCCCCCTCTCGATCAGGTATACCGCTTTGGATAATGTTGGGGGGAATTGCCTATCAGGGGAAAGCAGCAGCAGCCAGAGCAGTGTCAACATGGCTGGCTCTGATGTTCATCAGGGAGGGTCAAAGCGCAGGAGAGCAATAGTCATAGGGGACTCTATAGTCAGGGGCACAGATAGGCACTTCTGTGGACGTGAAAGAGACTCCAGGATGGTACGTTGCCTCCCTGGTACCAGGATCCAGGGTGTCTCCAAATGGGTAGCGTGCATCCTGAAAGGGGAGGGCAAACAGGCAGAGGTCGTTGTACATATTGGTACTAACGACAAAGGCAGGAAGGGGCACGAGGTCCTGCAGCAGGAGTTCGGGGAGCGAGGCTGAATGTCAAAAGACAGGTCCTCTAGGGTTGTAATCTCGGGATTACTCCCTGTACCACGTGCCAGTGAGGCTAGAAATAGGAATACAGAGCATAGAACATTACAGCGCAGTACAGGCCCTTCGGCCCTCGATGTTGCGCCGACCTGTGAAACCACTCTGAAACCCATCTACACTATTCCCTTACCATCCATATGTTTATCCAATGACCATTTAAATGCCCTTAATGTCGGCAAGTCCACTACTGTTACAGGCAGGGCATTCCACACCCTCACTACTCTCTGAGTAAAGAATCTATCTCCTATATATATCTCCCCTCAATTTAAAGCTATGTTCCCTCGTACTAGCCATCACCATCCGAGGAAAAAGGCTCTCACTGTCCACCCTATATAATCCTCTGATCATCTTGCCTCAATTAAGTCACCTCTTAACCTTCTCTCTAATGAAAACAGCTGTAAGTCCCTCAGCCTTTCCTCGTAAAATCTTCCCTCCGTACCAGGCAACATCCTGGTCAATCTCCTCTGCACCCTTTCCAATGTTTCCACATCCTTTCTATAATGCGGTGACCAGAACTGTACGCAATACTCCAAATGCGGCCGCACCAGAGTTTTGTACAGCTGCAACATAACCTCATGGCTCCGAAACTCAATCCCTCTGCCAATAAAAGCTAACACACCATACGCCTTCTAAACAACCGTATCAACCTGGGTGACAACTTTCAGGGATCTATGTACATGGACACCGAGATATCTCTGCTCATCCACACTAGCAAGAATCTTACCATTAGCCCAGTACTCTGTCTTCCTGTTACTCCTTCCAAAATGAATCACCTCACACTTTTCTGCATTAAACTCCATTTGCCACTTCTCAGCCCAGCTCTGCAGCTTATCTATGTCCCTCTGTAACATGCAACATCCTTCCGCATTGTCCACAACGCCACCGACTTTAGTGTCATCTGCAAATGTACTCACCCATCCTACGCCCTCCAGGTCATTTATAAAAATGACAAACAGCAGTGGCCCCAAAACAGATCCTTGTGGTACACCACTAGTAACTGAACTCCAGGCTGAACATTTCCCATCAACCACCACCCTCTGTCTTGTTACAGCTAGCCAATTTCTGATCCAAATCGTTAAATCACCCTCAATCCCATGCCTCCGTATTTTCTGCAATAGCCTACCGTGGGGAACCCCTTATCAAACGCTTTACTGAAATCCATATACACCACATCAACTGCTTTACCCTCGGCCACCTGTTTGGTCACCTTCTCAAAGAACTCAATAAGATTTGTGAGGCACGACCTACCCTTCATAAAACCATGTTGACTATCCCTAATCAAATTATTCCTTTCTTGATGATTATAAATCCTATCTCTTACAAACCTTACCTAGACTTTGCCCACAACAGAAGGAAGGCTCACTGGTCTATAGTTAACGGGGTTGTCTCTACTCCCCTTGTTGAACATGGGGGACGCCATTTGCTATCCTCCAGTCTTCTGGCACTATTTCTGTAGACAATGACGACATAAAGATAAAAGCCAAAGGCTCAGCAATCTCCTCCCTAGCTTCCCAGAGAATCCTACGATAAATCCCATCTGGCCCAGGGGACTTAACTATTTTCACACTTTCCAGAATTGCTAATACCTCCTCCTTATGAACATCAAGCCCTTCTAGTCTAGTAGCCTGTATCTCAGTATTCTCCTCTACAACGTTGTCTTTTTCCTGCGTGAATACTGACTAAAAATATTCCTTTAGCACCTCTCCCATCTCCTCGGACTCCATGCACAACTTCCCACTACTGTCCTTGACTGGCCCTACTCTTAGCCTAGTTATTCTTTTATTCCTGACATACCTATAGAAAGCCTTCGGGTTATCCTTCATCCTACCTGCCAAAGATTTCTCATGTCCCCTCCTGGCTCCTCTTGGCTTTCTCTATAGGTACTTCCTAGTTAACTTGTAACTCTTGAGTGCCCTAACTGAACCTTCACGTCTCATCTTTACATAAGCCTCCTTCTTCCTCTTGATAAATGATTCAACTACTTTAGTAAACCACGGTTCCCTCGCTCGAGCACTTGCTCCCTGCCTGACCGGTACATACTTATCAAGGACACGCAGTAGCTGTTCCTTGATCGAGCTCCACATTTCAATTGTGCTGATGCCCTGCAGATCCAGTGCATCCTAAGTCTTGCCTCATCGCATCATAATTGCCTTTCCCCCAGCTATAACTCTTGCCCTGCGGTAGATACCTATCCCTTTCCATCGCTAAAGTAAACGTAACTGAATTGTGGTCACTATCACCAAGGTGCTCACCTACCTTCAAATCTACCACCTGTCCTGGTTCATTACCCAGTACCAAATCCAATGTGGCCTAGCCTCTTGTTGGCCTATCTACATACTGTGTCAGGAAACCCTCCTGCACACATTGGACAAAAACGGACCCATCTAAAGTACTCGATCTATAGCGTTTCCAGTCAAAATTTGGAAAGTTAAAGTCCCCCATAACAACTACCCTGTTACTTTCGCTCCTACCCAGAATCGTCTTTGCAATCCTTTCCTCTACATCTCTGGAACTTTTCGGAGGCCTATAGAAAACTCCCAACAGGGTGACCTTTCCTGTTTCTAACCTCATACTCCCTCAGTAGACGAGTCCTCATCAAACGTCCTTTCTGCCACCGTAATACTGTCCTTGACTAACAATGCCACCCCTCCCCCTCTTTTACCACCTTCCCTGAGCTTACTGAAATATCTAAACCCCGGAACCTGCAACAGCCATTCCTGTCCCTGCTCTAGCCAGGTTTCCGAAATGGCCACAACATCGAAGTCCCAGGTACCAACCCATGCTGCAAGTTCACCCACCTTATTCCGGATGCTCCTGGCATTGAAGTAGACACACTTTAAACCACCTTCCTGCCTTCCGGTGCACTCCTGCAACCTTGAAACCTTACTCATGACCTTACTACTCTCAACCTCCTGTATACTAGAGCTACAATTCAAGTTCCCAACCCCCTGCTGAATTAGTTTAAACCCTCCCGAAGAGCATTAGCAAATCCCCCCCCCCCCCCCCCCCCCCCCCGGATATTGGTACTCCTCTGGTCCAGATGTAGACCATCCCGTTTGTAGAGGCCCCACCTACCCCAGAATGAGCCTCAATTATCCAGGTATCTTTAGCCCTCCCTCCTGCACCATCCCTGTAGCCATGTGTTCAACTTCTCTCTCTCCCTATTCCTCGTCTCGCAGCTAGACACGTGGCTAAGCAGCTGGTGTAGGAGGGAGGGTTTCCATTATCTGGACCGCTGGGAGCTCTTCCGGGGGAGGTGTGACCTGCATAAGAAAGACGGGTTGCATTTAAACTGGAGAGGCATAAATATCCTGGCCGCGAGGTTTGCTAGTGTCACATGGGAGGGTTCAGACTAGCATGGTAGGGGTGTGGGCACCGGAGCAATAGGTCAGAATGTGAAAGCATTGAGGGAGAACTAGGGAATAGGGCCAGTATGGCTCTGCGGAAGAGCAGACTGGGAGATGTTGCTGAAAACAGTGGGTCTGGTGGCCTGAAGTGCATATGTTTTAATGCAAGAAGTATAACCGGTAAGGCAGATGAACTTAAGAGCTTGGATTCGTACTTGGAACTATGATGAGCGAAGGACAGGATTGACAGCGAAATGTTCCAGGATTTAGATGTTTCAGGCGGGATAGAGGGGGATGTAAAAGGGGTGGAGGAGTTGCGCTACTGATTAGGGAGAATATCACAGCTGTACTGCGGAGGACACCTCAGAGGGCAGCGAGGCTATATGGGTAGAGATCAGGAATAAGATGGGCGCAGTCACAATGTTGGTGGTTTATCCCAGGCCACCCAACAGCCAGCGGGAGATTGAGCAGATAGGTAGACCGATTTTGGAAAGGAGTAAAAGCAACAGGGTTATTGTGATGGGAGACTTTAACTTCCCCAATATTGACTGGGACTGACTTAGTGCTGGGGGATTGATTGGGGCAGTGTTTGTAAGGGGCATCCAGGAGGGCTTCTTAAAACAATATGTAGATAGTCCAACTAGGGAAGGGGCTATACTGGACCTGGTATTGGGAAATGAGCCTGGCCAGGTGGTAGAAGTTTCAGTAGGGAAGCATTTCGGGAACAGTGACCACAATTCAGTAAGTTTTAAAATGCTCATGGACAAGGATAAGAATGGTCCTAGGGTGAATGTGCTAAATTGGGGGAAGGCTAATTATAACAATATTAGGCAGGGACTGAAGAACCTAGATTGGGTGTGGATGTTTGAGAGTAAATCAACACCTGACATGTGGGAGGCTTTGAAATGTCAGTTGAAAGGAATTCAGGACCGGCATGTTCCTGTGCGGAAGAACGATAAATTCGGCAAATATAGGGAACCTTGGATAACGAGAGATATTGTAGGCCGTGTCAAAAAGAAATAGGAGACTTTTGTCAGGGCTTGAAGGCTGGGAATAGACAAAGCCTGTGTGGAATATAAAGAAAGTAGGAAGGAACTTAAGCAAGGGGTCACAAAAAGTCATTGGCAAATAGGGTTAAGGAAAATCCCAAGGCTTTTTACACATACATAAAAAGCAAGAGGGTAGCCAGGGAAAGGGTGGGCCCACTGAAGGACAGGCGAGGGGATCTATGTGTGGAGCCAGAGGAAATGGGCGAGGTACCAAAGAGAAGGAATTGATGGATGTTGAGTCTGGAGAAGGGTGTGTAGATAGCCTGGATCACATTGAGATCCAAAAAGACGAGGTATTGGGCGTCTTGAAAAATATTAAGATAGATAAGTCCCAAGGGCCTGATGGGATCTACCCCAGAATACTGAAGGAGGCTGGAGAGCAAATTGCTGAGGCCTTGACAGAAATCTTTGGATCATCACTGTCCTCCAGTGATGTCCTGGAGGACTGGAGAATAGCCAGTGTTCCTTTGTTTAAGTAGGGTAGCAAGGCTGATCCAGGGAACTACAGGCCAGTGAGCCTTGTGTGAAATGAAAATCGCTTATTGTCACGAGTAGGCTTCAATGAAGTTACTGTGAAAAGCCCCTAGTCGCCACATTCCGGCGCCTGTTCGGGGAGGCTGGTACGGGAATCGAACCGTGCTGCTGGCCTGCTTGGTCTGCTTTAAAAGCCAGCGATTTAGCCAAATGAGCTAAACCAGCCCCAGTGGTAGGGAAATTACTGGAGAGAATTCTTTGAGACAGGATCTACTCCCATTTGGAAGGAAATGGATATATTAGCGAGAGGCAGCACGGTTTTGTGAAGGGGAGGTCGTGTCTCACAAACTTGATAGAGTTTTTTGAGGAGGTCACAAAGATGATTGATGCAGGTAGGGCAGTGGATGTTGTCTATATGGACTTCAGTAAAGCCTTTAACAAGGTCCCTCATGGCAGACTGGTACAAAAGGTGAAGTCACACGGGATCAGGGGTGAGCTGACAAGATGTATGCAGAACTGGCTAGGTCATAGAAGGCAGAGAGTAGCAATGGAAGGGTGCTTTTCTGGTTGGAGGGCTGTGACTAGTGGTGATCCACAGGGATCAGTGCTGGGACCATTGTCGTTCGTAGTATATATAAATGATTTGGAGGAAAATGTAACCGGTCTGATTCGTAAGTTTGCAGACGACACAAAGGCTGGTGGAATTGCGGATAGCGATAAGGACTGTCCGAGGATACAGTAGGATTTAGATCTTTTGGAGACTTGGGCGGAGAAATGGCAGATGGAGTTTAACCTGGACAAATGTGAGGTAATGCATTTTGGAAGGTCTAATGCAGGTAGGGAATATACAGTGACTGGTAGAACCCTCAAGAGTATTGACAGTCAGAGATCTAGGTGTACAGGTCCACAGGTCACTGAAAGGGGCAACACAGGTGGATAAGATAGTCAAGAAGGCATACGGCATGCTTGCCTTAATTGGCCGGGGGCATTGAATATAAAAATTGGCAAGTCATGTTGTAGCTGTATAGAACTTTAGTTGGGCCACACTTGGAGCATAGTGTTCAATTCTGGTCGCCACATTACCAGAAGGATGTGGAGGCTTTAGAGAGGGTGCAGAAGAAATTTACCAGGATGTTGCCTGGTATGGAGGGCATTAGCTATGAGGAGAGGTTGAAAAAACTCTGTTTGTTCTCACTAGAACGACGGAGGTTGAGGGGCGACCTGATAGAGGTCTACAAAATTATGAGGGACATAGACAGAGTGGATAGTCGTAGGCTTTTTCCCAGCGGAGAGGGGTCAATTACTAGGGGGCTTAAGTTTAAGGTGCGAGGGGCAAAGTTTGGAGGAGATATACGAAGCAAGTTTTTTTTACAGAGGGTAGTGGGTGCCTGGAACTTGCTGCTGGAGGAGGTGGTGGAAGGAGGGACGATATTGACGTTTAAGGGGCATCTTGACAAATACATGAATAGGATGGGGATAGAGGAATACGGACCCCGGAAGTGTAGAAGATTTTAGTTTTGACGGGCAGCATGGTCGGCACTGGCTTGGAGGGCTGAAGGGCCTGTTCCTGTGCTGTACTTTTCTTTGTTCTTTGTTCTACCTTTATAAATAGGGGTTCCATTAGCTACCCTCCAATCTGTAGCAACTGTTCCAGAGTCTATAGAATCTTGCAAGGTGACCACCAATGCATCCACTCTTTCTCGGGCCTCTTCCTTAAGTACTGTGGGATGTAGATTATCAGGGCCTGGGGATTTATTGACCTACAATTCCATCAATTTCTGCAACACCATTTCCCCACTAATACTGATTTCTTTCCGTTCCTCACTCTTACTAAACCCTAAGTTTCCCAACATTTCTGGTATGTTATTTTTGTCCTCCTTTGGAAAGACAGAACCAAAGTATGTATTTAGGTGGTCAACCGTTTCTTTGTTCCCCATTTGCCGTTACCAATCTTTTTTTTCTACACAACTATAGAAACGTTTACAGTCAGTCCACATGTTCTCCGCAAGCTTTCTCTCATACTCTCTTTTCCCCTACTTTATCTTTTTCTACAGAACTATAGAAACGTTTACAGTCAGTCCACATGTTCTCCGCAAGCTTTCGCTCATACTCTCTTTTCCTCTACTTTATCAATTCCTTTGGCCTCCCCTTTTCTGAATTCTAAAGACTCCCAATCCTCTTGATGTCCCTTATTTTTTTCAAGCTCCTTTGTTTGCCTCTTCCTTGGATCTAATACTAACTTTCATTTCCCTTTTGGCCACCTTTCCAGTTTTATTGTTGAGCCAGACAAGAATGAACAATTGTTTTAGTTTACCGTTGCATTCTTTGAATGTTTGTCATTGCCTATCCACTGCCATCCCTTTAAGTCACCCAATTCATTATAGCCAACTCACTTCTTGTAAAACTGTAGTTTCCTTTATTTGGATTCTGGACCCTAGTCTCGGAATCAACTACATCACTCTCCATCTTGATTGAAAAATTCTGTCATATTATGGTCGTTCATCCCTAAGGGGCCTCGCACAACTTGATTGCCAATTATTTTTTTCTCATTACACAATACCCAGTCGAGGGTGGTCTATTCTCTAGTTGGTTTCTCAATGTATTAAAAACCATCCCATATATACTCCAGGAATTCCTCCTCTACGGCACTGTGCGGTAATTTGTTTGGCAAACCTATCTGCAGATTAAAGTCACTCATAATTACAGATGTTCCTTTATCACATGCGCCTCTAAGTTTCCTGTTTAATGCCATTTCCAACATCACCATTGCTGTTTGAGAGTCTATGTACAACCCCCACTAATGATTTTTGCCCCTTGGTG
Source organism: Scyliorhinus canicula (assembly GCF_902713615.1). Taxonomy (NCBI): domain Eukaryota; kingdom Metazoa; phylum Chordata; class Chondrichthyes; order Carcharhiniformes; family Scyliorhinidae; genus Scyliorhinus; species Scyliorhinus canicula. The sequence goes on from NC_052152.1 coordinate 84,407,243, forward strand.
TTTCTCAGCTCTACCCTTACAGATTCCATATTTCCTCCCTATTGAGCTAATCTCTTTAACCACCAAGCATCCCCAGCACCGTTTCATTTTTGTTTATCTGTCCAAAATACTCCTGGATATTCAATTCTCTTCCCAGGTCAGCCTACAGCCATGTCTCCGTGATCCCTGTATCAGACCTGTTAATATCTATTTGCGCGATTAGTTCATCCACTTTATCACAAATGCTCTGTGTGTTAAGGCACAAAGCCTTAATGCTTGACTTTCTAGCATTCCTTCTCCCATTCCTGTTCTTTTTCACTGTGGCCCTGTTGATTTTGGCCCTTGATTTCTCTGCCCATCACTTTTTTAATTTACCGTTGTCTTTTGTTCTTGTCCACGTTTCCCCTTCATCTGACTCCTTGCATAGGTTCCCCTCGCCCTGCCATTTTAGTTTGAACCTTCCCCAACCACTCCAGCAAATACTCCCCCTAGGGCATCAGTTCCAAAGCCACCCAGGTGCAACCTGTCCACTTTGTATTGGTCCCACCTTCCCCAGAACCAGTCCCAATGTCTTTTATCTCCCTGGCTCTGTTCTCAAGTCTTGCTTTGTCTTGCACTTTTTTATCTTCCTGGCTCTGCTCTGTCTGTCTCTTCCTTACGCTTTTTCATCCTCCCAGTCTTGCTCTTTCTTGTACTCTTTTATCTCCCCAACTCCGCTTATCTATTGCAACTGGTTTAAAAAAAAAAGAAACATTTGCACTTTGGAAGCAGAATGATCATCCAGCACTCAGTGTGACAAATGGAAGATTTTAGGAATATTGGTGTCTAAATATTGGGGTCATTTAAGGTTTAATGTCTGGGGTCATAGTATGACGGCAGAGGTCATGCTTTTAAAAAGATTGTTTTTACAGGGCCTGGGAGCTTTTAGGAACCAGAAGGTAAAACTGACCAGAGGTTTTGGCTAATGCACTATAGTTTGACAGAGGAAAGTCCCTGGGGAGTTCATACGTTTTCGGCCTGTAGAGTTTTGTTTTGCAGCTTGGGGAAATTGTCATTAATGGATGGAGCCAAGGGATGCAGGGACAGGCGCTGAAGTCTGATCTGCCTGACAGAGTCCACAATATCTTTCAGTAGGATTGTTATCAAAAGAGCAATAATATTTAATATTTAAAGCAGAGCCGTTTTGTCTGAGGACACGAAAAGAACTGAAACTCGGCAGGTGAACCAGTTTTTGCTTAGACATAGACATAGACATAGAACAGTACAGCACAGAACAGGCCCTTCGGCCCTCGATGTTGTGCCGAGCAATGATCACCCTACTCAAACCCACATATCCACCCTATACCCGTAACCCAACAACCCCCTTAACCTTACTTTTTAGGACACTACGGGCAATTTAGCATGGCCAATCCACCTAACCCGCACATCTTTGGACTGTGGGAGGAAACCGGAGCACCCGGAGGAAACCCACGCACACACGGGGAGGACATGCAGACTCCGCACAGACAGTGACCCAGCCGGGAACCGAACCTGGGACCATGGAGCTGTGAAGCATTTATGCTAACCACCATGCTACCGTGCTGCCCTAAATTGTGAGGGCAGGGATTTCATAAGTAACCATAGCTGAAACGAGAATTGATGATGCCCTGCTCAATTTGCTCTGCATCGGGAACCAGCTGTCCAACCCACTGAACTAAAGGGGGCGCCAAAACTAGGAGCTGCGAGCCAGCCAGGAGTCGAACCTGGAATCTCCTGATTCATAGTCAGACACGTTATCCATTGCGCCACTGGCCCACAGCTTGAAGAGGTCTAACAGGAGCCATCTGTTCTGTAAAGCAAGTATTACTCTATGCCATGCTGCTTTTATAGCCAAGTTCCGCACACATGAGTGCGGCCTCAACCGGGACCTGGGATTCATGTCGCATTACATTCCTCCCCCACCATCTGGCCTGGGCTTGCGAAATCCTACCAACTGTCCTGGCTTGAAACAATTCACACCTCTTTAACCTGGGGTTACCCCTATCTCTGGATCTGTAAAGACTTAATTACCTGCAAATGCTCACATTCGAAGCATTGTCTTGCATCTTTGAATTTGTCTATATATATGTTTCTGGAACATACCTCTTCATTCACCTGAGGAAGGAGCAGTGCTCCGAAAGCTAGTGTTTGAAACAAACCTGTAGGATTTTAACCTGGTATTGTAAGACTTCTTACTGTGCTCACCCCAGTCCAATGCCGGCATCTCCACATCATGGCTTTTAAGCTGGATTGAGAGCTGTATGTTTCTTGTTGTTCAATGGGGAATTGAGTAGGGGCAGTGTTAAAGGAGTAATTGTTTCTATTTCTTCATGCAATCACTCCTGGAGTAAATCGCACTTTCCACACAGTCTTTCAAATAAACTTAAATACATGGGCTTTGGTCCAGTATCCTAACCGATGTAGGAGTTTGGTCTGGGATCGTAATGCGCACAGTCTGCGCAATCAGTATGCACCTCATTTTGCTTTACGTGAGTTATTTCAGTTGGAAAAAAAATTATGCGGATGGAAATTAGCAGAATGTAGCAACTCTTCATGTGGGTAACGGTCAACAAAATTTCTCGTGGGCTGCACTCAGAACCAGGTGAACTGCATGTGGCCCTTTGGGGGGGGGATCATGCTTGGGGACTGAGCGGGTTTTTAAAAAATCTTGCAAGGGATTGGGAGGGGTCACTGGCTGGGCCAGCATTTCTTGCCCATCCCTAATTGGCCCAGCTAGGCCATTTAACAGTGAACCACATTTGATGTGGGTCTGGAGTCACATATAGGTCAGACCTGTTAAGGATTTTCTACCCTAAAGGGCACTAGTGAGCCAGATGGGTTTTTACAACAATCAGTAATGGTTCCATGGTCATTGTTAGATATTTAATTCCAGATATTTTTGAATTCAAATATTGCCATCTGCCATGGTAGATTGGAACCCTGGTCCCCAAAACATTATGCTTGGTGTCTGGATTGCTACTGAGTGACAATACCATGCCACACCTTGCTGCCAAAAATAAAGCAAAGGACCCAACTCAATGAATTCAATCAAGCTCATCGTTGAACTCGTCTTTCATTGTTTTCACCTCTGTGCCCTCTGTGCTCATTTCTTTGGGCAGCAGTCCTCCCATTGACCAGCAGATCTTTTCACCTGACTCCAGTATATTTCTTCAACCCGGAACCTTCCCTCTGGCCTTTTGTCTGTTTAATCTTTTCATTGAAAACTGTCAGCTTGGTTCTGCCGTCTTGGTTCCTCTGCTTGCCCCGTTCTCACTAACCTGTCTCTCTGTGAACTTCCTGCACTCTGTTCTCTCAGGTAAAACTCTGACATTGTCAAACCTGAAAAGGGTGGTGCTTTAGCTGCCTGGTGTACCGACCTCTACCTTGCCGAGACGAGCTTCAACTCTCAGACACTCCTTCCTGCCTCCACAGAACATGAGCCCACCACTGAACAGCAGTCGCCCTTGACTTTCACTGATTTCATCTCCCCGGAGTCGTCCTCGCCAACGTCAACAAACAGGACTGTCCTAGTACGCACGTTTCAGCTGGTTTCTGCCCCCTGAACCTATTTTTTCTTATTTTCACTTTTTTCTCTCCATGTGCAATCTCTTGCATCGCTGATTCTTAAACCCTATGGCATTTAAACAATTTCCAGTTTTCCTGCCCTAGCTGCCTCCTCTTCATTATGGACGTCTAATCTCTCCACACTTTCATCTCAAACCAGGCGGCCTGAGGACTCTGCTTCTTCCTTGAACAGATGCCTGAACAACCTCACTTCTTCCAAATAAAAGGTGCTGCTGTGGGTACACCCACATGGGCCTTCATTATGCCAGTCTTTTTGTGGCGAACATAGAACATTCCTACTCTTTTTTTCCAGGACGTCACTGAACCCAAAGCTAAGGAGCTGGTCATCGACTTCAGGAAGTGAAGTGTCGTGCACATGCCTGTCTGCATCAATGTTGTTGAGGTGGAGATGGTTGACAGCTTCAAATTCCTAGGTGGATACAACGACAATCTGCTCTGGTCTACCCATGGCGACACTACAACCAAGAAAGCATAATAGTGCCTATACTTCAGGAACCTAAGGAAATTCTGCATCTCCACATTGACTCTTAGCAATTTTTACAGATGCACCATTGAAAGCATCCTGTCAGGCTGCATCACAGCTTGGTATGGCAACTGCTCGGCCAAACACCGTAAGAAACTACAGAGTCGTGAACACAGCCCAGTCCATCATGCAAACTTGCCTCCCAGCCATTGACTATCTGCACCTTCCGCTGCCTTGGGAAAGCAAGCAGCATAATCAAAGACCCATCCCACCTGGGTTATTCTCTCTTTCAACCTTTCTCATTGGGCAGAAGATACAAAAATCTGAGAACATGCACTAATTGATTTTAAAAAAAACTTCTTCCCTGCTGTTACTAAACTCCTGAATGACCCTCTTATGGACTGAACTGATCACTCTATGCATTTTCTCTACTGTTGTTAGCACTATACTCTGTATGCTTCACCCAATGTCTATCTATTTACATTGTGTATTTATTGTATGTACTATGTTCTTTCATACATGGAACGATCTGTCTGAATTGTACGCAAAACAATACTTTTCACTGTACCTCGGCGCACGTGACAATAAATCTAAATCAAATCAATGGAAGCACTTTCTGCTCTCTTCTAGAATTGGAAAAGTTCATTCATTTTACTTCCAATTTCCACTCCTCACATCCACGTGGTCTATCTCCAATATTTCCCTTCCCTGCCTTTACTCCGCTGTCTTAAAATTTCTGGAAACAAGCTCTATCCATTATAACCCCTTCAAATCCCACAGCTACCATCACTTCCTCTGACCCTGCTTCCTGCAAGGACTCCATATGATTCTCTCAATTTCTCCATTGCATCTGCTCTGATGATGCCACCTTTCACAATTTTGTTTCTGATGTTGATCTTTTCCTCAACCAATGATTCCACCCCACTGTGGTTGATAGGACCCTTAACATGCCCTATTCATTTCTGCACACAACCTTTCCCCTCCACCCAGAGTCCAACAGGGTTCCCCTTGTTCTTGTTTTCCACCCACCGGCCTCCAAATGTAACACCTTATCCTCTGCCTTTTGCTGCTCGCAATCCAGTCTCTTCAATGCAATAATAATCTTTAGTGTCACAAATAGGCTTACATTAACACAGCAATAAATTAGTGAAATTCCCTCGTCACCATACTCCAGCGTCTGTTCGGATACACTAGGGAGAATTCAGAATGACCAAGTCACCTAACAAGCATGTGTTTTGGGACTTATGGGAGGAAACCGGAGCACCCTGCGGAGCACTCAGACACAGGGAGAATATGCAGACTTTGCACAGAGTGACCCAAGCCGGTTCCCTGGTGCTGTGAAACAACACTGCAAACTACTCTGCGACTGTGCTTCCCATTAGGAACTGGGGTGCCCACTTTGTGTAAGCACAGATTGTTCACTGTGAGAGCAAGGCTAGACAGTGTAGTGAATACATGGATACATGGTGATATGTGGGATTAGAAGAAAGCAAGGGGTCAGAGGGAAGGGGAGGAAATAACCAGAAGGACCCCATGTTCTCCTTAACTGAAAGGAAGAGAAAAAGTTTTTAAGGTATTGAATTAGACAACTGAAATGAGACTGTGTAGTTGGGGCTTTGAGATAGGATGAATTGGTGGTGTTGGAGAGACAGGTCAGGTATGTGCATGTAGCGGCGCATGGCAGTGTGTGGATATCGGTGCAATTGAAACCCGAACGATGGATATTCTTTTCTGTCTTTACAGTACAGATTCTTTATGCTGAGTACCATGAAATGAAATGGTAAAAGACCAAATAACTGTACAGCAGTGTTTAACTGTCATTTAATGTAGCCTAAAAATAGGACCAGAAGTCAGCCATTTGGCTCCTCTGGCCAACTGTGCTATAATTACGTCATGGCTGGTTGTCTACCTCAACTCTATTTTTCTGCTCTAATGTTATCCCTTGATTCCCACAGTGTCCAAAAGTCTTACAAATGCGAAAATGCTTGGCTAGTCAGTCAGCCTCTGTTTAAAATGTTCTGGACTGAACAAGGGGTCTACATCTGACATGTAACTTATCTTAATAGTTGGTGATAAACCAGCTGAGCTTGTTCAGCATTTTTGAAAAATAGTGCAATTTTACAATAATACAAACAATTACAGTTTTCTTTCCTGATTCCTTTTGTTCTGAGTCACTTGTGGAATGGAGTTGCGGTAATCATTTTAGTTGGGTGGGGACAGAATATACTCAGGATTTATAGACCAAGCAGGTGAGCATCACTGGTAGGGAAAATAATGGAATTTTAGCAGAGAGGAAGGAAGAGCATCTGAAAATGAATAATGTATTACTGAATAGTTTTACCGATTTCAAAAGGGGAGGGGGGGAAATCTTGCTTGACCAACCTTTTGAATTTTTTGAGGAAATAACAGTAGATATGTTATCTGGATTTTCAAAGGACTTTCGATATATTGTCCCATAATAGACCAATGAATATATTGAGAGAATGTGGAGTCGGGACAAGTGTCAGAATGGATTGCTATCTGACTTCAAGGAAGAACGCAGAGAATATGAGCAAAGTATTGTTATTCATAGCAACAGAAGACAGGAAGTGGTGTCCCACAAGGATCAATACTAGGACCGCTATCATTCACACTTTGTTAACAATTTGGACATTGGAATTAAAAGCACAATTTCTAAATTTAGAAATGACACCAAATGGTCAATACTGAGGAAGGACTGCAAATTAATTACAGGAGGACATTGATAAATTTGGAGAGTGGGAAAATAATTGGCAAATGAAGTTAGTGATAAATGTACAGTAGTATATTATGGCAGGAAGTGTAGGGAGGCCATTAGACTTTATTTTTTTATCAGTATAGAATTGAAAAAGAGGGAAGATATGCTGAACCCGCAACAAACCTTGGTGAGAACACTGTATGCAGTTCTAGTTACTATACAAAAGGATAGACAGGTACTGGAGAGAGTGCAGAGATTTATAAGGATGTAACCAAAAATCTGTGGGTACACATCAGGAAAAGTTTGACTGACTTGAATCCCTTTTCTCATGAAGAGAAGGCTCACATAATAGAGGCCGTTTAAATTATTAAAGATATTGATAAAGTGGATACAGAGAGTGTTTCCTCTTGTGAAGAAGAGCAAAAGAAGAGTCCCATGTTTCTGTCAATATAATGTAGTCACTCCTAAATCCTCTAAGGAATTCCAAAGGAACTTCTTTACACAAAGAATGGTAAGAATGTGCAGCTCGTTAAAGCGGATGGTACACATGCATTTAAGGGGAAGCTAGACAAATATTTGAGAAGGGAATAATGGTTACGATGGTAGATTTAGATGAAAAATGGGACTAGGCTCAAGTGAAGTATAAGTTCCGGCATTAACCCTATGTAATGTCACCAAATTGATGAAATATTGAACAGTTTGATCTGCAGGCATTTCCTATCTTAACGGTCATATTTTTGTCATTTCATTGTAAATTGTTGCACCCATATTTATTTTTATTTAATTTCCCCCCCCCTTTAAGTGACAATTCAGCGTGGCCAATCCACCTACCCTACACAACTTTGGGTTGGGGGTGAGACCATTGCAGACACGAGGAGAATGTGCAAACTGCTCACGGACAGTGACGGGGGTCAGGATTGAACCTGGCTTCTCGGCGCCGTGAGACAGGGCCATACCACTCCAGCATCCATATTTATAATCAAAATTCCTACAACTACACCCTCTTTGCTGAAGTGGTATTGTAGGATTCAGTTATGTATCTTTAGCTTATCAATCTATCTAAATGAAACAACACTTTAATCATCTCGTGAAGTTGCCTTTAGTTTTGCTGTTTAGCTGGAAATTAATAAAAATCAGTATTAATAACAATCTTTATTGTCACAAGTAGGCTTGCATTAACACTGCAATGAAGTTACTGTGAAAAGCCCCTAGTCACCATATTCCAGCGTCTGTTCGGGTATACGGAGTATTTAGAATGTCCAAATTACCTAACAGCACGTGTTTCTGGACTCGTGGGGGGAAACCGGAGCACCCGGAGGAAACCCATGCAGACACAGGGAGAATGTGCAGACTCCACAGACAGTGACGCAAGCCGGGTATCGAACCTTGGACATTGGCGCTGTGAAGCAACTGTGCTACCGTTTATACACAATGTATGCTTTAAAAATGAGAAACAAATGAAAATATCTGCAAATCTGGTCCTGCTCTACCCTGTCATTTAACCTTCCTTCAGCTGAAAATGGCATTTGGCTCTTATTCCCAATAGAACAATGTCAAACTGCAGAGGTTTGTTTCTCATTCATAACGTGCAATATTTGGTTTTTAAAAAAGTAGCTTCTTGAATATACTTGCGTACAATATCTTTTCAGCAGAATTGCCTCCCAAAAGGCGAATTTGCTTTTTATTAAATGTTTCTCTGGTGATTTTAGTTCTGTTGTTTGATGGGAATCCAGTAGGAACAGCGCCCACCAGTAAAAATTATTAGCAGACTATAAATTTCAACAGAAAATGTTGTTTTACTTGTGGTCTGCGATGAAGTACCAGTATTTGTCACTGGCCTCAAAGAAAGCTGCCTATAAATATATAGCGCTTCCGCTAAATTGAATCTGGGATTCACTGGATATCCAGGCGTCCAGTAACAGTGATGTCAGCAAGCAGGGGAAGCAACCAATCACATTGAAGTATTCTATCAGACAGCAAACCACTTAGTGCAAATTTGTGACAATACTCTTAATGACAGAGTTTGAAAAGCTGAGAATCATCTGTTGATAAAATTAGATACTGCTGAGGAAAACAATGAAGGGAATTTTTTATTTGAAGGAACTTTGAACTCTTCCAACATTAAGATTGGTACAAATACTAACACCCGCATCTGAAATGCAGAATATCTCACCGTACTTATGGTGTTGACAGGGCATTTGCAGTGTTAAGTGTTTTGACAGAAATATGTAAGCAGAGTATTGCATTTAATTAATCCCTTGAAAACATTGCAATGCTTGAACGATTAAGTTCCTTAAGTTTAACCTTCCTTGGAAGATTGACAACCTATTATCGAATGAAGATTTTAACAAATGGTCTTGATTCCTGCTGCGTTGTAAAATGTAAATGATTAGTTATTGATATATTATTTATGCTGTGTGAGAATAGCTTTACATTTTTCTATTTAAAACAACCCCGAGTAAGAACAGAAAGAAAGTGCTTTCATAGGTCTGTGCAGTTTCAGTTGACTTTTTTGGCCTATAGAAAATATATTAAATCTTTCATGCCTGAAAAGCTTCAGCTTTCCCAAATAAAATATATGGTGACCGTATCTGAGATATACTGTTCCTGATCAGTACAGTAACCAAAGCTTGTGGCATCAGTACCTAATTTGTGGGAGTCCATGTATTGCACATCCTGCTCCTTAACATTATCTTCTATGTCGGGTGAAGGTCTTGGCTTTCATAAGAAAGAAATGATCATGTGGCCTTGATTCGCTTCTGTCAACATCGCACAATTCCTTCTGAATGTCAGGTGTGTTTGAGTTGCAAAGTAGTTTTAATCAAGCGTGAATAAAAATGTGATCAGTGAAGTCCAGAAGTGACATTTTAAGAATCTCACGTTTCCGTATATGTTTCTGAAAATTCTATTTTTTTTTTTAAAAAAGCACATGCAGACTGAAATTGCCCCATAATTTGATCCCTTTTCCCATTATACATATTGGAATGCCGACTAAGATCAGGGATACAAAATGAATAACTGAGGATCATTTTTGTACCGGTGATAAATTACGAGATCTTGCAATAGACTGAGTCAAATTATACAATGAAATGCTGCTTCTACTTGCAGGCATTGCTTCAGCATGCATGCATTATGCTAGTCTGCTCTAGTTTTTATAAGGGCATACATTTAATGCAATTAACACCGTTGTAAACCATACAGCTGCATGGTTTAAAATGTATGTATGTATTTAAATTTATTTTCCATTTATGTTAGCACAACCATATTGTAGTGCTGTGGGCAAAACTGGAATCTACACGCTAAATTTTATTATCTGTTAGATAACTTCCTTGAATTTAGTAGAAACTGTAAAATCGTAGTCTTTCCTGCATCTGATTAGAATACATTTTTGCATTTGGATGCAAGCCTTTTGTCAATTGAGTGAATATTGCAGCATATAGTCAGACCAGAACCAGTTTTCTATACTTCAGTTGAGTCAACACAAAACAGTCTAAGGAAAAGTAGTATCTGTTGATTTGGCTTGGTTAATATTTTCAATTATTTTTAGCTAGAGGCTTAAATCTTCTGATCATAAGCAGCTTACAATCAAGACTACAGTAAAGCTGTGTTCTGCTTGAATTTTCATGAGACTCAATTAAGTAGTCACTGATTCTCTATTGAGATGTTGAAAATTTTAATGCTATTTTCACAATGAGGGTTCATAGCTAAGAGTGAATGGGTCAGGTAACACTGCTGATAAGAGTATTACCACCAATGTATGTGCAGGATTTTGCTTTGTTAGTGCAGCTCAGGAGAAGCACAAATATACATTGATACTGTTAGCTTGCTTTGCTCTTTCTATGCAGCTATTGGTATTGCCAGAATCTGCAATATAAAAATAGCAAAATGCATACATTTGAATCCAATCCATTCCTGATGACTCATTGTACTTCCATTGTATCTAATCAAAAAGCACTTTGAATTAGTCAGTGATTTTTTGACTTTTGATACTTAACAGTATTTGGAATACAAATGACATGAGAGTGTCCTGTCTAGCTAGGTAGTTGTTAACTAGAATGTAATCTGGCAACTGCATTTTATACTGGCCAATGAATGGTACAGCGAGCGACCTGTCCTGTAATGGCTCTGATTTAGATGTACAGGAGAATGTGCTAGTTGGGTCTAACCTTTTGTTCCTCATTGTGTGAATAGTCGTTGAAGATCCGAATGATTCATTTCAGGATTTTCATTGGACTATAAAGATAAATTGAAATTTAACACTGATGAATATTCTTATTAATTGACAGATGATTTATTAACGGGGATCCATTTTTTCCTTATCTTTGTACTAAAAGTGAAAACTCTCAACTTCAAACTTGGATTTGAAATTGAAATAACTCATTTTAGTCATTTACCTTCATTTATAACTGAATGTAAATGTTAAGCGAGAAAAATATTTGTGTGCAAAGGTTATTCTTCTATCTTCCTATACACAGTGACAAATCCATGTTAGACCTGAGGTTTGTACGGTATTCTGAACTGTTAGTACAGTTGTAGGCCTGGAATGCACAGTTTCTGCTTGACTCGGAAATTGGTGTTCTCAGTGTCAACTTTAAAGCTACTTTTCAGTACTGTGCACTTATTATTTTACCTAATAAAGTTGGCCATATGGAACTGCATTTTGGGAAAGAGATTTTCAACCCAATTTCTGCTCCTACCCCTCAGTCACCCATGCTACCAAAGTCCACGGTTCCAGTGCTGTTCACCCATTTGTCCTCAACCTCTCCACGCTGCTGCTCAATGTCTGCCATGCTGAGAAATATCCTGCTGTAGTAAAATCTTAATCATGTAAAAACTTTGCATTTGCGAAATCTGATGCAAACCTCTGAGGTTGTGTCCAATGTCACATTATTTCCTTGTACTTTTTGAGACAAAGTCAAACTCTGGAAACTGTGTGGAGCCAACATATCTGCTGATTCTTAATTCATGTACCTGCAAACAACACAAGGTTTCTGATCTATAGTCTGCATAGCAATTAACCTTTGAAGTTGCAAAAGGTTTGCTGAATATCAATTTGACTTTGTACCCATTAAGAGATCTGCATCTACATAGAAATTCAGTGGTGCTGTGCTGCTTCTCTGTGGTGCTAATTGGGTGCTTGACCATCCAACATTATGGCTATAGTGCACTGGAAATGCATTGACAGCTATATTGCTGAAGATAGCTAAAGAGTCCTTGACAGAACTGCTGAAGTCCTCACCGCCAAAGCAAATTTTTAAAAAACTTGGAGAAAAACTGGCATTTACTCTGAAAACTAATCTGATTGTGAAGCCAGGAGGACCACTGCCATACTAAAGATCATTATTGGCCTCCACCGTCTCACCCTCAGACCTACCTGACACCTGTTGCTGGTGCCACTTTGGCCCCAAATTGATTTACTTTAGTTGCCTGAGAATCGCCCAGTAGATGTATGGCTGAGCCCTGAGATCTACTATATGGTAATTTGAAATGGGAAAGAGGGTAAATGGCATTTTAATAGATTATAGATCGATTGGATGGGGGTGGGCAAGAGGTTGGATGGCACACACTAAATCAGCATGGCAGGTGAAATCTGCCAAGGATGACACATGGGACTTTAGTTCATCGTTCACTTCAATTGACATGGGGTTTGGTAACATGGTCATGTTTACTGAACCTGCAATCCAGAGGCCAGGACTAATCCCTAGAGACACAAGTTCAAGTCTTAAGAGTTGGGGGATTTAAATACAATTAAATTACATCTGAAATAAAAAGGCTATCATCTAATGGTGATTATGAAACTATTGAATTGTTGTAAAAAACCAAATTAGTTCACAATTGCATAGAATTACTACTGTGTTGAAGGAGACCATTTGGCCCATCGGCATCGAATCACTTAAGGAACACTCTGTCTTGGCCCAGCCCCACGTCCTATCTCTGCAACTCTACCTAACCTCCACATCTTTGGGAGAACACTGGAGCACCTGGAGGAAACCCATGCAGATACAGGGAGAATGTGCAAACCCCTTGGCCTGAATCTAACCTGGGTCCCTGGCATTGAGGCACTGATAGCTAACCACTATGCTGCGTAATATATAATGTGGAGATGGCAGCATTGGACTGGGGTGAGCACAGTAAGAAGTTTTACAACACCAGGTTACACTCCAACGGGTTTGTTTTAAATGACTAGCTTTCGGAGCTCAGCTCCTTCCTCGGGTGAATTAAATCTGATGAAAGAGCTGTGCACTGAAAGCTGGTGATTAGAAACAAGCCTGTTGGACTTTAATCTAGTGTTGTAAGACCTCTTACTATAATATTCTGTAGGGACGGAAATCTGCTGTCCAGATTTGGTTTGGCTGTAGATTGCCCTTTTTAATGGCCCAGCAAATTGCCCTCTTTAATGGCCCAACAAATCACTCAGTTGTATTCAAGAAGGTGACTCCCCAAAGGCAATTGGGGATGGGCTGCAAATCCTGGCCTTTCCAACGACTCCCACATTCCATTAATACATTTTTTAAAAACAGGTTGCTACATTTATTTATTTCTTGATCCAACTGAATATACAAAGCTTAAAGAATGTAGGGGATAGAGGGACATTCTTTCAGACACCTATACATACAATCACTATTGTGTTTGAAGTGGCTCCAGTCTGATTATCCCTCGCTGATTCTATTGTTTGTGAAGTCTGGATTTGAGTTCTGCTCCATCCTTTTGAGAAGAGACTCTCACATGTAGACTTCCAGAAATAAAAGCAGAAAATGTTGGAAATACTGAGCAGGTCAGGCAGCACCTAAGAGAAATGGAGTTAATGGTTTCATGTCAGTGACCTTTGATCAATTCTGATGAAAGGCACTTGACATGCAATGTTTACTCTGTTTCTCTCTCCACAGATGCCTAACCTGAATATTTATAGCATTTACTGTTTTATTTCAGATGTCTGGCATCTGCAATATTTTGCGTTTTTTGAAGTGGACTCCCAGTATCTGTTTGTCACGTCAGAAATATTGTTCTGATGGTCTTTAGCTCCCAAAATGTTGTTGCTTCATCTCTCAATCTTAACAAAGAAAGAAGAAAGTACAGCACAGGAACAGGCCCTTCAGCCCGCCAAGCCTGCACTGAACATGTTGCCCATCTGAACTAAAATCTTCTACACTTTATCTTCTACACTTCCCGGGTCCAGAACGAGAAAAGCAGAATTATAAAAGGGAACAAGTCATGGCATGCTCTGTGAATGGGCAATCTTTCTGTCCATCATATTAGAAATGTTCTGCTGCTTTAAAGACCTATTTGATTTTTTTTTTGTAATGGGCAACCATTTGGTTTCCAGAATCTTATTGGAAATCGGACCCACAGAAAAATGCTTCCGCTGTTGTCTTTTTAGTAATTGTGTATCCCTGCCACTATTAAACAGGCATGACATGCAAGATCCTAATTTTCCCAAGTTCCTTTGGCTTTCATCTTAAAACTTTGTACCCTGCATGAATATCTGCCTTTGCAGTTTTTTTTTAACGGTGCAACCCCCTTTGTGTCTTACCTCCGTCCTTGGAATAGAGCTGTGCTAAGTAAGCACTGTGGCCATGTTACAGATTACTGATAAACAATGGCACTGGGGAATTAGTTGATCTACACAAAAAGTGCTCTGGTTTGTCCTGGGTATGACAGCCTAACTGCTTTTTCTTCCCATTGCTCAGCAATACTTCTTAAGAATACTTTGCATCTTGTAATATGTGAACAGTTGTACATTTTAGATGGAATTAATCTAAATCATGGAAAAACTGTAATCCGCACTACAACATAGAACAAACAGTGCAGAAGGAGGCCATTCAGCCCATTGAGTCTGCACCGACCCACTGAAGCCCTCAATTCCACCATCTCCCACTAACCCAATCACCCCTCCTACCTTTTTGGACACTAAGGGCAATTTAGCATGGCCAATCCACCTAACATGCACATATTTGGACTGTGGGAGGCAACCAGAGTGCCCCGAGGAAACCCCCACAGACACGGGGAGAACATAGAACAGCACAGAACAGGCCCTTCGGCCCTCGATGTTGTGCCGAGCCATGATCACCCTACTCAAACCCACGTATCCACCCTATACCCGTAACCCAACAACCCCGTAACCTTACTTTTTAGGACACTACGGGCAATTTAGCATGGCCAATCCACCTAACCCGCACATCTTTGGACTGTAGGAGGAAACCAGAGCACCCGGAGGAAACCCACGCACACACGGGGAGGACGTGCAGACTCCGCACAGACAGTGACCCAGCAGGGAATCGAACCTGGGACCCTGGCGCTGTGAAGCCACAGTGCTAACCACTATGCTACCGTGCTGCCCAGTTTCATGATTATATCAAATTATCATGATTTTCAGGAGAAAGAGGACGAGCCCAGTAGCCTTGGCCATGGCCGCCTTAAAGTGGTTGTAGGTCCAGCAACTCCTTTATATCCCCATTTGTATATCTTCTCCCATCACACACAAATAAAGTTCTTCCATTTTTCTATCATTGATGCGTTGCAAGTGCATAGCTTTCAGTAAGTGACACCATGGGAGATCCACCAGTATTGTGTTCTAAAGGTCGCCCATGATAAATTATTCTTAACAACTGATGTTTAAAATAACATGTTATGCCAGTTTTACTTGTATATTCAGCAAAAGAAAGCAAGATTTTTTTTATTACCGAATGAAAGCTCATGACTGTTTTCAAGTTTTCTACTGTTCAGATTGAACATTTTAAGTTTTATCCCAAATTAATGGCTGACGTAGCCAGTATTGGCAGTCACAGCACCGTGAAATGGCCAACTACAAATTCTTCGTAAAACAAGTTATTTTCCAACTGATTCTCCAAAGGTGGAATTATGACTTTTTAAAACAGCCAAATTAATTTGAGATGTGGCCTGTAATAAAGTTGTGCTGTTTTATTATATGGATTTTTATTGTTCCACAGGTCTGAATCAGCAAAAATCATGAACACTTTGGTTATCGCATTTTAAATGAGATTTTTTTTTACAGGTATTTATTTCTGGTCTTGCCGATGGCTAAGCAACACCCTACGAGTTTCACCTAACTGATGAACAATTTATTTGATTGTGAGCTGTAATTATAGGTTTAATATTGAACTAAATTGGATCTGATAGAATTGATTTAACCATGATATTTTTGCATCACCATGAATAGGTAGGGTTTTGTACAAAGTAGATTTTGATCTGATATGGCTTTCATCTATTCCAAATTAAATTTGAAGTGCTCCCTTCCCTCATTAGTTTTCACAGGCACCTGTTACTGAAATTGCCCCAACCTTTCAAATATTATTCAACTAAATACACCTCAACAATGTACATCTGAAATTGATTAGAAGATTCCAGAAAGCCCAAATGATCATTGTCTTCCAATTTGCAGAAAGCATATAAATAAAATTTTCTAATGCCATATAAAAAGTCTACCAAAATGTTAACAAAGGATACCTGTGCAGTACTGATTTTACTGTCACTAATAGATATTTGCTAGCTGTGCCACCGTAACAATGCCAATGGAACTTCTCATTAATCTTTTGATGTGTTTGCTATCTATGGATTATGTTCATTTATATCGCATTTAGCGTGAGTATATAATGTAATATTCAGTTTTACTTAAGATTATGTAATAATACGAATTTATAACATTTAAAGTTATATTTGAATGTTTATAGTTCATTTTGGTTAAATATATAAACAAGATGGGCACAGAGGTCTGAAAATGTTATACTGTTCTTTGAGACCATTGTCC
This sequence comes from Scyliorhinus canicula, assembly GCF_902713615.1. NCBI lineage: Eukaryota > Metazoa > Chordata > Chondrichthyes > Carcharhiniformes > Scyliorhinidae > Scyliorhinus > Scyliorhinus canicula. Next base: position 84,423,770 of record NC_052152.1, read on the forward strand.
TTAAAGTGCTTTTTTAATCTCTTGGCTTTCCCCATTTTACTTGATGTTGAGCAACCTTCACCATCTCCCCCTATCAGTCAGCCATTGCTTTTCTAATTGTGTTCAAGTCTCATCACCTTTCCATCTGATGGTGCCTGCCCCCCCCCCCCCCCCCCCAAGCACAGGTGGCCATTCAATTTAATGCTCCCGCAATCTTTTCCATTGTGTTGGTTCCTGATTTTGTCCTTGTCACTCCACATTAATTTCAGCACCCAGCTCACATTTGTATCCTGTTATTCCGTTGTTCTCGATGTTGTCCAAATGATTGCACCGTAAAACAGGGCTGGTCTCACAACTACCGTGTATATCTTTCCTTTCAGTTTCAGTGATAACTTTTAAAAAATCTCACAACACTCACTTCTTCCAAATACACCCAACAAGAGTTTCAGTCAATTTGCATGCATTTATCTTGTGCCACTACTGACCCCAGGTCCTTGAAACTACTCGCTTTCTCCCATCCTTTATATTTTCAGTCTGATCTAATCCTAGGTTCAAACTGATGATCCATAATGTGGGCCTTTAGTCCATAGGCCTGCAGCCCCCATTCTTCCAGTGCTTTTCTCCAATTCTTCAGATTCGCGGTCATGTTCTCATCACCACATAGTTCATTGTCATCTGCCAACATTATAGATCATGACCTGGCTGACTTGCTCATTTAGAATATCCATGGCAATTGGAAGAGAAAGGTGTTGATTATTCTCCCCCCCCCCCCTCCCCCCCCCCCCCCCCCCCCCCAACACACACACTCTTGTCTGTCACTGCTTGCACATTTCCTGTAATAGGCATAAGTACTTCACCTGGTCATAAGTTTTTTCTGAATCAATGAATACAGTCTTCATGTTGCATTATGAATCTTCATGATAGTTTTAGTTATATATTATATTGCTCAAATAACCAAATTACTTTGGGCATTTCAATTTGTTCTTGACATTCTGGCTATAATGCTAGCTTTTGTTATATTTTACTTGCCTACTTCCAATAGCCACTTTACTTTTCATGGAGCTTTGGACTATTTGCATACATATTAGCACTGGTAACCTCTAACTGAAGTTAAATTTGGCTTAAACTTTCTTGAGCCATTGCCAAGGCATGTACAAGATAACTGACATTTTGGGTGGGAGTGGTTGTCTGTCAAAATGGGGCAAAAGATTATTTCTGATGGATTAAGCGATTCGCAAAAGCTTTTAAATGCTCATTTTAGCTACTAAATTTGTTCAATCCACACCAAATTACCTAATGCTAGTATCTTAACAAATATTAGAATCTCCCTGTGAACCTCCGGTCCTCCATTGTTGCTATTATATGCTTTTAAACTGCTGCTTGGAGAGTGCCTAGCAGCAGACATTTTGTGACCTTTTTTGTCTGTCGTAGCATGGATTCAGAATGTTGTTCACAAGCCTTTTATAAGGCTGGGGCGGTGATCTTTAATATGTAACAGTTTTTGCATAAAGTAACTGCTTTAATTGGTCTCTTGTTGAAAGCCTTTCCATGATTAGCCAGCTGCTGTCATTGCAGCAGGAAGCACCTTGTCTTGTCACTTTCATTTAGTACTACATTGTTTTCTGATTGAGAATTGTAAATATCACTAAAGGTATGATTGGCAGTACTGGGATTCAAATGGTTGGGTGGTGAGCTTTTAACAACCAGGTTGCTCATCCAGGTTGTTGGCATGAAGGCCAGTGATTAACATTTAATACATTGACATTTTAAAATGTGTAGGTAGTGCTCTAGTGGGTTTAACATTTTTTGCATGATCTGTGTTTCTAAAAATTGGATTACTTTGCAAAAAATAAAACGTGGGTTAACTCCAGCCTATCCAATCTCTGCTTGTAACTATCCATTTTTATAAAATGACTCATTTGCCCATTAGTGCCATTTGCCTGGGGTATATGATGAATTTGTTTAAGTTAATATTTGAATGGGCCAACGTAGGTTTTCAAATCTTTTTTTCTGCAAGGTTGAGGAAAATGTTCTCTGATGAATCAGCGGTAACTATTTAGTCAACTGTTTGCCTCCCTTTGAAATTAAAACTAAATTTGAAAAATGCCAAACTGAAAATTGGCTGCAAAAATAAATGTGTAGGGCTTAGTGTGTTGCATATCATGATTTTTGAAGTTAAGATTGAGTACTTTTAGCCAAACTAATACTGTTGGTTTTTATAAATTTTGCATGTCACAAGAGTAGATTAAGTGACAGTAAAAAGGTACTGCACAAATACCTAGAAGTTGCTTTGAGAACGGTTTTTGCTAGTATATTTTCAGTTTTGCTGATGTATTATATACTTAGACATATTGTAAAGCCATTAACTGGCCACTGAAGTATGAAGAACATAGCCACGAACATGGTGACAGTGACTAATTTAGGCTCTAGAGTACCTTGGAGTGACTTGCTGGATGAAGGGACCTTCTTCGCTGTGAACATGACCAAATATGAACTCGGCTGGATATGCATCAAAAGCATGTGATTCAGAGAATAGAATTTTTTAGAAAAAAACAAATGTAAAATAACTTATTCCTGGTGTATTGTGCAGTTCTGTTACGGCTAATAGCTTTCTTAGGTTTCCTGACATTGCTGTAAATCTTTGTATGGTCTTTCTTTGCATGACAATGTATCATTTGGTGGTTTAAAATAAAAAGTTAAAATGATTCTGCTGTCTTTATTAAAACAAATGTACTGAAGATGCAATATACTGTCAAACAGTTATGCTAAAAGGTATGATTTTTGATTACATGCAAAATTAGTTAAGTACTTAGATGGGTTAGCAATATTTATTTCTGATGTGATGGTTAGTTCCAGCGGATGCTTGCTGTCGTAGCAAAGTCAGATACGAGGAGGCTAAACGACGTGACCCTCGATGGAAAAATATGTTTCAAATCAAATTATGTTAATGAGCTTCCTTTAAATAATGATTGCTATTTTTATGAAGCATGACAATCTTGTTATTTTACTAATGCAACCACAGTTGCATTTTCTTTAAGTACAGTAAAGTTGCACTGGTGCAGAACCACTTATGATGCATTTGACATGGAAGTCATTAGTACAAGATTGTAAACATTTTAAAATCTTTTTTAAAAATTGGTTTCATAGTTTATTGTTTAACATACAAAAATGGGTGGACAAGACCTATCCGCCCATCCACCCATTAAGCGCATTTTCACAATTTCTAATTGTCCTTAAGCTGACAAATACAGTGGCATTTGATTTGCCCTGCAGTTCCCCTCGGAATAAGCAACAGTAACAGTCTTCACAATTGACAACCCATATTCAAATACACAAGTGCTGTGATGATTGTTTTGAATCATGATGTGAAGGTGTTTGTATAATTACTTTTAAGTTGAGCAATATCAGTTAGCAGTGTTATGGCATGTGGCTAGAGCTCTCATTTTATAAATGTTTATACAATAATGACTTGGTATTCATTTTCAGGGTCTAAAGTCATTATCGCACTAGAAAATTGAACAGTATACAACAGTAAAGTGGGAATTTGATGCAAAAAAGTTCGATAATTTGAATTGAATTTTAATTAAGAAGAACAGATAATAGAGATAATTCACAAACCTTTGCATGAACATCTTACAAAAACATGGAATGCACTAGCCTGTGCCTGCGTAAGGAGCAGCTACAGCATCATTTTACTGAAATTCATAGTGCCAGGAGGCTGACACTGCGTATCATCTTTGGATTCAGGCTAGTGATTAGAAAGCTACCTAGCTTTACTTTTGATATCTGTTGTATTATTTGAACTTACTGGTGGGATTTCTATAATTGCACCAAATATCTGCAGATTTACAGAAATTATGGTTTGGGGAATGGGAGAACGAAAATGTAATAGCATGTGCCAGATCATTTGAAAATTGGTGTGGTACTGCATGATTTGTTGGATAGCAAATTAGTTATTAAAAGTTCATGGTCATACAAACTGATATTTAGCGTTCAAATGTGTTCAATTGTGGTTCACTCTTAAATTTAAATGCAGTGTCATACACTGATTCGTCACAGAACAGAAGGAGACCATTCAGCTCACCATGTCTGTGCAGGCTGTTGACATATCAAAAATGTTTGAATCTTTATGAATCTGGTTAATATATTAACTGGTTTGAAGAAGGTTTTCAGCACCAAAACACTGCAAATGTTGCTCCCAGAAAGTTGTTATATGTGCTCAGAATGGGTAGCGGGGGCAGCACGGTAGCATAGTGGTTAGCACAATTGCTTCACAGCTCCAGGGCCCCAGGTTCGATTCCGGCTTGGGTCACTGTCTGTGCGGAGTCTGCACATCCTCCCTGTGTGTGCGTGGGTTTCCTCCGGGTGCTCCGGTTTCCTCCCACAGTCCAAAGATGTTCAGGTTAAGTGGATTGGCCATGCTAAAGTGCCCCAAGTGTCCAAAATTGTCCTCGGTGTTGGGTGGGGTTACTGGGTTATGGGGATAGGGTGGAGATGTGGTCTTGGGTAGGGTGCTCTTTCCAAGAGCCGGTGCAGACCCGATGGGCCAAATTGCCTCCTGCACTGTAAATTCTATGAATGTATACTTTCAAAATGTAGACTAGCAAATTTCCTGTATTTCTTGTATATTGCCATGTAGCCAATTTATCAGAACATTTAGGTCAGGATTTTGTAGTTTTTCATCTAATATTTGATTTCTAATCACAACTGCCTGCTTCCTCATTTGTGCAGTCAACTTACTTAAATGAAGTTGTGCTTTGAATAAAAGAAGGAAGACTATCTGTGCACAGATCAAAAATGGAAATATCGGGTGAATTTTAAAATGTATTCCTTTATGGGGTGCAGGCGTTGTTGGCAAAGCCAACATTTGGTGCCCATCCCTAATTGCCCATGAACTGAAGGTTTGCTAAGCTTATTCAGAGAGAGAGGGCAGTTTAGAATCAAATACACTTTTGTGGATCTGGAGTCACGTGTAGGCCAGACAAGGTAAGAACAGATTTCTTTCTCAATGGGACATTAGTGAACCAGATGGGTTTTAATGACAATCAATGATAGTTTCATGATCACCAGTACTGAGATGAGCTTTGTGTTTCAGATTTATTAATTTCATTCAAATTCCACCAGCTGGCGTGATGGAATTTGAACCCATGTCCCCAGAGCATTAGCAAGGGCCTCTGAATTATTAGTCTCGTGCCATTACCATTATGCCCCCATTTCCCCATATGTAGTTGAAAATGTTAAATATTTAACGTGTGTACAAGTGGCACCTCGTTCAGATCAAATTTAGGAATACATGTAGTTTTGCAGCCCAGCACATACATTTCTGCATATTCAGTATTGTTTTGTATGATAGCTTTGTGAAATTATTTGATATTGAAAGCTAAAAGTGCAAAAGGTTATTGGATGTTGAAAATCTGAGTAAAAGCAAAATATGATGGAAATTTTCAACAGGTCTGACAGCATTTGTGGGGAGAAATAGAGGTCATTGACTGGACAAGAAGACCATTGACCTGAAATATTAATTCTCTTTCTTGACACAGTTGCTGTCTTATCTGTTGAATACTTCCATTGTGTTCTGGGAAGGAAACTTACCATTGCAACTCACAAATGAACTAGCAGCAGACATATCCTGACACTTTAAGGTTTATGTTGGAAGTAAAAAAGATTTGTATGTAGCTTAGTGGCAAAACATTGTGATATGGAAAGATATAAGGAAATGTTAATGTTCATTTATTGGGGACTTGGAGTGCACCTCCACTGCATCAGTTTGGTTTGTAGAGGTGGGAAGTAATGTGCACTTGAAAGGCATTTCCCTGCTCGCATTAGTATTTAATTCACACGCACAAACAATCTTAAATATTTGCTTCCAGAAATACTGCTATTTTGTCCTTCATGAACTGAGGCTGGATGATCACGTTTTTCAAAAAAACATACATATTTACATACAAGATTCCGGGGCTGGTTTAGCTCACTCGGCTAAATCGCTGGCTTTTAAAGCAGACCAAGCAGGCCAGCAGCACGGTTCGATTCCCGTACCAGCCTCCCCGGACAGGCGCCGGAATGTGGCGACTAGGGGCTTTTCACAGTAACTTCATTGAAGCCTACTCGTGACAAGCGATTTTCATTTCATGTTGTGATTACATTGAGTAACTGATAATACTCTAAAGATCATCCATGTTCTTCTGCATTTGGGATTGCATCACAATTTGCATGCCCAAGTCATTGTTGGATGGAAGGCATTATTAGAAACCGGGCTTGTCAGAAGCCTGTAAAAGAAATGTTCTGCTTCCAGCAACAGCTAAGAGTTCTTGGTACTTCTGGTACATCGTTAAAAGATGTAATTAGTGTGAGATTGGTCATTGCAAATTACACATACAGTTTATATGCCACACCATTCTATATTTTAAAAAAAAGTTTAAATAAAGTAGCACAAATTACCACTGGTTGTTTCTTGCCATGGAGCTGAGAATCTTTATCAACCTAACTTCAAGAAAATATATCTTCTGATATTAGGATGTTTACTTTCAGCATTTGGATCTTGTGGCTTTAAAGAGACATGCCAGAATACACACCAATTCGCCGCAGCAACTGATGCACCGCGAGTTATTTGATAAAGCTGCTGTGTTGATAAAACAGCATATCCTCCATCTGAGTAATTCCAATAGTGATTAAAAATATGTTCTTACTAACTTGCATTTGGAGCACCAGTTGACTGGCTTGGGTCTCCCCTGTACCATGAGACAGTGGGTGCACTACATAAAGAATAAAATGTTCTTGTTTCTACATTTGGCAAAGCTTCCAGCATGACCGACCAGTGGGTTCTGACCACATTTTGCTGTCTCCAATATTCCATTCTGTTTAAAATGTTTAGGTCGTTTTTGACAACTCTATTTAAAACTTAATTTCAGTAGCAGCTTGAATCAGTGCAAAGCCTATTTTAGCAGGTATGTTCAACATTGCAGCCACTTGAACTGTCAATTCTGCCTTCTGAACTCAACCAACTTAGTCCTGTTTATACTACATTTTCTTGTTTGTTCTGTTTGAATCTGATGTCCCTGAAAGATTGGAATGCGCTGTTTCTCCTACTGTTGCCCAGTTGGTGGCTAAATCCCACTTCAAAATCAGCATTTGTTAATAGCAACTTGACGTGTCAGTTGCATCTGAACTTTTAACTGGTCCTCAAAGTTTCAAAAATGCAATTACTTGCCCATGAAGGTAAAACGAATGGGCACCTTGCTCTCAAGAGTATTTCGTGAGAGTTATTTTTTGATCCTTCAAAGGATAACAACTGAAAAATGTTGATAGTGACGAAAAATATCTTACTAACTGGGGTGACGTGTGCCTCAATAGTTAGCTCTGCTGCCTCAGAGGCAGGGACCCAGGTTCATTTCCAGCCTTGGGTGACTGTGGATTTTACACATTCTCCCCGTGTCTGTGTGGGTTTCCTCCAGGTGCTCCTATTTCCTCCCACAATCCAAATATGTGTGGTTTACTTGGATCGGCCATGCTAAAACTTTTCCCTCAATGTCCAAGGGTTAGGTGGGGTTACGGGGAGGGGTGGGGGGAGCGGGCCTGGTTACAGTGCTCTTTCAGAGGGTTGGTGCAGACCCGATGGGCCTCATGGCCTTACTCTGCACAGGGAGTCTATGAATCATAATGTAATATCTTGAAATCTCCCGCACAATTTATTGAACTCCATTGATCAGCATTACTATTTCATTTTCCATTGATTACTCAACTTGCAAATAGGTGTAATGGACTCTTCTAAGCATTTAAGTGTTGAGTGGGGAGGTATGAAACCACACAAGATAAAAGTAATGATTGGATCACTGATCTGAAGACAACTGATATCAATGGTGCACTATTGGAACTGTGCAATGGGCTTCAGCATTCCAGGGCTAGTTAATGCAAAATTGGCAGAGGAGAGAATGAAGTATGAATGTGCCTTCAGCCCTGCCCACTCTTCCAATGCCACCTTTGTCCCTATGCCTGTACATGGAGAGAACCGTTTTCAGATGGAGCGACTGGCAACACTACTTGTGAAGCAGTATCCTGACATGTACTGCCTCCTTGCGACAGCAGAAAATTAGATTGGAGAATTTAAAATTATTGGCTGTAAAAATAGAACAATGAAAAGCTTTTTGGTGTTTGCCATAGACTACTTTCCATGGCAGACCACTGATGCAGTACACATTGTGAAGGTACCTGAAGCTTTGAACATTACTTTTGAACATCTTCAATTATTGAAAGTTGTGCTAACAGCTACTCGGATTAGACTGCTTCCTGGTGACACAGTAAGTCCGGAAATGTCATTTTATTTCTGCAGTTTTCAACTTGCACAATTTTGTGGAAGAACACAATTTATTGCAATATAATGTGGAGGCAGTAGCGTAGCGTGGGTTGACAGTGGTGTAGTTGCATTGTCCCTGGACTAGCATCCAGAGGCCCAGGGTAATGGTCTGGGGACCTGGGTTTGAATCCCATCATGGCAGATGGTGAAATTTGAATTTCATAATAATCTGTAATTTTAAAAACCCACCTTGTTCGCTGATGTCTTTAGGAAGGAAATAGGCCACCTTGGTCTGGCCTACATGTGATTCCCGATCCGCAGCAATGTGGTTGACTCTTAAATACCCCCAGAAATGGGCGGGCGAGCAAGCCACCCAATTCAAGGGCAATTAGAGATGGGAAATAAATGCCTCAGTCAGCAATGTCCACACCACCTGGATTAATTTTCTAAAAAATGTCGAATTGTAGAAGCAAACAATAATTGTTTCCTGTTTTTAAGTGGGTAAAATTACCATTTAATCTATTTGACATGACAAAGATAACATTTTCTGAAATACTATTCCTAATGTTTAATATACACTATTCAAGAATTTTAATTTGTTTATTTACTCTTCAAATTAACGACCGCCAACTCAGAAGATCAGAATGTAGACTCACTGGGCTACTGGAGCCAGAAAGAGTTTTCCAACAAAAGGAATATTGTTCACCTACTCGGACATTTCTCATTATGTCATTGCAATAAATATCTTTATGGGGTTGTCACGTAAATCATGCACTGTGGCATAAAAACTCAAATCTAAAGTTGCCATTAATTTTATTGGAACAAAACTTGTACATGAAGCAATACAGAATCATGGAATGGTTGCAACACAAAAGGCCAATCTTGTGTTCTGTATCCTTGCAAATATTTTCATATAATTATCCAATTCCCTTTTATAAACCCCGATTTAGGATTTAATATATTGTCATGTGTGCCAAGGTACAGTGAAAAGTATTGTTCTGCGTCCAGTCCAGACAGATCGTTCCATACATGAAAAGCCATAGGACATACATAAATACATAATGTACATATATAGGCACATAAATACATAATGTACAGATATAGGCAAAGGCATCGGATGAAGCATACGAGTGTAGTATAACTCAGTAGAGAAGATGTGCGATAAGATCAGTCCATAAGAGGGTCATTCAGGAGTCTGGCACAGTGGGGAAGCTGTTTTTGAACCTGTTACTACATGTTCTCAGATTTTTGTATCCTGTCTGATGGAAAAGGGAATAACCCGGGTGGGAGGGATCTTTGATAATGCTGCCCGCTTTCCCAAGGTAGGGGGAAGTGTAGATGGAGTCAATGAATGGGAGGTGGTTTTGCGTGGTGGACTGGGCTGTGTTCACGATTCTAGTTTTTTACGGTCTTGGGCCGAACAATTGCCAAATCAGGCTGTGATGCAGCCAGATAGGATGCTTTCTATGGTGCATCTGTAAAATTTGGTAAAAGTCAATGTGGAGATGCCAAATTTCCTTAGTTTCCTGAGGAAGTGTACGCACTGTTGTGCTTGGTCGTAGCGTTTACGTGAATGGACCAGGACAGATTGTTGGCCATATGCACACCTAGGAATTTGAAGCTGATTGAGCCTCTGCCATTTTTTGCCAGTGTTTTTAGAAAAGTTCACTATAGCTTCCTTGCTGTTGTACATACATATATATATATATATAAGCCCTAATCCTGCACATCAGATGGGCTGTTTTTTCAATCTACTCTGTGACATTTAACGATTGAAAATAGAGGAGTTACTCTATATAGGTATGACATCACCAGGCTAATTCACTGATGTCATGCATTCTCACTGGTAGAGACATAGATTGAACTGTGGGGAATAGAAGTGCTTCTGATTTACTGAAATGGCTTTTCTTACCCATGTGCCGATGATGATTTCGAAACTTGCACAAGCGATGTTGTGTTCTAAGTTTAAAGCTACAATTTGAGGTGTTAATCATTTCACCTCCCATGGATTTTTCCTGCAATTCATATTGGAGGATATTTTAAAAAACCTGCTGAGTGCCATCTGACTACTGGTCCAGTGGTGGAGAAAAATGGAACAAAGCACAGAAAACAGAAGATAAATAAAATAGCACAAGTAAATAAGACACAGCAATAATCAAGGCTATCTTTATACTAATTTTCTATAAATTGAAAAATAACAGCCATTTAAGCTATAATTTATTTTTGAAACTTGAGTTTGCACAATTCTTGAGATGTTTCCCACCCGTACACCTTTTCAGATTTAATGCAGATGCGACTGATATTGGTGACACGGTGGCGCAGTAGGTCCACCCTGCAGGCACACGGCGCCGAGGTCCCAGGTTCGATCCTGGCTCTGGGTCACTGTCCGTGTGTAGTTTAGGGGCTGTTTAGCTCAGGGCTAAATCGCTGGCTTTGAAAGCAGGCCAGCAGCACGGTTCAATTCCCGTAACAGTCTCCCCGAACAGACGCCGGAATGTGGCTACTAGGGGATTTTCACAGTAACTTCATTGAAGCCTACTCGTGACAATAAGTGATTTTCATTTCATTTCATAACTGGCTTCACTATTGCATTCACGTAAATTAACTCCGATATTTAAATCAAACATTTTAAACTTCCATGTTTTGGAACATTTCTGTAACTCTTAATTTAATTTCCATAACTTTTTTTAAACATATCACTGAATTTTAGTTTTTTTAAAAAACCAGACATTGACTGAAAAAAAATTATGTAATATCCTCAACTGTCCATGAAACAGGCCTATTTTCATTAATAGGTGATGCCATCCTGGACCAATGAGATTTTAACCACATTTTTAAGTCTCACCTCTTTGCATTGTGCTACTTTTCAAATCATGACAATATATGCACATAACTGCATCTTGCCCATCAATAACTTGATGCTTTCCTAGACTTCAGCACAACAGTCCATATGTTAAACTAGAATTAGTTTTTCTTTTCAAACCCGGTGAACAGGATTTTTTTTTGCATGACTATATTTATTCATACATTTTGATCGTACATTTAACAACTATGCTTAACTTATCACAACTTATTCCCAAACATGGCACACGTGTTTCTCAAACTGAACAATAAATTTGGTGAGGGGGCATGAATATCAAACTCCTGCAACTCATTACTTTTAGAACAAAATGTTTTTGTAACATTCATCAAACAGGATATTTGGTTGATTTGTGATTTCAATAAATTAAAGATTTTAATAAATTCAATCAAGTCACTACTGGATTTGTTTAATGTTCGCATGGTAGGAATTTAATGTGATAATTATGTAAGCATATTTAACTTTCACTGGGATAATTATAAAGAGAAACAGTCATTTTGCCCCCCCCCCCCCGGCACTAGAGGTAAAGTGGGGCGGCATGGTGGCACAGTGGTTAGCACTGCTGCCTCAGCTCCAGGGACCCGGGTTCAATTCCGGCCTCGGGTGACTGGAGTTTGCATTTTCACCCTGGTGTCTGCGTGAGTTTCCTCCGGGTGCTCCGGTTTCCTCCCACAGACCTACGATGGGCAGGTTAATTGGATTGACCATGATCAATTGCCCCTTAGTATTCAAAGGGTAGGTTAGGTGGAGTTACTTGTTAAGGAAATAGGTGGGGGCCTGACCTAGGTAAGGTATCCTTTGAGGGTTGGTCCAGACCCGATGGGCCGAATGGCCTCCTGCAATGTGATTCTATTCCGTGATAAATATACTTGCAGAATATTCATACTGCAAATTTAGCAGAAACACTTCATACATGCGCTTTAAAGTCCCCCCCCCCCCCCCCCCCCCCCCCACTATCTTTGTAGGTGAATAAGGGTATGCTAAATGGCAACCATTGCAGACATAGACTTTTTTCAGATGACTTGCAAAATAGGGTCAAAAGTAGCATGATCACGTGGCACTTCTTAATGGTGGAAATTCGTTCAAAAATATGAGACACCAGCTTCACTAATGGCAAATTAGGCTTTGGAATGAAATTCTATGGCAGAAAGTAGAAGGGAGAAATACAAGTTTATTGAAAGAATTTGATGCCTCACTTTTCAGCAATATTGAAATAATATCGGTCAAATAGTACAAATGTTTTTGTTTCTCTGACAACTTGGGTGCTGAATCCCAATTCTGTTTAAAATTCTTTCTGTAATACTGTGACCTGAATTATAACTATTTCTTGAGATCTATGCCATATTCCTTTGGCTATTCTGTCTTTCTTACTGTCTTTCCCGTGGTTGTACAAAAGTACTCACCTGTTTCATCAGTGTCGAATATCATTCTGTTGAATTGTCATGTTTTGCTTTCTCCATCTTATGATTCCGCACAATACAGCTAATCAGTCCACCTCCCTGATCTAATCAAGCCCATCTGTACTTAATTATTTGTTCCCTGTTGCTTGCAATCAGTTTTGATGCCTTCTGTCAACTTTGAAGGGTTTAATTCCAATTTTCCACTTAAAATTTCTGAATATTATAAATAACAATGGTCACTGCTACCTTGGTAGCCATATGTCAATGACCATAGACTTGGAGATCCTGCACAGTTCCAAGTGCACAATGTCCTTTGGGAAACAGCTCATTTGAATTTTCAGTACCACCTATAGACAGATAGGTCACATTTTACAAAGCAGCCTTTCTGACACATTTTGTGTGCGAAACCTGGATGATGTACCATTGAGACCTGAGAAAACCCGAGATGTACGATCAGTGCTACCTACGAAAGATCTGTTTGGCACCTTAATGCATCGTCATACACATCCAAGAATCACCCTGGAATCATGCGTTCTTAGCATGGAGGGGACCATTCTCTAATGACAACTGCAGTTGTCAGACCACTGTATCAGAATGCTAAACACTGCTGCTTGAGACTGGTGAAGACCATTGCGGCCAGTGGAAATATTTCAAAGGTACCCGGAAAGCCTACTCCAGGAAGATTGGCTTTATTGCAACAGCTTGGATGAGTGTGCAGGAAGAAAGCTCTAGAAGGCACACCACCACTGCTTATCAATCACAGATTTACCAACTGAATTACAAATGACCTACTGCACATGTTGATTTTGGATCTCTCCTCAACGCCCCCCCCCACACACGTTGTTACTCCCTTCACCATATACTCTCCTTTTATTTGCAATGACCACCTTATAGTAAAATCTTAGAGTGTCTTTAGCATTTCTCCCTCTTTCTATTTTTGTGTCTCTGTCTCTTTGTGGCAAGCATCCTCCTCACTCTGAGTGACATCCATTAGTAGCCACTGATGCCTGAAGTGTCTTGGAAAAACATGTTTGTTTCATCTGCTCTAGCCAATTTTTGACTCGTTTCAGAAACACTCCACCAATGCAAGCAGTATCTTCTAACTGTGGACTAATATGTATGACATTGCAAATATATGAATCTTCTGTTTGTTCCTGCTGTGCTTACTGAGAGTTCTTTTCATTTCAAATTCCTCACCATGTTCCTTATGAATGAACTTCCCATTTTAATTTATCATTGAATTGCATTCTTTCATTCTCTCTTCCCCTCGCCACTACCTTCCAGCCTCAAATGACTATAATTAAAGTGTTAAGTATATATTTGATGTTTTCATTATAAATATGGTTATAGTAATTTATAATGAAAATATGTAGCAGTGACCGAAAGCAAGAATTGAAAAGGAGGACTGAATTACATGTACCTTCCTTGGTCCTTAACTCTGCTTCATTTGAAGACTGCAAATGCTCCTTGTGTGAAATGTTATGGAAAATTGGCCTCAAAGCAAAGTTTAAAAAACAATAGTTCAGATTTTGAGAAGCAGGCTGCATCATGTGACCTCATGGTGTTTCTCTTTAAGCCACTTCCGCGCAGGTTGTACCTGAGCAATGATCGTAAAGGGATGGCTCAGGTTATACACTGCTCTTGCTCAGGAGCTAAATATTGCAACTCTTCCCCAAACTCTAGATTAATTGAGTATGGCTAATATTGTTCTTCATTTCAAGTCTTCTGTTCCAAGAAACAGGAATCTCTAATATTGCAGCAAATCAATTCCATATTAAAATGGTAATATTATCTAAATATAAATTTCAAGTATTTACGATATGAGGAAATGATGAGCATTTTATGTTCAAGAATGGAATGTTACTGAACTCTGCTGGCAGCTGTGAATAAAGGCACTACATAATGCAGTACAAAATCAGATCAGCGGGTCATGTGATGGACTAGTGAACAATATTGTTTGCTAATCCCATTTGGGGCATCAGTTGGAGTGCTGCAGTTTTTTTCCGCTATGAGGCAGGAATTGACGAGTGTCTGCTTAATATGAGCACTGGGCCTTGGGTGAGCACAATGTTACGGTCAACACTCGTGCCTTAAATGGTCCAAGGAATATCGTCTTGAAATCTGCACGTTTTGAAGTTTAGTGCTTTGAGCCTTGTAAAATGCATTTTAATGGATAAAACTTTGAATAGTCAATTTTGGGGTGGTAAGCTATAGGTGCACACAATTAAAGTTAATTATTACATTTTTTGGTTATAATAGCAAATTCCTTACAAATACCTCAAGTTGCTACTAATGCTTTAATTTCCCTTTTGAAATTCAATACTATAATACTCAATTTTAATTCTATCAGTTTGCTATTGATTCAATACCAGATACAAAGATCCGCTCAGATCATTAATGATTGAGTATGTCACCATTTACAGTGTGTTTCAGTCAATGTGAGATTAATGAGAGTCAAATAAATTTTATTCTACAAAGAATGCACTTTGAAATTCATATTGTGCTATATATGCACGCTGCACAAGTCTTAGAGATATCTGCTAATTTATTAGCCTGTTCCTGATTATAAAACTTATGACTGATGACAATTTACCGTAAATATTGCTTGGCCTCTAATAAATCTTTTCATACACAAAGCCACAATGTAAAATTTAGCAGTTAAGTATGATATCAATTATGTATGGTGAAATATCATTTTTGGATGACCACCTCAGATCTTTTTAATTTAGAAATTTATGTAAAACTCTTAAATTCTACCAAATTGATATTTTTCTCATTTTTGCTGCTTCACAGATGAGTTTAGATGTGCAGTTTTTACAGCCGCATGTTGGAACAATTGGATAATGTGACATATGATAGACAAATTAGATTTTGTTATGATAATTGGAGGTTGAAAGAGGGAATTTGGATATTGCCGAAGAATATGATGCGATCATTTATTTAACTTGGGTTTCAATTATCCAAGTGCTTGAATTGTGTCAGCCATATCAGTGACAAAAATATCAACCCAGTAGAGATGGCTTCATTAGAAAAGTAGTTAAGGGAACTGTAAACTGCTTTGTGAAATCTACGCAGTGGCTTTTTGTCCTACTGAGGACATGCTTTAAGTTACATTGAGTTAAGTATTGTAGAAATGTGGCTGATTATCAACTCTGTAGAGTGCTAGTCGACTCTTAACCTGTGTTGTCCATAGCCATGTGTTTAATGATTGCAATTGTAAATCGAACAGACTACTGTTAGTAAATGATATTCTCGCCATTGGAGAAATCTACTTTCCTGGTAAAAAGTGAATGAGAAATGAATACTAAGTTTTCTTTTCTGTTGACTTACAGACTTATCAGGTTGTGTCTTTTGAAAGTAATGGTATTGTTCTGCAACCAAAATACTGGATAGGTTTATGAGAAATTTAAAAAAATCTTTGAGACGAGGTAAACAATGCAGGAAAGCTGATCTGTGATAGAACCTATTGTGAAATATAAACTGTATTTGGTCTTGTTTTTTTCACCCTCCAGTGTATAGAGTGAAACCAGTGGCCTTATAGTAGGGTGTTAATTAACACACGTGCACTGTATTCCCAGTGGTTGAATATGGGCTGCTTCTGTTTAGGGATCTCGGAGTAATCTAAAAAGAGCTCGAGTTCAAATCAACTAATGCTAATTGTGCTTTTACTGTGCATTTCAGCTCTTTTCTCTGATGGAATTAAAGCCACCAATTTCTCGGGCAAAGATGATCCTTATTACTAAAGCTGCCATCAAAGCTATAAAGGTAGGAAAATAACATTTTGCTTAATTTTATTCCTGATTTTAATTTTTGAATTAGTTTTGTAATTGCTCCTTCCTTCTGAGTGTCTCTTTCTGATGATATAGATTAGGAGCACTGAATAGTACATGCTTGATGTTCTGCCCTTTTCCTCAAATAAGCATTCAACAAGAAGGATAGTATCTTTTCTGAGGAGTGTAATTTTTTTATTACATTCCACTCTGAACTTGTGGATGAGTTAAAGAAACTGAAGTTTGCAACCATAGCCCAACAAGCGTAATTCAGGGATCCATGTTTAAACCTTTTATTAACATGCTTTTTAATTTACATTCATAACTAATTAGCAGATAATATCAAATCAGGCCTTGGGTAGGGGCAATTGAAAATGAAGAGACGGCCAAAAATTTAGAAAATGAACGAGACACAAGTGATTGAATCAGCATGCACAGGAAGAAAAGGTGTTTATCGCCAATCCCAAATTAAAAGGCACAAGTCAGAAGTATGATGGCATATTCTCCACTTGCCTGGATGAGTGCAGCTCCAACAGCATTGAAGAAGTTTGACACTATCCAGGACAAAACAGCCCACTCAACTGGTACTGGCCCCATTCAATGCCTTAAACATTTGCTTTGTCCACCGCTGGTATTTCCACACATCCTGCGCCACTGGCAAACACCATGTGCAAGATGCACGGCAGCAACTCGCCAAGCTACGTTCAATAGCACCGTCCAATTACATGATCTCTACCACCTAGGACAATGGCAGCCAATGCATGTGCACATCACCACCTGCAAGTCTTGAAAAATGATGCAGTGCTTTAAACATTCCATGACACAGTGTCAAAGCTGAAATTTAAAATGTTTCCTAAACCTCGATAAAACTGCAGCAGGTTCATGAGCTGGTAACAAAAAAGCACCTTGGAAACTAATCGGAATTTTTTTGAGGTGATTAATCTTGCTTAAAACCAGAGCTTGCATTAGTGATCCAGTGGGTCACTACCCAATTATTGCATCAACATCATATGGATCTCTGAGGAAGACCACTAGATGATTTATAAGATGATCAGGGGAATAGATAGAGTAGACAGTCAGAGACTTTTTCCCCGGGTGGAACAAACCATTACAAGGGGACATAAATTTAAGGTGAACGGTGGAAGATATAGGGGGGGGTGTCAGAGGTAGGTTCATAAGACAAATGTCTGACCTGTAGCCTCACTTCCAGACCAATGTAGTTTACTGTATGAGGCTTATACAGGTGTCAGAAGGAAACCACAGAACTTTGCAGATCTTGCATCTC
The DNA here is from genome assembly GCF_902713615.1 of Scyliorhinus canicula. Classification (NCBI taxonomy): domain Eukaryota; kingdom Metazoa; phylum Chordata; class Chondrichthyes; order Carcharhiniformes; family Scyliorhinidae; genus Scyliorhinus; species Scyliorhinus canicula. The sequence goes on from NC_052152.1 coordinate 84,441,354, forward strand.
ATATTTTTCTCAGCAAATATTCAAATAATGAAAGGCTTGACACTTTTAATATCTACAAGCAAGAAACTACTGACCATGTAGTAGGAAAAATGCACAATCAAGCATAACCCCACAAAAAAACGAGTGCTAGAAATCTAAAATAAAAACACAATGCTGGAAATAGCAGTTCAGTCAGCATCTGTGGAGAGCAAAGCCTTCAGGTCAGTGACCTGTGGTCCAAACTCATGACCCTGGGCCATTAGCTCTCTTTCTATTGCTTCAGTTGAGACAGCATCTGAGTATTTCTAGAATTTTCTGCTTTGGCCCATATCACAAAGTTCATCAGGGAGACAATCTTTCTCATTATCTGGTAACAAGGAAACTTCATCAAATTGCAGTGTAGTCAGTGATGATAGTGGGGAGAATATGGGTTTAGAAGCTCACCGTTGTCACATCTGACCTTGAGGTCTGAACAGTCTAGCTTCAACTGAGACAGTGGCCAAGTTTGCGCTTCGAGTCGAAGACAATGACTTTTCCTTCAAATTGCTTAATTAGAGGAAATTGTGGCTCAACCGGAATTGGATGTCAGATAGTGATCTGGCAACTTGGGACTGGACAACCATGAGGTGCTGTGGGCCATAAGCAGCGGCAGAAATGTACTCAACCAGATTCCCGCCAACACAGATAGTAGAGGGGTCAAGGAACTTGATCAAATTACTTCCCTTTCTGTGGTCCCTGGCCTTTGGTACCAAGGTTCCTTTCCGTAGTATAAGTTGCCCATATGCTGCTTTCCCCTTTGAGGGGGAAATCTGACTGGTGGTGATTTATCCAGAGCATCACCACACCTCAGGCGAGTGGAAAGGTTGAGAAGGAGGCCTTCATGAATTACCTCAGCCAGTACAGGAATTGAACCCTCACTGCTGGCCTCGTTCTGCAACACGAACCAGCTGTCTAGCCAATTGAGATGAACAGGTCCTCAGTATATCAAGTGTACAAAAGACTTGTATGAAGTAATATAATCACTTCAGTTTAATATGCATGCATTCACTATTTGTTAGAAGCCCCATGTGCCCTTCTTGCTTGTGGGTGTCTGCTTTCAAGATACTTAAGTTTGACCAAACATGTTAAGGTATGGGGTAGTAGCTGAAGAGGCGTCGAAGGCTTTGCTTCCAAAGGTAGATAAGAAACTTTAGTCATGCATCTTCCTAATGTACAGCTCCAAAGCTGGCTGTTATTGGGTAGGTGGGGTGGGGAAGGGACAGGTTCCAGCTTGAAATAACATTTTTGTTACACCATTGTACTTCAAGCATAAATGTAGGGCACGATGTGCCTGAATGGGAACAGAGTTCCACAGCGCTAGGTATTTCCCAGCGCTTGGAAAAACACCACGTTATTGAATGGCCACTCAGGTAGATTGGGGCCCTCACTGGGGAACCCGTGGCCGAGGCCGCACTTAGTCCCGTTTCTGCACTGAGGAGCTCTGCTTCAAGGAACTGAGTGCAGAGAGAGATTGAATGGTGTTCTGATCTCTTGACCACCCCAACGCGAGGCCTGAACCCTGCCCACCCCAGGACCTAATTCACATAAAATGGACAGCCCTGGGCCCAATCTCCGCCTTCATAAAACGCCAGTTTGCCACCTTGGCAGTCAACACTAAATGCCTTCTGAAGTGGCCTCCCAAGCCATTCAGTTGTATCAAAGTGCTAAAACGTCTCAAAAGAATGAAACTGGGCAAATCACCCGGCAACAAACTAGGCATTGGAATTGACGACGGTGGGGTATGGCATGGTGGTGCAGTAATTTGATCTTGGCCCCGGGTCACTGTCCTTGTGGAGTTTGCACGTTCTCCCTGTGTCTGCGTGGGTCTCACCCCACAACCAAAAGGTGTGCAATAGGTGGATTGGCCCCGCTAAATTGCCGCTTAACTGGAAACATTTTTTAAAAAGGAATTGACCACGGCAAAGTTAACTCTGTCGGCCATGCAAAGCCCTCCTAACTAACATCTGGAAGCTTGTGCTAAAATTGGGAGAACTGTCTCAAGCAACAGCCTGACATAGTCATACTCATGGGATCATAGCTTACAGGCATTGCCCGAGGCACCCCATCACCCTCCCTGGGTATGTCCTGTCCAACCAGCAGGATAGAGCCAGCAGAAGTGGCAGTACAGTGGGATACAGTCAGGAGGGAGTTCTCTGGGAGTCCTTAACATCAACTCCGGGCCCCATGAAGTTTGCATTATCAGGTCAAACATAGGCAAGGAAACCCCTTGCTGATTACCACATGTTGTTACATCCTTCAGCTGATAAATCAGTACTCCTCCATAGTGAATACCACTTGGAGGAAGCATTGAGTGTAGCAATGGCAGAGAATGTGCTCTGCGTGGGGGACCTCCATGTCAAGCACCAAAAGTGGCTTGGTGTCACCACTACTGACTGAGCTAGCCGAGTCCTAAAGGACATAGCTGATGGTGAGTCTGCAGTATGTGATGAGAGAACCAACAAGAAGGAAAACATACTTGACCTCATCCTCACCAACCTGGCTTACGAAGATGTATCTGACTACCACATAGTCTTTGTGGAGACAAAGTCCCATCTTCACATTGAGGATACCTTCCATCGTACTGTGTGGCACTACTACTGTGCTATGCGATAAATCTCAAAAAGATCTGGCAACTGGACAGCCAAGAGGCACTGTGTGCCATTGGCAGCAGCAGAATTGTACTCGACTAGGAGTAATAAAGAAAGTCTGGGGACTGAGCAACATAGAGAGATTTTAGGTCTGATTGCCAAAAGCCTGGTCTAAGAGGTAGGCTTTAAGAAGTGTCTTAAAAGGTGTGTATTAGAGAGGCGGTGAAGTGTAGTGAGGGAATTCCAGAGGTTCAGGTCTAGGAAGCTGGAGGCATGGTCACCACTGGTGGAAAATTATAATTGGGAATACACAAGATGTAAAGGAGTGCAGATAACTTTGGAAGGTTATGGAGGTTGGAGTAGAATACAGAGATAGGAGTGTGGGATGGGGGGGGGGGGGGGGGGGGGGGGGGGGGGGGTGATAACGTGAGGGATGGTAAGGCCAAATGGGGGATTTGAAAAGAAGGATGAAAATGTTAGAATCCAGATTTTGCATAACTGAGAGCCAGTGTAAATTAGCGAGCACAGGCGTGGCACGGGAATGGGGCTTCCTGTGAATTAAGACACGAGCAACTGAGTTTGGGACAATGTCGAGTTTTCGGAGGATAAAATGCGCTAGACCAGCCAGGAGTGCCTTGGAATAGTAGAGTATAAATGTAGTAATGTTATGGATGAAGATTTCCGTAACGAGCAAAGTTGAGTGATGTTAGGAGGATGGAGGTCTTGGAGATAACAAGAATAAGAGGTCGGAGGCTCATCTCAGACTTCCTTACTCAGACTTTTTCCAGGAATTTGTAGTTTGGGAATGAGTTTGGAATGGAGATTGAAGTAAATGGCTTCTATCTTCCCAATATTTAATTCACAGAAATTTCTGCTTATTCTGTACTAGATGACAATTTAGTCTGATAATTCAGCAACTGTGGAGGAGTCAAGAGAGGCGCTGGTGAGGTAGACCTGGGTGTTGTGAGCATATGTGTGAAAGCTGCGATATTTCTCTGGACGCTGTCACCAAATGACACCATGAGAAGGGGGCTGGGAGGGTGCCTAGGATTGATTCTTGGGGACACACTAAAGTTAATGGTCTTGGGGCATGAAGAGAAGCTATTGCAAGTGATTCTCTGGTTATGATTAGACAGATAAGAAAGGAACTATGTGAGGGCAGCCCCACCCAGCTACACAACAATGGATAGGTGTTTTGAGGATGATGGTGTGGCCAGCTGTTTCAAAGGCTACAGACAGGGTGAAGGGGGGGGGGGCAGTCTACCGTTGTCTTGTGGGATATCAATAAGAAATCTTACACCAGGTTAAAGTCCAACATGTTTGTTTCAAACACTAGCTTTCAGAGCACTGCTCCTTCCTCAGGTGAATGGTTCCTCAGATTCACCTGAGGAAGGAGCGGTGCTCCGAAAGCTAGTGTTTGAAACAAACATGTTGGACTTTAACCTGGTGTTGTAAGACTTACTGTGCTCGCCTCAGTCCAACGCCGGCATCTCCACATCATTGTGGGAGATCAAGATAAGAACTGTTTTAGAACTATGGCAGGGACATAAATCTAATTGCCGGGATTCAAACATGGGGTTCCAGGAAGGATGACTTGGGTGGTGAAAAACTTTGGAGAGAAAAGGGAGGTTGGAGATGGGAAAGTAGTTTGCAAGGATGGAGGGTTCAAGGTTTGGTTGTTTAAGGATAGAGGGGCAGCACCTGAAGAGAGAGAACAGTTTGCAGTATCAGATAATACGGGGGCTAGGAGGGGAAGTTGAGTATCAGTTTCAGCTAATAGGATCAAGGGTGCAGGAGATGGGGGTCTTGTGGTCAGAATGAGCTCTTAGAATGTATGAGGGGAGCTGTGATTGAAACTAGATAAAGATGTGAGTTCAGAGCTGGGGCTGTGGTGAGAATTAACGGCCAGGTGGGGTAGTGAACATTATCGGATCATACTCTTGCATGTAAAACTGCTCACTTCTCCAGCGTAACCTTGGAATGCAGAAATAATCCTTGCTTTCTTTTCTCAATTGCAAACAGTCTTCTCAAATCCCTCCTCTGTCCCCTCTCAAATGCAAAGGGCTCATAAGCTACCTTGTCATCAACATGCAGACAATCCATTCAACTGCATCTGCTAAATCCCTCCTTTCAACCATATCTGGCATTGGATGGCCAAACCAGTTATGCACCATATCCTTTCCGATTTTTGTCCCTTGAACAGAGGTGACTGGAGATGAGGACTGTATGAGAGACAGCAACCGAGGTGGGGAAGACCACAAAGGTAGGGGTGAGGGCAGAATTTAGGAAATTAGTAAATGCAGAAATTTTGTGGTGAATGGAGGGAAAAAGACTAGATAATTGGGATTTTGAAAGTGCAGTTATCAGTGAATTGGGGAATAACTTTTTCCAGGTAGTGATTAAGAAGGAGATAGGATTGGGCTAAAGAGGGTATAGGATTCTCTCCTTTTTCAATATATTTGGGAGTTCCCAAGTTATTTTACCCAGTGTCTGAATACATTTCTGCTCCAAATAATTGACGCTCCCACACACAGCTATACATTGGGGAATAAAAAGGGAAATGGATAAATTCAAGTTGAAATGGAAAGTTTACGAAAATGTCAGGTTCTGCCAATTTATTCTGTTTGAATAATAATAATCGCTAATAATCACAAGTAGGCTTCAATGAAGTTACTGTGAAAAGCCCCTCGTCGCCACATTCCGGCGCCTGTTCGGGGAAGCCGGTACGGGAATTTAACTGCTGGCATTGTTCTGCCTTACAAGCCAGCTATTTAGCCCACTGTGCTAAACCAGCCCTAATTAGGACTCGGATTGTTTTCTCTATTGAAAGAAGAATGCAAGATAAAAGAATGCATATTTTACAACGATGAGGCTAAAGCAATTGAAAATTTCACTCAGCAAATCTTATACCCAGAATAATTCAAACATTCTTTGTATATATTCAATGCCTTTGTCAGACCATTGTTTTACATTGCTTAGTAATTTCAACTGATGTGAGTGAAAATCTTAAGTCTTAATGAATTGCTGTACGATAATTCTTGTCATTTTTCAGCTTTACAAGCATGTTGTGCAGATTGTAGAGAAGTTTATCAAAAAGGTGAGAACATTCTTCAATTGTTTTTCCTACAAATAGGATAATTAATTGGTACTAACACATTTACTTTTTTTTCATAAGTCTGCTTGGATAATTAATGATGGCACCATTTTGAATATTAATCCTGCAGTGCAAACCAGAGTTTAAAGTTCCTGGATTGTATGTTGTCGACTCAATTGTTCGTCAATCACGTCATCAATTTGGAGCAGAGAAGGATGTCTTTGGGCCACGGTTCAGTAAAAATATTACTGCGACATTCCAGTATTTATATAAGTGTCCATCTGATGAGAAGGTAAGAACGTTGGAACAGGCAGTAGATAGTTTTCATTTTGCAATGCGGGTTGATGATACTCGAGTGTATTTTCCTTTGGAAAGATTTTTATCAGCTAGATTTATTTTTCCGATTTATTCTCCATTGCTGTCAAGATTTCAGTGACATGGTGTTTGGGTAAAACTTTCATGCCTTGTCGATTGGAGCCATGAATACAGTGGTGCAGCCAGAGATTTGTTTTCCAAATTTGGGTTGTGACTTAACAGACTAGTTTATGTTGGATAAAACTAGAATGATGTACCATTGGTTACAAGTCTTTCCACAGGTGGGCAAATAGTGATGATAAATCAAGAATCTAAGGTGTATTGGCAAAAGTATTGGAATAAAAATGTTTCTTCAAATATTTCAAATGACATTCAAGATTCTTAACTGTGTTGGAATTAGCACCATTAGCAATGTTTTTTAAATTGGAAACAGTACCACCAGGAATTTGGTACTCCAAAATGTTCCAGCGTTTGCACCCAGTATTAATGCAAATTACAGAATCAGAAATTACAAACTTAGCAGATAGAGGAAGTTCTAAGTTAGCACAATACGGTGGGTGAGGCAATGAGTGCCCACATTGCCACCTTATGGAAAGAATAGAGCACCACGTAGTTACATTATGTTGCTTGTAACTAAGTGCATCTGTCTGACAAATCACAATTTGTTCATGTTTAATAGAGCAAGATAGTTCGCGTATTGAACCTGTGGCAAAAGAATTGTGTTTTCAAGATTGAAGTTATACAGCCATTATTAGATATGGCAACTGCAAGTTCTCCGCCACCTGCACTGGAAAATACGGATAATAATAATGCAAGTAAGTATGTTTTCTGTTAGGCTTTATTAAAAAAAAAAGTAATACAATGCAGATAGCAGTTGATTGGAGCATGAACTATTAATGTCATAACAGATTTGTTGTTTGACTATCCTGCAAGTTGTGTCTAATGCTTGAATCGGCCAGCCTCATTATAAAGAGCTTTATCAACAGAGTGATTAGATATGAAACCCTTTAAGATTTGAAGTTTGGCGTACAGCAGTTGGCAACACTTTTAAACCTGCCACGAGAATAGTGGTCATCCACATTCGTACATGGAATAGATTTAGTGAATGACACCAAATGCATATTTTGTAAAGTGAAGAAAAGTATACTGTAAGTCAAGCTAATTCAGCATTTTATGCTATACAGTCGTTTGTATAATATAAAAGTAACATATGAGCGGCATGCTGGCACAGTGGTAAGCACTGCTGCCTCAGGGTGCGAGGACCCCGGGTCACTGTCCGTGTGGAGTCGCACATTCTCCCCATGTCGCTTGGGTCTCGCCTCCACAGCCCAAAGATATGCAGGGTAGGTGCATTGGCTGCACTAAATTACCCCTTAATTGGAAAAATAAAAAAATTGGGTACTCTAAATTTATTTTTAAAAAGTAACATGTTTAATGTTTTCCAATAGTTTACCTATTTTCAGAGATTGTAAATTAACAGGTTAATAGATGTAATATTTACTGAATAGTTAAAAAAAACATTTGTAGTCATATAAGTATTGTAATTCCACGTTTGATATCCAGTGTTGGTATTAAGTAGTTCCAATCATGTATAGGATGGAAGGGCAAAATACTGGGAATGATGGAGATCAGAAATAAAAACGGAAAATGCTGGAAATATTAACTGGTAAAGGGGGAAACGGTGTTAACATTTTTCCAGGTCAAATACCTTTATTACAACTATAGAAACATAGAAAATAGGTGCAGGAGAAGGCCATTCGACCCTTTGAGCCTGCTCCGCCATTCATTCTGATCATGGCTGATCATCCAACATGATAGCCTAGTTCCGTCCTCCCCATATCCTTTGATCCCTTTGCCTCAAGTGCTATTTTTCACTGCTTCCTGAAATCATTCAAGGTTTTGGCCACAACTACTTTTCACAGGCTCACCACTCTCTTGGTGAAGAAATTTCTCCTTAGCTTTGTCTCAAATGGTCTACCCCGTATCCTCACTGTTCCCCTGGTTCTGGACACCCCCACCATCGGGAACATCCTTCTTGCACCTGCTCTGCCTCGTCTTGTTAGAATTTTGTAGGTTTTTCTGGACAGCACGGTGGCACAGTGGTTAGCGCTGCTGCCTCTTGGCTCTGAGGACACTGGTTCCATCCCGGCCCTGGGTCACTGTCCATGTGGAGTTTGCACACTCTCTCCATGTCTGCGTGGGTCTCACCCCCACAACCCGAAGATATGCAGAGTAGGTGGATTGGCCATGCTAAATTGCCCCTTGATTGGAAAAAAATAATTGGGTACTCTAAATTTAAAAAAAAAAAATAATTTTCTAAGTTTCTATGAGATCCCCCTCATTCTTCTGAACTCCAGTGAATATAATCCTGTCCGACTCAATCTCTCATCATACGTCCGTCCTGCCACCCCAGGAATCAGTCTGGTAAACCTTTGTTGCACTCCATCGAGAGCTCGAACATCCTTCCCAGATAAGAAGACTAAAACTGCACACAACATTCCAGGTGGGGCCTCACCAAGGTCCTATATAATTGCAGCACGACATCCCTGTACTCTAATCCTCTCGCTTTGACGGCCAACGTACTGTTCACCTTCTTTACCGCCTGTTGCACCTTACATGCTTTCCTTCAGTGACTGGTGTACGAGGACACCCAGGTCTTGTTGCACATTCCACTCTCTTAATTTATACCAATTCAGATAATATTTTGCCATCCTGTTTTTGCTACCAAAGTCGATGACCTCACATTTATCCACATTATATTGCATTTATTATGCATTTTCCCACTCAACCAGCTTGTCCAAATCATACTGAAGGATCTCTGCATCCTCGCCCTCAGCTCACCCTCCCGCCCAACTTTGTGTCATCTGCAAGTTTGGAGATATTACATTTCATTCCCTCATCCAATTCGTTAACATGTATTGTAAATAGCTAGGTACCAGCACTAATCCCTGCAGTACCCCACTAGTCACTGCCTACCATTTGGAAGAAGACTCGTTAATTCCTACTCTTTATTCCTTGTCTGCCAACCAGTTTTCTATCCATCTCAGTACACTACCCCTAATCCCATGCGTTTACTTTTACACAATATTCTCTTATGTGGGACCTTGTCGAAAGCCTTCTGAAAGTCCAAATAAACCACATCCACTGGTTCCTGTCAACTTCACTAATTACATCCTCCAAGAATTCCAGTAGCTTTGTCGAGCATGATTTTCCTTTCGTAAATCCATGCTGACTCTGACCCTGCCACAGTTTTCCAAGTGCTCCACTATAAGACTTTTATAATGGATTCAAGAATATTCCCCACTACAGACATCAGGCTTGATGGTCTGTAATTCCCTGTTTTCTCTCTACCTGCCCTTTTACATAGTGGTGTTACATTAGTTACCTCGAATCTGGAGGAACTGTTCCAGAGTCTATTGAATCTTGAAAGGTGACCACCAATGCATCACTATTTCTTGAATCACTTCCTTAAGTGGGGAGGTGGTGATGTAGTAGTATTGTCAATGGAATAGTAAACCAGAGACCCAGAGTAATGCTCTGGGGATCCACGTTCAAATCCCACGTGGCAGATAGTGAAATTTGAATTCAATAAAAATCTGGAATGAAAAGTCTAATGATGACCATGAAACCATTGCCGATTGTCGCAAAAACCCATCTGGTTCACTAATGTCCTTCAGGGATGGAAGTCTGCCATCCTTACCTGGTCTCACCTACATGTGACTCCAAACCAGAGAGCAATCTGGTTGACTCTTAACTGTCCCCCACTGAAATGGCCCAGCAAGCTAGCCAGTTTAAGGGCAATTAGAGATGGGCAACAAATGCTGGCCCAGCCAGCGACTCCATTACCCAGGAACGAATAAAAAAAATGTAGGTTATCAGGCCCTGGGGATTTAGCAGCCTTTAATCCCATCAATTTCCCCAATGCCATTTCTCTACTAGTATTGATCTCCTTCAGTTCCTCCCTCTCACTAAACCTGTGTTCACTAAAATTTCTGGAATCTTATTTGTGAAGACAGAACCAAAGTATGTATTTAGTTCTCAGCTATTTCTGTGTGCCTTGTTACAAACTCCCCTCTTTCTGACTGTAAAGGACCTACATTTGTCTTCACCAATCTTTTTCTCTTCACGTACCAATAGGAACTTTTACAATCAGTTTGTCTGTTCCCTGCAAGCTTTCTCTCGTACTCTACTTTCGTTATCTTAATCAATCCTCCATTGCTGAATTCTAACCTGCTCTCAGTCCTCCGACCTGTTGTTTTTCTTGGCCAATTTGTATGCTTGTTCCTTGGATCGAATACAATCTCTTAATTTCCTTTGTAAGCCGTGGTTTGGCCGCCTTTCCCATTTTACCTTTGTGCCAGACAGGAATAAACAATTGATACTGTTCCCCATGTGCTCCTTGAATGTTTCCCGTTGCCTATCCACACTCCATCTTGATGAAAAATTTGAATGCTCATCCCCAAGGGGTCTCACACAACCAGATTGCCAATGATTCCATTCTCTTTTTAAAATCTTTTTATTGGCATATGATTCCATTCTCATTTCACAGTACCCAGTCTAGGATGGACTGTTGTCGAGTTGGTTCCTCAACATATTGGTCCAGAAAACCATCCTGGATACATTCCATGAATTTCTCTTCTATGGTATTGTGACTAATTTGATTTGTCCAATCCATAAGCAGATTAGAATCACCCATATTTACAGAAGTTTGTTTATTGCATGCACCTCTAATTTCCTGTTTAATGCCATTCCCAACATCACCACTGCAGTTTATATCCAATGCCCACTAACGTTTTTTGCCCTTTGATGTTTCTCAGTTCGACCTGTACAGATTCCACATTGTCAGAACTAATATCCTTCCTCACTATTGCATTAATTTCCTCTTTAACCAGCAATGCAACTCCACCACCTTTTTCTTTTTAACCTGTTCTTCCTAAATACTGAATACCGCTGGATGTTCAGTTCCCATCTCTGGTCACCCTGCAGCCATGTCTCTGTAATCCCGATTGTATCGTACCCATTTACATCTATTAGTGCGATTAGTTTATCCACTTTATTGCGGATGTTCCATGTGTTAATGGCAAAAAGCCTTCAGGCATGTCTTTTTAACATTGTGTCCTGCTCCCAATATTTTTCACTGTGGTCCTGTTTGAATCTGGCTCTTTGTTTCTCTGCATATCAATTTTCTTATTCCCCTTTCTTATTCCACTTTCTGTCTTTTGTTTTTGTCCTTGATTCCCCCTCTTCTGACTCCTTGCATACATTCCCACCCCCCTGCCTTTTTAGTTCAAAACATCCCCAAACACTCTAACAAAGACTCCCTCAGGACATCAGTCCTGGTCCTGCCGCGTTGTACCATGTTGAGTTTGTACTGGTCCTATCTCCTCCAGAACCAGTCCTAATACCACGGGAATCTGAAACTCTTCCCCCTCACACCATCTCTTCAGTCACTTATTCATCCGATGCATCCTGTCATTTCTACCCTGACTAGCACGTGTCACGTTTTAATAATCCTGAGATCACTACCTTTAAGGTCTGGCTTCTCAACTTTTCTTCCAAACCCCCTATATTCTGCTTTTAGGACCTCACCCCTTTTTATTTTAAACCTATGAAATTTGTTCCAATGTGTACCATGGCCACTGGCTGTTCACCCCCTCCCCAGAATGTTCTGTACCAGCTCTGAGACATCCTTGAACCTAGCACCAGGGAGGCAATATCATCTTGGAGGCTCGTTTGCGGCGAGGAATCCCCTAAAACTATTGCATTCACACACTTTTTGTTCCAGCAGAACCAATCCTGGTGCAATGAATGTGCCTGCTGCTGCTTTCCCCTGAGAGGTAATTCCTCTAAGCAGTAACGAAAGCGGTATATCTGTTTTGCAGGGGAATGGCCACAGGAGATTCCTGCACTGCCTGCTTTGCTCTCTTGCTCTGCCTGGTGGCCATCCATTCCCTGCCTGCCGCTGGAGTCTGAGCCTGTGGTGTGACCACCTCTCTATATGGACTATCCATGACACTCTTTGCCTCGCAGATAGTCCATAGTGTCCCAGCCGACACTCCAGCTCTGAACCCGGGTTTCCAGGAGTTGCAGCTGGCGACACGTCCTGCACACATGCTGGCCCCAGGCGCAGGCAATGTTCCCAGCTTTCCACATGGAGCAAGCAGAGCAAACCACAGCTTTGAGCTCGCCTGGCATGACTTACCCCTTTCAAATAAACTTTTGGGAAATGCTTGATTGTAGATTATATCCATTTCTCTTATGGCCCTTCTTTCCTGGTCCTCAATTATAGCCCTTGCAGATTAAAAACTATAAAAAGTATTTTCAGGGGAGGCACGTGACACAGTGGCTAGTGCTGCTGCCTCACGGCGCTGAGGACCCTGGTTCAATCCTGGCCCCAGGTCACTGTCTGTGTGCAGTTTGCACATTCTCCCCGTGTCTGCATGGGTTTCACTCCCACAACCCAAAGATGTGCAGGTTAGGTGGATTGGCCATGCTAAATTGGCCCTTAATTGGGAAAAAAATGGGTACTCTAAATTTATAAAAATAAGTATTTTCAAACTAAAAATGATAATGGTAGTAAAGACGTACCAACTGTACCCACTACTTGCCAATCAGCTCTCTACCTTGTAGCTTCAACTGCTGCAGCAGGGCAAGATCACTCACTGAAAATTCAAAAAGTTACAATGCAAGGAGAAAAAGCACTTCTTCCCACTCTGCACAAAATTCTCATTCTGTTTCAAATTCCAGATACCCACACTCACTCTGGCTGTGTCCCACTCACGATGAGTGATATAATATAGGGACAAGGAAACTGAATTGTATTCCCCAACCCCTTCCCCAATAGCTCAGCAGGATAGTCTTTTATTATTTTAGCGTGCCCATTCCCCATCTCTTACGGTGGAGTTCAATCAGGGCTGGTTACCTTTGGTAATTTAGCCTGATGATATTTATTCAATTTCTGAATCTTGCCCTTATGCTGGCAAACTATAGGATTATGGGACTAACCCACCTAGTCATGTTCATAACTAGATAACTGGGTGTTCACACTAACACAAATCCTGCAGTTGTTAAATAATTAGGATTGAGAACTCTGCCATGTTCCTTTTTCTTAACTAACTTGACAATGTTGAGGCTGTTTAGAATCAGCTAACACAGAATACGGGTTGAACCTGGTTCTGTGTAACTGCTCAGGCCTTAAAGAGCTGAACCAATGGGAGAAATGAATCGATATTTGAATGTAAGATTTTTTTGCATTCTCTGCAAGAGCAAGATTTTCGGAAAAGCTCACACTATTTTAGTCTGCTTCCTTCTCACCAATGATATTAACCGAATGCTGCAGATGAATATGATTCAGGCATATTTAAGTGTGTGTTTTCATCTTTTCTAGGTCCCCCTGTTGCTCCCCCGACAGCTGCACAAATTCCCCAAATTACTTCTGATTCTTTGTCTGCAATACAACAACAACTACCCAACTCGGATGCATTTGTAGCCGTAGCTCAGCTTTTCCAATCAACGCAAGGAGCACAGGTAAATTAAATTAGTATGTAATGTTTACATTCTGAGTAATATGGCATTACTGCGTTTGGATCATTACATTATTAAACCTAAGGTAGGTATTCCATTATATTGCAAATTATATGGAATATCAATTCTCTTTTCTGTGGATTAGGCAGAGTCAAGTGTCGTTTAACTGAACTGAGTTGAAAGATGAAGGCCAACCTCATCAATCACTGGGGAGAAAATCAAATTGGCTGTTTTGGTAAATTGCATAAAGTACAGCAGCTACTGTATTTGATATGTACATACTGTGATCTTAGGAGCAAAACTTCACACTCCTTGAGAATTTAAACTGTTCTTCAAGATATTTTGGTATAAGGCTAAAATGCAGTTGATTTTGCTGCGGTTATGATCCCCATAGAGACCAATCTTTTTAGATATGAATTTGCAAGTGACCAAAGGAAAGAATTGCAAGACAAGATTTCCTGTTTCCAAACCTTTACTGTAATCAACAAACTAAAATCAAAATGGACTAAACATGACTTAATAGGCAAATGATACCCTGAGCTACAGAAAAGATGTTCTCCATTAGCTTCTGAACACAACCAGAAACCCCATGCCACGCTTATACATTTCACCGCACTCTCAGCAGAAATGTTGTCTTAAGTTTGAATTCCCACGGTCCTTCCAACTTCAACAGGTTCTCTTCATTGCCCCATCAGGACGATTCTTCTGGTGTCCTTTTCAGCAAATCTCCTTCGCTTAATCTTCTGAGCATAACCAAAGCAAGGCACCCTCTGGAAAATCCTTGTACTTTCATTCTCCATAAGCCTTGTTTCTTGAATGGTGGAATTTGTCCTCACCGATGCTCTGCTTGGTGATTAATCCAAAAGTAGTACTTTTTTCTTGCTTGGAGTAGCCATACCTATTGTTCTCCAGTTGACTTGAGAGTATATGCAGCAAGGCCTGCTGACTCCTCCTTTGTGTCAAGGTGTTAAAACTTGCATCCTACTTTTCAATAGGTTCGACCCCGAGTTTGTTTCCAAAACATGCAGGGCTCGTGGGTTTGCCCCTGGGCAGATTTAGTAGCAGGTCTCCAGGCTGCTCCATGTTATTTGAAGTTAGAGGAGGCAATTTAAAACGTAACTCTTATAAAGTCCAGAATTCGTAACACTTCATCAAAAACACGAATATGCAACTGCATTCACAAAAATAAATTGAAGGATTAACTGTACCTTTTTGTTTTAGAGCCTATAATGTCAATACTGAATTTCATTTTGATGTGTTCATATGTATACTGAACTTTTTTTGCATTAGATTCAGCAGATATTACAGAACTTCCAGCAAGCTCCAAAGCCACAGTCGCCAGTTGTAGACAATAGCATCATGTCCCAAGTGGAGGCCTTGACAGCTCAGTTAAATCCGTCCTGTACACAACCTCCAGAACAAAAGGCTGCTTTTGACAAGGTATACAGGAGCAGTTATGAATGCAGCAAATCAAGCGATTGTTTTGTTGGCGGTGTTAATAGATATCCAAGGACCCATACAAAATCAATAATTCAGTAGCTGACCACTTTTGTAAATGTGGGTGCTCAATGTTGAAAACATTAGGCATTTCCCCCATATTTGGGACCAAAATGAAGCCCTGACAAATTGTTTGTGTCAACTTTTCTGCAGAAATTGCTTGACCGATTTGATTATGATGATGAGCCAGAGCAAGTTGATGATGTGAAGAAGGAAGAGTCTAGTCCGCCTCCTATTCAGACTTTGTTGTAAGTATTATCAAACCTGTTGAGGGGACTAATGCAATTAGGCACATGCTGATAATCCTATGCCAAGATGACTTTTTACTTGGAACAAAAATCCAATATTTTACAAACTTGGTTAAATAACTTGAACTTGAAATAATTCTTGCACTTTTTCACTGCTATTATCAATTAGCACTACTGATGAAGTTTAATGGGAAAAGTACAAGGTGCATATTTTATGAACATGTTTAAAATAGTTTACCAGGAAGAATTCTATTTTTTAAATAAATTTAGAGTACCCAATTCATTTTTTTCCAATTAAGGGGCAATTTAGTGTGGCCAATCCACCTACCCTCCACATCTTTTGGGTTCTGGGGGCTCAAGCTACACAAACATGGGGAGAATATGCAAACCCCACACAGGCAGTAACCCAGAGCTGGGATCGAACCTGAGACCTCGGCGCCATGAGGCCGCAGTGCTAACCACTGTGCTGCCCCTACCGAGAAGAATTCTAACCATTCTCTGGGTATTGTAAATGTTTGGTTGAGCATATTAATTTCAACTAACTTCTTAATATTTAATCTGTTTAATGTTAGTGGCTACCCTGGTGAAAGTTTGCAACCACCTATGTATCAGCATCAGCAGCTTGGGATTCGACTGCCAAATATGGAACAATTTCAGCAGACTTTGATGGGACTCCAGCAGGAGACATTGCAACAGCAGGTTAGAGAGTATGAAGGGTTTAAACTCCTCGATAGCAAATAATTCTGGAATAGGAATGTTTTTCAGTGAAATAATTACACATCTTGTTCCCACATTAAGATATATAGACATTCTAGCGTTTTGAATATTTTGTGTAATACTGAATCCAGCTAAGAAGGTCGTGCAGCGCTGGTCAGAGGTAACAGAAGAGCTCCTGTGTGACTGCTTAGAGACAGTGGACTGGTCCATATTTAAGAACTCAGCGACCAACTTAAATGAGTATGCCGCCACCGTCACAGACCTTATCAGAAAATGTGTGGGCGACTGCGTGTCAAAGAAAGCAGTATGTACGTTCCCCAACCGGAAACCATGGCTCAATCGCGAGATTGACTCCCTACTGAAGGACAGGTCTGAGACTTTCAAGTCAGACGACCCTGACTTATACAAGAAATTCAGGTACAACCATGGCAAAGTCATCCGAGGTGCCAAGAGAGAATATCAAACCAAGCTAGAGTTACAGACAGACTCTCGGCGGTTGTGGCAAGGCCTAAACAACATAACGGGCTACAAAGCGAAACCGGCAGTATCTCTGGCAGCAGCATACCCCTCCCCGATGAACTCTCAATCCATTCTGTGCTCAATTCGAGCAGGTAACCAACAATCCGCTGTCGAGTGCCCCAGCAGCCCATAACTCACCCATATCCACCATCACAGCTTCCAAAGTCAGATCGGCCTTCCTGAAAGTGAACCCTTGGAAGGCAACGGGCCCGGATGGGATCCCTGGTCATGCACTCGGAGCCTGCGCGGACCAGCTGGCAGATGTGTTCGCAGACATCTTTAACCTGTCCCTACTCCACTCCGAGATCCCCACCTGCTTCAAGAAGACCACCTTTATACTGGTGCCAAAGAAGAGCCAGGCAACGTGCCTCAATGACTACCGGCCGGTGGCCCTGACTTCAGTCGTAATGAAGTGCTTCGAGATGTTGGTCATGAAGTGCATTACCTCCATGTTCCCAGAACACCTTGATCCACTGCAATTCGCATACCACCGCAACCTGTCCACAGCAAACACCATTTCCCTGGCCTGACACTAATCCCTAGAGCAGCTTGACAACAAGGACTCATACATCAGACTCCTATTTATGGACTACAGCTCTGCCTTCAACACCATAACCCCAGCCAAGCACATATCAAAGCTCCAAAACCTAGGACGTGGCACCTCACTCTGCAACTGGATCCTCGACTTTCTGGCCCACAGACCACAATCAGTAAGAATAAACAACAACACCTCCTGCACAATAGTCCTCAATACGTGGCCCCGCAAGGCTGCGTACTTAGCCCCCTACTCTACTCCCTGTACACACACGACTGCGTGGCAAAATTTGGTTCCAACTCCATCTGCAAGTTTGCTGACGATGCGACCATAGTGGGCTGGGTCTTGAATAACAACGAGTCAGAATACAGGAGGGAGATAGAGAACCTAGTGGAGTGGTGCAGCGACAACAATCTCTCCCTCAATGCCAGCAAAATTAAAGAGCTGGTCATTGACCTCAGGAAGCAAAGTACCATACACACCCCTGTCAGCATCAACGGGGCCGAGGTGGAGATGGTTTCAAATTCCTAGGGGTACACATCACCAAAAATATGGCCTGGTCCACCCACGTCGGCGTTACCGCCAAGAAAGCACAACAGCGCCTACTCTTACTAAGGAAATTTGGCATGTCTGCATTAACTCTTAACAACTTTTACAGATGCTCTATGGAAAGCATTGTATCGGGCTGCATCACAGCCTGGTATGGCAACTACTCGGTCCAGGACCGCCAGAAACTTCTGAGAGTGTGAACACAGCCCAGTCCATCACACAAACCAGTCTGGCATTCATTGACTCCATCTACATCTCCCGCTGCCTGGGGAAAGCGGGCAGCATAATCAAAGACCCCTCCCACCCGGCTTACTCACTTCCAACTTATTCCATTCGGCAGGAGATACAGAAGTCTGAGAACACGCACAAACAGATTCAAAAACAGTTTCTTCCCTGCTGTTACCAGACTCTTAAATGACCCTCTTATGGACTGACCTCATTAACACTACACCCTGTATGCTTCATCCGATGCCGGTGCTTATGTAGTTACATTGCGTACCTTGTGTTGCCCTATTATGTATTTTCTTTTATTCCCTTTTCTTCCCATGTACTTAATGATCTGTTGAGCTGCTCGCAGAAAAATACTCTTCACTGTAGCTCTATACACGTGACAGTAAACAAATCCAATCCAATTAAATTTGATTTGTACTAATCGAGAGCAGAAAGACACTTTAATAGTCACGCCTATTTTAAACAAGATATGCCTCAGTATTCATGAGCACTCATCTGACCGGAACCCAAATTTCTAGTGGTTTCTTCTTTCATATGATCAGAGCAAAAATAAAATCCAATAGCCAAGTCAGATAACCAGGCCACAGCTTCCGTTAACCATGTAGATATCTTGTAGGCTGCCTGCAAATTTCCTCCTGAGGGGCATGTTCCATGATGTGCTTCAGAGTCTAAGGCAGTTGATGGCTGTCCACTATTTGAGGATGATTTGATCCTTTAGGTTGTATTGTGGAGCCGAGGGACTCTGTTTGGTAGGTCATAGTTATTCCTTTTTTTTAAATTCAGAGTACCCAATTATTATTTTTTCCAATCAAAGGGCGACTTAGCGTGGCCAATCCACCCAACCTGCACATCTTTGGGTTGTGGGGGTGAAACCCATGTGGACACTTAAAGAATGCAAAGTCTGCACAGTGACCCGGGGCTGGGAAGGTCACAATCCTTCCAAGCATTACACCATCTGTCATCAAGAAGTTGGTAAAGGGCTTCAGCGATGGTCCAAAATAGCTTTCTAGGTTCAAGGCACATTGTTAGGACATACCTTCGCTGATGTAGTGGTTATATTCTGTGGAGACTGCACATTTGCAGTGTGCTGTTTACAAGCACAGGCAGCCAGGATGTTGGTTTCAATAAAAGTGTGCTGTTATTAATTCCCATAGTAGAATTCAGCTGGATATCCAAGGAATTTGACATGTGGACTTTGCTACCATGTGGGAGAGCATGTGCTCTGTTGAATATAGCAGGATAATTGATGTCCTATGGAGGATTTGAACATTGTTCCCCATCTGGATCTATTGACTTTGTGGCTTAGATTGATCGTATTTTGTTTCCTGAGATTCTGAAGATGCTGTCTACATGACAGTGTGGCCGAGCATGACTTAAAAGTAGGAGAGGTATTTGGCCTGATTTGCCTCCAAGCCACAGAAAGAGAATTTAAGGGCTTGATGAATGTTGAACTGGAATGTCAGAGTCTTTTGCTGCTTTGGTTGAAAGCAACATCAGTGGAAGCAGGTTTTCATTCTCTGCAAATCACTTTGCATCTGTTTCATCAAGAAGCATCGTCATCATCTGCTCAAGGACAATTAGGATGGGCAATCAATGCTGAGCGTGCCAATAATGGCAACATTCCAAATTTTAAAAAATTCTCCGTGACCAAGAGATTCCTGTTTTGTTTGTTTGGCAATGCCATCATGTATGACTTTGCAGGTCTCTGTTTAATTTATTCTTTTGTGGGATGTGGGAGTTAATGGTGAGGCCAGCATTTATTGCCCATCCATATTGCCCTTGAACTGAGTTTCTTACGAGGCCAGTTGAGACCGTAATTAAGAATCAACCACATTACTGTGGATCTGGAGTCACATGTATGCCAGACCAGGTAAGGCTGGCTGATCTCCTTCTTTAAAAAAACTTTAGTAAACCAGATGTTTTTATGACAATTACTAGTTTCATGGTCACCGTTACTGAAACGAACTTTCAACTCCAGATTTTATCATTGCATTTTAAATGCGACCAGCTATGCTGGTGGGATTTTAATCTATGTGCTAAAGCTTGGGCCTCTAGATTACTAATCCAGTGACATTGCTACGACACCACCATCTCCTCACCTCTGCTTCAGGCAGATAACTGGTATAAATGTTGGATTCCAGGACAGAACCATGTGGGAGTTGGTTGTTCAGTATCCTTTATCTGCTCAGTACAAATGTACACACTTCAGTCTCAGTTGCTAAGCATGGAGTTCAGAAGATAGATATTGTTTGCTATGTTACATGTTGAGGAACTTGAAAAGTAGTTAATGGTTCCATGCTCTAACATATCCCACTGTCAGGTCCACGAGTGCTACATCAATCTTGAGTTAGCACTGGATGCTTGTTTCAGTGTATTTTTTAATGCTGCCACTTAGACACTATAGTTGTGGCCATTCAGGAAGCCCACTTGCTCTTTGTCCCTGTTCTATTTAGTGGACTCTCCAGTACTTTGTAACCAGTGCAAAGGAAATTGGATGGCAGCTGGAGGCCTCACAAATATTCTTTCACTGCTTTAAGGGGCCAGTTATTTTAACCCCTCCAGACAGATGGAATTTTTACTGGTTTCAGAGAGGAGACAAGCCATCTCTTTACTTTGGGTTCAAGGACTTTTAAGAACTTTAGATAAGTACCCTCTGGACATGCTCCTTTTCCAGATTTGGCTGTCTACAGGGCTGTGCTCAGTTTATCTAGGGTGAATTGTACAGGCACTGTTAAGCATCTTGATACTGTCATGAAGTTTGTCAAGCTGATGCACCACCTGGCTTTGAAATTTCATATACACTAGAGCCGTTGACACTTGTATCAAGTGGGATGCAATGGTGTCTGCTCCAATAGTCCAGTTTGTGTTTAACGGTATGGTTTGCTATGCCAGGTTAATTGCTGCAGAGCCCATGTTTTCCTGTTGGGATGTAAAGTTGGTCTTCTCGATAATGTTCATCCATCTTATCATCTCATTTGAGTTTGAGGATTCCAAATTTCTGGTGGCTGTGGTTGAGTTCATGTTCAACAAGTATCCCTGATAGGAAACCTAGTTTTTTTAACCTTGCCACATAAACCCCCAAGGTACACTATTTGGCAGCATCTTTAATAGTTCCTTTAACTCTTTTGAATGCATCGGTTGTTGACAGAATTTACCTGACTTTATTGTCAATTGACTTTTGGTGAGTTTTGCAGCCTGCGTTTTTCATTTTCCACCAACAGGGATTTGGACGCTACTGTTGATGATTGTCGGCCTGAGATGACTGTTGGGGAAAGTTGTTAAGCACAGTTGGCTAGGAGGGAGCAGTGGAGTGGGTTACTGTACGAGTGGTGGTTTGCCGATATTGGAGATCAGTAGCATTCTTGCACATGTTGCTGCGGTGAAATCTCCAGCAGTACTGTGACACTTTTTTGGTCAGGAGGCTGATTTAATGTAGGTTTGGTGTCATTTTGAGATGACAATAGAGTGGTGACCTAAGATTGTGACAGGACATCATCCACTCTTCATAGTTGCAAGTATTGATATTTAACCAAATTGCACAAGCAACTTCACATAATGATCTTTTACTGTCGCTGTAAAAGGAAGAGCCAGTGGAAATAATCCACAAGTGGGTTATATAACAAATACTGGAATTCTTACTTGGTGTGCAAAATATGAAATCATTGGATCATATTGGAAGAGGTCATTTCTTTCTCTTAATGAGAAGTTACTGTATTTGGGTATAATGGCATCATTTGAATATAGGCAGTCCTTGGACTTGGGACACAATTGGTTCCTGAAACCAAGTTAAAGCATCCTACCTCGGAAATTATTTTCCCATAAGAGCAATGTTATAAATGGCAGGATGAGCCAAGGTCCGATACTCTCTTCTCACCAAAATAACCCTAAAGTTTGTACTTAGACGAGTAATACAGCAAATTAATGTATATATGTTGTGAAAAGCAATCATATCAATATTAAAAATCTTAAGCTAAAAATACATACAGAAATATAGTACTGTAATGTACACTTGCTGTACTATACATCGAGTCAGGGAGATGGACAGCTTGGAATGTTGATGCGCAGGCCTGAATGTTTGAACTTGTTGGCTGGCGCGGCATCGCGCTGAAAAGTTGAAACAGACGGCGGAAAGTCAAAACCAGGCGTCAATTTATAAACATCAGAATTGCTGTTCGTTATAACTTGAACACCATAAAGTCGAGGGCTGCTTGTAATAAGGAACATCCTTTCATCACAGGCAACCTTTCAAATGTATTAATCACTGAATTAGAACGGTCTTCCTGCTCTCATGTTCTGAACAGTGATGCTTTTTTCTTTTTGCTATCCTTCCATAGATTTTGATTTTCTGGAATGGTTTATATTTTTTGTAAACTAGTTATAAAAAGTGCTGATACAGAGCGAAGAGATTTTATGATTTGGTGAAGTTAAAATATCTCACAAAGCAACCTTTTTCACATTTCTATTGAGTTCTTCATGAGCCACCTGAGGGTTGAAAAGAGGGAAACATTGGCATGTGGTACTTTTATTGTGAAAGAATGGTGACATTTTTAGTGCCATCTCAGAAATGCATTAAAGGACGAGACTTATCTGATTCCTTGCTGATTGGCTAGACAAGTTTCTATACCATTAATTTGAGGCATGGCGACATAGTTTAAAGAGAGTTTCCAAAAATTGTCTTTTATTGAAAAAGGTGTATTTTATTACCTGTACAGTACAAAAGAATTATTTTCCTCCCTGTAATTAAGAAAATTTAAGCTGTCCTTTGAATAAGTGGTATCTCAGGCACTCTGAAGGGGAATCACTTGGTTCTAGCTATGGAACCTTTTATGGGATTGGTCATCTGTTAATTTTTCTTCTTTATTATCTTGCCGTATCCAATAGTATGTGTCTTAAATATCTATTGTTGCATGATACACTTCTAAATCTAAGGTTAGATCTTTAATTTCACCCAAAATAGTGTACTTTCAGTTCATTTTTGCATAATTTGTGTTAGAAATTACAGATACTAATTTACTACTTTTTATTTCAGATGCCCCCACCTCCCAATGGACAGTTACCAACATTTGGGATGGTTCCTGTTCATCCGTATGCAGCTATGCCTCAGCCTGCTATGCCTCCAGCACCGCCTATACAGCCTGTTTTTCAGCAAGACTACCAAACACCAAGTGAGCCACCACCACCACCACAACAGCAGCAACAGGTGAGTTTTCACAGAACTACTAATTTTGTAATGTGTGAGTTACTTTTGTGGATCATAAGTTAATCATCATCTTGTGATTTGAAGGAAGTCGATATGGAGATTGAGAAGCCTGACACACGGGAACCAAAGCACCGTAGTGTTGAAAATAGAAGGTCACGCACTCGATCTGCATCAAGGTTAGAAAAACAAAGGTTTAAAAGTATAATGGCACAAATACTGGCAATCTGTCGATTTAAATTCATGATCACAAAAGTAAACAAATAGTTGAAGATGCAGAGTTTCTGATCCATTTTCCGTCACCTAACATTTGGTTTGCTATAGCCTTGTTTATCATTGTTAAATTAGCAGAGACCTGCAAATATTGCCAGTCAAATTAATGTATTTAACTCATTGCATCATCTATCCTTCCCAAGCCAACCCCTCCGACCCATTGCACCCATGCCTCCTAATCTTTCCATGTCATCCATGCCCCAGCTTTCTTGTGGGCAGCATGGTAGCACAAGTGGATAGCACTGTGGCTTCACAGCGCCAGGGTCCCAAGTTCGATTCCCCGCTGGGTCACTGAATGTGCATGTTTTCCCTGTGTCTGCGTGGGTTTCCTCCGGGTGCTCTAGTTTCCTCCCACAGTCCAAAGACGTGCAGGTTATGTGGATTGGTCATGATAGATTGCCCTTAGTGTCCAAAAAGGTTAGGAGGGGTTATTGGGTTACGGGGATAGGGTGTAAGTGAGGGCTTAATGTATCGGTGCAGACTCGATGGGCCGAATGGCCTTCTTCTGCACTGTATGTTCTATGTTCTTCCAGCCGGGGCCATTTTGTTGTTGGGCTCCCCTTACCTTGTGCTGGTTAATTTCTAAACCGATCACTGCTGAACTCTGCTGCAACTGTACATGCCTCACATGTTTCAGTCTTATGCGTGCCCCATGTGCCTCTGGAAGTGCCAACCTCTGCTCAGCAAATCAACCCTGACCAATCAAAGTGCAAATAAATACAGCTTCTCAACCAGATGTCACATTCAAGTCATCGGATAATGTTGCATGATTATCGACATTATACATTATCTAGAATCCATAGAATCCCTCTCGTGCACAAGGAGGCATTTCAGCCCATCGAGCCTGCACCAACCCTCTGAAAGAGCATCCTACCTAGGCCCACACCCCACCCTATCCCCCTTCCCTAACCGCACATCTTTGGACGCTCAGGGAAAATTTACGACAAAAGAGAAAATGCTGGAAAATCTCAGCAGGCCTGGCAGCATCTGTAGGGAGAGAAAAGAGCTAACGTTTCGAGTCCGAAGACTCTTTGTCAAAGCTAACAGACAGAGAAAGTGGGAAATATTTATACTGTGGAGTGAGAATGGAAGATGAGTCATAGCCACAGAAACCCACTGAAACCAGGTGCTAATGGCCACAGAAACCAAGGGGACAGAGTACTAATGGCAGTCCCCAGAGAGAACAAAAAAAGTGAAAGGCCAAACAGTAAAGAAACTAACATCAGAGGGTGAACTGTGATAGGTGTAGATGTGGTGGGAGGGGTTGGAAAGTGGGAAGCAAAGAGGAGAAAGGGTAAGGAAAGGCTAATCAGATGGGGGGAGGGTTAAATATATATTAAAAAAGACGAGACAGTTAAAATGAAATGGGATGAAAACAAAAGTGGTCGAGGTCAGGTGGAGCTAATTATCTGAAGTTGTGATGATTAGCTTTATCCAACCTCGACCCATTTGTTTTCATCCCATTTCATTTTAACTGTCTGTCTTTTTAAATATATATTTTAAACCCCCCCCCCCCATCTTTTCAACCTTTCCTTGCCCTTTCTCCTCTTTGCCTCCCCCTTTTCCCCCCTCCCACCACATCTACATCTATCACAGTTCACCCTCTGATGTTAGTTTCTCTGCTGTTTGGCCTTTCACATCTTTTGTCCTCTCTGGGGACTGCCATTAACACTTTGTCCCCTTGGTTTCTGTGGCCATTATCACCTGGTTTCCCTCGGTTTCTGTGGCTATGACTCATCTTCCATTCTCACTCCACAGTATAAATATTTCCCACTTTCTCTGTCTTTTTGCTTTGACAAAGGATCATCTGGACTCGAAATATTGGCTCTTTTCTCTCCCTACAGATGCTGGCAGACCTGCTGAGATTTTCCAGCATTTTCTCTTTTGTCGTGAATTATCCCTCCGTGTCCAAAGATGTGCGGTTAGGTGGGTAAAGGGGATAGGGTGGGGGAGTGGGCCTAGGTAGGATGCTCTTTCAGAGGGTTGTTGCAGGCTCGATGGGCTGAAATGCCTCCTTGTGCACTATAGGGATTCTATGGATTCTAGATAATGTATAATGTCGATAATCATGCAACATTATCAGATGACTTGAATGTGACATCTGGTTGAGAAGCTGTATTTATTTGCACTTTGATTGGTCAGGGTTGATTTGCTGAGCAGAGGTTGGCACTTCCAGAGGCACATGGGGCACGCATAAAACTGAAACATGTGAGGCATGTACAGTTGCAGCAGAGTTCAGCAGTGATCGGTTTAGAAATTAACCAGCACAAGGTAAGGGGAGCCCAACAACAAAATGGCCCCGGCTGGAAGAACATAGAACATACAGTGCAGAAGAAGGCCATTCGGCTCATCGAGTCTGCACCGATACATTTAAGGCCTCACTTACACCCTATCCCCGTAACCCACCAAATCGCACATCTTTGGACACTGAGGGATAATTTACGACAAAAGAGAAAATGCTGGAAAATCTCAGCAGGTCTGGCAGCATCTGTAGGGAGAGAAAAGAGCTAACGTTTTGAGTCGGATGACTCTTTGTCAAAGCTAACAGACAGAGAAAGTGGGAAATATTTATACTGTGGAGTATGATGGAAGATGAGTCATAGCCACAGAAACCCAGGGAAACCGGGTGCTAATGGCCACAGAAACCAAGGGGAAGAGTGCTAATGGCAGTCCCCAGAGAGAACATAAGATGTGAAAGGCCAAACAGCAGAGAAACTAACATCAGAGGGTGAACTGTGATAGATGTAGATGTGGGGGGAGGGGGGGAAAGGGGGAAGCAAAGAGGCGAAAGGGTAAGGAAAGGTTGATAAGATGGGGAGGGTTTAAATATATATATTTTAAAAACCAGACAGTTAAAATGAAATGGGATGAAAACAAATGGGTCGAGGTTGGATAAAGCTAATTATCACAACTTCAGATGATTAGCTCCACCCGACCTCGACCACTTTTGTTTTCATCCCATTTCATTTTAACTGTCTGGTTTTAAAAAAATATATATTTAAACCCTCCCCATCTTATCAACCTTTCCTTACCCTTTCTCCTCTTTGCTTCCCCCTTTCCAACCCCTCCCACCACATCTACATCTATCACAGTTCACCCTCTGATGTTAGTTTCTCTGCTGTTTGGCCTTTCACATCTTTTGTTCTCTCTGGGGACTGCCGTTAGTACTCTGTCCCCTTGGTTTCTGTGGCCATTAGCACCCAGTTTCCCTGGGTTTCTGTGGCTATGACTCATCTTTCATTCTCACTCCATAGTAAAAAATTTCCCACTTTCTCTGTTAGCTTTGACAAAGGGCCATCTGGACTCGAAACATTAGCTCTTTTTCTCCCTACAGATGCTGCCAGACCTATTGAGATTTTCCAGCATTTTCTCTGTTGTTTTAGATTCCAGCATCTGCAATAATTTGCTTTTATAAGGGATAATTTACCATGGCCTATCCATCTAATTTGCACATCTTTGGACAATGGGAGGAAATGGGAGAACCGGAGGAAATCCACGCAGACATGGTGAGGATGTGCAAACTCCGCACAGGTGGTCACCCAAGGCCAGAATTGAACCTGGGTCCTTCGTGCCACCCATTTTCCTTGTATATAATCTCAATTTTACTTGATAATTTAAAATTTTCTATTGGTTACCATTTAAGTGGAATTTCACAGGTTCACTGCCCCAGAGCAATGCGGTCTTAAAAAATGGAAAGCAAGCGCTGCTGCCTTCTGCGCTGAGGACCTGGGTTCGATCCCAACCCTGGGTCACTGTCCATGAGGAGGTTGCACATTCTCACCGTGTCTGTGTGGGTGTCGCCCCCACAACCCAAAAATGTGAAGGATAGGTGGATTGACCACACTAAATTGCCCCTTAATTGGAAAAAGTAATTGGGTACTCTAAATTTAAAAAAAAAGGGTGGCACGGTAGCAGTGGTTAGCACTGTTGCTTCACAGTGCCAGGGACCCGGGTTTGATCCTGGCTTGGGTCACTATCTGTGTGGAGTCTGCACGTCACGTTCTTCCTATGCCTGCGTGGGTTTCCTCCGGGTGCTCCAGTTTCCTCCCACAGTCCAGGTGTGCGGGTCAGGTGGATTGGTCAAGCTAAATTGTCCCGTAGTGTCCAAAGATTAGGTGGGGTTGCTGGGTTAGGGGATAGGAAGGAAGTGTGGGCTTAGGTTGGGTGCTCTGTCAGAGGCCGATATAGACCCGTGAGCCGAATAGCCCCCTTCTGCACTGTAAGTTCTAGAATTCTATGATTTAATTTTCAATACGTGTTTTCAGTGTCATTTGTTTTCTTTGTTCTTGGGGTGTAAGTGTTGCTGGCAAAGCATTATTGCCCAAACTATTGTTGCCCTTGAAAAGATCATGCTGAGCTGCCTTCTTGAACTGTTGTAGTTCACGTGATTTAGGTACACCCATAATATTTTTTTCTGTAGTGCTTTGAAGCAACTGAATGCCTTGTTATGCCACTTCAGAGGGCAGTTAAGAGCCAGCCACATTACTGCCAGACTGCGTAAGGATGACAAATCACCTCCCTTGAAGGTCATCAGTAAATAGATTGGTTTTTACGACTATCCAATAGTTTTGTGGTTATTATTAGTGATAGTAGCATCTTATTAATCTTAATTTATTAATTTAAAGTTATTCATTGACTTTTAATCACATTTAAATTCCCCTGGCTACCATGGTAGGATTTGAACTTGTGTCCCAGAGCATTAGTCCGGCCTCTTGGACCTCTGTTTCAGCAACATTGCTGTTATGCTATCATCCCTTAATGATGGCATCCATGAGTACCTCATGAACATAAGAACAGAGGAAGATTGCTGAAAATTGATTCAGGAATTAAAATGAATTTGTTGCGCGTATAGACATATTTTACTGACTAACCTGCATCGTAGCTTCAACTTCCTTGCACACTGTGGGAGAATTCTCAGTGTTGCACAACATTTTATGTATTCTCAATGCTGTTTATTCTCCCACGTCGGGCAGAAAACTTGGCATGCAGCCACATTAGCTTGTTACTCTTTAGTCAAGTGAATGTTATGTGGTCATCATTTTGGTGTTCCTTTCTTCTGATCGATCTAATAGGAGTGACTAGGTGACATTGTGAATGCTTGAAATGTGAATGCATAAAATGCAAACACAAGATTTAATTATTTTTAAAAGAAAGGTGCTGATGGAAGACTGTTTAAAAATAATACATTTGTTGATTGACTGTACACAGCTTCCTTTTGCCTCTAGGATTTAGTTTGAATACATCAAGACTGAGGAATCCAGTTTCTAATAGCTAGATACAGTCTGCATTTGGTTTCTAGCGAATGTGGGTACCTGGCACAGTTTTGTGCAGAGTTAACAGCATTAACGTCCAATTGAAAATGGAAGAATTGACATTGGTGCCATCAACAGTATTGTTAAATTGTTGATTAGTAAATCACATTGTTGGAACAAATCAATGATAGGATTTAACCTATGCTGTCAAATGTCTTGTTACTGACCTGAAAAAAATTATTGGATGAAAAGCAACCTTTCAGAAGGGGCCATAAAAGTTTGAACATTAGTTTGCCATTGTCATCTTCAACAACATGCCATTGCGCTGAACAGTACTGTAACCTGGAAGTTATGACAGTATGGTTTGTGTGCACAGGATATGGTAATTTTCAGATTATTTAATGAGATGTCAATTGTAAACATACAAATTGGTTTGCTTAATAGAAAATACAGACAATAAAGGAATAATATTCTCAGACTGAACTTCCAATTGAAAAGCTTTATAGGCTAGCTGCTGGAAGAATGTTTTCCTTTGCTGGGGAATCTAGAACCAATGGTCACGGTCTCAAAATAGGGAGTTGGGCACTTGGAACTGAAATGCAAAATTTCTTCTTGAAGGATTATGGTTTTTTGGGAATTTTCTACCCCAGTGAGCTTTGACTGCCTAGTCGTTCATTACATTTAATCCATTGATCAATAGATTTTTGGATACTAAGGAAAGTGGAGTTGTGTGGGAAGGTGAAATTGAGGGAGAAAATCAGCCATGATTGTATTGAATGGTGGGGAAGGTTGAATGGCCTACTGCTCCTGTTTCTTATGTTTTTCGTATCATGTAGGATTAACATTGCCTTCAGAGCGGAAAACCGTGCTTCCCACCAGATTGTATATTTGCATATAAAAAGGCACAGCAAGTAGGAACATAATAGAAATACTAAATTCAAAAAGTAGCAAACTATTCTAATATTTAAAGTATGGACTGATGTAAATATGGAATTTGAATATTTCTTCAAAAATTATTTCTTTTACTGGATATATAAATACATATTTTCCACAGATCACCAAAGAGGAGGCGTTCTCGGTCTGGCTCCAGATCACGAAGGTCAAGACATAAGCGATCTCGGTCACGATCCAGAGATAGGCGTAGACACTCTCCTCGATCGCGATCTCAAGATCGACGTGAAAGAGAGAAGGAGAGAGAACGTCGTCAAAAAGGACTTCCACCAGTTAAATCTAAAATTGTTAGCGGTAGGTAGTTTGAATCTAGAAGAAAATCCATTGTACAATGCCATATTTCATCAAAAGAGCACCCTGCCATGACCATAATTTGTTAGAACCATTGTTCCATAAATTACAAAATAACTTTTATAATTATTACTAGCATCTTTACAACAGTTTAAAAATGGTGGATTGCTCATTATATTACACTAATTTATTCATTTTAAAAAGGATTCATTATCCTCCAATCAAGGGAAGTGAAGCGAGTGCATTAACGCCTAAATGTGAGATTCCTGCTGTGCTCCTTTAACCCAAATCTATTGCTGAATATGTTTTTGCATTCTGCTAAAATAAAGCATTCTGAGGTTAAAGTTTTCAACATGCCTTCAGTTTGCAGCACAACACTCTGGATAGGACAACTGGACAAGAGAGCAACGCAGCAAGATGTTGCAAATCTTCTGGAAGAATTTGGCCAAATAGAATCTTTGAATGTAAGTATATCTCTGGTTGAAATTATCGTATCGCATTGGATTAAATATGTGTTCACAGATTAGCTCACTGTGTAAGTGGCTTTGCTTGCTCTGTAATTGAGACATTCAGAACATAGAGTTCCTAGTTGATTTCAGCAGCTAAAGACTTGGGAAAGGGGCTAAAAATCAACCATGGCTCCTTTCCTCAATTTCCATTCACTGATTCTTGATGGAAATTCATTGACCGGGGAAGCCAGCTTGGGAAACAAAGGTGTTTACAATAATCTGCCCATGGCAGTGACTATCCACAATAAGTGCTCAGGCCCTGCTTGGACTTGCTTTTATGTTCAGTTCTAATGAGCCCCAGCTGGGTGGCCTTTGCCCCTTACCTGGGAAACTTGTCCTCCACAAGTCCCATGAGGGGATCAATAATCGTTTCCCCGTGGGCCTCTTGGGCGTTATGACAGGAAGGTAGATAAATTTGGATGTTAAGTGAGGCCAAGATTGCATTTGACTTTACCTGTTCTACAGAAAATCTTTCTGCCACATGTACTCTCAGTTCACATATGGGAAATGGACACTTGAATGCTGCTGGGTGACACGGCAGCACTGTGGGTAGCAGTGTTGCTTTACAGTGCCAGGGTCCTAGGTTTGATTCGTGGCTTGTGTCACTGTCTTTGCGGAGTCTGCACGTTCTCCCCCTGCCTGCGTGGGTTTCCTCCAGGTGCTCCAATTTCCTCCCAAAAGCCCTGAAACACATGCTTGTTAAGCGAATTGGACATTTTGAATTTGCCCTCAGAGTGCCTGAACAGGCGTCGTAATGTGGCGACTAGGGGATTTTCACAATAACTTCATTGCAGTGTTAATGTAAACCTACATGTGACAATATTAGAGATTATAAATAAGATTTTTTTCTAGTTAAGGGGCAATTTATGTGGCCAATCCACCTACCCTGCACTCCTCTGGGTTGTGGAGGTGAGACCCAAGCAGACACGGGGAATGTGCAAACTCCACACAGATAGTAATAGGTGGCATGCATGTCGCCTTGTGCTCATCATGTCTTCAGGGTGTGACTCAGATCAACAAGTAGGGGTTCTACTCCCTGAACGTCCAGCTTGTGTGCAACATCCTGGGGTCATCGGACAGCCCCAGGATAGTTGGTTGGCTCTTGGGGGATAAGGTGTACCTGCTGAAGACCTGGCTAATGACGCCAGTACGGAGGCTGGTGACCAATGCGGAGACCCGCTACAAAGAGGCCCATGCAGCCACCTGGGCTGTCATTGAGCGGTCCATTGACCCCCCCCCCCCCCCCCCCCCCCCCCCCCGCCAATTCCCCACTTCCCAGGGTCTGTAGCGTCACTCCAGGGTGATGGATTTGAGTTGGCACTGTCAGCGGGTCGCTGTAGAACCCACAGAAAGCTGAGCACCAGTGCTCTTTATTCTTTGCCATAGTCTTACCCCTGCCAGTCTGCTGAATGCTCGCTCACACTCATCACCCGCACGTGGAATCTGGAGGGGGGCGTTGGCGGGTGGATTGGAAGAGGCATCCAGGACCTCAGTGTCGGGGGAGATGATGGGGCATGGGACTGGTACCTGGCCCGCATTGCAGAAGAAAGTGCCAGATCCGTCATATTGGTCCCCAACTGCCCTATCTCCCCCCCCCCCCACCCCCCACCCCCCAATGGTGCTCCCCACATAACGTACCAGCTACCCCCCCCCCCCCCCCCCCCCCCCCCCCCCCCCGCAACCCCAATCCCCAGTGTCCTCTTAGTGATCCTCGACTTGCTTAGCCTTTGTGCTCTACTGCTGGGTCCAGGTGTGTCCCCAGGATGCACATCAAAGGCGGATGCAACCTGCTGTCTAACACATCCCGTGGCCTTCGATGCCCATCATGGGCATCCTCTGGGGGCTGTGGGGCCGGGTGGCCCCAGAGCACTCACCAGTGGCACATGCTTCGCTCTGCCATCCTGTTCTGGGTGTTGACTCCAAGACATGCAGTTACCAGTGAGGTGGGTTTCTAAGGAGCGGGTGGCCTCCATCGCCACTCTGTAGGCTGGCTTTGGGTTGGCACCCAGCACCTCCTCCTTCTGGTCAGTGCCTATCGAGCCTTGGGGTAGAGGTTGAGCCAGCTGCACCTGCGCATCTGGCTCTGCCAGCCCTGGCGGCTCCCCAAGGTCTGCAGCACAGTGTTGATGCTCCTTAGTGACTGGGACATGCTCTGCAGTGCTTCGGCTATGCCCAACTGAGACTGGGACATGTCCAGCGCCTCAGCTATGCCGACATGGGATTGGGACCTCCCCTAGTGACTGGGCCGTGCACTGGAGGGCTTGGCAATGGCCACTTAAGACTGGGACATGGTATTATAAGTAAGACCATCCAGCCATACTCTCTTGACATTCAATATAGCTGAACTCACTCTGACTTGATTCCTTTATTATAATATGATGTGTCTCTATTTTACTAATATTCTGACCCGTCCCCCTGCCAAACTAGTTTAAACTCCTCCCAACAGCACTAGCAAACTTGCCTGCAAGGATGTTGGTCCCAATGTGGTTCAGGTGAATGGCATCCCTCTTGCACATGTCCCACCTTCCCCAGAAACATCCCCAGTGAAGTACCGATGGAGGTAAGAGGGCCAGATGGGGGTTAAGTGCATTTTGAAGTTAAATGTGTTATTGAAAATTAGCTTGTGTGTATGGTCCTGAACTAATTTATATATCAATCATCTTTAATTTTAAGGTGCTCCTGAATGAAGCGTGTACTTAACAGTCATGAGAGCACAGGCAGATACAGGACATGTCAATGCAATCTTAAGAAGGGTACCCCCCTATTGAAAGAGTTTGACAGTTCAGTTTAAAATATATTTATAATTCTACTTGGTGAAATTGTCAATTTGGTGTGGTTATTGTAGTTGATTGGTTAACGGCTAATCGAGAGGCATAGACTAATAAACTGGAGACACGGGTTCAAATTCCACCATAGCAGTTTGTGAATCAGTTAAATATATCTGGAATAAAAAAACTAGAAGCAGTAATGGGTGTAAGGAAGCTGTCATGGCCACGAGGGATTGCTGTCTGAACCCACCTGGCTCACTAACATTGTTTAGGAAAGGAAACCTATCCTGACCTAGTCTGACTAAATGTGGCTCAAGACCAATGACAATGTGGTTGACTGTTTCCTGCCTCGTGAAATAAACAAACCACTAAGGCAGCCCACAGCCACCTTGTGGGCAACTCAAGTGGGCAATAAATGCTGCCTTTTTCAGCCATGATGTGGAGATGCCGGCGTTGGACTGGGGTGAGCACAGTAAGAAGTCTTACAACACCAGGTTAAAGTCCAACAGGTTTGTTTCAAACACGAGCTTTCGGAGCACGGCTGAAGAAGGAGCCGTGCTCCGAAAGCTCGTGTTTGAAACAAACCTGTTGGACTTTAACCTGGTGTTGTAAGACTTCTTACTGTGCCTTTTTCAGCAGCACCCACCTCATGTAAATTAATAAATAAAACATTTATTTGATACTGAATTGAAAAACGGTGCAGAGGAGATTTATTAGCATCGTACCAGGGTTGCAGGATTCAGTAGTGAAGTTGGGGTTATTCTTGTTAAAGCAAGAAGTTTTGGGGGATATTTATTAGAGATGTTCATAATGATGTATGGTTTTGATAAAGTAAGTAAGGAGAAAATGTTTCTGGAGGCAAAAGAGTATGTTGCTTCGGGCGCAGATTTAATGTAATTGGTAAAGGATCACAGACACGGTGTGGATTTTTCTGAACACAGCGAGTTTCTGTTTTTGAGTGTACGGCTTGTTGGAAGCAGATTCAGTAATACTTCCACTAGCATTTGAGGGGAAAGGTTTTAAGGGCAATGGAGAAAGGACAGGGATATGGAACTCATTGGTTGGCTCTTGCAAAGAGATGGCCCAATCATGTGCTGCATGATCTCCCGCGCTGTGTCATTCTATGACCATGCTACGCTTTCCTATCCCTTTGAAATTACCTCCATTAGATGCTTTTATATTTTGCATTATTTCTAAATAGCTAACATTTTTATTCCATGTATAATGCATATTCAATGTTTTTAAATAAAATGAATACCAAAATATGATTAACCACTGCAAAAAAAGTACAGCTGCAGTAAATATTAGTTCTGTAGTCTTTCTGATATAAATGTTCCTGTTATAGATGACAAGTCAATGTGGAGATAAAACATATACCTTACAGAGAAAGAAAAATAATTTTCTTTGAACTGAAGAAATACAACTTTGTTATTTTCCTTAATTCCCTTTTAACTGCTTATCGTGTGGTGACCCTGTGTGAAAAATATTCATAATTGCACTGAAAGTAGCATTCCTGCCAGAACAATTTGGAACATGGCAATGATTTGTTACAGAAGGAGAAAATCCACAGGTCAGGTAGCATCTGTGACGAGAGAACAGGGTTGATCTTTCAGTTCGATAATCTGTCATCAGAATGTGTCTATTTAATTTGATTGTGCATTCCTTCATGTTGCTGCCTTCATTTGGAATCTCTTAACTCTTTTGATCTATTTTGTGTTCTATTATAGATGATTCCTCCGAGAGGCTGTGCTTACATTGTGATGGTTCATAGGCAAGATGCATACCGAGCCTTA
Source organism: Scyliorhinus canicula (assembly GCF_902713615.1). Taxonomy (NCBI): domain Eukaryota; kingdom Metazoa; phylum Chordata; class Chondrichthyes; order Carcharhiniformes; family Scyliorhinidae; genus Scyliorhinus; species Scyliorhinus canicula. The sequence goes on from NC_052152.1 coordinate 84,476,223, forward strand.
CAGAAACTTAGCAGAGGAACGTTCAAAGTTAATCAAAAGCCTATAAAGGTATGCACCATATAGGATGCTGAATTTTGCAAAATTGAATCTTCTCCAAGCACCATAACTATAGCTGTTTTTTCAGTGAATAAACTTGATGACCTGGTTTTTAGTTTGTGTACATCATGTTTGTAGATTGTTTACTGTTGGGTCACAGTGCAGTAGAGTTAGGATAGAAATGATACTTATAGATATATTTGTTTACGGAACAGTAGAATGTGACACCGGGCTGTGGCAAAGAAATTGAGCAATTGCTCAGAAACCCAGCACCATCCCTGTTTTGTTTATAAGACTGGTTGTTTCTGAAATGCTTTCTCAACGTTCACTCCAGAAGAAATACATTGAACATAGAACATAGAACGATACAGCGCAGTACAGGCCCTTCGGCCCACGATGTTGCACCGACATGGGAAGTCAAAAACTAAAGGCCATCTAACCTACACTATGCCATTATCATCCATATGCTTATCCAATAAACTTTTAAATGCCCTCAATGTTGGCGAGTTCACTACTGTTGCAGGTAGGGCATTCCACGGCCTCACCACTCTTTGCGTAAAAAACCTACCTCTGACGTCTGTCCTATATCTATTACCCCTCAATTTAAGGCTATGTCCCCTCGTGCTAGCCACCTCCATCCGCGGGAGAAGGCTCTCACTGTCCACCCTATCTAACCCTCTGATCATTTTGTATGCCTCTATTAAGTCACCTCTTAACCTTCTTCTCTGTAACGAAAAGAACCTCAAGTCCATCAGCCTTGCCTCATAAGATTTTCCCTCCATACCAGGCAACATCCTGGTAAATCTCCTCTGCACCCGTTCCAAAGCTTCCACGTCCTTCCTATAATGAGGCGACCAGAACTGTACGCAATACTCCAAATGCGGCCGTACCAGAGTTTTGTACAGCTGAACATGACCTCATGGCTCCGGAACTCAATCCCTCTACCAATAAAGGCCAACACACCATAGGCCTTCTTCACAACCCTATCAACCTGGGTGGCAACTTTCAGGGATCTATGTACATGGACACCGAGATCCCTCTGCTCACCACACTGCTAAGAATTTTACCATTAGCCAAATATTCTGCATTCCTGTTATTCTTTCCAAAGTGAATCACCTCACACTTCTCTACATTAAACTCCATTTACCACCTCTCAGCCCAGCTCTGCAGCTTATCTATGTCCCTCTGTTACCTGCAACATCCTTCCACACTGTCTACAACTCCACCGACTTTAGTGTCGTCTGCAAATTTACTCACCCAACCTTCTGCGCCCTCCTCTAGGTCATTTATAAAAATGACAAACAGAAACCTGAGTTAGGGATATTTTGTCAAACAAAGTTATCTTTTGTGAGAGAGAAACGCTGTCACATAGATTTTCCTAATGGGACAAATAAAAAATGCTTTATTTGAATATGATGTGTACCAAATAAAGTCCTTTGTCTTTCAGATTGCCTGGGCCTTAAACAAGGGAATGAAAACAGAATACAAACAGTTTTGGGACATAGAGCTTGGGGTATCTTATGTTCCTTGGGATAAAATTAAACCTGAAGAACTGGAGCGTTTGTGTGAAGGAGGAATGCTGGACAATGAAACACTTTGTCCAGGTAAGCACCAGCACCATTATTGTGCTTTTGTCTGTACACTATGTTTCTTCAGTACTACTTTGGTTGAATTTTTTTCTCCCATGGTCTTAATTAACTATCAGAATATTGAAGTCCTGAGAAGGAACATATAAGCATCTTAATATTTTGCTAATGATGCTGCAGGCAAGGACTCTTAACACAAAAAAAAATCTCATTTCCATTGGTTCGGTCAGTAATGAATGGCTGGAGGAAATTTTCACTTTGTTAAACTGGAGATTGCATGAGAGCCTGTCAGTCTGGTCTACAGTTTACCAGCCAAGCAGTGACAATTCTCCACTGAGCCAGATTTTGCAGTGGTGAACAGATGATGCGTACCATTTGTTGACCTTGTCCATGGTCCTTCCAGCAAATTTCTGTAATTGTCCTGTACTGGGTGTGTGGGACCTGTGAACAGGGCAAGCAACTGTGTATTCTCTTAACCAACATTGAAGAGTTATTAATGAGCGGTGCAGTCTGAACCCAGAAGTGTAAGGGAGAGCAATTAATTTGGTGCCAAATCAAATATTGGAAGCAAAATAAAGGGAAAGAAAGATTGGATTAGGAGAGAGAGCAAAATGAGACAAAATGTTTGTAAATAGGTTTAGGTGAGCTTTATAAGCACAATTAGCTTTTTTCACAGCAGTCTTTTAACCAGTCCTAAACTCAAAAATCACTTGAATGATGGGCTAATATGAAAACAGACTTTGAATTACAGAAGATTATACTTCTAGTGTTCAGTCACTTCTAGATTGAATGTCAGATTTGATTCCAACATATTTTTAATTTCCTTATAATACAAAGTTAGGTGCACAAGTAAACTCAGGTGGGTACAAGGATATAAACAGGCCAGGTGTGTGTGTAAAAACATGGCAGATTGAATATAACATGAAGTAATCCATTTTGTCGGAAAAGTTTTTTAAGAAAAGGCTGCATTTTAAAAATGTATATTTTTATTCGCATTTTCCCATTTTTACAAATAATGCAACAAAAGCATTAAACGCTGGTAGTTTTCCTGCAAAAGCGAGTACAGAAAATGACAGAATGCCAACACAGTTGGTCCTCAGACTTTGTGTTTCCAACCGTACAGTACATTATTAAAAATGGGTGTACTAGAGAATAGGATATGGCCATTCAAACATGACAAACTGGTGCATGGCTTCACACACAGCGAATTCAAAGCGGTGCCATATAACTTACGGAAGTTCTTGTAGGATCAAGTCAGATATAGCGGAACCTTTAAACTTGAGATAAGAGTCCCATACTTCCTGAAATGTATCCTCTTCCGAGGGGAGTATGCTAGTTAAGAACTTCATATGGATACACTCCATTATAATTAATGCAATTCTGAATTGAAGGATGCTTTGCATTGATCCAGGAGCAAAGGATGTTCTTCCGTGCAGCAAAAGTTAGGATATTATACAACCTTTTTTTCATTAACGTCAATGATTCGCCTATCTGGAAACCCCAGAATTAAGAGCAATAAATCAAATTCAAAGGTCCTGCCGGATATTCTCTCGAGCTTTTTAAGCACACCAGACCAGTAGTATTGAATTTTGACACCGGTCCCCACACACTGTATGTAGAGCCCTGGCAGTTCAGGCATATCGAGGATATAGCAGGATCAAACCTGTGTCTCAAGCATGGTGTGGTATGCAGCTTGTGTAATATGTTGAGTTAAGTCTCCTTTGTTTTGTTCCAGAATATTGGCATATTCCCACAGATTACCCCAGGTCTGCTCATTAATACTGACTGCAAGGTCTCTTTCCCAAGACCACAGTGTTTCAATTATACTCACCACTGATTGTGTCTCAGCCTACAAATACCTCTGTAGCTCTCCAGATATTGAATGCATTGTCCATAAGACCTGGTGGGAACTGGTTGCCCAGAATCGGAGGAATTGTGGAAGTTAATTTAGATCTACCTTCCAACTGACGGGTCATCATTAACGCTCGAAGAGTGTTTAGAATTATAGGATCCTGGGCTGGCATGGTGGTGCAGTGGTTAGCACCGAGGAGCCGGGTTCGATTCCAGTCCCAGGTCACTGTCTGTATGGAGTTTGCACATTCTCCCCGTGTCTGTGGGTCTCACCCCCACAACCCAAAGATGTGCAGGATTGGTGATGGTAATTGTCCCTTCATTGGAAATAAATAATTGGGTATTCTAAATTTATTTACAAAAAAAGTTAATTATAGGATTCTCACTTGGCAGACCGAGCCTTGGAATCCCTGAAAAACAACAGGGCTTGTACCCAGCCATGCTTCCATGTCAAGCCAAATGGAGGAGAAGTCCTCTCTGACCCATTCGCTTATAAACCTAAGATGCAAGGCTAATTGAGTGCATCTTAATATATGGCACCCCCCCCCTCCCCCTCAATGAACTGGGACACTGCAGTTTGGCTAGTTTTAAACAAAGTTTTCTCTTGTTCCATATGAAAAATTAAACATCCCATTAATTGCCTTCAGGACCTTGGCAGAAAGCAAGATTTGCAGCATCTGTAAAGGGTACAGTAAATCGAGATGACATATTTGTCTTAATAAATGCCATCCTGCTCAACCAAGAAGTCAGCAAGGTTGACCAATGGCGCAGGTCCCACCTAATAATCGCAATTGACAGGGGGAAATTTGCCCCTCACATGCTTAAAGGAGGGGGTAATCACTATACCAAGATATGTAAACTCCCAACAGGCACCACTTGAATGGAAAGCCCACCCAATGGCATAGTCACAGACTTGGTAAAATTAATTTTGTAGCCTGAGAACAGCCCACATCAATAATAACGAGCAGAAATGTACAACTTAGACACCAACAGCAACACGTGATCCGTGTAAAGCATGATCTTATGCAGCTTCCCTCCACTATATAACCCAAAAATCGAAGGAACCTGTCTAATTGCCTCACCCAAGGGTTCTATAGCCAATGTAAACAATAACGGAAAATGGGCAGCCCTGTCTGGTCCCTTGTTAGAGAGAAATATTTTCAGACCTGTAAGCACTGCCGCCACAGGATGTTTATAAAGCACCTGTATCCATTTAACATACTCCCCTGTCAGCCCAAACCTCTGCGACGTTTAAAAAACGTAGTTCCGCTCTACTCGGTCAAAAGCTTTCTCTGCAAATAAGGAGACCACTAACACATTCAACTGCCCGTTTTTGAAAGACCTGAATAACATGTAGTCGTCTCCTAACGTTGTTACACGAGTTTAAACCCGTTATATACCCAGTCTAATTGCCCTTGATGATCAATGGACAAGTCTATCCAGATGCCTGCTATCACTTAAGACAGCAACTTCAAATCTACGTTCAGGGGTGAAATTGGCCGATAGCATGCGCACTCTTCAGGATTCTTTCCTGCGTTCAGGATTAGGGAGATATTAGCCTCCCAGAGGGTCTATGGCAACAGACCTGCTTCAAATGAGTGACTATACATGCCAGTCAGTGGATCTAATACCAAGTCTTTAACTTCCTTTTAAAACTCAGATTTGAGACCAACTGGCCCTCAGGCCATACCAGATTGAAGCTCCTTCAATATAAGAACCGCTTCCCCATTAGAAATAATGAAATGAAATGAAAATGAAAATCGCTTATTGCCACGAGTAGGCTTCAATGAAGTTACTGTGAAAAGCCCCTAGTCGCCACATTCCGGCGCCTGTTTGGGGAGGCTGGTACAGGAATTGAACTGTGCTGCTGATTTGCCTGTACCATTGCAAGATCCAGCTAACAATCCTTTATCCACAAAACAAAAAACAAACAAACATTTACAACAAAGCTAATTCTAAGGAGACATCCCTCAGTGTATGTGAGGACTTGTAGGGCTATCCCTACTACCATTCCTTTATTATACTCAGGAGACATACTCTTCAGAAAATAGGAGAAAAAATAATCCAGAATGCGAATGGGCACAAATGTCCCTCCCCCATTTTGACCCCCACTGATGACCTAAACCACTTGCCCACCTCCTGGCAATGGCACTACTTATATTTATCATGATTAAAGTAAGAAGACCTTAAAGCATAGATTGCCATCAGAAATATGGAGAAGAAGAAGATGCGGATGACTGTCACGCAGCCATGCTACCATACCACCTACGCAGCACACACATTAACTAAAAGGAGGATGCTGAAATAAATAGAAGTTCCTGCGATTCTTAAGGATAAAGCATTCAATATAGTAGTCAACATGAAACACATCCCTGCTACCATGATAAATAACACAATCAGACAAGAAGCATTATAACAGGGGTAAAGTCCAGATTTTACAATGAGCATTGGAATGTTACTGCAAGGTAGTGCCTTGCATGGAGTTCATGTGGTTAATCTGATAATTGCCGTGTTCAATACTGTTCACAACTCCTCAGGTATTGATGCAGTCCATATCCACATGAAGGTAAGAGCTGGACAACATTCAGGCTTGGGCTGATAAGTGGCAAGTTACATTCATGACACACAAGTGCCAGGCAATGACCATCTCTAACCAGTGAGGATCTATTCATTTCCCCGTGGCATTTAATGGCATTACCATTGCTGAAAGCCCTACTGTCAACATCTTGGGGATACCACTGACCAGAAACTGAACTGAACCAGCCATATAAATTGGTGTCGCTACTAAAGTGGGTCAGAGGCTGGGAATTCTGCAGCGAACAATTTGCTGACAATCAAAAACCTGTCCACCATCTATAATGCGCAAGTTAGGAGTGCAATACATTAATCCCAATTTTGCCTGGATGAGTAAAACTCCAACAACACTCGAACACCATCTAAAACAAAGTAGCCCACTTGAAGGCACTCAATCCACCCCTGAACCATTCCTTCCGTCTGCCACTGGTGCACAATGGCTGTGTAGTTTACCATTCACTGAAATAGCTTGCCAAGGATCCTCCCCACAGCATCTTCCAAACCCACAACCTCTGACCTCGAAGATCAAGGGCAGCAGGCGCATGGGAGCACCGCCTGCAAATTCCTTTCTAGAATACATACCACACTGTCTTGGAACGATAATTTCTGGGTCAAAATACTGGAACTCCTAGTTGTTCAAGAAGCAGCTCACCACCACCTTTTCAAGGGCATTGACTGGCCTTCCTGGGGATGCTCACGTGCCCAAGCCAAATATTCCCTAAAGTTTAGAACAATGGGAGGCAGTTTCTTTGAAACTGAAAATTCTTCATAGGCTTGACTGGGTAGATGGTGAAAATACGTTTCTTCTGCCTGGGAAATTTAGGATATGGAGTCAGAATCTCTGAATAAGAGGCCAATCATTGAATTGAAATTAGGAAAACATTCTTCACTCAAAGGTTGTGAATCTTTCGAATTCTCTACTCCGAAGAACTGCGGTTGCTCATTTATTGAGTATATTCAAGGTATTAGTATTCAAGAAAAAGTTGTAGATTTTTGCTTATTAGTGGAATTGAAGTAGAGCGTTAACTCTAATCATCTTGATTGATGATGCAGTCTTGGCCAACTCCTATTTCTTATGTTATACTTATAGAATGGAAGACTATTACAAAGCCACCAGCAACTGTTGTTGATGCAGCAGAAAATGGTAATACTGCAGTGACACAACCAGAAGAAATGCCTCCGGCCTCTTTGCCAATGCCTACACAGGTAAGAATGAATTGATTGATTTTTTTTTGAGGTAGATCAATATCTTTGTATGAGCAAAATGAGTGGTGGAATGCTGGTCTTGTTATCAGAGCTGCTATGCATCAAGAAATAGGGCTTTGGAATAAGTCCCGTCTTGCGTATTTGTACATCTGCTGAAGATAACTTTTGTGTTGCTGATTTATTGAGGCCATTGCCTGAAGGATAGTGCAAATTGCCGCAATGCCAATGTCCTATATAGATGATTGTTGCATATCAGTTCAAACCATGCTTCCAAAAAGGTGGGGGTTGGCCGGTGGGGGGGGGGGGGGGGATGGGATGACTGCTGTATGTGTTTTAAGCAAAGCAATAGTCATCAGCTTGAGATGGCGCTTCAGTACATTGTGTGTTAAAATTGGTCTCTTCTGCTTCTCAGTACCCTGGAAAAATACCCATTGGATAACCCTTTAAAAAAAATTCAGTGGGAATGGTCAACACCAGAGACGCCCAACAGTAGCTTGCATTAATAATGCCTTTTGTCCACCTCATCCTCCTTGTCCTTATTGTTGGCAGTTCCAATAATAATAGAACATTTTACCTGAATGCCTCTGCCACTCCATGACTCCATATATTAATAATCTCATCTATATTCATCTTTTCAAAAGTTTTCTCTGCCCCATCCTCTAACTCCTCTCTTCCACCCTCCATGTAAAGTGGCTTGAGACGTTCTCTGTGCTAAAGGAACACTATAGTTACTTGTTATTGTAGGTTTTATCTTTGCCCGGTATCATCAGTTTACCCACATTAAACTTCAGATTCCTTTCATCACTGCAACATTTAAAATATATTTTTACTTTTGTGCCTCGTCCCATACTATTTTATATTTAATCAGATTACACTGCATTTGCTATTTTTTTTACCCGCTTTCTAAGCTGTCTGATCATTATTGTATTATCTCATTATTTGTACCAATGTGATACTGGCTCAAATGCATGTATCTCATATTAAAAAAAATATCAATTCAGTTTGATGCGAATGATTAATGAATGGCAACTCCTGTATTTTGTATTTAAGTTTCATTTGAAATGCAGCACTTGAATTATGCTCATTCGATATTAGTCTGTAATAGACTTAATGTGGACAAGTGGGTGTACTTGGAATTTTTGACGATTTGCTGAAAATGGGACAAATGGACAGTTAATTGCCTTTTATCACAAAGTTTACTGCTTTCAGTGCATTTTTATGAGGCACATCAAAATATTTTAGAAGCAAATTATTACTCTAAAATTTGTTTTTGCAGATTCCTGGAGTTCAGCCAATTCCAACTGTTAGTAGACTCCATCCACCAAACTTTTCAACAATTCCACCGCCTACTTTCAATCCTGGAGTGCCGCCTCCACCACCACCACCACCGCCGCCTCCATTTATGCGTCCTGGTTTCAATCCAGTCCAGCCACCACCTGGTATGTTACTTCAGTAGAATGTATTAGCGATTGCACCTCGGCCGAATTCTCCGGTCATTTATGTGGCGAGTTTCTCTGGTCCTGCTGCGTTCCCGTCGCAGGATTCCCATTGACTGTGGCGGGACCAGGAAATCCCACCGCCGAGTAACAGGTGGCTGGAAGGCCGGAGAATCCCGTCCCAGGAAAATATTTCAAGTTGGCTACCTTGCTGTTGTACCTTTTAGAGAAAAATATTTACCATTTATATGTTCAGCGTCTTATTTTTTAAAATCCTTCCTTTCATCAAATTTGTTTCTTCTATTTCAACAATATTTACATTCATGTAGACAAACTTTATAAGGAAGAGAAAAATTATGGTATTACCATTCTTATTTTAGAGAAACATTATAGTATTTACTATTTTTTTATTTTTAAAAGCAGCTGTGATGAATATTTCAGGTGTTCAACCCTCACTGAATGGTATTTTGGTTTTGTGTAAATTGAAAACATAAAAACAGGAGCATAAATAGGCTATATTGCTCCTTGAGTCTTCCCAGTCATTTCATAAGATCATGGTTGATCCTAAGTCAGAAAAAAACTTCCTCCAATTACCATATCCCTGGATTCCCTTAAGGTCCAAAAATCGAAGGTTTAGAATCCATGTTCCTCTGAGGTGAAGAATTCTAAAGATCCACAACCCTCTGTTTAAAATGTTTATCTCCTGCTCAGTTTGAAATGGCTGTTCCTTTATTCAGAGAAAATTCCCCCTAATTGTGGACACTTCAGCCATGGGAAAACCGCCTCTGAGTATATACCCTGTCAAGCCTTCTCAGAATCCTGCATGTTGCAATGAGATTACTTCTAATACTTCTGTACTCCAGAGAGTATAAGGCAATTCTTCTTGATCTCTCCTCATCGACTAGACTTTGCAACCCAGGAATCAATTTAGTTGGCCTTTATCTTTAAAGCAAGGGTGCCCTTCCTTGGGGTTATAGATTGTACACTATATTCCATATGTGATCTCACCAAAATTCTGTACAATTGCACCAAGTTTCCTCACTCTTGTCTGTCAACCCTGTTGCAATTATGGTCAACCTGCCATTTGCCTTCCCAGTTTCTTGCTGTTTGTGTGTGTTGACTTTGTTTCTTGTACGAGAACATTTAATAATTTCTAATGATTTAAAAAAGTTTTTTTTCTATTCTTCTCGCCAAAATAAATAACTTCAGATTGATCAGTCTTTCAAAGCTCAATGTTTCTAAAAAATAAATTTTCCCGTAGTGCTATAAATATAATTAATACTCAGCACACCTTGGTTCCATTCTCTATAGCTGTTCCTATTTCTGATTTGGAGCAATTAAATATTTAAGGCTGTAACTTTCAAGCTCCACGGTGTCATGATCGGGGGGGGGGGGGGGATCTTGCAGTTTTCTTTTTTTACTGCTAATGGCCCATAGAGGCCTTGATGCATCAAATTCAGATTTGCAACTTTCCATCGTGTAATTTGAACTTGCAACATTTTGATTGCTAGGCCACTAATAGCACCACTATTATATATTACCACACCCTTCTTGTTTAATTATTTTTGAAGCACTGCCATTTCAGCAGACTCACTTAATTCACTGCATACAAATTTATTGGCATAATACAAGATAAAGAGCACACCATGGTAGTCACGATTGTTGGATTGTCTTGCTTAACATAAACAAAATAACAGCTAACTGTCCATCAGTTTCTAACTTTGTTTCTACAAAATTCCCCACAGCTTTCCATTTAACAAAACAGCACTTGCAGAAATCATTGATTGATACAACATGGGGGAAGGCCATTCAGCCGATTATTCCATGTGTCTACTCTTTCTCTTTGGGCTCTGTCCCAGTTTCTCAGATTTTATCTCCTTCCAGTCAGAAATGGAAACCTCGCAATGGTTTTGAGGTTGTTTATATAGAAAGTTAACTATTTTCTTATTGTTCAGTCTGTGGAGAAAACAACTTTAATTTACCAAATTAGCTACTTTTCACCTAGGTATCTTTTTTAAAAATAAAACACTTGTGAAAATATACTTTGCTTAATAAGCTCAACATTAAAAGTGCTTCTTCAAATTCTTGTGGCAAAATTGTCTCAATTTAAGTGCATTCATCATTAGAAACATAAATCTAATGTGAAAAGTAAACACATTTTAGACTCCATAAGCATGTTTAGGTGAACCATTTCTGGCTTGTTCTGTTCACAAAACATTTCTGTCATGTAAACATTGTTATTTCAGGTTATCTTCCACCGGGAGCTATTCCTCCACTGAGTACTGCAATGCCCATTGGAAATACAGGGGCTAACATTCCAACATGCGAGTCTTCCCATCTTCCTGGTTAGTCGCTCTTACTTTTTCATTTTATAATTTGTGATCTCCAGCAGACACTGCCATATCATTTGTTTGGTAACCAGCTAAATGTGAAAATTAAATAAGAACAGAAAATGCTGGAAATACACGAGCATATTTCCTGTTTTAGTTCAGATTTTGCTTCTGTGCAAATGTGCAAGTTAGTTTTATCTTTCATTGAACTCTACTGACATTTGAGAGATCTCAAAGTGAAAACATCCCAAGGTTACTTTTGAAGAGATTTATGAGGCAGAACTTGAAGTTATTAATAAAGCATGTCTCATATTAGCAGTTAGCAGACTTCTTCCCTTTAACCATCATGTTATCTGTAGTCTGCCATAAGAGGAATGTTCCTAAACTAGAAGTCCTGTCTACCTCTAAGGATTGTTGTTTTCAGTGGTTTCTTTGTTTTTTAAAAAACATTATGACCGTTTTAAAGTAATGTATTAACTGCGGAAAACCTGCAATTTTATGCACAGCACCAGCTACATTTTCTTTGACAAGTTCTATCGTCAGTTAAAATTTGTATTTACTTTACAGAAGAATTAAATGAAAAGCTGTTTTCAGCTGCCTATAATGGTTTTATCAGACTGAGGTAATAGTTTTGAAAGGAATTTGGTCAAGTGAGCTACACATCCTCCTCTTTCCACCCTTCTGGGAATAATCTTTCACCACCTGAAAAGTACCTATATTATTGTAATTCAATAAATGATTATATTTTGGAACAAATTTCAAAAAAGTTGGGAGGCTGGTAACATCTTGGTTTTAAAAGATTTGAAAGAAAAAATGAAGACAGCAAAGAAAATATTCTTAAAAGTGTTATGGTCCTTGTCAGACTAGCTGTGGGCTAGAATGGTAATAAAAGGATGAGAGACCCCTGAATAACTTTATATGAAAGCGTAGTAATGCAATTGATCTGTATGACAGTATAATCATTGAGTTACGTACATGCTGATGTGCATCATATTTATACTATTGAAAGAGGAAACATCAAGAATCTATTTGTAGAATGTTATATTCCTGGGCCTGAGCTTGGTACGTAAAACTAATATAAAGGGCACAAATACACATTTCTGTTGCTGAACAGGTGTGCAACTATCACCTGCTCCTCCTGATGAGTAACTATACCCCTCATGATCAATTTACTTAAGTTGTTGCGTTTACACTTTTTAAAGAAATGTTGATTACTGTTGAGTTGGTTGTATGTCACTGATTACTAAAGTACATCAAGATTTTGATTGGTTAACAATGGGCAAATGATGAAGACGGTTGGGTAGCCTTTTTTTAAGACCACTATATAACTGTCAAGTGTAAAAGCCGAGGTGTTACACAGACCATTGGCTATTCTTACTCAAATTCATCTTTGAAGGGAAGTGCCCACGAGACATCAAATGGACCCCCTAGTGATGTCCACATCTCAAGATTTTGATACATACTAATGGAAGGATATAACAAAAAGCTTTCCAGAGGGAGCATTTTTTTTCTGTCTACCCAAAACTTCTCAACGTCTTGGAAATCTCTGGGTTTTACTTCTGGATCTTCTGTGTTGCAAGAAGCACATGCCTAACTTTTCCAACCTCTACTCATTACTGAATTTCTCATCCCTGCTAACATCTAGTAAACCTCCTTATATCCTCTCTAAAGCCTTTATATATTTCCTGAAGAGTGGTGCCCAGAATTAAACATAATACTGCAGCTAAAGTCTGGCTCGTAATTTATAAAGCATGATCTCTTGCTTCTTTATTTTATTTCTCTATTTAAAACCCTAATTAAAAAATATATATTTACAGAATGTGGGCGTCGCTTGTTAGGTCAGCATTTATTATTCATAGTTACCTTTCAGAAGGTGGTGGTGAGTTGCCTTCTTGAACTGCTGCAGTCCTTGAGGTGCAAGTACACCCACTGTGCTGTTAGGGAGGGTGTTCCAGGATTTTGGCCCAGTGATAGTGAAGGAATGGTGATATATTTCCAAGCCAGGGTGGTGAGTGAATTGGAGAGGATGCTCCAGGTGGTGGAGACCCCAGCTATCTCTTGCTCTTGTCCCTCCCAGATGGTGGTGATTGTGGGTTTGGAAGGTGTTGCCTAAGGAACCGTGGCGAGTTCCTGCAGTGCCTCTCGTAGATTGTGCACACAGCTGCCACTATTCGTCAGCGGTAGAGGAATTGAATGTTTGTGGAAGGGATAGTAATCAAGCGGGCTTGATAACCCGTATGCTTTTTTTAACCAAATTATCAGCTTGTCCCGTCACCTTTTAAGAATTTGAGTATATGGGCACCAATCTGCTTCTGTTCATCTATGGTTCTCAATAATGCTTGCCATGCTTCTGCTGATTTCACTATCCTGTCTGTCACCCTGAAGCCTAGAACTATCTTCTTCATCATCTACTTTGCCACGTTTTGTATGATCTGCATTATAATGCTGCTCTCTACCACTGTGTCTGCACCATTTATAAAAGCTAAGAAGTAAAAGGACCCAAAAGTGGCATTTGGTGAATGCCATTGTAAACTAGAATCTAGTCTGAAAAACATTCGTTTAGTACCCCTACCACCCTTTACTTCCTGTCACCGAGCCAGTTTTGTATTCATTGTTCTTAATTCCATGGCCTTTGACCTGGATGGTGTTGAGTTCCTTGTGTTGTTGGAGCTGCACTCAACCAGGCAAGTGGAGTGTATTCCATTACACTCCTGACTTGTGCCTTGTAGATGATGGAAAGGCTTTGGAGGGTCTGGAGGCAAGTTACCCGCCGTACGATTTCTAGCCTTTGATCTGCCCTGGTAGCCACAGTATTAATAGGGCTAGTCCAGGTCAGTCTCTGATCAATGGTAACCCGCAGGGTGTTGGTTGTGGGGGATTAGGCAATGGTAATGCCATTGAATGTCATGGGGCGATGGTTAGATTCTCTCTTGTAGGAGATGGTCATTGCCTGGCGCTAATATAACTTGCCACTTGCCAGCCCAAGCCTGGATAATATCCAGGTGTTGTTACATTTTGACATGGATTGCTTCATTATCTGAGGAGTCGTGAATGGCGCTGAACATTGTGCCTTCATCCACAAACATCCCCATTTCTTACCTTATGGTGAAAGGAAGGTCATTGATGAAGCAGCTGAAGATGGTTGGGCCGAGGACACTCCCCTAAGGAACTCCTGCAGTGATGTCCTGGAGCTCAGATAATTGAGCTTCAAATACCACCATCTTCCTTTGTGCCAGGTATGACTCCAACCAGCATAAAGTTTCCCTGCTGATTCCCATCGACTCCAATTTAACTGAGGCTCCTTAATGCCATACTCGGTCAAATAATGCCTTGATATCAAGGGCAGTCACACTCACCTCACCTTGGAGTTCAGTTCTCTAGTCCATGTTTGACCAAGGCTGTAATGAGGTCAGGAGCTGAGTGATCCCGGCAGAACCCAAACTGAGCGTCCGTGAGCAGGTTATTGCTGAGTAAGTCCTGCTTGATAACTCTTTCCATTGTCTTTGCTGATGATGGGGAGTAGACCGATAGGGCAGTAATTGTGTGGGTTGGATTTGTCATGTTTCTTGTGTTCAGGACACACCTGGTCAATTTTCCCACATTGCTGGGTAGATGCCAGTGTTGTAGCTGTACAGGAACAGCCTGGCTAGAGGTGCAGCAGGTTCTGCACAAGTCTTCAGTACTACTGCCGGAATATTGACAGGGCCTGTAGCCATTGCAGTATCCAGTGTCTACAGCTGTTTCTTGATATCACGTGGAGTGAATCGTATTGGCTGAAGACTGACATCTGTGATACTGGGGACCTCCGGAAGAGACTGATTGTGGTTGAATACAATTCTGCAGCTGTAGAAACCCACAGTGCCTCAGAGATGCCCAGCCTTCTTTTGCTAGATCTGTTTGAAGTCTAATCCATTCAGCATAATGATAGTGCCACACAACACGGTGGAGAGTATCCTCAATGTGAAGATGGGACTTTGACTCCACAAGAACTGAGCAGTGGTAACTTCTACCGATGCGGTCATGGACAGATGCATTTGCAACAGGCAGATTAGGGCAGCACGGTAGCATGGTGGTTAGCACAATTGCTTCACAGCTCCAGGGTCCCAGGTTCGATTCCCGGCTTGGGTCACTATCTGTGCGGAGTCCGCACGTTCTCCCCGTGTGTGCGTGGGTTTCCTCCGGGTGCTCCGGTTTCCTTCCACAGTCCAAAGATGTGCAGGTTAGGTGGATTGGCCATGATAAATTGCCCTTAGTGTTGGGTGGGGTGACTGGATTATGGGGATCGGGTGGAGGTGTGGGCCTGGGTAGGGTGCTCTATCAAAAGAGCCGGTGCAGACCAGATGGGCCGAATGGCCTCCTTCTGCACTGTAAATTCTATGGTTCTGTGATTGGTGAGGATGAGGTCAAGTATGTTTTTACCTCTTGATTATTCCCTCACCACTTACTGCAGTCCCAGTCTAGCAGCTATGTCTTTTAAGACACGGCCAGTGGTACTACCGAGCCATTCTTGGTGATGGACGTTGAAATCCCCTACCCAGAATCCATTCTGCGGCCGTGCCACCCTTAGTACTTCCTCCGTGGTGCCCAACATGGAGGAGTACTAATTCACCAGCGGTATGTGGTAATCAGCAGGAGATTTTGTTGCCCATGTTTAATCTGAAGCCATGAGACTTCCTGGGGTTCAGAGCCGATGTTGAAATCTCCCTCCCGACTATATACCACTATGCCGCCACCTCTACTGGGTCTGTCCTGCTGGTGAGACAGAACATACCCAGGAATGGTGATAGTGGTGTCTGGGACATTGTCTGTAAGTTATGATTCTGTGAATATGAGTATTGTGGTGATCACAAGTTAACTAGATGCAATACAACTGAGCAAACACTAGAGGGAGCACGGGAGAGCCATATAAATAGACCGGGACAGGAAGTGAGGACACACTTCACAGAAGGCAGAACTCGTAGCAGGGCACAGACACACCAGCTAGTAGCACTTGAGGTAGCCGTAGGTAAAGCTCTGAAGAGAGAACAAATTCACAATAAAGCATCTTCTCCACATTTGAGACTACGAGCTTTATTAAGACTCGAGGAACAACACATGGTACCCAGGAGTGGCTTCAGACGCTTACTACAGGACAACTCAGTGGCAGACACAGAAAGAACAAAATGGCATGGAAATCTCCTACTGGACATTAGACTTGGGAAGACATCGCTGATGGGAGGATGTGCCTTGGATTCCCACTTCAGCTGGACACGACTGAAGTGTAAGAAGTGTCTGGAAAAGGTTTAAACAATGGTTCGATTTCGGTATCATAGCAAATGATGCAGCAGCAGCCTCAGACGAAATTAAAATAGCAATACTCATCGAAGGACATGAAGCTAGGAAAGTTTATAATGGATTTAAATACTCAAAAGGTGAAGACAGAAACAGCTTACAAACAATACTAAACAAATTTGAAGAGTACTGTAAGGAATTTGAACAGCAAGGCATGCTCAGAGGCCAAACTGCACAGAGACTGAGTGATGCAAAACTTAAAAAATCACGAAAAGAACAAGAAATCGCGAATGAAAAGTACAGATCAAAAAGAAGAAATAACATGAATTTTTCACAAAGCCAAAACGCTGAAATCCAGTCCAGACCGGAAAGAAAAGGTAACTTACAACTTTTAGAAAGAAAAAACGCTGAAATCCGCGAAAAAATGGCGTCGGAGCACATTTTGCAGTCTCGGGCAAGCAAAGAACTACAAATTGCGTCTGCGCATGCGCCGGAACCGGAAGCCGCGCATGCGCTGTTAAAAAAAGGTTGCGTTGCCGATCGTTATGCGCATGTGCACGCCGCGCATGCGCAGTCTAAAAAAGTTTTGGTCGCGGATCGTTATGCGCATGCGCAATGGACACAAAACCGCACAGTGAAGGAGGATGGCCGATTTGCGCATGCGCAATTCATTCCTACGCGTGACGTCATGACGTCTGAGCATCCCGACCACGCCTACTTAAAAGGGAAATGCCCGAAAATTGGAAACAAGACACTTAAAGTGGTAAAAGCAAATTTTCTTGCCTCAGAACACAGAAAAACGCCTGAACTTAAACCAGCAGTTAAAAATAACTCGCACAACACCCTGGAAAAAGCAGTCTGCACCACCCAAAGTGAAGAGAACAAAAAGAATTCCGAAACAACAAAAGATGATTTGTTTTTCGAAGATTACCTCTCAGACATGGCTGAGTCAGTCGGACATGCTTATCACAGCATCAGCGACACGGTCGCAAAGTACAACACGAACCAACTCGTGGTAGATGAATCCAACCAAGATGATTTGGTTTTCAAAGAATACTACTCAGACATGGCTGAGTCAGTCGGATATGCTTATCACAGCATCAGCGACACGGTCGCAAAGTTCAACACGAATCAACTCGTGGTAGAAGAATCCAACCAAGATGATTTGGTTTTCGAAGAATACTACTCAGACATAGCTGAGTCAGTCGGATATGCTAATCACAGCATCAGCGACACGGTCGCAAAGTTCAACACGAACCAACTCGTGGTAGAAGAAGCCAACCAAGATGATTTGGGTTTCAAAGAATACTACTCAGAGATGGCTGAGTTATTTGGATATGCTGATCACATCGACCCCGTTGCAAAGATCAACACGAATCTACTCGTGGTAGATGAATCCAACACCATGATGCCATTGCAGCTCGTCGATACATTGGATGACAGCAATACCCAAGACGAAGACGACGCCACACAGGGAGCACAGAAAGACTCCACAGAGCGAGCGATGACAGGCTCCACAGTGCGAGTGATGAAAGACTCCAACAGGGATGCAAGCAAACACTCCCTGGCGAACACCATGCATGAACAAGACCATGAAGGTAAACCCGCTGTATCTGAGCAACCACAAGCAGACTATGAAAGTCTACCAAGCTCACATGAACAGGAAGAAGACAATGTACCTCTACCCACTGCATGCGAAAACAGTGACAAGGTGATCACGCTCGACGTACAGGATCACAGCGAGACTGACAGTTCTCAGCTTGTCTGTACAGAAGCACAGAGTCGGGCCACCCAACAGACCAGTGAGACCACGGCAACAGAGACCATGCAGATTTTGACTCCAGAAGAGGAGCACCTGGAGTCCAGTGAGACAACATCAACAGAAATCATGAAGATTTTAACTCCAGAGGCGGAGCGCCAAGAGTCCAGAGACACCACGTCAATTGTAATCATGAAGTTTTTGACTCCAGAAGAGGAGCGCCAAGAATCCAGAGACACCGCGTCAAATGAAATCGAGAAGAAGTTCACTCCAGAAGAGGAGCACCAAGAAAGCAAAGATGAGGAATCAAATCCTCCACACATGATGGATGTCACCAGCACCGATGCAACATCAGATCATTCTCACCATTCTCGAGAAAAAATGTTCAATGACTCAAATTATCCACACGGGACACTCATAGAGTATAACAAGAAAAACAAAAGTCAAAAGAAGCACAGCAGAAACGAGAACAACAACAGCAAGAACAAAAGCAACATGAAGCGCGACAAGACCAACAACAATAGCAAGAAGCACAGCAGAAACGAGAACAACAACAGCAAGGACAAAAGCAACATGATGCGCGACAAGACAAACAACAAAGTCAGGAACAAAGATAGCGACAACACCAAAGACAGAAACGACAAGGACAGCAACAAGAACGGCAACGAAAACAACAAAGTCAGGAACAACGATGGCGACAACACCAAAGACAGAAACGACAAAAACAGCAACAAGTACGGCAACGAAAACAACAAAGACAGGAACGACAGAAACAACAGCAATGAAACAACGACATGTACACAATGGTACTACTCGGCACATGAAGGACAATGCCACAGCACACTGCAAAACGATGACAAGACTACAAACATGTCATGGGATGACAACGAATCGCACAAACTCACATCTGCTCCAGAACAAGCAAGCACACCAGCATCCAAGGCGGATGAGATAATAAATCAATACCACAAGCACAGAAAAAAAGTCCATGCCAGTCAACATCAGTGATGTGACCATGCAAACACCTTGGGATGATGCATTGGTTACTTAAAATAACAAGGAACACCAACAACATTCACAACGGAGTTGCAATATCAATATCACCACGTCATCAACAACAAAAAGACAAAAAAACTCTGAACAAATTCATCAAGTTTGGACTCATAAATGTTTTTATTAAGATTGGACACATAAATACATTGGCTTTGTAAAATATGCAATAGCACCATCACTTGTATAGATACGCATATCATAAGTAACTGTTTGTACAATTTTCTTTAACGATGTACAGAAAATATGTAAAGAGAAAAAGGGGGATGTGGTGATCACAAGTTAACTAGATGCAATACAACTGAGCAAACACTAGAGGGAGCACGGGAGAGCCATATAAATAGACCGGGACAGGAAGTGAGGACACACTTCACAGAAGGCCGAACTCATAGCAGGGCACAGACACACCAGCTAGTAGCACTTGAGGTAGCCGTAGGTAAAGCTCTGAAGAGAGAACGAATTCACAATAAAGCATCTTCTCCACATTTGAGACTACGAGCTTTATTAAGACTCGAGGAACAACACAAGTATGTCAGGCCGTTGCTTGACTAGTCTGTGAGTCAGCTCTCCCGACTTCGGCACAAACCCCCAGTTGTTAGTAAGGGGGATTTTGCAGGGTTGGATTTGCCATTGTAATTTCCGGTGCCTGGGTCGATGCCGGCTGGTCAGTCCAGTTTAATTCCTTTTTCGTGTTTTTGTTGCGGTTGAATACAACTGAGTGGCTTTCTAGGCCTTTGCAGAGGACATTTAAGAGTCAATCACATTGCTGTGGGTCTGGAGTCGCATTTGTAGACCAGACCAGGAAAGGGTGGCAGATTTCCTAACAATGTTGGGTTTTCACAAAAATCGACGGTGGTTTCTTGGTCATCATTAGACTTTTAATTCCAGATATTTCTATGCCGTGGTAGGATTTGAACCTGGGTTCCCAAGCATTACCCTGGGTCTCCGGATTACTAGTCCAGCGATAATACCACGATGCCACCACTTCCCCTGTAGGCTGTATGACTCTTTTATCAACCAGCGCAGACACAATGGCCTACTTCTGTGCCGTAAGCTTTCTATGGTTCCTTGTGATCCTGAAAAAAAAACTTTCAAACAGATGTTATAGAGTTCTGCAGCTACAACGTTTGCATTCAGTTGATGAACAAGATTTCAAAGTGCACCATTTGTTGTGATAGCATAAGCCACAGGCAGATCCTAACATAGTAACATAGACCATACAGTGCAGAAGGAGGCCATTTGGCCCATCGAGTCTGCACCGACCCACGTAAACCCTCACTTCCACCCTATCCCTGTAACCCAATAACCCCTCCTAACCTTGTTGGTCACCAAGGGAAATTTATCATGGCCAATCCACCTACCTGCATGCCGTTGGACTGTGGGAAGAAACCGGAGCACCCAGAGGAAACCCACGCAGATACGGGAGAACGTGCAAACTCCGCTCAGACAGTGACTCAGCGGGGAATCGAGTGTGGGACCCTGGCGCTATGAAGCCACAGTGCTAGCCACTTGTGCTACCGTGGTGCTCATCCCACTTCAGAGTTATAGCTAATAACTGCCCTTAACGACCTCAATTAAAATTGCTCCTGCAGCTCTTTCTGCTGTGCTTACTGGAATATATTTGGTTCTAAAGCACTTTGCCTGTGCCGGCAGGAATGGGTGTGAGTTGATGTGGTATTAGGTAAAGCCTCACTATATTCAGTTTCAAATAAATAGGCTGTGACACAAATTCCCAGCTAAAATGATAGGTGATTCCACCAGGGTCCTGGCTACTTCATGGTGAATTTGTGTTCTGTGGACTTGAAAAGATACGTGAAGTATCTGCATGGATTAATTCAAACATTTGCACTGGGTACAAAAGCCAGGTCTCCAAGCTTGCTGCAGTTAACAGTTAACACCTGGCCACAGCTTAGCCCAATCCCTTGATGGAGATTGGAAAGCCCAGTTGCAAAATGATCCTGGGGTCAGACAGTAGATTGGATTCAAGGGGCCTCAAGTTTGTACTTTCTCCCCGTATCTGCATGGGTTTCCTCCCACAGTCCAAAAATGTGCAGATTAGGTGGATTGGCCATGCTAAATTGCCCCTCATTGTCCAGGGATGCGCAGGTTAGGTTATGGAAATAGGGTGGGGGAGTGGACCTTGGTAGGATGCAGCAGTTTCGGAGGGTTATGCAGGCTTGATGGGTCGAATGGCCTCCTGCGCTGTAAGAATTCTGTGGTATTCTGTGGCCTACCTACCCCATTATGAGTGTGAATCTCGCCTTATTAGAGAATCGTCCCGATCAGAAAATCCAAGCTCCCATATTTTTATACATATCTTTGGGGAGTGATTCTTTGGTTTAGGCAAACTTGTGTGTTCTGGAATTAAGTTTGAACTTGACTTGTGAACATGTTTTAAGGGTTAATTCAAATATTTCTCACTTTAAAAGAGTGTTTCACCATCCATCAGAATTTGAATGGAAAAGCAGATGGCAGTAACATGCCAGTTCAAGTTGTACATGCATATGTTGAAAGTAGTCTAGTAGAATTGTGGGCTATTATCAAAATGCTCCTTACAAGACAGCAGGCTTTACATAATCCTCACTTCACAAAATGTGATTACTATTTGTAAAACTGAAAAGTCTATTTTTTCTGATAACACAATAAATATTTAATACAATTTATTATTTGTGAAATTTCTTAAATAATTTGAACTTTTATCTCTCATAAATGCATACTGACCGATATCATTTTATCCAGCAACATCACTGGGTTCCCAGGAAGATAGTGCAAAGAATTCCTCACTGAGGAACTTGACCCCGACCTTAATGTCTACGCTGAGAAACAGGGAAGACGGTTCAGATGGTACCAAATATTTTGGACCTTTTCAGGGACATAACCCAGGGCTGGGAGGTGCCAGCATGCCTGTTATTGGTAAGCCCATCCATCTTGGAATTTCAGAAAGGGAAGTGGGAGAGCAAATAAAATGTTTCAAAGCAAGTTTTATTGAAGGCTGTACGATTAGTTATGCAGTGCATGCAGTTGATCACGTCTTTAATTTCAAAGGCATTGTACAGCACAGTAATTATTGCTCTGAATATTCTATAAATAGTTACTTTAATGCATGTGGCATTAATATAATTTATAAATATGTGCGCACTATCCTTCATGTGGCGAATAGTTCTATTCATATAGCTTGTGTTTTGATTTTGTGTGGGGAAATATCTAGATTTTGTAGTTTTCACTATTTGAATATCATATTTAAAGTACCACTGAAAACCCCAATCTAATATTATAATATACTTTTGAATTGACTTCAGAGTTTGAAGTTTTCTAAATGATATATAATTGAAACTGATTATAATTAATTTAGGAATGCTGAACTGCAGAACATTTGTGCTTTTTTTCACCTGGTTATGCTCCCATCTATCACAGGTGAAGTAAGATACAGAAGAAAAGCCAGAGAAATGCTTATTCCTTTGAAACATTGACAGGAACCAAACAAAAATCCTAGATTATATAAATAACTCTCCACTGGTATCAGTTTCCATTAGTTTACTCCTGCTGTTGGCATATACAGTCCACTGGGTAATAAAAATAAGTGTGCAATGCAGTGTTTTTCAAACTTTTTTTCCGGGGACCCATTTTTACCAACTGGCCAACCTTCGGGACCCAACCCGGCCGACCTTCGCGACCCACGCTGGCCGAACATCGCGACCCATGCTGGCCGACCATCGCGACCCATACCGGCTGACCGTCGCGACCCACGCTGGCTGACCTGCGCGACCCACCATTTTCTCACCTTGTTTGCTGCTGACAAAAATGGCCCTCGTTCACGCTCCTCCAATGGAACCTGTTGGATGAAGGTGAAGCCTTCTGGTGTCGGAAAGTATGGAGTATCCATCTGTCCAAAGTTCTGAATTTTTTTCCTGAAAAGTTTTATCAAATAAAATCCCCCAAACTTGTAAAAAAAAATAAAAGAAAATGAAAAAAATTAAACTAAAATAAATGAATGAAATGAAATGAATACACACCCCCCCCCCCCCCCCCCCCCCCCGGGAACTTGTTTAAAAAAAAGCTGGGACTGTTTACAAAAAAAAGCGGCCGCAAAAAGAAAAATGTTTTGCTCATTCGCACCAGATCATCTGGCATGCATGCACAGTGCGACCGCATTTTTTTTACATGTTCGTGGCCATTTTAAAGGAAGCTTGCAGCCAGCATAGTTAACAGCCGGCTGCTACGGCTGTTGCGCGCAGATTTTCACGATCGGGAGCGCCGCAACGGACGGCTCCGCGACCCTCCTGACACCCGCCCGCGGGTCGCGCCTCCGAGTTTGACAATGCCTGGTTTCGAGGACATAACATTCCAATCGATACAATTGGTTCATCAACTTGTGCATTTTACTGGAACCGTTGGTTCACAGTGGAGTTTCATTACTTAAATGAAGAACCTTTGTTTAAAATTATTTGCTGTTGTTCTGGCTGTCTCTGAAATACCGTTGCTCCATCATGTGTGGCTAATATTGTTGCGCAGTTCATTCTTGTGGAGCTAAAGATTTGCAATCCTCAGTTTGCCATAGTTCCAACTTTGCAGATCAGTTTCCTGGAATGGATTACTCAACAGAAAGAAATAAAAATGACATTCCAAATGAAGAAAAATTCAGAACAAATTCACTACCACTAGTACCAAGGTACTACGTAATCCCTAATTTTTGATCTGTTTGCAATGTAGTTGACTCTTAAATGCCCTCTGAAATAGCCTGGTAAGCCACTCAGTTGTATCACAGAACATACAGCGCAGAAGGAGGCTATTCGGCCTATCGAGTCTGCACCGACCCACTTAAGCCTTCGCTTGCCCTCATTTCCACCCTATCCCCGTAACCCAATAACCCCTCCTAACCTTTTTGCACACTAAGGGAAATTTAGCATGGCCAATCCACCTAACCTGCACATCTTTGGACAGTGGGAGGAAACCGGAGCACCCGGAGGAAACCCACGCAGACACAGGGAGAATGTGCAGACTCCACATAGACAGTGACCCAGCGGGGAATCAAACCTGGGACCCTGGTGCTGTGAAGCCACAGTGTTATCCACTGTGCTACCATGCTGCCCAATCTCTACACAGTCTATTAAAAGAAACAAAGCTGGACAGACCACCCAGCATCAATCTGAGCATTGGAAACCATCAGCAACCGCAGCTCTATCGACCCTACAAAGTATTCCCCAGTGGCATCTAGGGATTGTGCCAACATTGGGAGATTAGTCAAACAAACAGCCTGACACAGTCATACCTTACAATCAATTTCCCAATCACCACCATCACATACGTCATAGAACATAACAGCGCAGTACAGGCCTTTCGGCCCTCGATGTTGCGCCGACCTGTGGAACCCCTCTAAAGCCCATCTACACTATTCCTTTATCGTCCATATGTCTATCCAATGACCATTTGAATGCCCTTAGTGTTGGCGAGTCCACTACTGTTGCAGGCTGGGCATTCCACGCCCATACTACTCTAAGTAAAGGACCTACCTCTGACATCTGTCCTATATCTATCTCCCCTCAATTTAAAGCTCCCCTCGTGCTAGACATCACCATCCAAGGAAAAAGGCTCCCACTGTCTACCTCATATCCCACCAGCAGGACAGACCCGGCAGAGGTGGCGGTAGCACAGAGGTATACAGTCGGGAGGGGGAGCTGCCCTGGGAATCCTCAACATTGACTCCAGACACCATGATGTCTCCTGGCATCAGGTAAAACATGGCAGGGAAGCCGCCTGCTGATTATCACATACTGACCCCATCAGTTGCTGAATCACTACTCCTCCATGCAACTTGACAGAAGCACTGAGAGTGGCATGGGCACAAAATGTACTCTGGGCAGTACTCTAATATCCACTTCCAAGAGTGGCTCGGTTTGCACCACCACAGACCGAGTTGGTCGAGTACTAAAGAACATAGCTGCAAGACTGGGCCTGCGTCTGGTGGTGATGGAGCCACCAAGAGGGGAAAACATACTTGACCTCCTCCCCAGCGCCCCTGCCACAGATGCATCTGTCCATGACAGTATCGATAAGAGTGACCACCGCACAGCCCTTATGGACACATAGTCTCTTTGTCACGTTGAGTATACTCTCCATTGTGTTCTGTGGCGCTACTTCTGTACCCCCCCCCCCCCCCCCCCCCCCCCCCCCCCCCCTGAAGAGCCCCATAACTCGTACTTTATCTTCTCTAATTGCAGGAAGTCGTACAAGTCATCCAACCAAGCCGCTACCACCAGTGGCGATGCCAACCACCACTCTAGTAAAATTCGCCGCCGTGCAATCAGAGAGGCGAAGGCCACAACATCGGCCTTCCTCCTCTCCATGAGCTCCGGCTTCTCTGAAACGCCAGATATCGCCACCAGAGGGTCCAGGTCCACCTCCTCCTCCACTAACCTGTCTAAGACCACAAATATTTCCACCCGGAACCTTCCCAATTCTTTGCAACCCCGCCCATACCTCTCACACTCATCTGCTACCCCCTGAAAGAACCCACTCATTCTTGCCCGAGTCATATGCACCCTGTGCACCACCTTAAACTGTATCAGGCGCATCGTTGCACAAGAGCAGGTCTCGTTTACCCTATGCAGTGCCTCACTCCGTACTCCCCAATTGATCTCCCCTCCTATGTATTATTAGATCAGCCCCTAAAGTGGAATTTGAAGGTCAACAGAGGATCAATAAGGCAGCACGGTGGCCTAGTGGTTAGTACAACCGCCTCATGGTGCTGAGGTCCCAGGTTCGATCCCGGCTCTGGGTCACTGTCCGTGTAGAGTTTGCACGTTCTCCCCGTGTCTGCGTGGGTTTCGCCCCCACAACCCAAAAATGTGCAGAGTAGGTGGATTGGCCATGCTAAATTGCCCCTTAATTGGAAAAAATAATTGGCTAATCTAAATTTTTAAAAAAACAGAGGATCAGTTGCTGATACAGTATGCTCAAATGAGCATCTGCACAGTCAAGAATCTGTTGTGATGTAAATTAGATCTGCAACAGGTTAATGAGATGTTTGTCTCTGAATACTGACAAACCATTTGAATCTCTTGCAGACTGTATCTTTTTCAGGATAGATAATGTGCCAGAAATGGCTCAGCACTCCTTGGCAATTGGCTGTTTAGCTGTTGAGAAGGCTAGCCCTGAAAGTTGCTTTATTCAATCATTAAAAGGCTGGGCATCGATTGATATTGGCTCTGAGGAGCTCAGTAACACCAGGTGTAAGAGTACTGCAGGCCAACTCTTCAATGTCTGGTAAGACCAAAATGACCCCTCTGTAGGTTCATCGTTCTGTCGATTGATTTGCATTGCCATGTAAGGCTGTTTAGCTGATGGCTGCTGTAGAATTAATCTGGTGGTAGAATCCCGAATTGTTACAGAGATCATGAGATCTGTTCAAAGTGGACATTGAATTTGGTTGGAGAGGAATTACATATTTGATGTCTTACACCTGAAGTGTTATAAGCAGATACTAAAAAAATGAAAATAGTCTGCTGATGCTTCCACTAGCATATTGGATGGGGGCTGAGTACAAGCGGTCGGCATTTGATACTGGCAACATGTAAACTGAGCTAGATTAGGTGTAGTGCTAAGCATTAATGGCTGAATTCTGAGGTTCTGATTCTTCCGCTGCTTGTAACAATTATCCAGTCAGGGTTTAAATACTGGAACGGGTTTCCCGTATATGTCCATTTTAGTGCAGGTAGGAAAGATGAGACCTGCATCTGATTTTCTATGGAGGCCAAGATCCTTCCTATTTTTAAAATTTTGTTTGTGGGTTGGTTATGCCCTGGCCCAAAGGAAAAGTAATGATTTTTGGTTTAGTGGCAGTCAAACAACTTCTCAGGCTTTCCTTTTGTCATGCTGCCAAAGGTCCAGTTGACATAGATATTTTTATTATAGCCTATATTGTATTCCTAATTTTCATTGTACATTATTAAATCATGTATTGAATGGTCAAAAAATAGCTTTGGATGAATGACCATCTTTGATTTACCCTTTCTCCTCTTGCTTCCCCCTTCCCCTCCACCCCCCACATCTACAGTTCACCCTCTGATAGTTTCTCTGCTGTTTGGCCTTTCACATCTTTTGTCCTCTCTGGGGAGATTGCAGTTAGCACTCTTTCCCCTTGTTTTCTGTGCCTTTGGCACCCGGTTTCCCTGGGTTTCTGTGGCAATCACTCATCTTTCATTCTCACTCCACAGTATAAATATTTCCCACTTTCTCTGTCCGTTAGCTTTGACAAAGAGTCATCGGACTCGAAACGTTAGCTCTTTTCTCTCCCTACAGATGCTGCCAGAGCTACTGAGATTTTCCAGCATTTTCTCTTTCGTTTGAATGGTGTGAAATGGAAAGAGAAAGTTGTTGGCTTTACAAGAAATCTCTTGTGTGAATTGGCTCCCCAATGGGTCTTTGTAATGGTTTACCATTCTGTACCAGATTTGAGTTCTGTATTATCTGAACCAGTCACGGATCACAGTGCATGTTCCTGATTTCCACAGCCACTAACTAGTCTCCCAGATACATTACCTGTATTATCAGCAGTATTTTAGTTTTGTTTAAAGAATAGGGCGACATATTTGAAGTTGACACGTGAAAGATCTCCCATCCTATTAGAGACTGTATGATAATGTGACTCAGCCATCTAGTTTTCCTGATCTATCTATTGCCATGGGAAATCAAAGCACATGGCTAAAATTTGCTTGGTATGAACATTCCTGGCTGGCCAGGAAAAGCCAATCCTTTGAATTTTTGAACTACTCCTCACCTAAGGAAGAATTAACCGTCTCATACAATATCCCATTCCAATCAAACTACATTAATTTCAAAACCTATGGCACAATCTTTCTACTAGCAAGTAGGTGGGGTTACGGGGATAGGGTGGTGATGTGGGCTTAAGTGGTGTGCTCTTTCCGAGGGCTGGTGCAGACTCGATGGGCCGAATGGCCTCCTTCTGAACTCTAATTCTACGATTCTATAAGTCGATTGTCCCAAATTATGGCAAGAAAGCTCCATATGCTTCTTGAAAGACAATGTCAATTTACAAAATATTTGTTTAGTTTAGTAACAACTATGGTAGCCAAAGTTACTTTTGTTATTATGTTGGATTCAGCTCATTGAGCTAAATCGCTGGCTTTTAAAGCAGACCAAGCAGGCCAGCAGCACGGTTCGATTCCCGTATCAGCCTCCCCGAACAGGCGCCGGAATGTGGCTTTTCACAGTAACTTCATTGAAGCCTACTCGTGACAATAAGCGATTTTCATTTCATTTCAATTCATGTTTCCTCTATTTTTCTTCAGAAATTGCAAATTAGTGTTTTTGAGAGTATTGTCCAACTAAATGAATTGTAGGATATCATTCACCGTTCCTGAGATGTTCAGGAAGTAGCAGAAAAAGTCTCTTCGTACGTTCTGAACAAAATCATAAAGGGCCTGGACATTGAAGATAGGGAGAAAGTTCCCATTGCTGGAAGGATTGAGAACCAAAGGATACCAATATAATGTGATTGGAAAATAGACCAGAGGCAGCATGAAGAAAAATATTTTTGTACATCAAGTGCTTAGAATCTGGAATGCAGTGCCTGAGTGTGTGGTGCAGGCAGATCCATTCATGGCTTTCAAAGGGGAATTCAGTAATTAGCTGAAGAGATCAGATTTGCTGGGCTACAGGCGAAGGTCAGAGGAGGGAGACTAACTAAATTACTCTTCGCAGAGAACCTGCATGGAAACGACAGGGTGAACAATCTTCTTTGTTGTAACCATTCTTAATTATATGAACAGCAGCTGAATACAATGATGAGTATCTTGTCTTAAAATGTCTCAAGATATAATGGGTACAGCCTTTCTGTACTCCAAACTGCCCTCAACATTGTCATAAATAATTTCAGTAAAATTCATTCCTATTCAAATTTACAAGTTTGCGAACCCACCTTTAGTTTCTCCCTTTCTGTCTCCACATGCAAAGCTCATTTGTTTCCTTGTCTTTGCAGCCTTTTTGTACATTTAACAGCTTCCTCATATCAGCATGGTCTTCCTGTTAACTGCTTTCAAAACAGTTGAGATATATTGAATAGGGTGTGGGGATAGGTATGTTCAGAGGATGAGGAAAGCAGAGCTCAATATGTTTTGTTCCAATGTAATATCAATGTATTGGACTAATGGCATTAACAAATAGATTTTGTACGGCATTTTTATATTCAATGTTTTTTGCAGCTTGGAGGAAGTGGGAAACTTTGACCCTACAGTAAGAATAATGTATGAACAGTTAATATTGTGTGAAATGTTTACCTTATTTTCTGGAGATGGTAACCCATTTAATTGGGGAACTACCTCTGCTAAAATATTGGAGTGAAGACTTTCATATCAACAGGTTCAAAGTTGAAACATTGGGTAATTTCAGTCTTTCTTTCAACTGCAGACAAGTTAATTAATGATTTTACTTAATGTATTTCTTTTGTGTTTAATCTACAGGGAATCAAAGTGGAACTGCTGTGCATACTCCCTTAATGAATGTGCAGCCACCAAGTCCTGGTCTTTTGGGTGCGCGACCTGGTTTAATACCACTACAGCGACCCCCTGGAGTTCCACCACCTCATCTGCAAAGGTTTCCTGTTGCTCCACCACGCCCCTTGCTACCACATTTATTACACAGAGGTCCACCACCTCCAGGGCCAGGAGGGTTTGGAGTACCTCCGCCTCATGCCATGCGAGGCCCCTTTCCACCCCAGAATGTTTTTGGTCGCCCTGGAGTGGCTGAGGATAGAGATGGAAGACAATTTAGGAATGACAGGCATGGCTTTCCTCCAGGAAGGGATCGAGACCAAGAGCAACGCTTTGGCCGATCTGATTTTAGAAATCGTCCGTTTGGTGGAAACCGAAATGAAAACGATAACCGTGATCGGTATGGAAATCGTCATGAAGAAAGAGATCATGATCGTCATAGTGGTGGGCGTGAAAGAAGGGAATGGGGGAGAAGAAGCTCTGAGCGGGACAGGTACAGCAGAGACTCGGAAGAAAGAAATAGGCGACCGAGTGGACATAGGGAACGTGATTCACGAGACAGGGAATGTTACAGGGATAGAGATATGGATCAGCGAGGAAAGGAAAAGCCTGAAGACACTGATGAGGGCAATGAAAAGCACCACGAATCTAATGGCAGCACACAGGAAGAAATAATGAAACAGTCGGACGCGATCCCAGTGCCCGAATCTGCTACAGGAGAATCTGATTCACCGAATATGAATTTGAAAGCGGCAGAGATGGTGGAATTGGAGCCTACCTCATCTAATCAACCTGATAGAAAAGATTCAGGTGCAGCTGATGGGGCTCAGTGATAGAAACTAATTAATAAACACATGATGTGGTGGTAATTGATATATGCACCACATTATTGTGCAATGAAGCTTTAGAGTTGTATAAAAAAAATGATGTATAAAGTATTTGCTTCTGCTATCCCACAGTCCTGTCTAGTTTTAAAAGTTTTAAGCAAATTGTTTGCCTTCCCCAGTTATCAAAATGACCACACAATTTACTCCGAAGCCTGAACACCCAATGACCAGGAAAAAAAAAAAATCAAATTTTTGCTGTACGTTTTTAAAACTTTGACATAAGGTAGAAGTGCTTTCTATTCTTTTTTAATTTAAAAAGATAACAAACGGTGAAAGCTCCTCCAAAAGTTGAGCTTAGGGATTTGTTTTTAATAAACTCTATTTTCTTAACAAACTTTAGAGCGTGTGATATTCTTCCTCGGACTTGTGGAGAAAAGAATGTCTTGGGATGGAAGAATAAGGTTGTGAAACACCCTAAAGTTTGATATTTTCTATATGGGAAGCAAGTCTAAATTAGACTCTCATTAGTATGCGTTCTTTTAAAAAAAAATGGAAATTGTTTTTGAACAACCAACCAGAGCCCAAAACAGATTGCTTTGCAAAGTGTATTATAAAATATTAGTGTATTTCACTGGTGATGTATAGAAAACTTATAAAGTTGCCCACTCAAGATCAGGAAACAAATGGTCTGAACAATACTTTGTTTTAGAACGTTTCTTGAAAGTTTATTTGTTCTTTTCCCTTAAATACAGACTGTTTCTTAAAAGTAACAGTTTTCCTGTTTTCTTCTGTTTTGGATGCTAATGTAGTTGTAAAAAGAGTATCACATGTTTACTGTTCTAAAAATAGACATCAATATTACAGCTGGGTTAATGAATGTTGTTAGATTTAATATATGGCTGTGTAACTGTTTTAACCATAAAAAAATATCATGGAAATTATTCACCCACTTGTTTACACAAAAGACAACATTTTGGCTCACTGAAAGTATGAAGTTATTTCCATCTAATTTTGGAACATTATCAAAAGTAAGAGATTCTGCACTGGATTCTGTTTGAACTGTCAATGCTTCGTTCAAATTGCGAAGTAGATGGTTATTTTTTCTCCTAAACAAAATATATTTTATTCGAAGCTGCTATCCATTTAGCAAGTTTCCACGCCGCACAGAATTAAGCATGTGCTCATTCAGTGAAACATGTTGATAAATTGCTTTGGAATGGGTTTCATGTTTGTTTTGGAAGCAATATTAAAACTTGGGTGTCTTGGTTATTCAAGCAGCATAAACTTCCAGCGGAAAACCATGGTGACTTTGTACCTTTACGAGGTTGATATCACACTGCTGTACTCACATTATATTCAGAATGGATCTTGGAAGATGCTGTAGTTCATTTTCTCCTGTTATGTTGACAAGTTTGTTTTTATATTTTCTTTGTGATTTTATATGCTAATGGTGTGATGGATATTACTGTTGAGGGAACCCTTCCTTATGGGGGAGACTCACTACTAACATCTGCAGCCCCCAGGTGAAGTATGGCACACTTATAGTACAAAGTAGAGTTCCCTCTACTTTGGTTTATCAATAGGGAATATTTCTGCTGTTTGCTATTTATAATATTGTAAAAGCAGATATGAAGAATGCATTTACAAAAATAATAAACAGTAGAAATCCTCTTCGACCTACTTTGCTTCCAGTTTCAGAAATTTATAATTTTTCCATTTCAGACCGAGCCTTGGTTAGGGTAAAAACTCTTGAGTTAAGGTTGTAGTTTGAAGCCCCACTTCAGATCTTGAACACCTAATCTAGGCTGCCACCTTACGTGAAATATTGAGAGAGTGTTGTCTTGGGAGTGCTCCTGGTGTACTGGCCATAATTTTTTCTACAGTCCACCTAACCAAAAATGGATTGTGGCAATGCATTCATTGTTATTCATGGGATCATGTGTCTAAATTGGCTTCCACATTTCCAAACAACAGGACTAATTACCATCATAATTTATTGCAAATTACTTTGGGGTGTCCTAAGACATGAAAGGCAATTTATAAATGCCAGTTCTATTCAACATAGTGTTGTCTCTGACTGAGATTGCCAGATTTAGGTTGCAGCTCCATAACTAGATACTACTTGAGGAAATTTAAAGTTTGTATATGCATGCAGCTAGTAGAATGTCATTTTCATTTGCCAGAGATGAAAAGCTGGTGTCATAACCTACTTGGACGATTTACTTCCAACAGCAGTTTGTTCTTGTTACTCGGAAAATGGACATTTTTGACTTCTCATGTTTTGTAATAATAGTTTTATATTTTGTAGGTTTTACTCAACAATGTATAGCTTCTATAGAGTTTTAATCTTACAAAGCCACCTTCAAAAAAAACTTTACAGTGACTTTGCACAATTTTCACAAGCATTCTATCTGGTTTGGGTTCAACAGTAGGATTTTATATAATGGTTTACTGTTTTACAGGATAGGATGCTTCATGCAAAGAAATGTTGCAGTCACGAGTGTTGCAAAAACAGAGCTCCATCTTGTGGTTGGAAAAGACCAGATACCAGTTCCTGCAATTGCATTGGCCTCCTGTTTGGAGACTTTAACTCTAGCCTGCTTAGTCAGATCTCTGGCCATGGCTTGTTCAAACTGCTCGGGGTGGCACGTATGCAGATAAGCAACAGGGTTTTCCCAGATTCAGTATTGTTTTGCATCCCCTGAAAAGTTTTTTGTATATTCTGTCTGGTGGCTTGATCAGTCTAGAACATCTTCAGCAAAGTTTATTTCTGCATGTGACTTCTGTAAGTCCACTGAAAAATCTAATTGTAACCGTGTTAATCATCAACTACTGTTTTTATTCCCTGCCCCATCAGTTTATTTTAATCCTTTGCTAAAACAATATTTTAAGACTTACATGAATTCTCCTTTCATCTCTTTTTCATTTTGATGATCCAGTTGATAGCTGTCCTGAGAATTCTGACCTTGCCGTTGTTCTTTAACGCTAACTTTGACGATTCTTAACAAAGAGCCCCTTCCATTGCTGTTTTTCTCTTTTGGACATCACTGGTAAGACCAAAATTTATTGTTCTGAGGAGGTGGTTTTGGGACCTCTTGAATGGTTTGATGCAAACAAGTGCCTTACTAGGCCACTTCTGAGGTTAGTTCAAAGTAAGCCATGTTGGTATGGAAGCCACGTTGATCAGACCAGGTTTAAAAGTGTTTCTTCATTAAAGGAAGATAATTTCGTTGATTTTTAACAATAGCATCCAACTGTTTTGTGGTCACTTTGACCAATACCAGCTTTTAAAAAAAAAACTGAATTCAAATTCTTCCGCAATGAGATTTGCTCTCTATTTTGGATTATTAATCCAGAAGTGCAACTGTAGGCTGCCATACTCAAATAGAAAGTGTTGTTAGCAAATGTTATTGTTAGTACACCTGTTCTCATCTCCCTGGCATCACACAAGGCTTTTTGGTCCTGATGGTGGTATCGACCTTGGATCTACAAGCATCTTTGACGTGTGCTCTTCAATGTCTATAACCAGTGTATCTTTCCTTATTTGATATGCTTGTGTTTATATCCCAAGAAAGATGATTACTTTTCAGACTACCTCCATTACTGTAAGTTGCTTAAAATGATCCTCATGTTGAAAACTCTGGCCGAAGCCATGAGTGCCAGTACAGTTTTCACATAGTGTGAAATAGTTATGTAACTCTGGCACTCAGGAACTGTTTGAACACTCGTGATTTTAGTCATTGCCCTGGACATCGCCAAATCACTGTGTACATCTAAACCAACGACTATTCTTTTACCAAAACCATGTTCATGGACTATGCTTCCTAAATTATAATTGAAGATTTGTCTTCTAAATTCTTGCATTTCTCTCTTCCCTGAAACCACCTCTATCCTAACACCATTTTCAAAGGTCTGACTCAATATAATACCCTATTGAGAGAGATTTTAACTTGTATTTCCACTGTTATAGAATATCTGATTCTGGGTCAGAGTGGGGGAAAAAGGAGAATTCTTAGAAATTCTCCATCCTGCTCTCACCAGTCATTTTCTGAAACTCTTGTGTATTTTTAGTGATTTGATCTTGTTAATATGCATGGCAGGATGTTTGGCATGAATGCTGTATTGCCAGTTGTTGCAGTTGATGCAAAATGTAGTCATGGTTCTTGGTCTCCACTGTGGGAAAGGAGTGGGTGGAGGTGCAGGGATTGGGATTGAATGAGCCCAGGATTCTCCAGCCCCCCAACCATGTGTTTCTTGGCAGCAGGAGGCAGCACGCTATTCGCTGGTGGTGGGATTCTCTGTTCTCGCCGCTGGCAATGGGATTTCCCATTGAAGCTACTTCAAACTGCAGGGAACCCGCGGGCGGGGTTGCTTGCCAGCAGGGCCGGAGAATTCTGGTCCGAATACTTAATAATGTAAAATGAAAGGGAGTCACCACTTATTTTCATCATATTTTGAAAATCTTTTAAGCCATTTATTTTCACGAGTGTTGTACCATTTTACAGTTAAAAGTAAATATTATGTTAAGTCTGCATAGTGCCCTCACAAGTTGAAAAGTTGTCAACTCAGTTTCAAAAAGTTGGATGTTGAGAATGGCTAAATATGGAGGAATATCTGGAATAGAATAGTATGCTATCATTAAGACTACCTATTTCCATCAATATAACATGACCTCACTTTGCCCCTGTCTTAGCGCATCCACTGCTGAACCATATTTATATCTTTGTTATCTTTAACAAACCAAGGGCTGGTAGCTTAATGGGTCAGGCAGCTGGTTTGTGATGCAGAACAAAGCTAACAGCACGGGTTCAATTCCAGGACTAGATGAAGTCATTCATGCAGGCCCTGATTTCACAACCTTGCCACTCGCCTGAGGTGTGGTGATCCTCAGGTTAAATCGCCACCAGCCAGCTCTCCCCTTCCAAGGGGAAAGCAACTTATGGTCATCTGGGACTATGGCGACTTTACCGTTTTACCTTTAGTCTCAACTCCCTCATATACTTGTCATCCAAACTCAGCTGTCTGTATCTTAACTCACAGCAAGAGACATTTCCCACGACCCCTGTGTTGGCATATATTGGCTCCCAGTCAAGCAATTGACTTTAAAATCCTCAGCCTTGTTTTCATTGCCTCAATGGCAGTCCCCTCCCCTATCTCTGTAATCTCCCCCAGTCCCACAACTCTCTTAACATACGTGCAATTCTCTAATTCTGATCACTTTCACTTCCAATTATAATTGATTCAGCATTGGTGCCTGTGCCTTTAGTTGCTTATGTCTTAAGTTCTGGAATCCCCTCCATTTATCTCTCTGCTTCTCTACTTCACTTTCCTTCTTTCAAGACCTTTCTTAAAACTAACTCATTGGCCAAGCTTTGGTCATCTTAATAACCCTGATGTGGTTCGTTGTTATACTTGGTTTTAAAATGTTCCTGGAAGTGAAACACATTGGATCTTCACATATTCTTTGGGTACTATATGAATATAAATTGTTGGCGAATGCCTTTTGGAGACCTCTGATTACCATTCACTGTTGAGAATTTGTGCAGCTTATGGATGATGTATGATTTTAAATTCTAAGCATCGTGCTGCTTAAGTTTCTGTCTTCATTGTTCTTTATGTTCACATGCTGTGGAGCTGTGATATGGTTTGTTGAAGTGTGGATAAGACTCGGGTCAGAATTCGGAAATGTCGTCTAAAATTTACTTTTTGATCTTGTGAATTATTTATTCCTCAATCAACACCATTAATAGATCACTAGTATATTATCTGGTCATTATCATGTTGGCCCGGATCTTTTGAGCAGCAAAAATGGATTGCCGTTGTGCTTGAAAACTTCCTGACTTGACAGTGCTGTGCATTTCTTCTGATCTTCCAGGCTCAGCTGCCAAATAAATGTGTCGCATCATTCAAAGAACTCCTTTGGAGCAGAGTAAAGTTGGGGGAAGACAGAATGTGCTCCTTTTTATGGCACTAGTTGCTGTATGCTAAGTTTAAATGTCCAGTCTGTATGTTAATGAATGGGTAACTGGATGAGGTGGTAGATTGGTACGTTGGTAGACGGGTCAGAATGGTAGTCACATTGGGGAATCAGGAAGTGGGGATGAGGGGAATTCATTTGTGGTCTAACATTTCCTGGGTAACCAGCCAGTTAGGTACCACTGATCTGTCAAATCTCCGACTAGTTTAGAGTTTGAGGCATTCGCCAAGGGTCCTGGGAAGTTGAAACTTCCTGGGCAATTCCCATGCAGTTCCGTGTGCCAGGACTTCCACAGGATCCCACACATATTTTAGTCGTACATTGAAAATTTGGCCATTGATTATTGTGGGAGTTGTGCATAAATTGGCAGCAAATTTCTTGCATTACAACAGTGAAACTTCAAAAGTACTTGCATTGGTTTTGGGATGGCCGATGGTCATGAAAGGCACTATAAAGGCAGTTTTTTTAAAACAGTCTTTTACATTTTCCCTCCATCTGCAGATTTCATGTCAACACAAATGTAGTAACAATAAATGATTTGAGCAGCAGTAGGTCATTCCCGTACCAGCCTCGCCGGAATGTGGCGACTAGGGGCTTTTCACAGTAACTTAATTGAAGCCTACTCGTGACAATAAGCGATTTTCATTTCATTTCATTTTCATTAGATTAATTTTTATACTACTTTGGAGAAATGTGTAATACAGAGCAGGGCACAGATGAAGACTACTTTAAAAGCTCGTCTCTAAGTGACACATATTGGTTTTTACTTTCTTTCACTCGAGTGGCATCTCTTTGCAAATGTAGATTTTTTTTGTCATTTATTAAAAATAAATTTAAGAGTACTCCATTTTTTTTCCCAATCAAGGGGCAATTTAGCGTGGTCAATTCATCTACCCTGCACATCTTTGGGTTGTGGGAATGAGATCCACGCAGGCATGGGGGAGAATGTGCAAACTCACATAGACAGTGACCCGGGCTGGATCAAATTTGGGTCCTCGGCGCTGTGAGGCAGCAGTGCTAACCACTACGCCGCTGTGCTGCCCCTTTGCAAATGTAGATAACCTACGACATTTTCAACAGTCTGAGTATGTGGTCCGGCACAGGATTTCATTAGTTATTCATTATTCCTCTTTACAATAATCCATGAGGAATATGAATGTGACAAATGTAGGAGAATTTGAAACCACCAGCTGTTTTTTAAAGCAGTTAACAAGGCCACATTAACTGCAAGATATATGCCCTTAAAGCAAGGCAAAATGAATTCTGTTTGTGATACAAACACTTTGACTTCAAAAGATCTAACATAGAGGACTGCAAGCCCCTAGAAAGATTGCCTCTTACCTCTGTCCCAGCAGTGAACCAGTTTCTTTAATATTTATCATTGCCCAGATGAGACTCGGTATCACAAGTCAGTCTTTCCTGGCTCAGTAATAGTTCTCTTGCCTCCAAGTCAGAAAAGCGTTGGCTCAATCCATACTCCAAAGACTTGAACACAAAATTAAACTGGCACCAGTGGAGCTTTTGGATTGCTGCAGTTGCCATCTTTTGAATGAGATGCTCAGCCAAGACCTATGTGCACACTCGGATGGATTGTTATAACCATAATATTCAAAGAAGAGTAAAGAAGTTCTGGCCAACATTTATCCTTAAAATAGGACATTTGGTTATTTCACTGTTCGCAGGACCTTGCAGATAAATTGGCGCTGCGTTTTCCAATAATAAATATACTTCAAAAGTAATTTATTAGCTATAGATATTTTGAAGTCATGAAATACACTGACTACATTGCACATCTTTGGACTGTGGGCGGAAACCGGAGCACCCGAAGGAAACCCACGCAGACACGGGGAGAAAGTGCAAACTCCACAGTCACCCAAGGATGGAATTTAACGTGGGTCCCTGGAGCTGTGAGGCAGCAGTGCTAACTACTATGGCACCATGCTGCTCACATTGGTTAGCACTGGCTTCACAGGGTCCCGGATTTGATTCCCGCTTGGGGCGCTGCCTGTGTGGAGTCTGCACATTCTCCCCGTGTCTGCATGGGTTTCCTCCGGGTGTTCCAGTTTCCTCCTACAAGTCCTGAAAGACATTCCTGTTAGGTGATTTGGACATTCTGAATTCTCCCTCTGTGTACCCGAGCAGATGCCCGAATGTGGCGACTAGGGGCTTTTCACAGTAACTTCACTGCAGGGTTAACGTAAGCCAACTTGTGACAATAAAGATGATGATTATTATTATAGTGACTACATTTCCAAAGTATATTCTTGGTTAATTCACTTTGCGACATAGGTTATGGAAAGTGCAATATTACATCTGCAGCACAGCAATTGATATTTAATTTTTTAATTTTTGTTTTTATTTATGAAACACATCACATTCCTCTGAAATAGTTGTCAATGACATTCTTGGCTTGTGAGTCTTTGCCATAATCCTTGACAACAGTACAGCTGTAGCCGACAACCTTGCAAGATTTTCCATACCGGTCTACTTTGCACAGGTCTACCCATTCACCACGTTTTTGTCGTCAACTGTCATCAGGTCGATCTGATGGTCTGCGCAGAGTGCCTCTACCAATTTAACATACTGTGCCTCTCACAATTACCTGCCAGGACACACAAGTGAGCTTGTTGTTTATCCAGCACCGTGACAGCTTCCTGGAGCCCACAACACAAGTCATTGTTGTTGGATGCAGTTTTAAAGACTTCCTGAAGTATAGTGTTAGCATCCATGACACTGCCTGCAGTTATGCATTCCTTCGCCATTGTGCTACTTATTGTCCCAGATCAGGGCAGTTTCCTGTGCAAGCTGGAGGAGCCAAGCCGCTGACGAGATAATCCATGCCTGCACTTAGACTTCACAGGAGCCTTCTATCACACTTCTCCATCTAGTCCAGGGGTGGGCAAACTTTTCCGTGCAAGGGCCACATTCAGAAATTCACAATTCACAAAGGGCCGCATAGTATATTAAGTAAAATAATTACTTCACCCGGTTATGATTCTGGGCGCCTCATATAGAACATAGAACAGTACAGCACAGAACAGGCCCTTCGGCCCTCGACGTTGTGCCGAGCAATGATCACCCTACTCAAGTCAACGTATCCACCCTATACCAGTAAGTAACCCAACAGCCATTAACCTTAAAAAAAAATTTTGAAAAAAAAAATTAAAAAAAAAAAAATTTTTTTTTTTTTTTAATGACTTGGTGGGCCGCAGAAATACCTTTGGCGGGCCGCATGCGGCCCGCGGGCCGTAGTTTGCCCACCCCTGATCTAGTCCTATCAGTATACTCTATTCCTTTTCTTGTCAAATTCTTACGATTCTCTGGTTTAATACGTTTCTTCTGAATTCCGTATTGGATTTATCAGTGCTTTTCTTAGATC
The DNA here is from genome assembly GCF_902713615.1 of Scyliorhinus canicula. Lineage (NCBI taxonomy): Eukaryota > Metazoa > Chordata > Chondrichthyes > Carcharhiniformes > Scyliorhinidae > Scyliorhinus > Scyliorhinus canicula. The sequence goes on from NC_052152.1 coordinate 84,516,013, forward strand.
TATAATCGCTAGTTTTGAACTTGTCTTGTTCATCCTTTGAAGCAAAGGTGACCAAGTTCTTTGTTATGTTTAATAAGGTGTCAATGGATATGTAGGATGATCTTGCGCCCAAAAGATTCTGCTGTAAATAAGGCAGGATAGCACATAAAATTAAGTTGTGAGCAAGTTTTTGGCTTGAGATTTTTCTGTTTTTTTTCTCCGCTTCTGATGTGCGCTTGCTTTCAAAGGAGACCAAACTTTATTTGGTTGCACCAGGTTCTGTGATCCTGGGTGAGCGAGTCCCAGGATTTAATATCTTGACTCCAAAGTGAAGCCTTCCTTTGACTGCAGTGAGACTACCTCATACTCAAGCTGTCCATAGATTTGCTTTGTAAGCAAATCTCAGACATTCGGGCTACTTGACCAACCCAGTTCAGTTGTAACTATCTCAATATGTGAATACGGGCTGCATGGTTGCGCAGTTGTTATTAGCACAGCTGCCTCACGGTGCCGAGGAACCAGGTTCGATCCCGGCCTTGGGTCACTGTGTGGAGTTTGCACATTCTTTCCTTGCCTGCTTGGGTCTCACCTCCACAACCTAAAGATGTGCAGGTAAGGTGGATTGGCCATGTCAAATTGCTCCTTGATTGGGGGAAAAAATGAATTGGGTAGTCTAAATTTATATTAAAAAAAACATGGTGTCAATGCTTGGCATGCCAGCTTGGGGTTTGCACCACAGTATCTGTTAAAGCTCCATGAACTGCAGCGATCCCAGCTGAGGTCTATAATGCTGCAAGTCGATGTTGTCTGTATGGGAGTAAGGAGATGTCTGGAAGAAGACAAAGATACCTCAACTGTCCAGTTGTAGTAATGGAAAGGAGCTTACCAATCTTGTGAAAAGTACTGAGGAATTTATCTCTTCTTCATCACCAGCAAAATCTTTGCCTGAATCCTCTGAACCACCTCGTATAACGTTTCGAACAGGATTGGCTGCCAGAGTGTGTGGCTTCAGAAACAATTGAGGATCTGGTTTTTGCAGTTAGAGAAATCCCAAAAGTACAACAGACCTCAATGCCAAATTTGGTGACCTTATCAAGACCGTGGACAGTTAGCTATGAGGGCCTTAGTATGCAATTGAGAAATTCAATTGCCCTGTCAAATTCACACAATGTTTTGAGTTACATGATGGCCTACTCGTGTTCAAGATGATGTTGTTCCTAGACACTTAGGTTGTTTAAGGGCTGCATGCTAGCGCAATATCTCTTCATCATGTTTCTCACCAACATGCTCTCTGGTACCTTCTATGCTGGTGATTTTGGTATAGAAATCAGATATTGCATGAATGGGCAGCTTCTCAATTGAGACTATTCCAGGCAAAGACCAGCTTTTCCTAAGACATGCTTTACGAGTTTGTTTACAGGTATCTGTGCAGTAGCTACCGGTGCCCAAGTTTGCCAACCATACTGAAAGTCTGGAGCAATAGTCCTGCCCGCTCTGGTGTAAGCATGCAAAACTTGGGACTGTATCAGTATCATGCCATGAAACTCAACTGCTTTCACTTGAGCTACGTTTGAAAGTTTCTGAAGATCAGGTGGCAGTTTTGGACTTAAACACATATGAAAACACTTTCTCTATGTTTACACGCTCTTTAATCCTTTCATGATCTTAAAGACCCTTTATTAGGTTAGCCCTTCAAAGGCTTTAGGTTTGCCCTTCATTTTCTATTTCCTGATTAAGCATGCCCTCAGATCTGGTAACATTCTTGTGAACCCAATTTTGCACCTTCTCCAATACCTCCCTCTACATTTTTTTTGTAATATGGAGACCAGAACCATGTACAGGACTCGGCAAATTTAACATCTCTGCTTTTCTATTATCTTGCTGTAGCTATGAGCCCCAGTGCTGGGCTTATTTTTTCCATGGCCTTATTAACCATTTCTCTTTTACCCAAGCCAGGCTTTTATTATCCAAACAATATGTTGCCTCCTTATTCTTCCTAGAAAAATGCACCACCTCACATTTATCTTTATTTGCCAATTATTCACCCATTCTATAAGTTTTAATGTCTTCCTCTATTTTGTCATATACTTCCTTTTTATTAACTGGACCCCTCAATTCAGTGTGATCACAAATTTTTTAATTGTACTTACAATCGCCAAGTCAAAATTATTATCTGTAATTGTAAAAGTAGGTCACAAGCATCAATCACTTTGGAATACCACTTTCCACCTTGTGCCTGTTTCAGTAGCTGCCCGAAACCTCTCTTGTACCAACTTGCTTTCCATTTTTCCACCTGTGCCAGCTCCATAGGTCTCATTACTACTAAGGTTTTAATACGGCTGATCAAATATGATCTCTTTTGAATCTATGCTGACTATCTTATTTTTTATTTTTTCCCCATAAAATGCAGAGTAAAAATTCCATTATCTTTCCTCCCATTGATAAGCTAACTGGTCTATTGCTTCCTGGAATAAATACATAAAATGTTGTAGAAGACCAGGCAACATGTTTCCTCTCCACAAAGTTGATCAGAACGCCAATCTGAAAGTTGTTAACTGTTTTGTCCCGTGATTTTTCCTAGCACTTCCAGTTTCTATTTAATATTTCCAGCATCTGCAGTATTTTGATTTACGTTACCTGGACTTGTTTTATCTCCTTGTTTATAGGAATAACAGTTTAATAAATTGAAGGTCTCTTTTTTAAGCAATAGGAGCTTGATTTTTATTCAAAGTTTGTGAGGTGAATTTTTGGTTTGAAGAGAATACTTTTTTGAGCTCCTCTCATCCATTTGATGATCCTGCACCTTTGAGCTTTAGTTTGGGGCAGCACGGTAGCACAAGTGCATAGCACTGTGGCTTCACAGCGCCAGGGTCCCAGGTTTGATTCCCCGTTGAGTGACTGGGTGGAGTTTGCACGTTCTCCCCGTGTCTGCATGGGTTTGCTCCGGGTGCTCCGGTTTCCTTCCACAGTCCAAAGACGTGCAGGATAGGTAGATTGCCCATAATAAATTGACCTTAGTGACACACAAAAAAAAGGTTAGGAGGTTTTATTGGGTTACGGGGATAGGGTGGAAGTGAGCGCTTAAGTGAGTCGGTCCAGACTTAATGGACCGAATGGCCTCTTTCTGCACTGTACTATGATCCTGCCCTTGCCCAGTATATGCACTTTCCAACAAAAAGTTCTTTGCAATGACTGGAAGCAAGAATTATGGCTGATACTTCCCAATGCAGATTCAGTAAGGCCAGTTGCTGTAATGCCATGCTCAGCAGACTAGGGATTGACCTATAGCCCTTTCCAGAGTTGATCATCTTGACTGACGTGGGATTTAGCAGGAACCTTTTAATTTAAAAAAAAATGTTGCTGCTAAAGATGTGGACATGGCATTGAAAGAGGTTTGGTAGAGCTTCTGATTTATTTCTGTTCTGTGAGAGAGTGCAAAATATGGGTCATCATTCTTCAAATGACAGCACTTATTTTTCACATTGTAGTAACTTCTCCAATTCTTACTTGAGGGAACGCTTTTCTGTCTAGGTGTGATTGAGTTGCTCGGTATGGTCCCCTGTCGCCTCCTGTGTGCTCAGATCTTGCACACAATCATTTTTAAACCAACGCCACCTATTGAATTTAAAAGTTCAATACATAACAAAAATACAGATGTAGGGATGGCCAGTAAGAAAAATGAAGACACAAGGTATCTAATTATATTTTCTTCATTTAAGCATTTCGGGTAAAATGGGCCATTAAGCTATCAACAAGTGAGGTCTTAAACGGCACTCTGACCCCTATTGGCAATCAGATCTGCCAAATATTTCCCTTGGCCAAAGTTAAACACGAGTGCAACAATAGAACATTTGAAGAAAGAAGGTAGCATGGCATTATCCTAAATGGTACAATACACTAACTATATCAATCACAATGGTCTACATTGCTTTACATAAATTCTGAAATTAGTGCTTTGTTTTCTTGATTACTACGTGCATTAACAGTGAAACCTATGGACACAAAAATTCTTAACTCAAATGAAAACCCTGCAAAACACACATGCCAAATCAGCTTACTTTATTTTTCAAAACTAGCCCTTATCACTCATTCAGAGGAACTTCAAATGGTTGTGAAGAATTATGATCTGTAGAACTATAGCTTACTAAGGACTACATTGAATTTCTATCAGCAATGCAATATGGTGTAGTATGTCACTATGACAAATAACATTTTCACCCCACAAGTGCCACGCAATGACCATTTTCAGAAAACAAGCGTCTAACCATCTCCCCATGACATTCGATGGCATTACCATTGCTGACCCCCCCCATAAACATCCCAGGGATGTAATTGACTGCATAAGTGCAACTCCGACAACGCTGAAGAAGCTCAACGGCATCTAGGAGAAAGCAGCCAGGGCGTTTGGCATGCCATCTATCATTGATGTCCAGTAACATTAATGTATCATCTACCAGCTGCACAGCAGCACCTTCCAAGCTCACGACCCTTACCACGGTGAAAGATAAGGAAGGGCAGCAGCAGATCCATGGGAACATCACCTGCCTGCATGTTCCCCTCAATGTCGTACACCATTCTGACTTGAAACAATAATCACCATTTCACTGTTACTGGGTCAAAATCCTGGAACTCCCTACTAGCACTGAGTGTACCTCCACCACATACACTGCAGCAATTAAAGAAGGCAGCTCTCCAACACCTAGCATAATAAAAATGGCAATAAATGCTAGCCTAGGTAGTGATGCCTGCATCCAATGAATGAATAAAAAGGATGGCAACATAATGGACCTAGTTTAGTTTGTCCAGTAGAAATTGCTGACTACCTACCGCTGTGGCTACAGTGACATTGTTTTAGTCATGTACACTAATTTTAGTTTTTTTAAAAACTTGCACATACGTGATGTAGATGTTACTTGAAATGCAAGGTTGTGGTTTAGCTGTCCATTAGGGAGGAACACAAAATCGGCTGATCTCCAATGTACAACTAAGGAAACGATTCTTTTAGAGATGTTAAGTCAAAATCTTGACCTCAAGTGAATGTAATAGATCCCAAAGCAGTATTTTCAAGACCAGCAGGGGAGTTCTGTGTTCTGGCCAATATGTATCCTTAAACCAACATTGCAAAAACAGATGACTTTAGTTATCGCATTTTTATTTGTGGAGCCTTACCACATCCAAATTGGCAGCTGCATTTCCCACATTGCACCAGTGACTGAAATTCAGAAGCATTTCAATAGTTGTAAACAGCTTTGGGACATTTGAAGGTCATGAATGGCACCATCTAAATAAATTACTAATATGAAATGAAAATGAAAATCGCTTATTGTCACGAGTAGGCTTCAATGAAGTTACTGTGAAAAGCCCCTAGTCACCACATTCCGGAGCCTGTCCGGGGAGGCTGGTACCACCATTTTCTAACTAAGTGAACAAAATGCACAAAGGTGATAGCCTGTTCTATATTAGTAAATGCCATTAACACAGTGAATTAATGAATAGACCTAATCTCGGGTTCAATTCCCGTACCGGCCTCCCCGAACAGGCGCCGGAATGTGGCAACTAGTGGCTTGTCATAGTAACTTTATTGAAGCCTACTTGTGACAATAAGCAATTATTATTATAATTGTACATATCTTCAAAATAAGGAAAGCTACGAGAATGCTGAGCTCTTTTCAAAATAAATACAAGTACAGTGCATTGAGTAGATGTGATGAAATTTGTGCTTTCAAATCTTGTATCATTAAGATGACAGTAGCGCAAATGAAAAATCAAGGAAGGAATCTGATCCTCCCCGGTTCCTGAGAAAACTAAAACAAGCAAGACTGAAACATATAAAATGACAGAGATCAGCAAGCTCAATGTGATCAAGTCCTGGTGCAGTGAAATGAAATATAAGTTGCCACAGCCCCCTTTTGAGCGAGCTGACGGGTGGTGAATTGATGTGAGAGTTACCACAACTCGGTTGTGGGTCACGGTTGAGGTCGGCCCTTCATGGATACGGGAATAGAAACTGCGCTGTTGGCGTTACTGCATCGCGAACCAGCTGTTTAGTCAACTGAGCGAACCGATCCCCACTGGTGCAGCACTGGCAAGTTGAAGCGAGAGGCAAGATCCAGAAGTTGAGAATAAACAAAGGGATAGTTGCTGCAGCTGTGGCTGTCATTTGAAAATAACACTAGTTGGTCTATGACATCCAGACGAGTTGAGATTCTGGATGTGTGCTATTAGTGAAACTCGTGTCCATGGAATTTGGGTTGCTTTTGTTCTGTTAGTTGGGGATCAGGCTAGCTCCTAGGAGTTGAAATACTTTGTGAGGAAGATAGTTTTGATGCGTTTTGTCATAGAGTTTGATGACCTATATGCTCAGTGGACTGCTGAGCCAAATTGGAAAATCTGTTGGTTATACCTACCAATTTAATGTGTAACTGCATTTTGCTTGTTAATTCATGTTTCATTTATGTTGATTCTTGGTTTTAAATAATAGGCACTTACCCAAATAATATTGACTTTTGTGTAGTAAAACATTCTTTTGTTTTAAACCATGGTATATTATGGCTTCATTCTTTTAGTAAATAACTGGGAAACCGGTGGTGGGGGTGTGCTATTGGTGGGACCAGAAGATCCTGCCCCAGGCATAGCAAACATCCTCTAGTTGCCACACACGGTAGTTAAGGAAAGTAGTTTGGTGTGCTCTGGTGAAACCATGTGCCAAATATGCACCATGCATTATTGTGGAGCTATTCCATTTCCACTGTTCCACCTAAAATCCCTAATTTATCTAAGCCTATGTAATGAGCTTTGAAATAGTCACAGATATTCTGGGGAAACAACTTTTCTTAAATGTTAAGAAAGGACCTTTACTAAACTTTATAGTTATAATCCTTTCTTATGCTGCGGGTAATTGCGCCTAATAAAAACATTTGCAGCAGCCATAGAGTGACAGATAGCCGATGTATTTTTTTTTGTGTGACAGTATACTCCAGCACTGCTATATATCATAGATAAAAAGGTCACAACATAAACTGACAAATAGGAACTGGCATTATTCTACTTAAATTATATGTCATACCAGAGTTTGATAGCTGGGCCTAAGGATATTCTAGATCAGGGAAGAGACTATCAGTGATCCATCGCCACACACTAAGATGAAACTTGCATGTACAATCCACTCTCTGCACTGCAGTAGCAACAAAAATCACTCTGGCTTTTAACTACTGTGACCCAAAGTCTTTCTCCGGAACATTTCCAGTGTCATACTCGACTTGAAACGTCAACTCTATCTCTTGACAGATACTGCCAGACGTGCTGAGATTTTCCAGCACTTGTTTTTTATTAGTAATGCTTTATGGATATGATTAAAAATTCCACCATGACAGCTGGTGACATTTAAATTGACTCAATAAAATCTGGAATTGAAAACTAGTCTCAGTAATAGTGACCATGAAACCAATGTTGATGAACATAAAAACCCATCTGGTTCACTAATGTCCTTTTGGGAAGGAATTCTGCTGTCCTTACCTAGTCTGACATACATATGACTCCAAACCCACGACAATGTTATTTTACATAATTTAGAAAACTCAATTTTTTTTTTCCAATTAAAGGGCGATTTAGTGTGGCCAATCCACCTACCCTGCACATCTTTCGGTTGTGGGGGGTGAAACCCACGCAGCCACAGGGAGAATGTGTAAACTCCACACACACAGTGGCCCAGGGCTGGGATTGAACCCGGGTCCTCAGTGCTGCAGGCAGCAGTACTAACCTCCGTGCCACCCAGACTCCCAGCAATGTGATTGACTCATAAATGGCCTAGGAAGTCACTCAAATAGTGATGGGCAACAAATCCTGCCCTTGCCAGCAATGTCTATATCCCACAAAATAGCCTGGCCAGTTGGCTAATCCTGCTGAATGCTGTGGGGTTTGGGCACTAATAAGGGTTGTTGCATTGAAACAAAGAAAATCTTGGTTTTACTGTAGACTGACGTCTGCGACTGAAATGATAGAACACTGAGAACTACCTTTCCATTGAATGGAGCCTGATCCTGCTGGAGGGAGTGACATTCGGGCATATTTTTTAATAGAGTTGAGAGCATTCCTCGTGCAGAAGCTGTACAACTGTCATGTCATGTTGTGAACAGTCTCCATGTGGGGTTCTACATCAGATTCAACATGTTTTCAAAACCCAAGGAACACTGGAATTCATTTTCACAGAAAGGAGAAGAATGACTGTAGAATGCATTGTACCAAAGCACAGACCATAAAACATGAGTAAGAACCTGCAAATCAGTGACACAAATCCCCACATCTAAAATCCTCTTTACCATCTCTGTGAAGATGTTGGGGAAGGCCAACGATTTCTTTCAGTCCGAGGATTGTAATGTTTTGTTCACCCACTCACTTTGGCTCCTTGAATTATTTCCATTCTTTTTACTTTCTCTTTCACATCAGAGCAATAAGAATTGGGTATAATCTTTAATGCTACTGACTGCACAGTTTTGGTATATGATAAAAATGCGCGAGATCTGTATTGGGGCTGACAACTAATCTGTCACCTCAAATGAAGACAAGAACAGACCCTTCAAAATAACTTGTTTAAAGTCCTTGCTGGGATATACAATATATAATGGCTTTGTATCAGCAAAATTAAATCCTCACCTTTCAATTGCTCCTCTGGAAGGAGTCATCTGGGCATGTTACTGTTTGCACAACTACTGTTTGGATATCCTATGCTCGTTTATTCCTGTTTCTTGGCTAGGGCAGTAGATGAGGCAGGAAGATGCTGTGCCATCATCTCTGACTTGTCAACCACTTACAGTACCGTAAGCACCACCAATGATGCATCCACTTTAGAGGACTCAGAAGGAACATCAAGTGAAGAAACAAATACCACAGAGAAGTGAAAATGAATGTGGTTGCAGAGTATGAGTAAAAAAGAAAAAAAGGATTAGGTCAGACAGGCAGTTGCTGCCGAATGCACAGACTGAAACTGAGCATGGGCTACAGAATCTCATCATGCAGTTTTTTAAGAATCTTCACAGTTCAACCCATGAAATGCCAAAGACCATGCATGAACATTCTCTGGGAATCTGAAGAAAAGTAGTCAGCAAGTACCCAAATCAATATTTTTGGCAACTCCCACCCACAAAAGACAGAGGGCCCAAACCCAGATGAAGTTTTAGTCTCCCACACTGTCTAGCTTCAGTTTATAGGAGGCACTCGATTCCAGTCTTTAATGTACCTTAAATGTCATGCTCAGTGCTCTTTACTGTCAAGGGGGATAGGTTTAGCTCACTTGGCTGGACAGCTGGTTTGTGATACAAGGCCAGCAGCGTGGGTTGAATTCCCATACCAGCTGAGGTAATTCATGAAGGCCCGGTTTCTCAACCTTGCACGTCACCTGAGATGTGGTGATCCTCTGGTTTAATCACCACCAGTCAGCTCTCCCCTCAAGGGGGAAAGCAGCCTATGGTCATCTGGGACTATGGAGATGTTACCTAAACATCAAACCATATATGAATCCTTAGTAAGGACATCCATCAACTGGGGATCCACACAAAGTAAAGAAGGACCCCAACCTCTTATAGTAATGATTTATCTGCCACCTGCTGCCCACCTCCAGCTATAATGGTTTCATCTTGATACAGCCCATAGTTTTCCACTACTTGAGAGATCAAACAGAATGGGTGGACAGCTTTTGCAGGGCTGTAAACTACCTAAAGAATATCCCCTATCCAAATCTGATCCAGAATAAATATACTAAAGTTAATGCATCCCATCTAATTCATGCAGCCCCACCATTTGCAGTGCTCCAATACTCTGGTAACATGAATTTATATACTTCCCTACTCGTAAAAGTTATGACATTCTTTTGCTTTAATTACTTGCTGTACTGGGGTAGCAATGGTTAGCACTGCTGCCTCACAGCGCCGAGGATTTGAGTTTGATCCTAACCCCGGGGGTCACTGTCCGCGTGGAGTTTGCATATTCTCCCCATGTCTGCGTGGGTCTCACCCCCACAACTCAAAGGTGTGCAAGGTAGGTGGATTGGCCACGCTAAATTGCCCCTTAATTGGAAAAAAATGAGTTGGGTACTTTAAATTTATATTTAAAAAATTACTTGTACCTGCATGTTAACTTTTTATGATTCATGAGAAAACCTACTTCTCTCTGTACTTAAGCTTTCTGTATTCCCTCCATTTAAATAATATTCTACATTTCTATTATTCCGGCCAAAGTTGACCGTAGATTTTCCCACATTATACTCCATCTGCCCAAATTTTTCCCACTTATCCTTTTTTAAAAATAAATTTAGAGTACCCAATTTTTTTTTCCAACTTATGGAGCAATTTAGTGTGGCTGATTCATCTATCCTACACATCTTTTGGTTGTGCGGATCAGACCCACGCAGACATGGGAAGAATGTGCAAACTCCACATGGACAGTAACCTGGGGCCAGGATCGATACTGGGACCTCCATGCTGTGAAGCAGTAGTGCTAACTTCTGCGCACCATGCTGCCTCGCCCACTCGCTTATGCTATTTCTATCCTTTATTGCTGAAATAGAGACATGCTGTCTCAGCTTTTCATCTTGCATCTTTCTACTTCATCTTGTTCGAGGTGTTGCCATGGATAATGCAAAAGGAAACGGCTAATTGTCAAGCTTTTGTTCAAATTCAGACCAGGCAGGTTGATTCTGGTCAAGGTATTGCGAGGAAGACTAAACCAGGGAATGGGATTCCCAAGCTTTTGGTTAGTTGAAGATGCAATTACGTGGACAAGCTCCATCTGTCTATCTGTAGATAACTATTTATATCCCTTTGCAGACTCTTCCTATCCTCCTCACAACTTTCTTTCCTTTTGTATCAACAGCAAATTTGGCCACAATACACTTAGTCCCCATCTATAGATTATAAATGATTGAGGCCCCAGCACTGATCTCTGGGGCACCCCACGAGAAGAGTTACGGTTTGCCAACCTGAAAATGTCCCATTTATCCCAATTGTTTCCTGTTGATTAACCAGTCTTCCATCCACGCTAGTATATAACCCCAAGCATCTTGAGCTATTATGTTGCGTAGTAACCTTTTTGTGGCACCTTATTGAATGGTTCTTGATTCAACTACTTGTTACTTCATCCAAGAGGCTCTACTAAATTTATCAGTTTCCCTTTCATCACACCATGGTGGCTCTGATTAACTGTATTATGATTTTCTAAATGTCTTGCCACTTTCTCAATAATGAATTCCAGCATTTTCCCAACAACAGATATTATGCTAGTTTCCTGCTTTCTGTCACCCTCCTTTCTTGAATTGTGGTGTTACATTTGAAGTTTTCCAATCCTGTGGCATCTTACCAGAATCCATGAATTTTTGGAAGATTACACCAATACATCCACTCGAGCTACAGCCACTTCTTTTGAGATCCTAAGATGTAGGCCATTAAGTCCAGTTGATTTGTCTGCCCTTCGTTTACCTAGATCAGAGATTCAGTTCTATCTTGCCCAATCTGTACCCGAAGAGATTTCCCAAATTCAGGGAAGTTGCGTATTCTTGGTAGACATTCATAGTTTGGGCACCAATTCAGTGAGGGGTGAGATCAGGCGCGGGGATCACTGGTCAGCCAGTTATGGATAAAGTTGGCACGGTCAACTGAAGACTTTAGTATAAACTTGTAAATGACTCCTTTCTGGAAAGCTGTTTTCACTGTGACAAATTCTGACTTTTTTTGGAAGTGACTGGGTCATGAAAATTGGCCTGAGACAAGCTTCACTGGCTCCACTTAGGTGCCTCTTGGTGGAATACAGTATGCTGAAGGTACTGAAACTTAACCTCAGAAAAGAAGAACTCTATTTATCTTTTCACACACACACGGGATTTCTCAAAGGACTTAACAGTCAATGAATTAGTTTTTTGCAGTGTAGTCATTTGTTCTGTAGACAAATGCAACGGCTAATTTGAACACATTCCGACAAATAGCAATGAAATAAATGACCGGCTATAGCAGGAATTCTAATGGGTGATACCATTTCACCAGTCTTACCTTCATTAATGAACTCCAGATGTAAAAAAAAACAGCCACCCTACCGAAAATCCAAGCATAATTTTGAATACATGGAGTCGCAGCTTAATAAGGTTCCAATTCCAGTTCAAGTCTTCACCTTGGTGAATGTTCCCCAGCAGTTTGTGGATCTTAGGAGTAAGAATGTAGAAACAATTGCATACTGCTTTGTTGATTCACTTTCCTTATTTATGTTAAGGGAAGAAGGAAAGAGGTAAAGGCGACAAAGCCCATCAAAACCAAAAAGTAACTTGTTTCTTGTGTTCACTCCCCGGAGAACACTCCACAAGTATGTGGAGATTGCTATTAATTTAGAGAATGAAAAAAAGTCACAATTCACAAATCTAAACTAGAATCATGTAGATCAGTGTACCGATATTAACTTTTATTTTGACTGACATGGGGAAATAACAGGCTCTGTTGGTGTTAAACTTACACATATGAAAAATGTCTACACTTTCAAATACATTACAATTAAATTTTTGGTAAAAACTAATATGTTTAAGAAATTAAAGTGAGCTGCACATGGCTTTTCCAAATAAATTTAATAGGGAGTTTCATCATAAGGGTGATTAATCATAAAATAATTATGATTAATTTGACTTTTTGCTTTTATTATCCAGTACATCCTCGGGATATTGTGTTACTGGCTTGGAAGTCACTTATTCTGACAGTATAAAGAAATTAAATTACTACCATTATTAATTGAGGTCGCTTCAGTTTTAGCCTTTGTTATATCAATTCAGATCTCTTGCACGGCTAGGCTCAATAACTCATCCAAGTCATTCTTTGATGTCACTATTCAATATTTAAAGAATGAAAATAAAACATGTTCGAGAAAATGAAAAGGATGTTGAAGTACGCCTCAATTTTTAAAAACTTACTGACATTCAAAACAGGCCTTGACATAGTGTACAAGTGCATGTATGTTGCTATAAACAATACAAAATTCACCATGTAATTTTGAATCAGTTGCTGTTTGACAACAAGGACTGTAGATTTAGGCCTATGAAACCAGTAGAGTGTCTCTTATCAGAATTTGTGTTATATATTTACTTGGGGTCTTCATCTATTCCAATTATACCCCAAGCTGCACCTGCTCCATGGGTTCCTGATTCAGTACTCTCCTTCGTACCAGCTTTTCCCAGGTCATCTTCCTTTTGATTAACCTTTATTAAGGGAAAGAAACGTCATTATTAGCTTATTACAGTAGTAAATGCAGAAGACATAAAATTCAAGTAGGTTAGCATTGTATGATTTAATTGCTCTTCTAGTCCTAGATATTTGAAGAGTTTTCTAATATTCTAGTTCTTAGTTAAAACATTCAATTGCAAAAATCCAATTTTGATTACTTCCAAATTAATTTACGTTGTAATGTTTATGAAAGTGAGTGTCATATATGGGTCCATCTCAATATTTAGAATTATGAATGGACATTTAAGAGAGTGATTATATTACATACATTTGAAATAAATCTAATCTCACATCAAAGAACAAAATGGTTGGGTTGCAAAGTAAATCATAAAAGGAACCACTTGATTAAACTTTGAAAATTAGATGATCTTTTCTTAGCTCTGTTGGCTGCATCTTATTTGTTGTTTATCTATAGAATGAACTTCTTAAATCTAGTAGCAGCACCAAAACATATTCCAGTCAAATTTCAATCACACAAGATTAACTAACGAGTAACAATTCGAAAATCAACAAATATGCGTGAAGTAAAATGAAGGCCATAAAATGCAAGATGTTCAATATTAAAGATTTTGTTTTCCAAATAGTATTAAACTTCACGTTCCAACTATCCAGATTTGACACATTATAAAGGTAAACAAAACACGAAGGAAGATTGCATGTCGAATGACATGCAAGAGTTTACTTAATGGAACAAACCTACCATCAACTTAACATGAACATGCAATGCGAATGTATGCTAACCAAATAAAGCACTGGAGGTGGCTTTCAAAGCTGCAAACAAGGTCAGAATAAATAATGGCACTAAAGACCAACAAATCCCCAAGACATGATTCCACCTCAAGGTGAGGAAATTACATGAGATTTAGTCATTGTCTTCCAAAACGCACTCAATTCAGGAACTGTTCCATTGAATTTCTTTATTCATTCATGGAATGTGGGCATCGCAGGCTGGGCAGCATTTATTGTCTATCCCTAATTGTCCTGGAGAAGTTGGTGGTGGGCTGCCTTCTTAAACTGCTGCAGTCTACTTAGGAAGACCCAGAGCGCCATTAAGAAAGGAGTTCCAGGGACGGTGATATATTTCCATGCCAGGATAGTGTGTGGCTTGGAGTGGAACTTGCAGGTGTAAGGAATCCCATGCGTCTGCTGCCCTTTTCCATCTAGGTGGTGGTGTTTGCGGGTTTGGAAGCTGCAGTTACAGACGCATTGGTGAGTTGCTGCAGTGCATCTTGTAGATAATACACATTGCTGCTACTGAGTATCGGTGGTGGAGGGAGTGAATGTTGAAGGTGATGGATGTCATGCCAATCAAGCAAGCTGCTTTGTCCTGTGTGGTATTGAGCTGGACATGCACATATTCAGCAAGTGGAAGAATCCCATCACACCCCTGACTTGTCTCTTGTAGACGGTGCACAGGCTTTCAGTAGCCAGGCAGTGAATTACTGCAGAATTCCCAGCCTCTGATCTCTTGTGGCATAGCTAGTTCTCTCAGTTTTTGATCAATGATAGCCCCCAAGATGTTGGGAGTGTGGGGGTCCAGTATTGAATATCGCGGAGAGGTGACTAGATTCTCTCTTGCAGGCTATTTTGGCGATTGCCTGGCACTTTTGTGGCGCGCTATTACTGGTCACTTATCAGCCAAACCTGGACTTTGTCCAGGTCTTGCTGCATACGGATAGAGTATCTGAGGAGTTGTGAAGCATGCTGAGTATTGTGTAGTCATCCCCACTTCTGATCTTATAATGGAGGGAAGGTCATTGATTACAGCTAAAAATGGTTGAACCTCGACTACTAACGTAAGGAACTCCTACAGTAATGTCTCTGGACTGAGGCAATTGACCTTCAACGAACAGCCATCTGGCTTTGTGCTAGTTGCGGCTTCAACCAGTGGATTGGCAAATTTCAACTGTCATGTCATAAACCTGCCTGGCTACAGCAGTCGACAGTATTCAATGAGGCCTCAATTGGTATGGACTCTGCTGGTAACAAGGTTAGAATGGAGGTTTAGAGAATAATCAAGTGTGAATAGTTTATGGAATAGAAACAGATTATAGAACATTGGAAGATCCCCGAGATATACATCTGTTAATGTATAGTCATGGAAGTTGATGGGGCAGAAAACAGAAGGTAAATCCAAGAAATTGCCCAGACCCTAAAAACTAGGAGAGGCAGTTACCACCAAGCAGTCTCAGCATGAGGACAGGCCAGTTTCTAGCCACCAAGCCTGAAGGCCAAGTTTACAGAAAACAAGGCTTCTCATTCTTCAAGTCAAGGCAGTGCATAAAACCTTGGTGACAACAGTTTTAAAATATCTTCACTGGACCAGGAAAAAGACGGTTCCCAGATTTGAGTATCACCCCTGCATTGTGTGGCAACGATAGCTGGTTATTCAATTTGGATATTGTTTGGGGAACAGGGTCTTAGAGTTCAGGTATCGTAGATATTTTTGTAACAAGAGTTACGTTCTATAGAAACTATGTTTAGTAATTCATACATCTTCATTGCGTGAGAGTAGAGTCGTCCTGTTTGTGTGTATTTATCTTTTCTTTAATAAATAGCCTTTAATAATTATTGCGTGACGCTTGGGCTATTTATTATCATTGGTATTTCACTTGTCTCCTCACAACAAAACGATACATCGCCACAAATTGGTGTTTCAAGTTGAGACACCCTTGCAGACAACATCAGTGTGCTTCATGACACATGCTATTTAAAAAGCCGACAAAGAGAAATCAAGAAATTAGAATCAGTCCAATATGTTTTGTGGGAAAAGTATGGCATAATACTTTTAATTAAGAACAGATTGATCACTTAAACTTGAACTGTTTGAAGATGTTATGGGCCAGGTTTAAAAAAAAACTCCAAAGCATATTATGGAGTTCACCTGACCTATAATTTCTTGTTGAATTTGGCTAGGATGAGCACAAGGGCCTTCCTTTCAGGTGTTATTCAACAGACTTTGAGCGCTTTTAATAAAAAAAAAACATGCTTTATTTTAAGAACTTAGTTAACATTTGTAAAACACACAGCAAGAATTTTTATCAATTACAAACACAAAGACTCCACACAACTTCAGTAATCTATGTATAACCCTTAAGGAATTCCCCTTAACTGTTCCAATTCAATAACCAAATCGAAGTAAAACCAGAAACCCCTTTTCTTTTTTTAAATGTTTTTTAAAATAAACATTTTAGAGGTATTTTTTGGTATTATAACACAATAAACAATGTACATGAAACTATAAACATAGTGCAAAAGCCGTCTCCCTCCCTTTATTAACCCCTTATTCTAAGCTAAACAAACCCCCCCCTTCTGCTGACGATTAATTTTCCGCGAAGAAGTCGACGAACGGTTGCCACCTCCGGGCGAACCCTAACAGTGACCCTCTCAAGGCGAACTTGATTTTCTCCAAACAGAGAAAGCTAGCCATGTCCGAAAGTGGGTTTTGAGTCCCTCCAAGCTAATAGTATCCGTCTCCGGGCTACCAGGGAAGCAAAGGCCAGAACGACTGCCTCTTTCTCCTCCTGGGTCTTCCGATACCCTGAAAATCACCACCTCTGGACTCAGTGCCACCCTTGTTTTTAACACCGTGGACATGACATCTGCAAACCCCTGCCAAAATCCCCTAAGCTTTGGATATGCCCAGAACATGTGGACATGGTTCACTGGTCCTCCCACACATTTTGCACACCTGTCTTCCACCCCAAAGAATCTGCTCATCCGAGCCACTGTCATGTGAGCCCGATGAATGACCTTAAATTGTATCCGGGTGAGTCTGGCACAAGTTGCGGACGCGTTGACTCTACTCAATGCGTCCGCCCATAGACCATCCTCTATCTCTCCTCCAAGTTCCTCCTCCCACTTGCGCTTCAGCTCCTTGGTCTGCGTCTCCTCTGACCTCATAAGTTCCTTGTAAATGTCTGAGACGCTCCCTTCTACCCACCCTCTGGAAACTACTCTGTCCTGAATCCCCCCTAGCGGTTGGAGCGGGAAGGTTGACACCTGTTTACGTTGGAAGTCCCGCACTTGCAGATACCTGAATTTGTTTCCCATCACCAACCCAAACATCTCCTCCAGCGCCTTATACTCGGAAAGCTCCTCTCGAAAAACATATCCCGCATCCTCTCAATCCCTGCTCTCCACCATATCCGGAACCCCCCATCCATACGTCCAGGGGCAAACCGGTGATTATTACAGATTGGGGACCAGACCGATACTCTCTCTGCTCCCACATGTCTCCTCCATTGCCCCAGACTCTCAGGGCCACCACCACCACGGGGCTGGTGGAGTACCGTGCCAGCGGGAACGTCAGAGACGCAGTTATCAATGCCCCCAAACTGGTGCGCTTGTACGAAGCCGCCTCCATACACTCCCATGCCGACCCCTCCCCCAGCACCCACTTCCTGATCATGGCTATATTCAGAAACCCCTTTTCAAGGCGTGGCCCAGCACACTGCAGTCTCACTTGTATAAGATTGTTGTTAGTGATACTCTTCCCTTTTTCAAACTTCAGATTTAAATTCCTTCCAGAAAGCAATTATCTTTTTTAAGTTACCAAGCAGTCTGGAACATTTTAAAATGAAGATAGAGGCAGGCCAAAAAAACTTCTATTCTCTGTCTTGAGTCCACAGCAGCCAAATGTGAAAGCAAAACCAAAAAACTCACAACCACAGTTCAGCTCCACCCACACAAATTACATCACTGAAGCCACATGATAAGTCAAAAATCTTTCTTAAAGGGACACTCCCATGATAAAGAGCTAACATGGATTTGCAATACCTAATGAGGCCTATTAATTTTTTTTGAGGAACTAAAATAGTAGACATAGGAATATCTATAGGCATAGTTAAATGGATTTCCAGAAGTCAATTAGAATGGTATAATATCATAGAACGATATTTGGTCCATGTGTGCACTGATTGAATGACAAATTCACCCTGTGCTGCTGTCTTCTCCCTGTAGTCAGATGACTATCCTCCTCCACAATTACTTTAAAATATTTTTATCCAGTGTCAAAATTGGTGTTATTTTCTGGTCTGATAATGTCTTGGCCATTATGGGTTGAAGATTTATGTTGAGGGCCTGACGTTTGGGAAGTTGTCTCAGCAGACCCAGACTCCATGAGCAAAGCTTGTTTATCAATGCAAATAGCATTCCTGTAGCTCCCTTTGAATCTGGTCTGAACAGTGTCAGGTTGTCTGTTAATAGTTCCCAGATATAACAAGGTGTGACATTCCAGAAACTGAGAATATAATTCCTTTGTTTTTGACAAAAAGTCCAGTTTAAAAACAAAGAATAGCCAGAAGGATAAAGCTTTTAAATGTATATAGTGTGTTTCTTTTCATTGTTGGGGGAATCCAACAGTCATTTCCCCCCGAAGACAAAAATGAATTCCACATCAGTTTTTTCATCTGGTCGTGAACAAAATCCAGGAAGTAGAGACATGCAGTCATATTAGAGTCATACTCTTATTCACACAGAAAGGTCAAAAACTCAGCTAGCAGGAGCAATGTCAGTTCCCTGCTGCATTGCTGGAGTTAATAATAATCTTTATTGTCACAAGTAGGCTTACATTAACACTGCAATGAAGTTACTGTGAAAAGCTCCCAGTTGCCACATTCCGGCGCCTGTTCGAGTACACAGAGGGAGAATTCAGAATATACAAATTACCTAACAGCACATCTTTCGGGACTTGTGGGAGGAAACCGGAGCACCTGGAGTAAACCCATGTAGACGCAAGGAGAACATGCATACTCCGTATAGACAGTGACCCAAGCGTAAATGGAACCAGGGACCATGGTGCTGTGAAACAACAGTGCTAACCACTGTGCTGCCCATTCTCGGCGACGACATTAACCTCTCCTATGATGCGGGTAGCATTATGGTTGACCTGGGACATTCAAAATCTGTCTTTATTGTGAAATTTTATTTGGAGGTCAGAGTTCTGAATTTTTCACATTTGGAGACCAGGCATGAGCAAAGCCATTTTTTTCAGGACAGTACCTGTCCAAATCCTGGTCCATTCTACCCGGTGCTATGTCTTTTCATCCGACGTCATTTCGTCCAACGACACTTCGTCCACGTTTTTTGGTCCAACGTCTTTTTGTCCGCACGTCTTTTGGTCCTACGTCTTTTTGTCCGATGATTTTTTTTCGTCAAAGATTTTTTGTGACTTGTTACGTTTTTTTGTCGGATGATTTTTTTTGTCAAAGACTTTTTGTAACTTGACTTTTTGTAACTTGCTTATTAGCACTCCACTCCACTCCCCACATTAACTTTTTGTAAATAGAAATCTTCTCTAATGCACATAGCAAGGTATAATATGCAATAAAGGATTTTTATTACCGGTCTCTTTCCTTTCACGTGCCTCGTTAAAGGATAGTTATTATCGTTCTCTTTCCTTTAACGAGCCTCGTTAAAGGATAGATATTATCGTTCTCTTTCTTAATTCGCCCATCCCAAAATGGCAAAGTTCATTGTGTCAACGAAGAGCAAAAGGAAGGTAGCTGATGAAAATAACTACATCTACGATTTTCATTCGAGCAGTCCAAACCTAGGAAAAGAATACTGGAGATGTGAGAAAAGAAGGCTGTGTTCAGTGCGGATTCACACGGTAACGGAAAACAATGAGCCGAAAATTATTTATTTCTCTAATGAGCACCTCCATCCAGCTGATGTTGATTCGTTAAATGCTTGAAAAGCAGTTGCAGAAATAAAGCATGAAGCAGTGGAAAACATAGCAGCAAGTTCGCGTAGCATACTAGCGGCCAAGTTTACGCAGCTATCAGAAAATACCTGCTCCCAACTCCCTAGGTTGCCCGTTGTCTCAAGGACTATTCAAAGGTGCTGACAAAAAAATTCTGGATTTCCCGCTAATCCAGCGGCTAGACACGGTTTTGAAATACCTGACAAATATTGTAAACTTTACAATGGCGAACAGTTTCTGAGATACGATTCGGGCGCCGAGGATCAACAGCGCTTACTAGTATTCGCATCAGAAAGTGCTCTTCAGGATTTAGCATCATATCGTCATTGGGCATGCGATGGGACATTCAAGATTGTGCCACAACAGTGGTTTCAACTGTTCTGCATTCATGTACAAGTTAAAGGAAGCAGTTTTCCACGGGTCTTTGCATTACTGCCGAATAAAAGAAAGCAGACATACGAATTATTTTTTGACCAATTGAAAATTATGCAACCTAATGCAGATCCGATTGATATCATGGCAGATTTCGAAGTTGCAGTTCACAAGGCAATTAATTCATCATTCCTTAATTCATCTGTTGTGGCATGTTTGTTTCATTTGAGCCAATCTGTGTTTCGAAAAATTACCAATTTAGGCCTCAAAGAAAAATACAATACAGGCTCTGAATTCTGTCTTAAAATTCGATGTATTTCAGCATTAGCTTTCCTCCCCGTTGAAGATGTCGAAGAGGCTTATGAAGATTTGATAGACGATGAAAAAATACCTGCTGAATTCATCGTTTACTTCGACTTGACTTACATAGGCATTGTGAGAGGACGTTGTGCCAGACGAAGGAGAGAAACACCTACATTCCCGACAGCTGTATGGAATGTTAATCAGCGTGTTCTACAAGATCTACCGAGAACAAATAATGCTGCTGAGGGGTTTCATTCTGCGATAAAGCGTTCGGCGGGTGGAGCTCATTTAAATATCTGGAGGTTAATCAAAACTCTGAGGGAAGAGGAAGGGTTCATAATAGGCAAAAAGGCTCAAATTCTTCGGGGAGATCAGTCGACTTCATGTACGCGATATAAGAAAATAACTGAACGCCTCAAAAGATTGGTCGTTGAATATGATTCTACAACTAAAATTGATTTCTTGAGGAATGTTGCTTACAATTTACATCAATTTTAAGTAACTTCGGGAATTTTAAGTAATTAGTAAACTTTTAGATTTTTTAACTGCATTTTTAGATTTTTTAACTGCATTTTTCAACTTGCATTTTACTTGCATTTTGTCAATTACTTGCATTTTAGCAATTAAATTCACTTGCTGTATTGTACTTGCATTTTATCAATTAAATGGTTTTATACGGAGTTAATTTGTAATTGGATAATTGGACAAAAAGACGTTGGACCAAAAGACGTGCGGACAAAAAGACGTTGGACCAAAAGACGTGGACGAAGTGTCGTTGGACGAAGTGACGTCGGACGAAAAGACGCGACACAATTCTACCCTGCCCTATCCCCGTAACCTAACCTGCACATCCTTGGACTCTAAGGGATAATTTTAGCACAGCCAATCCACCTAACATTCCCATCTTTGCTCTGTGGGAGGAAATGTGGACATGGGGAGAATGTGCAAACTCTACACGGTCACCCAAGGCCAGAACTCAACCCCAGGTCCTTGGCACTGTGATGCAGCAGTGCTAATCACTGTGCCACCATGCTGCCCAGGGGATTGTGGTTTTTAATGCTACTTTGGCCTCTTTTAGGAATTCTGGATTCAGCTTGGACATGGACCCAACTGGGATATTCCAGTTACTGTTGCCCGTTGCAATGGGTTGGCACAACAACAGGTTTGTAATCCTCTCCCAAACCTAGGACAGCCTTTAGGGGCCTGGATGATAGGGAGGTTATCTTTTGGAAGGGGTCTCTCCCTCATCCATACCAACAGCTAAGGTGATGCAGTCCAGAGTGTTTTTACGGATCATTTTGTTTTGGAAATATTTTTATTAAAACTTTTAAACAATTGTAATACAAAACCTACAAAAACACAATAACAATTAAACAGCAAGAGCCCCTCCCCCTCTAACAGTAAAACTTAGTTACTAGGGTGGCACGGTAGCACAGTGGTTAGCACAGCTCCAGAGCCCCAGGTTCAATTACCGGCTTGGGTAACTGTCTATGCGGAGTCTGCACCTTCTCCTGTGTGTGTGTGGGTTTCCTCTGGATTCTCTGGTTTCCTCCCACAGTCCAAAGATGTGCAGGTTAGGTGGATTGGCCATTCTACATTGCCCCTTAGTGTCCAAAAGGATTAGCTGAGGTTACAGGGATAGGGTGAAGGTGTGGACTTGGCTAGGGTGTTCTTTCCAGGGGCTTGTGCAGACTTGATGGGCCGGGTGGCCTCCTTCTGCACTGTGGATTCTATGATAAGGCCCCCCATCCCAACCCCAACAGCGAACAGTGACCAGCTCTTTAAAGTACAATATTAATGTGCACGCATTCTGACCTAAAACCCTTCCACTGACCCTCTCTCTGTAAACATAACCTTCTCGAGATGTATAAGCTCCAACAAGTCACCCAGCCATGCCGCAGCACTTGGCGGTGTAACTGACCTCCAGCGCATGAGGATCCGCCTCCTTGCCACCAATGAGACAAAGGCCAGACGTCTGCCTCCGTCCTGGTCTGGAGTTGCTACCGAATTTTTAACGTGGCTACCATTACCAAGTTAGATGAGTATTTATTTGGTACCACCGGTAAAGGAGATGATACCAGCGTTGGTAGGCTTGCTCCCCTCGCAGACCTGGATCCAAAGCTCATCTGAATCTCCAAACCACTCTAGCACCTTTCCAGCATTAGCTGCCTGATAATAGTATTGAAAGTTTGGCAAGGCCAAGTCCCTAAATTATCTCCCCCTCTGGAGTAATGTCCTCATGATCCTTTCGCTCTTACCTGCCCAAATAAACCCAGTCACCAGATGGTCAATTTCTCCTGCACATATCGGAAGTCACTGGAATAAGAATAAAAATCTCAGCAAGATGTTCATCTTAACCAATTGCACTCGGCCCGTCAGGAATAGTAGAAGACCGTCCCATCTTTGCAGGTCGTTGTGTTTGGTCCTTGATGCCTTACGATGGATTTCACCAAAAACTTTGACTTGTCCAAACCAGAATCTTCATTGAGTCTCATGTGGTAAGATAGCAATCTGATACAGAGCACAATATCATGGAATCTCCTTATTACTCCTCTGGAATCTGCTCCTTGAACTGACCATTCACTTGTATGTCTTATTACCCTCTCAATCTTCTTCTGAAGATGCCGGCTGTGTTTCCCCTTGTATGGGAGTCACTGGTCAGCTGGCCTTGGTCTAGAGATCGCATGGTTGGTCCGCACCGCCACCTGCTGGTTGGAGGATGCACTCTATCCATCTATGATGTAGCCCATAGGCATATCACCACATCCTCCTTCCTCACAAAACCTTACGATAATTTTACAGGTAACATTGAACGTTAAAGTTGTGGCTAATAAAGTGATCGAGTTTTACTAAGATGTCCATAAACATGCTGTGCCTGCCAAGTGTCCATTTCATTTGCACAGATGTCATTGTGCTTCCCTCACTGGATCACCTCTGTGAACCTTTGAGCTGTTGCCAGCCTCTTCAAAGACTGTTTTACGTACCAGCCTCTTGTTTCTCGTGCTCTTTGGTCTGTGCCTTTGGAAGGCCTGTGTCCATGACTGCCATTCTTGTTACTAGTTGCTTTCTCTTTCGTTTCCTTGCATGATGCCGTTTGCTACTTGCCACTGTTATCATTGCTGGTTTATTGGTGGATGAGCTAGCTCTCCCAGTCTTCTCCTCTTTTTTCCTCTTAACTGTAGGGACTGGTTTAGCACAGGGCTAAATCGCTGGCTTTGAAAGCTGACCAAGGCAGGCCAGCAGCACGGTTCAATTCCCGTACCAGCCTCCCCGAACAGGCGCCGGAATGTGGTGACTCGGGGCTTTTCACAGTAATTTCATTTGAAGCCTACTTATTTTCATTTCATTTCATCTTTGTATGGTATGCCCACGCCCATTTGCGACCTCACCGACATGCTGGAATACCTCTGTTTCTGGTGCCTGTGTGGAGGTTGGGACTGGGGTTGCCAGTCTCACCTCTTCTTGGCTTCCTGGAGCATTGCTGACTTGCTCTTTATCACTAGAGGTAACAATGCTCTATGGCTGAGCTGATCTAGGCACTGGATCACCTTAATCAAACTACCACGTGCGAGTGGTCTGTGGAGCTGCATAATGAAATCGTCATCTGTTCTTCCTCAAAGTCAGTCTCAGAGTTGCCTACTATTCCAGCTGCACATTGCTCAGTATTGTCACCTATGTCCTCCCATTCATCATCAGTGTCATCGATGGCTTGGGAGTATATTACTAGAGCCGTTCAAAGATTTGGAATGGGACACCATATGCCTCCAAGGCCAGTTTTTCCAATATTGGGACGACTTTGTGGGTCTCTGGCTGAATTAATGGCTGATCTTCTGCTGTATCAGCAGCTTCAATTTCTAAGTGCGCCATCTCCAAACTCCCACTCTCCACAGAGTCCAGCCTGGTCTGGGCGTCTCCCCTAACCACCTTGTTATTTCTTGCAGACCACTGGAGCCGAGCCTCTGCAGCCTCATCTGTACTGCTGGAAAAGAGATGTGCAAGCAGCTCATTGTGTTTGTCATCCGTCTCACCTTCCATGTCATCAGTTTCTGCATCATCATTAGAGCAGATATTTGTAGTAATCACCCTCAGATTCAGCATCATCTGCAAAGATTCCACTTGAAAAATATGACATCGCACGCCGACTTATTTGTTCACGAAATATAGCGGCACATTCAAAATCAGCCTTTTGTTTGGCCGCCGAAGCTTGGCTTAAAATTCCACGATGTGGAACTTCAGTGGGACTGAAGAAATTGAAGAACGATTCATTTGGTACAGTTCTTGTCGCTGTTCTTGGAGTGCTCCAACCGTTGTACTTTGGTTTTGTTCGGATTGTTCTCATTGTTACATTTTTGCCCTCCCTCCAGTCGATTGTGCAGCTGAAGATTGAGGTTCAGCAAAGAACGATTTCAGCAGCCGTGAGTCTATCTGATACGCTTTAGTGATCACCTCATTTGTGAAATACTCATTAGGACCAAATGTAAACTCCAGAGTGAAGCTCCATGGCTTCCCATGCTCTGTCCATTTAACACTTGCATCTTGCAGGTGCTTTAATACAGGTTCATCATGATATTGTATCATGCCATTGAGCCTATGCACGTTCTTGAAGAGTGTTTCCAGAATTGCGGAATGCTCACTGGCAGTCCATCTGATTTGTCGTCCTCCACTAGGATTTATTCGGAATCTTCATACACCTTGCACACTGTAATGTCTTGCAGGGATCCACTATGCTCAGGTGACCAGCCATCTTCTAGGACACATAGTCGCTCGAGGAGTTCCAGGGATTCACATGATTTTATCCCAAGTACTGAGTCCACATCCATGTCCACAATGTGAAAGAGTATTGTGTGCTTCATGCCTGTCACTGAGAGCACTAGATCACAAACATCGAAGGTCTCCGTAGTTCTTGTTCCGAAGTCTATCATCAGCACTAGCCGATCAACGAAGTCCCTGTGCACGTTTAGCTTTTGCAAAGCTGATCGACTAACGAGGTTGGCTGTCGCTTTAGGGTAAAAGTCACAACGTATGAAAGCATTATTCAGTCTCACCGTCAATTTTAATACGGACGTAAAGGTTTTCGGAGCTGTTATGGGCCAGGGTTTAGAGAACCCCAAAGTGTATCACGGAGTTCACCTGACCCACAACTTTTAATAGATTGTGGTTATGGGGAGCACACGGGCCTATTTAACAGGTGTGATGCAACAGAGTAAAAGTACTTTTAAATTAAAACAATGTTTATTTATGAAACCAGTTAACACTTTATAAAACCACAGTAAACATCTTAACAACTATCAACACCAATCATCCCTACAGATCAATATTCTATAAGTAACCCTTAATCTTTCCTTGCAATAGCCAGAAGACCCTTTTTAACACAGCAATCAGGTTTAAATTCTCTACTGAGAGCAGTTATCACTTTGAAATCATCAAAATGATCTGGAGAGTCTTTAGATTGCAGAGATCCTTATACAACTGCTTGCTTTGCCTGCAGCTTTCCAGCTCTCAAAGCGAAACTAAAACACTGTTGCTGCCTGCTCAAAAATGAAAGTGGAAGACAGACAGCCCAGCCCTACCCACTCGCTGACATCACTGCAGCTATCTGACAAATACCCATTTCTTAACGGTACACCCACTACAGCTATTTGATACCACCCATTTCTTGGGAGGTACTCGCACATGACACCTCCCCCAAGAAAAATAAAATAAACCATCAACTTCAAGATGGTTTCATTTTTCACTTTCACTTTCCTTTAAGGATTATGGACAGTGAACATACTTTTTTTAACAAAACACGCAAACATTTAATTATAACATGGTCCATTTTAGTTCTTCTTCCTCCAACTGGACTTGCTTCTTTTCATCACATCCGTGACAAAGCATCGGCTATCATGTTTTCTCGTCCTGCCATTATCATGTATTATTTTTAAATGAAATGGCTGTAACAATAAACTCCATCAAAACAGTCTTGCATTGTTATTCCGGAATCGCTCAAAATGTCAATGGATTATGATCAGTGTATATAATTGTGTCAGACGGATTGCTGGTCACATAAATGTGAAAATGTTGCAAAGCCAGCACCAAGCTCAAAGTCTCCTTCTCAATTGTTGAATACTTCTTCTGGTGAGAATTCAATTTATTTGAAAAATAACCAATAGGCCGCTCTAGTCCTTCATATCGTCTTGTAAAAGCACCGCACCTACACCCACATCACCAGCCACTTTGAATGGTTTGGTATAATTTGGGATGGCTAGCACAGGAGCAGTGGTTAACATAGCTTTCAGGCGTCAAATGCCTGTTGAAACTCCGCTGTCCACTTAAAATTGCTATGCTTCTTTAGCAAGTCCGTCAGTGGACCAACCACACTGCTAAAGTTCGGCACAAACTTCCGGTCGAATCCACTCATGCCAAGAAATCGCATTATTACCCTTCGGGTCGAGGGCATTGGAAACTCCCCAATAACTTTTGTTATCACATCCCGTGGGACCATTCGATCCTGTCCGATTGTATGGCCCAGGAAAGTGACTTGGACTTTTCCAAATTCACTTCTGGCTATGTTTACCACCAAACCCGCTCCCTGAAGTCGATCAAATAACTCCATCAGATGTTTTAAATGTTCTTTCCATGTGTGACTGAAAATTACCAGATTGTCAATGTATACCGCACAATTGGGTAATCCTGAAACGACTTTGTTAGTCATCCTTTGAAATCTGGCTGCGGCATATTTCATGCCAAATGGCATAACTTTGAATTGGTATGCACAATCTGGAGTCACAAAAACTGAAATCTCCTTCGCCCTTTCGGATAAAGGTACCTGCCAGTAACCTTTAAGTAAATCCAGTTTGGAAATAAAAGCTGATTGTCCCACTTTCTCAATGCAATCCTCCAAACATGGGATAGGATAAGAGTCCGTTCTTGTAACTACATTAACCGTTCTATAGTCCACACACAATCGTTGAGTACCGTCTGGTTTTAGTACCATCACTATGGGTGAGCTCCATTGGCTGCAACCCACTTCAATTATGCCATTTTTAAGCATACTTTCAATTTCTTTGTTAACCTGTGCCAATTTTAAAGGATTAAGTCGATATGGATGTTGTTTAATTGGAACAGCATTTCCCACTTCTACATCATGTATAGCCATTTTAGTACTTCCCAATTTATCTCTACAAACTTGCCCATGTGATATCAATAACTCTTTCAGGTCATTTCGTTTTTCCTCTGGAAGTTAACTTAACAATTCATCCCAATTTTTACGAACTTCCTCGTTTTCCAATTTAATTTGAGGTATTTCAAATTCAAAGTCATCTGCATTTGGTTGGTCACTTTGAGTTAGAATCATTAAAACCTCTTCCTTTTGCTCTCTTTCCCTTTCAAAATACCTTTTAAGTATATTCGCATGACACACTCGGTGAGTTTTCCTTCTATCCGACGTTCTTACCGCATAATTCACCTCACTTAATTTCCTTTCAATCTGATAAGGTCCACAAAACCTTGTTTTCAAAGGTTCACCTACCACTGGTAACAATACTAAAACTTTATCTCAACTGGCAAAACTACGAACTTTGGATTTCTTGTCTGCTACTCGTTTCATCACATGTTGTGCAATTTTTAACTGCTGTCTAGCCAATTCACCTGCTCTATTCAATTGTTCTCTAAAATTTGACACATAATCCAATAATGTAAGTTCCGAATTCTCACTCACCAATTTTTGCTTAATCAATTTAAGTGGTTCTCTTACCTCATGACCAAAAATTAGTTCAAAAAGGACTGAATTTGGTTGACTCATTTGGTGCATCCCTAATTGCAAATAGTACGATGGAATTCCTTTATCCCAATCCTCTGGATAATCTTGACAATAACCCCTCAACTTTGTCTTTAATGTCTGATGCCACCTTTCTAACGCTCCCTGCAATTCTGGATGGTATGCAGTTGATTTGAATTGTTTTATTCCTAAGCGATCCATAACTTCTTTTAATAACCTTAAGGTAAAATTTGATCCTTGATCCGATTGTATTTCTGTGGGTAGTCCATATCTAGTAAAGAATTTAAGTAACTCCGTTACAATCTTTTTAGCTGTAATATTGCGTACTGGAATGGCCTCTGAAAACCTAGTGGACACATCCATTATAGCCAAAAGATATCGATTCCCACTTTTCGTTTTAGGAAGCAGTCCTACGCAATCAATGAGGACCCTTGTAAAAGGTTCCTCAAATGCTGGAATGGGTATTAAGGACACTGGTTTTATCACTGCTTGAGGTTTCCCTATCACTTGACATGTGTGACATGATCGACAAAATTTAACTACATCTTTATGCAGTCCAGGCCAATAAAAACGTTTTTGGATTGTAGCTTGAGTTTTCCTTACTCCCAAATGACCTCCCACTGGTGCCTTGTACTACTCACAACACCTCCTTTCCTCGACCAGCAATACCACTTGATGAACATCTTCCCACTTTTCATACGCCTGCATATGTAAAGGTCTACATTTTCTCAACAAGACATCATTTTTACGGTAATAACACTCTGGTATGCAATCAGATTCCTCTTCCATGTTTGCTTTCTGATACATCCGTTTTATTTCTATATATATCTGTTGTAACTTTGCCAATTTTCCTGAACTAAAAATATCCACCTGTTCTTGTTCTTTTTCAACCATCTGATCAAAAATCGTTTCTGATAATTGCACTTCAACTTCATCTTCACTCCTTGATTTCTCTTCTTGTCTTAACCTGTGACTTTGCGACCTTCTTACTACAGAACCCGGAAAAATCCCAGGATATTCATCCTTCAACACTTCAGTTGTCTGATTTTTCACTGGAAAGCCCTTTCCACCCTGATCCACCTTTCAAAGTCTCGGAGGCAGGGTCTAATTGCCTCTCGACCAATTGGTGAGCAGTCACATGACTAGTCCCAGCCAATCGGACGAGAGGCACATGACCAGCCAGAGCAAATGGGAAACCCATGCTCTGCACCAATGGCAGTGCTCACATTCATACCGCCATATTCACCCCTTCTGGAGAAAGAAGGCGGGGGGGGGGTTGTGTGTAAGTGGAAAAGAGAGAGAGGTGGTGGGAGGGGGGGTCCGAGGACTGGTGTAATGAGCAGTGAAAATCGAGAAAGGTGGGCTGCCCACTGGCTCGTGGCACAAAAAAACAATGCTACTACTACTTAAGGTGCAACGGAATAACAACAAAGTTCAAAATGTGCAACGGAATAACAACAAAGTCCAAAATGTCCCATGGCCGCATCAGATGGACACGATCAGCCTGTCGGGTGCCTGGGGTGTTCTAGAGGACCGTCGCAGTGGAGCCGGTGACGTCAGGCCGATGGTCGTCCTTGCCTCCGGGAGTGTCGGTCGTAGATGTGTCTCCGTACCCCGGGCCGGTGGTGGAGACGCTGTAATCGGGTAGAGGGGGCATGTGCGCTGGGTCGTGGGGGCGCTGGGGGGGGGAGGTGTTGATGTAGGGGGAGAAGGCCGCACGCCGGCGGGTGCCAGGTCCCAAAGCGAGACCGTATCCTGCCGACCGTCGGGATACTACACGTACGCATATTGCGGGTTAGCGTGGAGTAACTGGACTCGAGCTCAACCAACAGGTCGGATTTGTGCACCCGCACATGCTTCCGGAGCAAGATTGGGCCCGGGGGTGGCCAGCCAGGTCGGGAGAGGGGATCCTGAGGACGACTTCCTGGGGAAAACAAGACGTTCATTAGGTGTTTGATTAGTGGTAGTACAGAGGAGAGACCGGATTGAATGCAGGGCGTCGGGAATGACTTCTTGCCAACGGGGAATAGGGAGATCTCTGGACCGTAGGGCCAGCAGGATGGTCTTCCAAATGGTGCCATTCTCCCGCTCGACCTGACCGTTACCCCGGGGGTTATAACTGGTCGTCCTGCTAGAGGCCATGCCCCTGCTGAGCAGGAACTGACGCAGTTCGTCACTCATCAAGGAGGACCCCCGGTCGCTGTGGATGTACGCGGGGTAACCGAACAGGGAGAAAATGGATAGGAGGGCCTTTATGACGGTTGTTGTGGTCATGTCGGGACAGGGAATGGCATAAGGGAAGCGGGAGCGTTCGTTGATAACACTCAAGAAATATGTGTTATGAAGTGGGTAATGGACGGGGAAGGGGCAGCATGGAAGAGGATGGAGGTGGCGTCCTGTGTGGGCACGAGCCTGGAGGCGCTGGTAACGGCGCCTTGCCGCTCCCTCCAACGAGGTATACCACGAGCCCGGTGGTGGCGGCTACCCTCAAAATTTGGGGGCAATGGAGAACTCGTGGACAACTCGATCCGCCACCGCAAGATCTTGTCGTTCTTGATCTTGCCCCTCTGTGCATTGCCGAACATGAAAGCTACTGACCGTTGGTTTGTGAGGAGAGTAAACCTCCTGCCAGCCAGATAGTGCCTCCAATATCGCACAGCTTCAACTACGGCCTGTGCCTCCTTTTCCACCGAGGAATGGCGGATTTCGGAAGCATGGAGGGTTCGTGAAAAGAAGACACGGGTCTGCCCGCTTGGTTCAGGGTGGCCGCCAGAGCTACGTCAGACGCATCGCTCTCGACCTGGAATGGGAGGGACTCGTCGATAGCATGCATCGTGGCCTTTGCGATATCCGCTTTGATGCGGCTAAAGGCCTGGCGGACCTCCATCGACCGGGGAAAGGAGGTAGACAGGATGAGGGGGCGGGCTTTGTCGGCGTAGTTGGGGACCCACTGGGCATATATGAGAAGAAGCCCAGGCAGCGTTTGAGGGAGTTGGGGAGGGGAAGTTCCATCAGGGGGCGCATGCGTTCGGGATCGGGGCCTATCACTCCGTTACGCACTACGTAGCCAAGGATGGCTAGACGGCCGGTGCTAAACACGCACTTATCCTTATTGTAAGTTAAATTAAGGAGTTTTGCGGTTCGGAGGAAGTTTTGGAGGTTGATGTTGTGGTCCTGCTGGTCGTGGCCGCAGATGGTGACGTTATCAAGATACGGGAAGGTGGCCCGTAAACCGTGCTTGTCGACCATTTGGTCCATTTCCCGTTGGAAGACCGAGACTCCATTTGTGACACCGAATGGAACCCTGAGGAAGTGGTAGAGGCGCCCATCTGCCTCAAACGCGGTGTACTTTCGGTCACTCGCGCGGATGGGGAGCTGGTGGTAGGTGGACCTAAGGTCCACCGTGGAGAAGACTTTGTACTTCGCGATCCTGTTAACCAGGTTGGAAATACGCGGGAGAGGATACGCGCCCAGCTGCGTAAACCTGTTGATGGTCTGACTGTAATCGATGACCATCCGGTTTTTCTCCCCAGTCCGAACTACCAGCATTTGGGCTTGCCAGGGACTGTTGCTGGCCTCGATAACTCCTTCCTTAAGGAGCCTCTGAACCTCGGATCCGATGAAGGTCCGGTCCTAGGCATTGTATCGTCTGCTCCTCGTGGCGACAGGTTTACAATCTGGGGTGAGATTAGCAAACAAGGAAGGGGGGTCCACTTTGAGGGACTCGAGGCTGCAGACAGTAAGAGGAGGAATAGGGCCGCCGAATTGAAAGGTCAAGCTCTGCAGGTTGCACTGGAAATCCAGGCCCAAGAGTGCCGGAGCGCATAGACGGGGGAGAATGAGGAGTTTGAAGGTTTTGAAAACCCTCCCCTGGACCGTGAGGTCCGCTGTGCAGCACCCGGTGATTTGGACGGAATGCGAACCTGAGGCCAATTCAATTTTATGTTTAACTGGATGGATGGGGAGCGCGCAGTGTCTTACCATGTCAGGGTGGACGAAACATTCCGTGCTCCCGGAGTCCAGCAGGCACCTCGTTTTGAGTCCGTTGAGCTGAACCGTTGTCGTAGTCTTGGCGAGCGTGCGTGGTCACGACTGGTCGAGTTTGATGGAAGCCAGTCGTGGTGAGAGTTCCAGATCATCCTCAGTGGCAGAGTAATCGCTTGCAGGGCCTTCCGTGTTGACCCAAGATGGCGATGCCCAGGACCCGCACGTGGAGTCGGGGTCCCAAGAGGTTGGAGTGCGGCGGGGGGCCCTGGGGGGGGCCCAGGGCGGGGCGATCCGCGGTCGCTGCGCGGAACAGCAGCGACCGACTTGGTCTGGCAGACCACCGCGTAGTGCCCTTCTTCCCGCAGCTTTTACAGAGCGGGCCGGGCAGCGCGGGTGCTTTGAGAGGCCACAAAAATAGCAATGGGGCCCCGCTAGTTTGTCGGAGCGACCCGCGGTGCAGGCTTGGGGGGGTCGGGGTCCACGGAGGACGGGGGTGGCGCATGCCATGAAGTCCAGGGGGTTGCTGCGCGGCCGGGAACGTATGCGCGGGCGTTCAGGTCAGCAACCTCCAGGGAGCTTGCAAGAGTCCGTCCCTCAGCTAGGCTGAGGGGGTTCTTTTCCAGCAATCGTTGGCTGATAGAAGGGGACTGCATGCCAGCAACATAAGCGTCTCTGATTAAAAGTTCCATGTGCTCAGTAGCCAAAACTTGGAGACATGCGCACATTCTCCCTAGAGCTGCGGGGGCCTGGTAAAACTCGTTGAGAGACTCACCAGGGAACTGTTTTCTAGTCGTCAGGAGATGCCGTGCGTATACTTCGTTGACCGGTCGGAGAAAGTGTCCTTTGCGAATCTCCATGGCCGCATCAAAATCGCTTTCGTCCTCAATCATTGAATAGATCGCTGTGCCCACGCATGAGTGGAGGATGTGGAGTTTCTGCTCCTTGGTGGGCTTACCGACTGCAGTCGTCATGTAACTATTAAAACACGCCTGCCAGTGTTTAAAGATTGCAGACGCATTTGCAGCCTGCGGGCTGGTGCGGAGGCAGTCAGGCTTGATGCGTAGCTCCATTCCAAAATTCTAGCTGATTAAATTGATGTACCATCAATTCGACTCAAGACACGATTAGGATCCGAACTGTGGCTTTAATCAGCTAGTTGTTAGCCCGGTGGTCGACTACAGAGTAAGGCCGACCGCCGGGAACTCTGGGTACTTATACCCTGCCTCGGAGGCGGGGTCTACTTGCCTCTCGACCAATTGGTGAGCAGTCACATGACTAGTTCCATCCAATCGGACGAGAGGCACATGACCAGCCAGAGCCAATGGGAAACCCATGCTCTGCACCAATGGCAGTGCTCACATTCATACCACCACAGGGCCTCAGACAATTCTCTGGCTCTCAGTACTCCTACAGATTTCTGCTGGCTGACATTGGTTCCTTTCCTTTTGCTAGCCAGCCAAATAGTTTCCGAGGAGGAAATCTACTTCTGTTCCTGATCGGTCAGGGAGAATTCTTACTGTTACAGAGCCTGGAACTAGGTCACTCTAGGTGGACCCTAGAAAGGGGGGATAACACAGATCACCTCCCAATTCACTGAACAGTTCAAGGAGAACTCAGTGGATAGACTTGTTTCTCTCCAACATTAAGGACTGAGTGGCCCCGTGTCCTGAAGCATTACCATGACTTGCTCACATCCTGGGATGGGCATGGGCACATTTGTTCCTGAAACAACAAAATTCTGGAGACTCTCTAGGTCTGTGTTCGGCTCACACACATGGTGCCATGCCCTCCCAAGGATTAGCTTCTGCAACAAGGGTCTCTGCGTCACGATCCATTGAGGCGTCCTTCAGAGTACAACTGTAATGGAGCCCTACTGGACCCGTGTACGTCCCTTGCGAACACCAGCACTCGGGTCTCGTGTGACCTATTTTATTGTAGTGCAAATACACTGGCCTCTGGATGTTCTCCTTTATGTTTGCAGTGGAACTTTTCATCTCCCCATTTGTATTGTCCTTTCTAAGTGGAGTCGCCCAGCTTATCTTTCATCTGGTCATGGGATGGATTGGAAATGGTTTGCTTGAGTGTTCGGGCCTATGGGTGAGATCGTACTATCTGTTGTGATTGCTACATCCCTGGTTGTGAGGATTCTCTGCTGTTCTAAGAGCATTGGTAGATTGGAGAGAAAGTGCTTTTTGAATTGGCCATGCCAAATTACCCCTCAATTGGAAAAATAAATAAATGGGTACTCTAAATTTATATGGAAAAAAAAAAGAGGACTCTGGGTAAATTTGAATGGGTCTTCCTGGACCCACGATCGCAATTTCTGTTAGGTATGGGAGGAGGTTTACTCGTGCTTGGGGCGGAACATGGCACAGTGGTTAGCTGTGCGCCACAACAGCGCCAGGGATCTAGGTCCGATTCCGAACTTGGTTGACTGTGCAAAGTTTGCACTTCTTCCCATGTCTGCGTGGGTTTCCTCCCACAGTTGAAAGATGTGTAGGTTAGGTGAATTGGCCACATTAAATTACCCCGTGGTGTCCAAAGATGTGCAGGTTAGGATATGGGGTTGCGGGGATCATGTCGGGGAGTAGGCCTAGGTTGAGTGCTCTTTCGGAGGGTCAGTGCAGACTTGATGGGGCGAATGGGCTCCTTCTGCACTGTAGGAATTCTATGGTTCTTACCACTTGTCCACAAACAAAGAAAGCAGTGATGTAGTTTCCCAACCCTCAGTTTTGTGCGTTCCAATATTACTAATAATCCACAGCTAACTCGAATTAGGAATAACTGAGAAACCCACGAAGTGTGTTCACAACTTTCCACTCCACATTCTCACAGAAAAGGGAAAGGTAGAGATAGAAAACAGTGGTTTTACAGTACAAGGACCACAGAGAAAAATGAATATTGGTTCACATGAGTTCCAGAGTCCAGAATCAGAGTCCAATGAGGAATTTTTTCATGTTCAAAGTCAGCTATCTGGAAATTTGGTGTTGAAAGATTTACTTTTCGGATAGTGTCAGATGGTGTTGATGTCACAAGATGAAGTAGGCATGTAGAGATTGAGTCGGCTCTGTAAGGCAATACAACATCTCACAGCAGAGTCAGGTTAGATGGGGTGGTTGCCCTGCCTGGATGGGGCTCCCCTTCTTTGTGGCATGCCAGTTGAACGTTGAAACAGCAAACTGGGTCTGCAACCCAGAATATTAACATTAAACTGATTAATAGGCCAGAATCTTGGCTCATGTGACCGTTCTCCACCACAATGACTTCAGAAGGGATGTTTATCCACCGCCTGGAATTGGCATTGCTTTCAGGACTGATAATGTCTCAGCCATTATAGGTTGAAAGGAGTGCGATTTATGTTTGAGGGTCTGCCATTGTCTCAGTAAGCCGACTGACTCTAGTAACAAGATTGGCTTATCTAATGCAAATGGCTTACCCGTAGGTCCCTTTGAAATTGGTCTGAGCAGTCTCAGGTTGTCTTTTACTTGTTCCCTCGACATAAAGTTTCTCTAGAAACTGAAAATATAATTTTCTGTTCTGGAGAAGAAGTCCAGTTCAAAAATAAAAAATAGAAATAAGGATAACATTTTTAAATATAAACAGTGTTGGCTTACTTTTCCGAGTTGGAGTAACTTAACAGAATTGAAGGAAAATTATTGACCTAGTTAGGAAATTGGTCAGACGCTAGAACCCAAAGGGAGTGGGGATAATGGGTTAACACTCAAATTGGAAGGAAGTGACTTGTGGTGTTCCACAATAATCTGTGCGTGTCCTGAAATATTCACTGTATTTATTAATAAACTAGATTTCAAAATAGAGAACTAAATATGCAGGTTTGTTGGTAACACAAAGATTGGTAGCATACTAAGGAATGTGGATGGAAGCATAAAACCTAAAGCAACATTGATAGGCTAAGTGATAAGGTAAAACCGTGGCACTGTGAGAATGAGAAGAACAAAAGTAATAGGAGTAGGCCATTTGGACCCTCAGGCCTGCTCCTCCATTAAGATCATGCTGATCTACCTCAGCTACAGCTTTCCAGACTATCCCCATATTTGTTGATTTTCTTAGAATCAAAAATCTACTGATATAATCAACACCTGAGAATCCATGACTATGAGGTAGAGAATTCCAACGGTTGGCAACACTTTGAATTCAAGATATTATCCTTCATCTCTGTTTCAAATGCTTGATCTATTTTTCTGAGACAACAACTTTTAATTCTAGATTCCCCAGCCAGTGAAACATCCTCCCAACATGTACATTACGAAATTCCTTCAGAATTTTATGACTGCAAAATTTGGTTCCATAATACAGCTTATGCCAGCACTATAGAAGCCCCAAACTTTAAAAATGTCTGTCAAAATCTTTCTAACTGCTTCCATGAGATGTGCCCTACTAGGCAGCACGGTGGCACAGTGGTTAGCACTGTTGCTTTACAGCACCAGGGCCTCATGTTCAATTCCTGGCTTGGCTCACTGTCTGTGCGGAGACTGCACGTTCTCCGTGTCCACGTGGGTTTCCTCCAGGTGCTCCGGTTTCTTCCCACAAGTCCCGAAAGACGCTCTGTTAGGGTAATTCTGACATTCTGAATTCTCCCTCTGTGTACCTGAACAGACGCCGGAATGTGATGACTCGGGGGCTTTTTACAGTAACATCATTGCAGTATTAATGTAAGCCTACTTGTAACAATAAAGATTGTTTAAAAAACTGTATGTACGCTAGTGTTAAGACTGCAATGCATGCGCTAGAAGCATGCAGTATAGACAGAATGTTATGTCAAACAATTATTTTTAAAATATTTTCTTTAAATTTAGAATACCCAATTCTTTTGTTTTCTAATTAAGAGGCACTATAACGTGGCGAGTTCAACTACTCTGCACATCTTTTTGGGTTGTGGGGTGAGACTCACGCAGACATGGGCAGAATGTGCAAACTCCACACGGACAGTGACCTCGGGCCGCTGTTGAACCCAGGTCCTTCGTGCTGTGAGGCAGCAGAGCTAACCACTGCACCACCGAGCTGCCCCGCATGTCAAACAATCATTATGATGATGTGGTCCATGCCATTTTTCACCTTACAGGTTCTGGAAGCCTGTGGCCAGTGGTGTACCACAGGAATTGGTGCTTTCTTTTTGTAGTGTACATCAATGACTTAGACATGAAATGCGGGAGGTATGATTTGCAGATGACACGAAAATTGGTGGTGTGGTAAATAGCGAGGAGGAAAGCCTTAGATTACAATATAGACGGGTTGGTCAGATGCCAGAACAGTGGCAAGTGGAATTTAACCCTGAAAAGTGAGAGACGATGCATTTTGGGAGGCCGAACAACGCAAGTGAATATACAACGAATGGTAGGATGCCAGGAAGTACAGAGGACCCTTGAGACGCATGTCCAAAGGTCTCTGAAGGTAGGACAGGTAGATAAGATGGTTAAGAAGGCATATGGGATACTTGCCTTTATTAGCTGAGACATAGAATATAACAGCAGAGAGGTTATGATGGAGCTGTATAAAAGGCTTGTTGGGCCACAGCTAGAGTACTGTGTGCAGTTCTGGTTGCCACACTACAGGAAGGATGTGATTGCACTAGAAAGGGTGCAAAGGAGATTCATCAGGATGTTGCATTGGGGTGGTGCGTTTCAGCTACGAGTTGGGTAAATAGGAAGAAAATGTTTCCCCTTAGATAGAGGGAGCATAGATTTAAGCTAAGGAGTAGGAGATTTCGAGGGAATTTGAGGAAAACCATTTTCACCAGAGGGTGTGGGAATTTGGAACTTACTGCCTGAAAAGATGGTATAGGCAGGAACCCTCACAACATTAAAGAAGCATTTAGATGAGCACCTGAAATGCCTTAGCATACAAGGCTACCAACCAAGTGCTGAAAAATGGGATTGGAATAGATAAGTGCTTGACGGTTGGGGCTGTAAAACTCTAAAACTCGATGACCATGACCTTCCCTTAATCCTCCCAGCTGAATGTGTGTTCTGTTACACGAGGAACCTCCCACTGGTCCGATTTAAAGGGATTCACATCCAACTTTAAGGTGAGGTGCATTTTGAATTTCCTTTGCTGCTGTAGAGTTGGTGGAAATACTGTGTTAATTGTTATTAGAGGAATTGAAGTCTTGGATTCACAAGGGACTGGTGCCGGACACGGAGAAGGCAGTCGGAGGCATTAAAAGGCTTGTCAGAAGAGAGCCATCACTCAGCGATGAGGGCTATAGCTATAGAAACTCTTGGGCTGCAACCTGATTTGGAAGTGGAACACAGACAAGAGAGGAAGACATGTATGCAGAGGTAGGAGGAGGCTCCATTCACTGAAGATCTTCAGAAAACATTTCTCCTACTTCCAGCTGAGCCAAGAGCAGTGTCTGAGATGGCTACAGTTCATCAAGATTGTAGTGACTGAACTGTAGCGCCTTCTGCAATCAGCCTTCTGCAATCAGCCTTCAGCTTCACAACAGGGCGAGAATGGCAAGGCCAGCAGATCCTTCCAGGCAGGTTCTGGTGATATTTCCAACATTTTAATAGTTTGCAATTCATGCAAACAAAGGCTCTGGACAGAAAAGAGGACTTCATAGTTTTCTCTCTAACCAGAGTCACACAGTAGGAACTAGCATACAGCCTTGTCAGGCAAGCAGGATTTCCAATGAAGCAGAATGCCATCGAGTGTTCACATCACTGAGTGATTTTGAGACAGAGATAGATAGGTTCTTGATTAATAAGGGGATAAGGGATTATGGAAAGAAGGCAGGAGAATGGGGATGAGAAAAATATTAGCCATGATTGAATGGTGGAGCAGACTCGATAGCCTGAGTGGCCTAATTCTGTTCCTATGTCTTACGGTCTTATGTGGCTCAGTGGGCCCTAAATATCAACACGGAAGTGTATCTCAACTTCATGAATGCTTGGCTGGTATGTAACCATGCCCAAGATCCTCTTGGTGAATGCCCATATTCCTGGCAGCAGTTACACACATTTGTACTGGCAAGTCAGCTGTACCCACCCTCTTTGAGCCACCAGGAAGAACCAGAGACCAGTTGCTCGATGACAAAAGATACTCTATTTACAACTGGTTTACAGTGCCCTTCCATCACCTGACCATGCATTGATAACTAGATTTGTTTATTGTCACTTGTCATTGTTTATTGTCGCTTGATCCAGCAGAGGGCAGCAGAGCAGAGCTACTGATTGGCTGTTCCGGGGAAATTTGCATACGTACAGTGCGGTCAGCCTAATTTGAAGGTGTACCTGCGAAGGAGACCCGAGGAGTTTGAGTGAAGGCAAGCATCCAGCAGAGGGCAGCAGAGCAGAGCTACTGATTGGCTGTTCCGGGTAAATTTGCATACGTGCAGTGCGGTCAGCCTAATTTGAAGGTGGTTTGTGGAGGGGCTGTTGTCAAGTGACAGTTAAACCCGAAACCCCCTACCTCCTCCTCTAACCAAAAGAAAACCCACGGTCGTTGGGAAGCGGGAGCAGGGGCCTGTCGTGAAGGTGAGTGAGTGCCTTTAAATTTGCTTACCTTTCAGCGGGAGCAGGGTTTGAGGGAATATCAGGTAAGCTCTTCCTTTCTTTTTCTTGTTTTTTTTAAATCTAGAGGTGATGTCAGGGAAGGCAGTACAATGCTCCTCCTGAAGAATGTTTGAGGTGAGGGACACCGTCAGAGTCCCTGCTGATTTCATCTGTGGGAAGTGCACCCAACTCCAGCTCCTCAAAAACTGTGTTAGGGAACTGGAGCTGGATGAACTTCAGATCATTCGGGAGGCAGAGGGGGTCATAGAGAGAAGCTTCAGGGAGGTAGTTACGCCAAAGAATAAAGATAGATGGGTGACGGTGAGAGGGGCTGGGGGTAAGCAGTCAGTACAGGGATCCCCTGTGGTCATTCCCCTTAGTAACAGGTATACCGCTTTGGATACTGTTGGGGACGACGACATACCAGGGGTCAGCCATGGGGTACAGGTATCTGGCACAGAGTCTGTCCCTGTTGCTCAGAAGGGAAGGGGGGAAAGGAGTAGAACATTAGTCATTGGAGACTCCATAGTTAGGGTGATAGATAGGAGATTCTATCGGAACGAGAGA
Organism: Scyliorhinus canicula; assembly: GCF_902713615.1. NCBI lineage: Eukaryota > Metazoa > Chordata > Chondrichthyes > Carcharhiniformes > Scyliorhinidae > Scyliorhinus > Scyliorhinus canicula. Next base: position 84,556,447 of record NC_052152.1, read on the forward strand.
GACTCGCGGTTGGTGTGTTGCCTCCCAGGTGCCAGGGTCCGCGATGTCTCAGATCATGTTTTCGGGATCCTTAAGGGGAAGGGGGAGCAGCCCCAAGTCGTGGTCCACATAGGTACCAACGACATAGGTAGGAAAAGGGATAGGGATGTAAGGCAGGAATTCAGTGAGCTAGGGTGGAAACTTAGAGCTAGAAGAAACAGAGTTATTATCTCTGGGTTGTTACCCGTGCCACGTGCTAGCGAGTCGAGGAATAGGGAGAGAGAGCAGTTGAACACGTGGCTGCAGGAGGGAGGTTTTCAGATTCCTGGACAATTGGGGCTCATTCTGGGGTAGGTGGGACCTCTACAAACGGGATGGTCTACACCTGGACCAGAGGGGTACTAATATCCTCGGGGGGAGGTTTGCTAATGCTCTTCGGGAGGGTTTAAACTAGTTCAGCAGGGGATTGGGAACCTGAATTGTAACTCCAGTACACAAGAAGCTGAGAGTAGTGAGGTCATGAGTAAGGTTTCAAAGTTGGAGTGTACCGGCAGGAAGGAAGGTGGTCTAAAGTGCGTCTACTTCAATGCCAGGAGCATCCGGAATAAGGTGGGTGAGCTTGCAGCATGGGTTAGTACCTGGGACTTCGATGTTGTGGCCATTTCGGAGACATGGATAGAGCAGGGAGAGGAATGGTTGTTGCAGGTGCCGGGGTTTAGATATTTCAGTAAGTTCAGGGAAGGTGGTAAGAGAGGGGGAGGGGTGGCATTGTTAGTCAAGGACAGTATTATGGTGGCAGAGAGGACATTTGATGAGGACTCGAATACTGAGGTAGTATGGGCTGAGTTAATAAACAGGAAAGGAGAGGTCACCCTGTTAGGGCTTTTCTATAGGCCTCCGAAAAGTTCCAGAGATGTAGAGGAAAGGATTGCAAAGATGATTCTGGATAGGAGCGAAAATAACAGGATAGTTGTTATGGGGGACTTTAACTTTCCAAATATTGACTGGAAACACTATAGTTCGAGTACTTTAGATGGATCCGTTTTTGTCCAATGTGTGCAGGAGGGTTTCCTGATGCAGTATGTAGATAGGCCAACAAGAGGCGAGGCCATATTGGATTTGGTACTGGGTAATGAACCAGGACAGGTGGTAGATTTGGAGGTAGGTGAGCATTTTGGTGATAGTGAACACAATTCGATTACGTTTACTTTAGAGATGGAAAGGGATAGGTATAAACCGCAGGGCAAGAGTTATTGCTGGGGAAAGGCAATTATGATGCGATGAGGCAAGACTTAGGATGCATTGCCTGGAGAGGAAAACTGCAGGGGATGGACACAATGGAAATGTGGAGCATGTTCAAGGAACAGCTACTGCGTGTCCTTGATAAGTATGTACCTGTTAGGCAGGGAGGAAGTGGTCGAGTGAGGGAACCATGGGTTACTAAAGCAGTTGAATCACTTGTCAAGAGGAAGAAGGAGGCTTATGTGAAGATGAGACGTGATGGTTCAGTTGGGTCGCTTGAGAGTTACAAGGCTCTAAAGAGAGAGCTAAGAAGAGCCAAGTGAGGACATGAGAAGTCTTTGGTAGGTAGGATCAAGGATAACCCTAAAGCTTTCTATAGGTATGTCAGGAATAAAAGAATGACTAAGGTAAGAGTAGGGCCAGTCAAGGACAGTAGTGGGAAGTTGTGCGTAGAGTCCGAGGAGATAGGAGAGTTGCTAAATGAGTATTTTTCGTCAGTATTCACACAGGAAAAAGACAAAGTTGTCGAGGAGAATACTGAGATACAGGCTACTAGACTAGAAGGGCTTGAGGTTCATAAGGAGGAGGTGTTAGCGATTCTAGAAAGTGTGAAAATAGATAGGTCCCCTGGGCCGGATGGGATTTATCCTAGGATTCTCTGGGAAGCTAGGGAGGAGATTGCTGAGCCTTTGGCTTTTATCTTTAAGTCATCTTTGTCTACAGGAATAGTGCCAGAGGACTGGAGGATAGCAAATGTTGTCCCCTTGTACAAGAAGGAGAGTAGAGATAACCCCGGTAACTATAGGCCAGTGAGCCTTACTTCTGTTGTGGGAAAAGTATTGGAAAGATTTATAAGAGATAGGATGTATAATCATCTGCAAAGCAATAATTTGATTAGAGATAGTCAACATGGTTTTGTGAAGGGTAGGTCGTGCCTCACAAACCTCATTGAGTTCTTCGAGAAGGTGACTGAACAGGTGGATGAGGTTAAAGCAGTTGATGTGGTGTATATGGATTTCAGTAAAGCGTTTGATAAGGTTCCCCACGGTAGGCTATTGCAGAAAATACAGAGGCATGGGATTCAGGGTGATTTAGCAGTTTGGATCAGAAATTGGCTAGCTGATAGAAGACAAAGAGTGGTGGTTGATGGGAAATGCTCTGACTGGTGTCCAGTTACTAGTGGTGTGCCACAAGGATCTGTTTTGGGGCCGTTGCGGTTTGTCATTTTTATAAATGACCTGGAGGAGGGCGTAGAAGGATGGGTGAGTAAATTTGCAGATGACACTAAAGTCAGTGGAGTTGTGGACAGTGCAGAAGGATGTTACAAGTTACAGAGGGACATAGATAAGCTGCAGAGCTGGGCTGACAGGTGGCAAATGGAATTTAATGCAGAAAAGTGTGAGGTGATTCATTTTGGAAGGAATAACAGAAAGGCAGAGTACTGGGCTAATGGTAAGATTCTTGGTAGTGTGGACGAGCAGAGAGATCTCGGTGTCCATGTCCATAGATCCCTGAAAGTTGCCACCCAGGTTGAGAGGGTCGTTAAGAAGGCGTACGGTGTGTTGGCTTTTATTGGTAGAGGAATTGAGTTTCGGAGCCATGAGGTCATGTTGCAGTTGTACAAAACTCTGGTGCGGCCGCATTTGAAGTATTGTGTGCAGTTCTGGTCGCCACATTATTGGAAGGATGTGGAAGCATTGGAAAGGGTACAGAGGAGATTTACAAGAATGTTGCCTGGTATGGAGGGAAGATCATATGAGGAAAGGCTGAAGGACTTGAGGCTGTTTTCATTAGAGAGAAGAAGGTTAAGAGGTGACTTAATTGAGGCATACAAGATGATCAGAGGATTAGATAGGGTGGACAGTGAGAGCCTTTTTCCTCGGATGGTGATGTCCAGCATGAGGGGACATAGCTTTAAATTGAGGGAGATAGATATAGGACAGATGTCAGAGGTAGGTTCTTTACTCAGAGAGTAGTAAGGGCATGGAATGCCCTGCCTGCAACAGTAGTGGACTCGCCAACACTAAACGCATTCAAATGGTCATTGGATAGGCATATGGATGATAAGGGAATAGTGTAGAGGGACTTTATTGGGGTTTCACAGGACGGCGCAACATCGTGGGCCGAAGGGCCTATACTGTGCTGTAATGTTCTATGTGGTACAGTGAAAAGTATTTTTCTGCGAACAGCTCAACAGATCATTAAGTACATAAAAAGAAAAGGAGATAAAAGAAAATACATAATAGGGCAGCACAAGGTACACAATATAACTACATAAGCACCGGCATCGGATGAAGCATACAGGGGTGTAGTGTTAATGAGGTCAGTCCATAAGAAGGTAGTTTAGGAGTCTGGTAACAGCAGAGAAGAAGCTGTTTTTGAGTCTGTTCGTGCGTGTTCTCAGGCTTCTGTATCTCCTGCCTGATGGAAGAAGTTGGAAGAGTGAGTAAGCCGGGTGGGAGGGGTCTTTGATTATGCTGCCCGCTTTCCCCAGGCAGCGGGATGTATAGATGGAGACAATGGATGGGAGACAGATGTGTGTGATGGACTGGGCTGTGTTCACAACTCTCAAATTTTTTGTGGTCCTGGCCGAGCAGTTGCCATACCAGGCTGTGATGCAGCCAGATAGGATGCTTTCTATGGAGCTTCTGTAAAAGTTGGTAAGAGTTAATGTGGACATGCCGAATTTCCTTAGTTTCCTGAGGAAGTATAGGCATTGTTGTGCTTTCTTGGTGGTAGCGCGACGTGGGCGGACCAGGACAAATGTTTGGAGATGTGCACCCCTAGGAATTTGAAACTACTAACCATCTCCACCTTGGCTATTCTGGGCTATTCAACTTGCTACTCTGTGACCAGAAACCTTGTGGAGAATCCAATGGCATCCTGAAACAATGGTCTGGTGCCTGAGTCACTTGAGGGGAGCATGTCACAGATAACCAACGCGGCAGAAATCTCGGCCAAGAATTTCTGGTGTGTCTTAACAAGCTTCAATATAAATTTAACATTACCACCATTTTTGTATTTTACAATCCTTATGGTCTTGGTCTTATCAACCTGTGAAGCTAGTTTTACAAACTTAAGTATGCATTCCACGATCTCTTTGTTCTGCTACTCCTTTTATTTTCTTAATTAAGAGGCCTCCTCATTCTTCCCACCAAACTAAATCACCTCACAGTTTATGTTGAAATTAATTGCACTCTGCAAGCACATTTATGTATTTCTGTATTTTGGTGCAATGCTCCATATTATTCTCTATAACCTCTAGTTTAGTTGGGAATTTTAAGACGACAGTTGTTCCAGAACATTCGGGACACCACTTCCGCTTTTTGCAAATCAGAGAAACTTCCTTCAACTCTTAATCTCGGTTTTCTGCTCGACAGACAAATTTCATATCATTCTGCTACATGTTACATAATTCAGCATGCCCATCAGTTAGCACAGTTGCTTCACAGCTCCTTGGTCCCAGGTTCGATTCATGGCTTGGGTCACTGTCTATGCAGAGTTTGCATGTTCTCCCCGTGTCTGCGTGGGTTTTCTCCGGAGGCTCCGGTTTCTTCCCACAGTCCAAAGATGTGTAGGTTAGGTGGATTGGCCATGATAAATTACCCTTTGTGTCTGATGTACTATCAATTACCACAAAGAGGAGAGTAGTGGAATAATCGAGGCTTTATTGAACAAAGATGTGTGCCTCCTGTAGCTGGAACCAGAATGGCTGCAGCACAGGAGAGCACACACATTTATACGCCACCTATTGGGCGGAGCCAGCAGGCAAGGATTTACCCTTGTACCTCTAATATACGGGAGTGCCATAATACATGTAATATACTACTAGTGGTGACTACCACATTCACCCCCTGTTTAAAAAAAAAAGAGTCCGGCGGGTGTGGTGGAAAATATTAGAAGTTAAGTCTGTCGGGGCCTTGAACTTCCTCTGCAATCGCCTCAGTCCTGGTGGTGATGCAGGCACCGACTTGGTCACCTGTGACCTCCAGGAGCGTGTTGTCCTTGTCTTCGTCACCCCTGAATGGAACCAGTGGGAGGACGGATCCTGCTGAGATGGGGGCTGCGGTGAGGTTCACTGGAGGGAGGATGAGTGGCGCAGGGGTGAAAGAGGCAACCGGGGTGGGGGGGATTCAGCAGGTGTCATGTCCCGGAGGGAGACTGTGTCCTGGCACCTGTCGGGGTGTGCCACGTAGGCGTACTGCGGGTTTGCATGTAAGAGGTGGACTTTTTCGACCACGGGGTCCGACTTATGGGTCCGCACATGCTTCCGAAGGAGGACTGGTCCAGGAACTGTCAGCCATGTTGGGAGCGAGACCCCGGAGGTGGACTTCCTGGGGAAGGCAAACACATGTTCATGAGGGGTCTCGTTAGTCGCAGTGCAGAGGAGCGATCGGATGGAGTTGAGCGCGTCGGGGAGGACCACCTGCCAACAGGAGACCGGGAGATTTTTAGACCACAGGGCCAGCAGGACAGCCTTCCAGATGGCCCCGTTCTCCCTCTCCACCTGCCCGTTTCCCCGGGGGATGTAGCTGGTCATCCTGCTCGAGGCAATGCCCTTGCTGAGCAGGAACTTACGCAGCTCATCGCTCATAAAAGAGGATCCCCGACCGCTGTGGATGTAGGTGGGGAAACCGAACAGAGTGAAGCTGCTGTGCAGGGCTTTAATTACCGTTGGAGAAGTCATATCGGGGCATGGGATAGCAAAAGGGAATTGGGAGTACTCATCAATCACGTTCAGAAAGTACGTGTTGCGGTCGGTGGAGGGGAGGGACCCTTTGAAGTCCACGCTGAGGCTTGAAAAGGGCAGGAGGCCTTCACCAGGTGCGCTCAATCTGGCCGGTAGAAGTGCGGCTTGCACTCTGCGCAGAGCTGGCAGTCTCTGGTGACGGTCCTGACCTCCTCAATGGAGTAGGGCAGGTTGCAGGTCTTGATGAAATGGAAGAACGGGTGACCCCCGGGTGGCAGAGGTCATAGTGGAGAGCCCGGAGTCGGTCCACTTGTGCGCTGGCACATGTACCGTGGGATAGGGCATCAGTGGGCTCGTTGAGCTTCCCCGGGCGATACAAAATCTCAGAATTATAGGTGGAGAGGTCGATCCTCCACCTCAAGATCTTGTCATTATTGATCTTGCCCCACTGTGTATTATTAAACATGAAGGCAAGCGACCGTTGGTCAGTGAGGAGAGTGAATCTCCTGCCGGCCAGGTAATGCCTCCAATGTCTCACAGCTTCCACAATGGGTTGGGCCTCCTTTTCGACAGAGGAGTGCCGAAATTCGGAGGCATGGAGGGTGCAGGAAAAGAAGGCCACGGACCTGCCCGCCTGGTTGAGGGTGGCGGCCAGAGCTACGTCCGATGCATCGCTCTCCACCTGGAAGGGGAGGGACTTGTCGACCGCGTGCATCGTGGCCTTGGCGATGTCTGCCTTGATGTGGTTGAAGGCCTGGCGGGCCTCAGCCGCCAGGGGGAAAACTGTGGAAGGAATGAGTGGGCGGGCCTTGTCCGCATAATTAGGGACCCACTGAGCGTAATAGGAGAAAAACCCCAGGCATGTTTCAGGGCCATGGGGCAATGGGGAAGAGGGAGTTCCATAAGGGGGCGCATGCGGTCGGGGTCGGGCCCGAGGACTCCATTTTCCACGATATAGCCAAAGATGGCTAGGCGGTTGGTGCGGAACATGCATTTCTCCTTCTTGTATGTGAGATTAAGGAGTTTGGCGGTCTGGAGGAATTTTTGGAGGTTCGCGTCGTGGCCCTGCTGATCGTGGCCGCAGATGGTGACGTTATCTGCAGTCCGTACCGGTCAACCATTCGGTCCATCTCTCGCTGGAAGACCGAGACCCCATTAGTTACGCCGAAGGGAACCCTAAGGAAGTGATAGAGGCAGCCATCTGCTTCGAACGCAGTGTAATGGCGATCCTCCAGGCGAATGGGGAGCTACTTCCTTCTGTAAGAGAATCAGAACACCTACCCTCCTCGCAGACAATCTCAATTACGAAAGGGGACAGCATGAATGTCATGTCTTGACAACGAAAGATCTCAAGGGACTGTTTGTGCCAAAACAAAAAGGGGGGAATCCCCGGGGCACCAAGGCTCGGGCCGAGGCCGCCACGGTTTGGGCCGCTGTACCTTAAATTTTTTTGTCATGGCACAGAAGGCAAATGAAGATTTGGAACAGTTCGGGGATGGAGTGCTTCCAGCATCCTATAACAAATGGAATGCTCAAAATAATCCAAACCAACATGCTGAGAAAGGAGAGTTTAGACAGACCAGACCGGTAAATGGGCCATGAATTAATTTACAAATAAACCATTTGGGCCCCTTGGCAACATGTAAGGGGGGGTTTACGAATACCTTTTGGTCATCATTGATATTGAAGCATTCCCTATCAGGATAAACACGGGGTCACCCCCGTCCACATAGCCCATCCTCCACAGTCTAGCGGTATAGTGGAAAGTATGAAACAAACTTTGAAAAACTCTGCCGACCTGTTTTCTGAAGCGGCCCACCCCTGCCGGCACCAGGATTCTCCATTCCGGCAGCTGGCCAATGGGGTCTCCCATTGTGGGCATCCCCATGCCATTGGGAAATCCACGGGCGGAGTGCACTGCCGGCGAAACAGAGGATCCCACCAACAGAGAATCCAATCTACCCAGAGAGTAGCGGCGGCATGGAACGCACTGCCTGTGGAAGTAGTTGAGTCAGAAACATTAGGGACCTTCAAACGGCTATCGGATAGGTACATGGATTATAGTAGAATGATGGGGTGTAGATTAATTTGTTCTTAATCTAGGACAAAAGTTTGGCACAACATCGTGGGCCGAAGGGCCGGTTCTGTGCTGTATTTTTCCATGTTCTATGGTGGCAGGCGGACTTCCAAGTCCACTGTGGAAAAGACTCGATACTGTGCAATCTGATTGACCATGTCAGATATGCGTGGGAGGGGGTACGTGTCGAGCTGCGTGTACCGATTGATGGTCTGACTGTAGTCGAAGACCATTCTGTGCTTCTCCCCAGTCTTCACAACCACCACGGGCTCTCCAGGGGCTGTTGCTGGCCTCAATGATCCCTTCCTGCAGAAGCCGTTGGAACTCTGACCTGATGAAGGTCCTGTCCTGGGCACTGTACCGTCTACTCCTGGTGGCGATGGGTTTCCAATCCAGGGTGAGGTTCGCAAACGGGGGTGGGTCGACCTTAAGGGTCGTGAGGCCGCAGATGGTGAGGGGGGGGTAGGGGTCCGCCAAATTTTAAAGTTAGGCTTTGGAGATGGCACTGAAAATCCAGGCCAAGTAACAGGGCAGCGCAGAGGTGGGTGAGGACGTAGAGCCGGAAGTTGCTGAACTCTACGCCTTGGACGGTGAGGGTCGCGATGTAGTACCCCCAGATTTCCACAGAATAGGATCCGGAGGCCAGGGAGATTTTCTGGGTGATGGGGTGTACCGGGAGGGAGCAGCGCCTTGCTGTAGTGGGGTGGATGAAGCTCTCTGTGCTCCCGGAGTCAAAAAGGCAGGTCATCTCGTGCCCATCGATCTTCACCATCGTCGTCGCAGTCGCGAGCTTGCGGGGCCGGGACTGATCCAGGGTGATAAGAGGCGAGCTGCGGCAGATGCTGAGAGGTCCCAGACTGGTTAGCGGTGGTGGAGATAATAGCGGACGATGAATGGCCAGATGAGCAGAGGTTCTGAGATGCTGTCCAAAATGGCGCCAAAGATGGCGGCGCCCATGGCGGCCGACATCAAAGATGGCAGCGCCCACGGGCCGCACATGGCTTGCGGTGAGAATGATGGTGGCGCCCCTGGGTTGCACGTGGACGGTGTAGGAAGGCTGGGCCTGGAAACAGCGGCGACCGACCGGGCCTGGCAAACAGAAGCGAAGTGTCCTTCTTTCCCCACACCCGTTGCAGGTCGCGCTCCGCGCCGGTAAGCACTGCCTGGGGTGCTTGTTTTGCCCGCAAAAATAACGCTTCGGGGCCCCCCAGAGTTGGCTGGCTGCCGCGTGGCGCAGGCTTGCGGTGAGCTGGAGTCGGTAGCTGGTGGGGCCCACGATGCCCACGAGGGTGCCGCGCGGTTGGGGGCGTAGGCCTGAACATTACAGGAGGCCACTTCTAACGGGTCAGCGAGCTGCCTAGTTCCCGCAAGATCAAGCGTACCTCCTTCCAGTAGCCGTTGGCAGATGTACGCAGACCTCATGCCCGTGATGTATGCGTCTCTAATTAAAAGTTCTGTGTGCTGGACTGCCGAAAGTGCCTGGCAGTCACAGTTCCTACCTAGGATGTGCAGGGCACGCCAAAAATCGTCCCGAGACTCCCCGGGGAGTTGCTGTCTCGTGGCCAGGAGGTGCCTGGCCTATATTTGATTTACTGGTCGAACGTAATGTCCCTTCAGGAGCTCCATCGCTTTGCGGTAGGTGGACGCATCCCAGATTAGGGGAAAAATATCAGGGCTCACCCGTGAATAGAGGATTTGGAACTTCTGCAAGTCTGAGAGTTCCAGCTACAGGAGGCACAAACCACAGTGTCCAATAAACGGTTGTGTTCACTGGGTTACGGGGATAGGTTGGAGGTGTGGGCTTAAGGGTGTGCTCTTGACAAAGGCCGGTACAGACCCCATGGGCCGAATGGCCTCCTTCTGACTGCAATTCTATAACACATTGCACTAATCTACACTGTTTTTCAAAATATTAAGTAAGTGGGCATGGTTAATATGAATGTTTGACTTCCGGTGACGCTGATGTGCTGAGAGGACGCACATGAGGTGACTCTTCTCTGAAGCGGGACAAAAAAAGGCACTTCTGGCTGAATTGTGCCCAAGTTTCAAGGGAAAAAAATCCCTCCACAACTAAAGGAGGGTAACCGAGGAAAGATGCCAGTGAATGGGAGCTCTGAGGGGCTGAAGAGACGGCAGAAGTGGCGGAAAGTGCCACGACTAGTATGCAGACGAGATAGCAGACCCACGAGGCAAAGGGACCCAGCCACCCAGTAGAGAGGGCAGCCAACAACCCGAGCATCAGCCTCCCCCTGCCCCCATCACCTGGAGACGGATGGAAGAATTTCCTGATGAAGGAACTGACCGCCATGGAAGGAGGCAATCAGGATAAAGATCCAGGTGTCGGTCAAGGTGTCGGTACCGGAAGCGACGAATTGACCGGCTGGGGAAAAAATGACAACCCAGGAGAGGATGCTCCTTGACCTGAAAAAGGCCTCAATGGACCAGAGCGACAGAATCGGCGCCCTGGAGGTCGAGGTAAAAAGGTTGGTGGCGGCGGAGGGGAACCTGAGGGGGAAAGTCGACAAAACATCAGGATCATGGGTAAGACATCGACGGCAAAGGCCTGATGGACTACGTCGCCCGAATGAAGGAAAACCTAGTTGGGAGAGACAGCTTCCCCAAATCCCCCGAGCTCGACAGAGCACACAGGTCGCTAGGCCGAAATCCAAGGCTGGGGAACAGCCAAGGTGATTATCACAAAGTTCCACCAATACCAAGATCGTGAGAGGGTCATGCGGTGGCACAGCAGACCATAGCAAACACCTGAGAAGGACATAGAATCAGAATTTACCAGGACATTGGGACAGAGCTAGCTAAACGCAGGGCCGTGTTTAATCAGATGAAATCGGTCCTGTACAAAAACGGGATACGTTTCGATATACTGTTCCCAGCCAGGCTCTGGGTCACATACCAAAAGAAGGACCGTTACTTCAACTCCCCGGAGGAAGCAAATGAGTTTTTCAGAACCAACGGCTGGCACAAGGGACAGACGCGGCAACGATGAGAGTTGTACTGTGCTGCCTCCTTCCGATTATAAAGGGAAGACTTGGTCATAAAAAAGAGTGGGGACTGGGGAAGGCAGGTGATGCTTTAAACAGGGAGAATGGGCAGTCAGTGTCATGAGGAAGGGGCTAGACCAGACCAGGGAGGAAGGGCACCACACTAGCATAAATAGCTAGCATGGGAAGACAGAAAGTGAGGGGCACTGTGGCACAGCTCCCCGGCATGGAGGGAGCGCCTGGTTGGGAGGGAAACACAGGGAAGGTGGAGACAGAAAGGGGGGGGGGGGGGGGGGGGGGGCACAAAATGAACACAAGCGGAAAAATGAACTGGGTATCGTAACGGCCTGGGCAGGGGAGGAACGGGCTGAGGAAATGGGATGACACCAGGAGCAGCCACTTTGGAGGGTCCCTAAACAAAGGGAAGCCCGGACTGCAGGGGCTCACCCACGTGGCATACACATAATTGGCGGCCATGTTGGCTGCTCAATGGACAAACGGAAACCCCGGAGCGCAGGGGCACAGCCTCATGGTGAGAACGGTGACCGTGGCCATTTTGGACGGCCCCCCAACAAAGGGAAACACCAGAGTGCAGGGGCATGTCCACCAGGTAAGTATGATTGATCCCGCAGGAGAGGGGGAACAAAAACCCTCACCGGGATTATCACTTGGAATGTTAGGGGACTTAATGGCACAGTGAAAACATCCAGAGTCTTCACACATCGAAGAAGACTGAAAGCTGGCATAGTCTTCCTACAGGGAACATATCTGAGGAAGGACCAACTGCAGGTAAGAAAGGGCTCTGTGGAGCAGACGTATCACTCATGTTATGGGACGAGGGCGAGGGGTGTGGCCATATTGGTTATTAAGAGGACGGGTTGGGTGACCAGGACAGTTACAGACCAAGGTACAAAGGTTGGTGGTGGCCTAGGGGAACCCGAGGGGAAAAGTCGAGGACCAGTAGAACAGGTCCCGACGACAAAACATCAGGATCGAACCCCAGATCTGGGAAAAGGATGGGCATGGCCAGGGGGTTGGCAACATTCATGGAGCAGATGGGGGCAGTGGACCCATGGCGGTTCCTACACCCCAGTGAGAAGGAATCCTCATTCTTTTCGCCGGTCCACAAGGCATACTCGAGGATAGACTTCTTTGCAGTGGGGAAAGCAGTGCTTCCAGGAATAGTAAGAGCAGAATATTCTGCGAGAGTTATCTCCGACCACGCTCCACATTACATGGATGTGAGGTTGGAGGCGGGCCGTGCTCAGCACCCCCCATGGGGGTTGGACATGTTCCTACTGGTCGATAAGGCGGCACAATAGCACACACTATTGCTTCACAGCGCCAGGGTCCCTGGTTCGATTCAGGATTGGGTCACTGTCTGTGCGGAGTCTGCACGTTCTCCTCGTCCCATATCTGCGTGGGTTTCCTCCGGGTGCTCTGGCTTCCTCCCACAAGTGCCGAAAGACGTGCTGTTAGGTAATTTGGATATTTTGAATTCTTCCTGTGTACCCGAACAGGCGCTGGAGTGTGGCAACTAGGAGCTTTTCACAGTAATTTAATTGCAGTGTTAATGTAAGCCTGCTTGTGACAATAGTAAAGATTATATTATTATTATAATAAGGGCTTCTGCCAAAAAATATCACACGGCACAGGTGAGTAAGTTACAAACAACCAGAACGGGGAAAGTCTCGATTCCACGTTCTGGGAGACACTAAAGGCAGTGATTAGGGGAGAAATTATAGCCTACAAGGCACGAAGAGATAGGGAAGAGAGGGTGGCCATGCAACAGCTGATTGACTCCATCTTGGAGGTCGACAGAAAATACACCGAGGTCACCGGCCGTAGAGTTTCTGATGGAGAGGAAAAAGCTAAGTACTGCCGAGGTTCCTCTTCCTATTGAGATCCATACTGATCTTCATCCCTAAGGCCTATTTCCACAAAGTTGGAAAAATGGCGTGCGTGTGTGTGTGTGTGTGTGAGTGAGAGGGGGGCAAGGGGTGGCGGGGGTAAGGAGGAAAAACTATGGTCCGTTTAGCCTTACCGAACCTACAGTACTACCACTGGGCGGCCACAGCCGAGAGAGTGTGGGGATGTATACAACACCGTTCCCATCCCAATCAAAGCACACATCAGGAAACTAAGGAAATTTGGCATGCCCACACTGACTCTTACCAACTTTTACCATAGAAAGCTTCCTATCTGGCTGGATCACAGCCTGGTATGACAACTGCTCGGCCCAAGATTGCAAGAAACTTCAGACCGCCCAGTCAATCACACGAACCCGCCTCCCATCCATTGGCTCTATCTACACTTCCCGCTGCCTTGGGAAAACGGGCAGCATAATAAAAGACCCCTCCCACCTGGCTTGCTCACTCTTCCAACTTCTTCCATTGGGGAGGAGATAAAAATATCTGAGAACACGCACAAACAGATTCAAAAACAGCTTCTTCCCCGCTGTTACCAGACTCCGAAATAACCCTCTTATGGACTGACCTGATGAATATTACACTCCTGTACGTTCCACCAGATGCCTGTGTCTAGGTAGTTACATAGTGTACCTGGTGTTGCCCTATGTATTTTCTTTTCTTTTCATATACCAAATGATTTGTTTGAGCTGCACGCAGAAAAATACTTTGCACTGAACGTCGGTACACGTGACAATAAACAAACAAACATCCAGCCCAGTGGTGGTAGCCACACTGAAGACATGAAATCAAATGAGGCAACATTTCGGCCTAATCAAGATGTCCTCCATGGTCCCCATCTGTGGCAACCACAAATAACCCGCCGGCCATGCTCGACTCCACCTTTAAAAAGTGGCGACAGGATGGGGGGGGACATTAAGTTAGGGACCTCTACATGGGGGACAGACTCACAACCTTAGATGAACTGGCAGAGGACCTGGACCTACCGATGGGACAGGAACTGAGGCACCTCCAAATTAAACACTTTCTCCGTAAGGAGACGGAAAAGTACCCCAGGGCTCCGAGAGACACGCTCCTAGAGGAGCTATTCAACACGGACACTAGGGGTTGGGGGGGTGGATCAGCATTGTCGTTTTGGCGAGCGTGCGTGGACGTGACTGGTCAAGCTCAATGGCCATGAGCCGTGGAGAAGATCCATAGTCGTTGTCGTCGGCCAAATAGGTGCTGGAAGAACCTTGCGTGCCAGTCCTGGAAGGTGGTGCCCAGGATCCGCACGTGGAGTCGGGATCCCAAGATGGCAGCGCCCAGGACCCGCACGTGGAGTCGGGGCCCCAAGATGGCGGCGCCCAGGACCCGCACGTGGAGTCGGCGCCCCAAGATGGTGGTGCCCAGGACCCGCACGTGGAGTCGGCGCCCCAAGATGGCGGCGCCCAGGGCCCGCACGTGGAGTCGGCGCCCCAAGATGGCGGTGCCTGGGACCCGCACGTGGCGTCCGGGGCCCAAGATGGCGGCACCCGCGGGGCCCTCGTGGTTGCTGGGGGCGGGGTTAGCAGTGCCAGCGGGCCGACCGGAGCGGGGGCCGAGAGGCGGGCAGGCCAGGCGCAGGGACCCGGGGGCGGGGGGGGGAGTTGCGCGGTGCACTGGCAGGGCCCGGAAGGCCCCGGAGGAGAGGGGGAGGTGCGCAGGCTGGGCGCCGGGGCCCGGGGGGAGAGAGTTGCGCGGTGCACTGGGAGGGCCCGGAAGGCCCCGGAGGAGAGGGGGAGGCGCGCAGGCCAGGCGCAGGGGCCCGGCGGCAGGGGGGAGATTGGCACGGCGGATGGCAGTGGGGAAGCGTGCCAGGAGGCCCAGGGCGCTGCAGTGCGGCTGGGGACATAGGCGCGGGCGTGTAAAGCGGTGACCTCCAGGGAGGTGGAGAGAGTCCGTGCCTCAGTTAAGCTGAGGTCGTCTTTCTCCAGCATCCGCTGGCGGATAGCGGGGGCTGCATCCCAGCCATGTAAGCATCTCTGATCAGCAGTTCCATGTGCTCCGTGGCTGAAACTTGGAGTCAGGAGCAATTCCTCCCCAGGACAGCGAGGGCCTGGTAAAATTGGTCTAATGACTCACCGGGGAGCTGTTGTCTGGTGGCCAGCAGATGTCGGGCGAATACTCTGTTGACTGGTTTAAGAAACTGTCCACTCAGCTTGAGTATGGCCGCATCGTAATCTTTCTCTTCCTTGATTATCGCGTAGGCTGCTGTGCCCACGCTGGAGTGGAGGACGTGAAGCTTCTGTGCCATGGTGGGGGGGCTGGTTGCAGACTCCAGGTATCCTTCGAGACATGCCAGCCAATGTTGAAAAATTTCTGAAGCGTTCTGAGTTTGCGGGCTGATGCGGAGGCATTCGGGCTTGATCCGGAACTCCATCTTCAAAAATCTAGCTTATTAAATTGATGAGCCATCAATTGCACGAGAGACGAGTTGCTATACAAAAGTTAGGCTTTAATAAGCTAGAACTTAGCCCTGCGGTTGACTACAATAAAATGGACGACCGCAGGGCGTTCTGACTATTTATACCTCGGTATGGAGGTGTGGTTAACTCAGCCTCTCGACCAATCGGAGAGTAGTCACATGACTGGTCTCAACCAATTGGTCGAGAGGCACATGACCAACCAGGGCCAATGGTAAGCCGGTGTTCTGCACCAATGGCAGACAGCTATACAAATCATACCACCACAGGGAGGAGGGGCAGGACCATGCAGGTCCCCCCCACCCCAACACCAAACAACAAACAATAACAGCCCCCAGCAGGGGAAACGGAACATACCTCCAACAGGGGAAGGGGGAGGGAGACCGCTTGTAAAAACTGTTGTATGTATAGATACGCCAGGTCTGCCAGCCAGTCTGCAGCTTTGGGTGGTGCTGGCTTATACATATCAGACACTTGAGCTGCTACTTTGCAAATAGCATGTGCCTTGCACGTCAAACTGTTATACTGTTAAAGTTGAAAACGGCAATAAAAATAAAAATATTTTTAAAAATAATATGAATGTTTTAGAAATCCATGTCATTTTTGTGAACAATGCAATCTCCCATTTCCCGTCCGAAGTGCCTCAACCAACTTTCCTTCCCACCTTTGCATCAGAAAGAAAAGAAGGGAATATTTTTCCTACCACCCTACAGTCTGTGTATTGCTACACTGCTTCACAGTATAATTTTGATGCTTACCACCAGTGTTCGTCCAATAATTGAATACTTTCCTGCCAGGCGAAGAAGTCGGTCCACCATGTCAACACGGGCTGTACCATTTTCATCAGCTTCTATGTTGCCCAGGTCGCCTACATGTCTAAATGAAATGAACCACAGGGATTTAAACATAAAGAAACATTTTCATACATTATTTATGCATTTTTAGTAAAGTCCTATACCAGCCACAGCTGTTAGTAAAATTAACCCAGGCACCATGACTACTACAAATATACGAATTAGAAGGAGTAGGCCACTCAGCCCGCTCCGCCATTCAATAATATCATGTCTGATCTAATTGTAACCGCAATCCCACATTCCTGCCTACATTTCCACTAGGGCTGCGGCAGGTGGTGAGGGATCCAACAAGAGGAAAAAACATACTTGACCTCATCCTCACTAACCTGCCTGCAGGAGAGTTTTGGTAAGCATGACCACCGTATTGTCCTTGTGGAGACAAAGTCCCATCTTCACATTGAGAATACCCTCCGTCATGTGTGGCACTACCACTGTGATAAATGGGATAGTTTTTGTACAGATCTAGCAACTCAAGACTCGGCATCCATAACACGCTCTGGACCATCAGCAGCAGCAAAATTATACTCAACCATTCTGTCATCCACCCGGCAATGTGGAAAATTACCCAGCTCTGTTCTGTACACAAGAAGAACAATTCCAACCAGGCCAATTACTGCCTCACAAGTCAACTCTCTATCATCTGCAAAATGATGGACAGGGTCATCAACAGTGCTATTAAGTGGCACCCAGCAATAACCAGCGTATTGACGCTCAAATTGGGTTCTGTCAGGGTCACTCGACTCCTGATCTTGTTACAGCCTTGGTTCAAATATGGACAAAAGAGTTCTACTCCACAGAGGAGGTGAGTGTGACTGCCCTTGACATTGAGGCAGCATTTGAGTATGGCATCAAGGATCACTAGAAATGGGAATAAGGGTGAAAATCCTCAGCTGTTTTGAGTCATACCTGGCAAAAAGGAAGAAGGTTGTGGTGGTTAGAGGTCAATCATCTCAGCCCCAGGACATCATGCAGGAATTTCTCAGGGTAGTATCCTATGCCAAAACATCTTCAGCTGCTTCAACAAGGACCTTCTTTCCATCGTAAGTTTAGAAATGGGATGTTTGCTGATGACTGCCCAAGGTGCAGCACCATTCGTAACTCCTCAGATACTGAGGCAGTTCATATCTACTTGCAGAAAGGTCTGGACAATATCCAGGCTTGGGCCAACACGTGGCAAGAAACATTTATATCGCTCAGTGCCAGGCAATGATAATCTCCAACAAGAGAAGATCTAACCATCATCCCTCAGCATTCACTAGCATTACGATTGCTGAATCCCCCACAATCAACATCCTGGGCGTGACCACTGACCAGAAACCAAACTGGACTTGCCATACTGCGACTACAAGAGTAGGTCACAGGCTAGGAATCCTGCGGCGAGTAACTGATCACCTGGCTCCCCAAAGCTTGTCCATAAACTACAAGGCACAAGTCAGGAGTGTGATGGTACTTTTTCCCTTTGCCTCAATGAGTGCAGCTCCAACAACACTGAAGAAGTTTGACACCATCCAGGACAAAGCAGCCTGCTTTACTGCTACCCCTTTCACAAATATCCAATCCCTCCTCCACTGACAAATAGTAGCAGTGTGTAGACCATCTACACGATGAACTGCAGGAACTCACCAAGATTCCTAAGACAGTACCTTCCAAAGCACCCGTAACTACCATGCAGGACAAGGGCAGCAGATAGTTGGGAACGCCATCACCTCCAAATCATTCACCATCCTAACTTGGAAGTATATCACTATTCCTTCATTGTCACTGGATTAAAATCCTGAAATCAACTCCCTAACAGCACTGTGAGTGTAACTACACCTCAGCGACTGAAGCGGTTCAAGAAGGCAGCTCATCACCACCTCCTTAATGGAATTAAGGATGGGCAATAAATGCTGGGTGATAGTACACACTGGCTGAGCCAGTGACACCCAGTTCCTCTAAATGATTTCTTAAAAACCTTTCTTCATAAGACAACACTCTCATTCCAGTTATTAGTTTAGTTAACCTTCCCTGAACTGCAACCAACACTTTCCTTAAATAAGGTGACCAATACTACACAGTACTCCAGTTGTGGTCTCACCATTGCCCTGTACAACTGAAACATTACATCCCTACTTGTGTAATTAATTTCCTTTACAATAAATAACATTCTATTAGTTTTCCTACTTACTTGTTGTACCTGCATACTAATACGAGGACTCCAATTGCCCTCTGAATTTCAGACTTTTCCAGTCTCTCATCTGGGGCGGGATTCTCCAATAATGTGGCAGAGTGCCTGCGCCTTTGTGAACGCCGTCGCGTTTCACGATGGCGCGAAACGGCCGCGTGCACGAGCGATTCAGGGCCCGAAAATGGGCTAGCAGCGGAGCCGCACGAAACAATTGTACGCAAAGACTCGAGTGAAGTACAAGAGAGGCTTTATTGCTGTGAGATGCTATTCCTCCGGCGGCAGATGTAGAATAGTATCTCAGTGAAGCTGGCGCATACTTATACACAAGCTCCCGGTGGGCGGAGCTAGCCGGCAGGGGCTTACCGGAGAAACCTGTATTACAGGTACAGCCATACATCCCCCTACTGCAAGCACACATATCTACAGTGGTTGTATCACCACATTCACCCCCTGTAAAAAATGAGTCCGGCGGGGGTGACGTAATACAAAAGGTGATCTATGTACAAAAGGTCCAAACAACAGAAAACCAAGAGTCCATCCGGTTAGCAGGTCACAGGTTGAGCCGAATCGGCGGTCGAACCTTCCGCTGTGATCGGCGTAGCTGTGGTGGCGACGTCGGCACAGGCGGTGTTGGCGACGACTGTGCAGGTACTGGCGGTGTTGGTGCTGGCCAGTGGCGGGGTGACTCCGAGAGCGAGTTGGAATCTTCCGTGTCCTCCAGTATGGGCAGGGGACGAGGGATGGACCCGGTGGGGACGAATACGGGGGCGCCGGGGAAAAGGAGGGTTGTGCGGGGGGGGAAAAGGGCGTGGGATCGGCACCTGAGGGAGCCAGGTCCCGGAGCGAGACTGTGTCCTGGTAGCCATCAGGGAACTCCACGTAGGCATACTGGGGGTTGGCGTGGAGCAGGCGTACTTTGCCCACCAGGGGTTCCACCTTGTGGTGCCTGACATGCCTACGGAGAAGGACTGGGCCTGGAGTCGTGAACCAACTCGGGAGCGACACCCCGGATGTAGACTTCCTAGGGAAGCCAAAAACACGTTCATGGGGTGTACTGTTAGTCGCGGTGCACAGTAGTGACCGAATGGAATGGAGCGCGTCAGGGAGGACCTGCTGAATGAGGATCCCCTGTCACTGTGGATGTAGTCGGGGAAACCGAACAGAGCGAAAATGGAATCCAGGGCCTTGATGACGGTGGCAGACGTCATATCCGGGCATGGGATGGCAAAGGAGAACCTAGAAAATTCATCGACCACACTAAGGATGTAGGTGTTGCGGTCGGTGGAGGGGAGGGGCCCTTTGAAATCTACGCTGAGGCGTTCAAAGGGGCGGGACGCTTTCACCAGGCGTGCGCGATCTGGCCGGTAGAAGTGCGGCTTTCACGCGGCACAGACCTGGCAGTCTCTAGTGACTGTCCGTACTTCCTCGACGGAGTAGGGCAGATTTCGGACTTTGATTAGGTGGTACAAACAAGTGACCCCCGGATGGCAAAGGCTCTCGTGCAAGGCACGGAGCTGGTTCACTTGTGCGCTGGCACATGTACCTCGGGAGAGGACGTCTGGGGCGATACAAGTTCTCGTAGTTATAGGTAGAGAGCTCGATTCTCCACCGCAAGATTTTGTCATTTTTGACCTTGCCCCGCTGCGTGTTGTTGAACCTGAAGGCTACCGACCGTTGGTCAGTGAGGAGAGTGAATCTCCTCCCGGCCAGGTAATGCCTCCAGTGCCGCATCGCTTCTACGATTGCCTGGGCCTCCTTTTCAACAGAGGAGTGTCGAATTTCGGAGGCATGGGGGGTGCGGGAAAAGAATGCCACGGGTCTGCCTGCCTGATTCAGCGTGGCGGCAAGGGCGACATCTGAAGGGTCGCTTTCTACTTGAAAAGGCAGTGTCTCATCTACTGCGTGCATCCCGGCCTTGGCTATGCCAGATCGAATGCGGGCGAAGGCCTGTTGTGCCTCGGCAGTGAGGGGAAAATGAGTGGACTGGGTAAGTGGGTGGGCCTTGTCCGCGTATTGTGGGACCCACTGGGCGTAGTAATAAAATAACTCCAGACAGCGTTTGAGAGTCTTGAGGCAGTGGGGGAGTGGAAGCTCCATGAGGGGGCGCATGCGGTCGTGGTCGGGCCCCAGTAGTCCGTTTTGGACTATGTAGCCGAGGATGGCCAAACGGCCTGTGCGGAACACACACTTCTCCTTGTTATACGTGAGGTTAAGGAGGGATGCAGTGTGGAGGAATTTAGCAAGGTTGACGTCATGGTCCTGCTGGTCATGGCCGCAGATGGTGACATTGTCTAAGTACGGAAAAGTGGCCTGCAGTCCGTACCGGTCAACCATTCGGTCCATTTCGCATTGAAATACCGAGACCCCGTTTGTGACGCCGAAGGGAACCCTAAGAAATTGGTACAGGCGACTGTCCGCCTCAAAGGCAGTGTAGGGACGGTCTGATTTACGGATGGGGAGCTGGTGGTAGGTGGATTTCAGGTCAATTGTGGAGAAGA
Organism: Scyliorhinus canicula; assembly: GCF_902713615.1. Classification (NCBI taxonomy): domain Eukaryota; kingdom Metazoa; phylum Chordata; class Chondrichthyes; order Carcharhiniformes; family Scyliorhinidae; genus Scyliorhinus; species Scyliorhinus canicula. Next base: position 84,577,325 of record NC_052152.1, read on the forward strand.
CCCGGTACTGTGCAATCTGATTGACCATATCAGATATGCAAGGGAGGGGGTACACGTCGAGCTGCGTGCACCGGTTGATGGTCTGGCTGTAGTCCACGACCATCCTGTGCTTCTCCCCAGTTTTAACCACTACCACCTGGGCTCTCCAGGGACTGTTGCTGGCCTCGATGATACCCTCCCGAAGCAGCCGCTGGACTTCGGGCCTGATGGAGCGCACGTTGTGGGAGCGGGACAAGATGGCGGCGCCCATGGTACGCACATGGAGGCGGGGGGTGAAGATGGCGGCGGCCATGGTGCGCACGTGGCGGGGGCGGCGAAAGATGGCGGCGCCACTGATCGCACGTGGGGTCGGGGGCAGCGGACGGCAGTACCCATTGTGCGATCGGCTGAGGCGAGGGGGGGAATGCGGGCGCGATAGCGGCAACCATCCGGGACCTTCACACCACTGCAAAGTGGCCTTTCTTGCCACAAGCTTTGCAGGTCGCGGTGCGGGCCGGGCAGCGCTGGCACGGATGCTTATTCTGGCCACAGAAGTAGCATCGGGGACCCCCGGGGTGCGCAGTGCAGTGAGCAGCACAGGCGTAGTGCGCGGGGGCGGCTGCTGGGGGGGCCGGTTGCCCGTTTGCGCGGTGAACAAGGGGTAGGACGGGTGTGCCGAGTAGCTAGCAGGGTAGGATCACGCACTAAGGGAGGCGGCCGCCATTGATAGCGCCGGAGTCTTTGTAGCCGCGAGATCGAGGGCGGCCCCTTCCAGCAGTCGTTGCCGGATGGGGTCCAATTCAATTTCCGTAACAAAGGCATCCCGCATGAGTACGTTTGAATGTTCCGTGGCCGTGAGGGCCTGGCAGTCACATTCTCGTACTAGAGGTATAAGGGCCCTCCAGAAGTCCTCAAACGACTCCCCCGGCTGTTGGACAAGAGTAGAGAGTAGATGTCTCGCAAACAGGGTGTTCGTCGACTGCGCGTAGTTTTCCTTCAGCAGTTCCATGGCCCTGGCGTAGTCAGGCGCAACTCGAATTAGCGGAAAGACGCTCGAGCTTAGTCTTGAGTAGAGGAGCTGTCGTTTTTGAGCCTCCGTCAGGGGAGGGTCCGCTGAAGAGGTGTAGCCTTCGAAGACTGCAAGCCAGTGAACGAAGTCTTTTTGGCGTGGGGCTACTGCGGATCCAGCTGCAGACGGTCAGGTTTGATCCTGATGTCCATGGTGTAAGGAAAATCTCACAGCAATAAATTGTGGCGCTAACAATTGTACGCAAAGACTCGCGTGAAGTACAAGAGAGGCTTTATTGCTGTGAGATGCTCTTCCTCCGGCGGCAGCTGTAGAATAGTATCTCAGTGAAGCTAGCGCATATTTATACACAAGCTCCCTGTGGGCGGAGCTAACCGGCAGGGGCTTACCGGAGAAACCTGTATTACAGGTACGGCCATGCATCCCCCTACTGCAAGCACACATATCTACAGTGGTTGTATCACCACAGGTGGGCGCGGTGCAAAAGCAGCGTCGTCATCGCACGATGCCCGACTGATGCCGTGCACCGTCATTTAAAGTGCACGATCCACGCACAGGACCCAAGACGACGCGATGGCTGAGCCCCGACGAGCCGCTCTCAGGTTCCGCGACACAGACTTGGACACCTTGCTGGATGAGGTGTAAGATCGCAGGGCCATTCTCTGCCAAAGACGTGGGCATCGGCAACCGTCAAGCAGTGTGAGGCACGGCTGGCATGAGGTTGGCACCGCGATCAGTGCTGTGGGGCACAACCCCCGCTCTGCCGACCAGTGTAGGAAGAAGCTCCACGACCTAACAATGGCTGCCAGGGTAAGTGCCCCAAGAGTGACACGCGGGGGGGGGGGGGGGGGGGGGGGGGGGGCATTGGGGGCACGTTGTACCTGACCCACCTGAGCAATACACCCCCCTTGATAGATGCCATGGCGTGGCTCCAACTGTCGCTCCACCCAGCAATAATGTAGTCTTTTTCTGCACGTCCTGATGATTACCGCCTAACTGTGATGCTTTATCCAACCCCCACCTCCCTCCCCACAGGATAAGACTGCTCACAACCACCGTGAGCGTACGAGAACCGCAGGGGGATCACCTGTGCTGCACCCCCTAGCCATACAGGAGCAGAGGGCCCTGGACCTCGCTGGGAGATCCGCCCCCTGGGAGGTAGCGCCATGCCAGGTCGGAGGCGCAGCAGGAAGTGAGACTACCTCAAGGGTAGGTCATGCCTCACAAACCTTATCGAGTTCTTTGAGAAGGTGACTGAACGGGTAGACGAGGGTAGAGCAGTTGATGTGTATATAGATTTCAGTAAAGCGTTTGATAAGGTTCCCCACGGTCGGCTATTGCAGAAAATACGGAGGCTGGGGATTGAGGGTGATTTAGAGATGTGGATCAGAAATTGGCTAGCTGAAAGAAGACAGAGAGTGGTAGTTGATGGGAAATGTTCAGAATGGAGTTCAGTTACGAGTGGCGTACCACAAGGATCTGTTCTGGGGCCGTTGCTGTTTGTCATTTTTATAAATGACCTAGAGGAGGGCGCAGAAGGATGTTGAGTAAATTTGCAGACGACACTAAAGTCGGTGGAGTTGTAGACAGTGCGGAAGGATGTTGCAGGTTACAGAGGGACATAGATAAGCTGCAGAGCTGGGCTGAGAGGTGGCAAATGGAGTTTAATGTGGAGAAGTGTGAGGTGATTCACTTTGGAAAGAATAACAGGAATGCGGAATATTTGGCTAATGGTAAAATTCTTGGTAGTGTGGATGAGCAGAGGGATCTCGGTGTCCCTGTACATAGATCCCTGAAAGTTGCCACCCAGGTTGATAGGGTTGTGAAGAAGGCCTATGGTGTGTTGGCCTTTATTGGTAGAGGGATTGAGTTCCGGAGCCATGAGGTCATGTTGCAGTTGTACAAAACTCTAGTACGGCCGCATTTGGAGTATTGCGTACAGTTCTGGTCGCCTCATTATAGGAAGGACGTGGAAGCTTTGAAACGGGTGCAGAGGAGATTTACCAGGATGTTGCCTGGTATGGAGGAAAATCTTATGAGGAAAGGCTGATGGACTTGAGGTTGTTTTCATTAGAGAGAAGGTTAAGAGGTGACTTAATAGAGGCATACAAAATGATCAGAGGGTTAGATAGGGTGGACAGCGAGAGCCATCTCCCGCGGATGGAGGTGGCTAGCACGAGGGGACATAGCCTTAAATTGAGGGGTAATAGATATAGGACAGAGGTCAGAGGTAGGTTTTTTACGCAAAAAGTGGTGAGGCCGTGGAATGCCCTACCTGCAACAGTAGTGAACACGCCAACATTGAGGGCATTTAAAAATTTATTGGATAAGCATATGGATGATAAGGGCATAGTGTAGGTTAGATGGCCTTTAGATTTTTTCCATGTCGGTGCAACATCGAGGGCCGAAGGGCCTGTACTGCGCTGTATCCTTCTATGTTCTACCCTGCATGGCTACCCCACCCCCCTCAGCCCATCATCCCCACCTCACACTGCCCCCTCCACCCCCTAACCCCGCCCCCTCCACCCCCTAACCCCTCCCCCTCCACCCCCTAACCCCTCCCCCTCCACCCCCTAACCCCACACACTGTCCCCTCCACCCCTAATCCCTCCCCCCTCACAGTGCCCCCTCCACCACCGTACACCCGATTCAGTGTGTCTAACGAACCCTGCATCATTGTGTTCCCCAGGGCCAGGGGCCGATCGTCCAGGGTTGTCTCGGTCAAGACCCAGCCGTAAGCTCAGCCGCACCCAGGGACGCACGGCAGAGGGTGGAAGGAAGACGTACAGGAGGGCCATCTTCTCAGTCCGGGACACTGGAGTGGGACGCACAGAGGACGGACAGAGACAACACCGAGGGACACAGGTCGGACAGTCAGGACAGTAATAGCCATGAGTCGCACGAAGATAGCACCTTGAGCCAGGACAGTGATGGAGAGAGGATGGGGAATGCGGACAGTGATGCACAGAGGACGGCCAGACAGTCGACAGACACACCGGACACGGAACATGACATGGGCCGCGGGCGCCTTGCTTCGGTCCATGAGTCGACCCAGGACACACCAGACCTGTGGACAGATGAGGACTTCGAGTTTGCGGCACTGCTGTCACCCACAACATCCACCATCCCACATACACTCAACTCGGTTGGGCACATAAGTGATGAGGCCCCCGGGTCACGGACTGGCGCGCACCACACAGCCGAGCCGAAACAGCAGGTGGAGGTCGGAGCAGCCGAGGGGCTGGACGGTTGGAGGGCAGCCCAGGCCCAGCACCCAGCTGCCGCCCAGACAGTTCCCAGGTTCCTGGAATTACTGGACCCACCCAGAGATCCGATGCATGTGGAGACCCAGGGACTGAACAATGGGATGATGGCCGTCTTCCAGCATCTGCAGACGGAGTTGGAGGAGTCCATCCACGTCCAGGAGCAGGGATTGGTTCCGCTCATCGCAGCCACCCAAGCTGACACAGGGTGGCGTCGCGGTGGAGGCAATGGGGGAAACGGTTTCAGCCATCGGTCAGGTTCTGCAAGGCGTTGGGCTTCATGTGCACGAGTTATCCATGGCCCAGAGGGCTGCCCTCTCACAGGCAGCCATCTCCAGAGCCAACAGGACATTGCCACCGCGCTCCGGGGTCTGGCCCAGTCTGAGCAGTCCATTGCTGAGAGTATCGGCCGCCTGGCACACGTGCTGGATGGCGTAGCGCACTCACAGGTAGAGGGCACAGTCCTTGACAGGGATGTCGCACTAACTAGGCTCCTTGGTGCGAACTCTCGGACCCTGGTCGATACCGCTGCAGGTCTCCAGAACTGGCAGCGCCAGGTGTCGGTGGTGCGACAGCGCATGTCTCCGATTACACCTCCGTCCCACAGCGAGGCCCGGCACCACCGGGCTCCCCGAGGGAGGAGGAGGTTCTGGGGCCCGTCCCGGTAACTCCCACCGTGCCGTCCCGGGTGCATCTGGTGGGCAGCGGGCAGGACAGGGTGGCCCCACGCCATCCAGCACGCCCGCCGAGCAGCCTGGCTCACCGAAGCCGGGATGCCCCAGGAAACGTGTGCCGACGGGGAGGCACGTCACAGGGCAGGATTCTCAGCAGTCCGCCTCCACTCCTGCTGTACCATCTGGGAATACACCTAGGCGTAGTGGTAGGGCCCGTAAGGCAAAGAAGTTAGACACGTAGTTAGTTGGCACGGGTGCAGGGCACAGCTTAGTTTTAGGGGCTAGGGCATATCTGTGAATGTCACGGTTTAAGTCACTGTTACACTGAATTTTGAAGACTCTGTGCTATATCCGGTGCCAGGGGGCACGTGAGGGTGACCAAGTGGCGCTGGGGTTTACGTTCGGTGCAACGGTGATGCCGGGTGCGTGTTCCCTCCCGTCCCCAACCGAACACTGTAGTCCTCGTCACACCAACGCCAGCTACCCCACATGGGCATGTGATGCAGTGTCCGTGACGCCTACAGTGACCACCGAGGTGGGAGGATTCAGCTATTGCCATGAGTCAGACTTTGTCTAACGAATCTGAGCTCACAGCTCATCGCAGAGCGGACGGTCATCATTCAACATGGCACTGATCACACACCCGCTTACACAAGCATCAACGTAGTGCAATCCCGTAGTGCCAGAGTCGCAAGGTGATGTGAAATTGGTGCGGTGTGCGGAAGTGTGGTAGTGCGCGCGGTGGGGTGCTGGGTGGCGCCTGTGTGCGCGAATGATGGTGCAAGTGCTAGTGTTCAGCGGATCCCTCCCCCGCAGTGTGTGAACCGTGCGGCCACCACGCCTCACGTTCCGGCTGTCCTCGATGGAGCCGCCGTGCAGCCTCCCAGCCATAACCAGCACCCGGGTCGTGCCTGTGCCCGGCAGACCCCCCCCCCCCCGATACTCGTCGTCCTCCTCTTCCTCCTCCCCGCTTGCGGATTCTCCGCTGCCATCGGGTTTTCCCTGTGCCTCCAGGGCATCACCCTTCTGCATGGTTATGTAGTGTAGCGCACAGCAGACCACAACTATGCGACCGACTGCAGGGCCCCTCCGGAGCGGTCCAGGCACCTGAACACATCTTCAGTAGTCCAAAGCACCGCTCCACCACAACTCTGGCTGCTGAATGGGCCTCATTGTATAGGGTCTCCGCATCGGTCTGGGGCCTCCGTATTGGCGTCATCGGCCACAACCTCAACGGGTAACCCCCGTTGCCCAGCAACCAGCCCCTCAGCCTGGGGGGGGGGGGGGGGGGGGGGGGGGGGGTCGGGTGCGTCCCTCGAACATTGCTGGGATGAACGACTGTGACAGAATGTAGGCGTCGTGCACACTCCCGGGGTACTGTGCGCACACGTGCATGATCCTCATGTGGGGGTCGCAGACCACCTGAATGTTCATCGAGCATGTACCCTTCCTGTTCATGAACACCGGATAGGTCCCCGCTCAGCAGCTGGAAAGAACCGGTCGCATAAAAGTTTAGGGCCACCGTCACCTTGACGGACACCGGTATAGCATGTCCTCCTCCCGGTCCACGTGGTGCGCCTGTGGCGCCCAGGCACCACCAGCACTGGCTGCTCCTCCTCTTCTCTCTCCCCCCTTCCCCCCCCCTCCCCCCCCCCCCCCCCCCCCCCCCCCCCCCGCGCACCATCGAGATCAGTGCCCGCATCCTGTGCATTCCCGGCAATCTGGTGAATATTCCCGTGCATCCTCCTGGACATTACGACCATGCACGCCTGCAGCCTGCGTGGCGACAACGGGGCCCTCTGCGGCCATCTCTTAGCTGCAGCCGCAGCCACTCTGAGCCGTCTCAGTCTACGCTGCCAGATGGCCACCTGCAGTGCAGTGGCTCCAACCACTGCGGTGAACATCGCTGTCTGGTGAGCATACATGGTGAACTGCAAGAGGATGGTGGTGGGGAGGGGGGTAGAGAAACGACATGTTACACAGAGGTTCTTGGACATCTCAACAGCCAGGTGGCATGGGATACTTGTGTGCCCCGGTAGCCTGGTCTCGCTGCAGACACGCAGCCAGCCTAACCCTTGGTTACTGTCTGCATCCACCGGCCAGTTCACACCGTCCCTCCTCACTGGTGCGCCAGTCGCCTCTGCCCATCAGCGAGACTTCAACTTGCAAACGTGTCCTCGTCACTGTCCTGCCATGGCAGGACGGCTGACATGTGGCACCCGCCGATAGGCGACCTCTCCCCCTCCTCGCAAGTGGCGGCAGCGTTCTTGGAGAAGCCTTCCCCACCCCCCCCACTCATCACCCACTGCCAAGCAGTAAAAGACCCATTTCTGCCAAATGTTTACTATTAGCTAACCAATCTTCTGTCCATGCCAATGTTATCCTTATACCATGAGCTTTGCTTTTCCACAATAACCTTTGACATGACATCTTATCAAATGCCTTCCAAGTACAGTACATCTACTAGTTCCCTTTATCCACAGCACATGTGATGCCTTCAAAGAATTCTAATAAATTAATTAAACATGATATCCCTTTCCCAAAGTTCTGTCTGATTCTAAGTGTTGTGCTATAACTGGTATGACCCCCTCGGAGATCACGAGGTGTGTGCCGTCTGCTTTCCCATGACGGCCTCAGAATACGACCTTCCCCGATAACAGAGCAAAGCTTCCCCCTTATTAAGGGGAACCTCTCAGTATACAGTATAAACCTGGGTGTATGACCTGGGTGCAGGAAAGGGAGGAAGACGTTTCAGGGAGTGGAGAGATTGCTGTACGAAAAATATATCGGTGTTCATTTTATATCTAACTGTGGTTGCAGTGTGGTCACTTCGTCGGATTCTACACTGGCGATGAGGTTGATGGGGAGCTGCCATCGTCACCATATATTGCATACCTGGACCACTTGGTCTAGGCCTCAGGAGGCTTCTCTTCAGCCGACCGAGATACCCGCATTGGGAAGTTGGAGCCATATGATGAGAGTACCGATGATTGGGCTCAGTATATTGAGCAAATGTAATATTTTTACAGGATAAATGCAATTGTCAGGGACGAATGACAAACTATGGTCTAACAGATGGCCGTTAGTGGGCCGACCCATGCACTTATAAAGAGTTTACCTGAACCAGATGTGCTGGATTCCTGGTCCTTTGGCGCGCTAGTAGCCCCGGTTGGGGAACACCATAGCCCAAAAACCGTCGATTATCCTCCGCAGGTTCCACTTTCATACGGCCACCCAGACTCAAGGGGTGCCCAACTGCGACTTTTTGGTGCGATTGCGTAAGCTCGCGGAAATTTGTGAATTTGGGCCTCAAATCTCTGGAAGACTGGTTCGTCTGTGGCATCTGCGATGCAGCCACGCAGCGGAAGCTTTTGACAGAAATTCATCTCGCTCTACAGCGGCCGGTCAAAATTGCTGAGATAGGGGTATAAGAACTCCAGGAGGTGACGGTCCTAAATCAGGGACACCAAACTGAGCACTGACCAAATTTCCCAAAGCCCAAGGAACAGGGCCCCCAGCAGTGGGGTGCACGCCGCAGAGACAGAGGTCGCCACCGCAGGGCGCAAATGGGCCACCAAGAAAACTCTCCTGAACAAGGAAACCTGGGCAGCGGCCACAGGCAGTAGGCGGATGCCGGGACCAAGGCTCCAGCCAGCCCCATGAGAAAACCCTCCTGGTGAGACCGCCCCCTTTGTGATCGGGCATACTATGTGCACAATGACAATGACTCCTAACAGCAGCTACACTGCGTAATTATGCCATGGGTGGCCCCTATCCAGGTGATGCTGTGGTTCAATGAACACCCTATCGATATGGAACTTGACAACTGAGCAGCAGTCTCAGTTGTTAGCCACCGCACGTTCAATAAAATCCAGACATCCAGACCGGCCGACACAATACTGGCGCCAGGCTGACCACATACACGAGGGGGGTGGGATATATTGGCCATTGCAGCCACCTCTTTGGTCCCGGTGTTGTATGGCCAACAATTGACATGTCTGCCGCCGGCGGTGGTTCGCATTGCAGGACCACGTTTACTTGGGTGTCATTGGCCATGACTGGACTGGCAGAGAGTCTGCTGTATGTATCCAAATAACCCCAAAGGGATTCTGGTAAAATTCCCCAGGGTCTTTGTGGAAGAATTGGGACCAATCAAAGGGGAGGTGGCCAGGATCAGCATGGACACGTTAGCGCGTCCTTCTATTTCCGAACTCGACCGGTCCCTTACGCCTTACAGCCAAAATTGGACCCCGAGTTGGGCCGTTTGGAGCAATTGGGCATTTTCTACCCAGTTCAGTTCGCTGACTGAGCCGCCGCTGCGGTGCCCATACTGAAGCCTGATGGTACCGTGCGCCTGTGTGGCGACTACAATTTGATGGCAAACCGTAACTCCCATCTGTTACCCAGTCCCCCGAATTGAGGACTTCTATGCCAGGCTCAGCTGCAACAGGACCTTCACGAAGCTCAACATGAGCCATGCATATCTACAGTTTGGACCCTGCCTCCTGGAGGCTCGTCACTGCAACTCCCAGACTGGGTACGAGTATACCCAGCTGCCGTATGGGGTTTTCTCAACATGTGCATTTTTCCAAGAGTGATGGAGAACATTCTATGGGGTTTTCCCAGAGTTGCACTCTACCTCAGCGATGTTCTCATTACCGGATCGTCTGACCAGGAACATTTGGAGAACCTGGCCGAAGTCCTCCAGCATTTCGAGAAGGCTGGCATCCATCTCCGTTGGGAGACATACTTGGGTTTAGGGTGGACCGACAGGGCTTACACTGTAGAAGACAAGGTACGAGCTGTCAAACAGGCCCCCATCTTTGGAGGGCAAATGGAGTTACATTCTTTCATGGGTCTAATTAACTATTGTGGGAAGTTCACCCCCAACCTGGTGAAGCTATTCAGCCTTCTCCACCAGGTGTTGAAAAAGGGACACCCTTGGGAATGGGCCCAGCCACAACAGGAGGCATTCTCTGCAGTGTAACTTGTTATCCTCCTACAAACAGCTCATCCATTTCAATCTCTCCAAGCGACTCCTCTTGACTTGCAATGCATTGCCCTATGGGGTGGGAGTCGTCTTCGCCCACTGTGTGAGCGACGGTTCAGAATGGCCCAAAGCATTCGTGTCCAGAACGCTCGCCGATGTGGAGGGTAATTACTCACAAATTGAGAGAGGGACTAGTCATTTTTGGTGACAAGAAATTTCACCACCCATGTCTATGGGGCATGCATTTACTGCCTATAACCGACCACAAACTGTTGCTGGGTCTAATCCAAGAGGATCGGGCAATTTAGCTGAGATCCAGCCTTGGGCCCTGCTATTGGCAGCATACTAATTTGGAGCACCAACCTGGGACAAAGATTCCCCATGCGAATGCATTAAGCCGTCTCCCCCTCTCCACAAGACCGCCTGCACCTGCGTTGCCCGGGAAGTTGTCGCCGCCCTCCATTTTATGGACACCCTGCTGGTCACGGCGGCTCATATACGGGGTTGCATCCAGATGGACCTGTAGTTGTCCCGGTCCGCCACATCGTTCTGTAGGACCCAGCACCAGGCTTTGCCTGAAGACCTCAAGGCTTATACCTTAAAGATCTCATTGGGGATAGCATCATCCTATAGGGGGCTCGGGTGGTTGTCCTGGAGCACGGGCATGCCTCCATTTTCCAAGATCTCCACCCGGGGCTGTCCAAGATGAAGATGCTAGCCTGCAGCTACGTCTGATGACCTGGAATCGACACGGACATTGAGAAGCTAGCTCAGCGTTGCGGACCAGGCCAAGAAAACCAGAAGGCTCCGCCAGTGGCATCACTGCACCTGTGGGAACAGCCGGGCCGACCATGGTGTCACCTCCACATCGATTTTGCCGGTTCTTTTCAGGGGGAAATGTTCCTGATCATAGTGGAAGCCCACTAAGTGGCTGGGAGTCCACAAGGTGCAGGCAACCACTGCAAGGGTAACTGTGGAACGTTTGCGGCGCACGTTCAGCATCCACGGCATTCCAGAGGTGCTGGTCTCCGACAGCGGGGCAGCTTTTACCAGTGTGGCGTTCGGGGCTTTCATGACCGTAAACAGCAGTTCTCACGTGCGGACGGCCCCGGCTCACCCAGCCTCTAATGGGTTGGCTGAAAGGGTGGTCCAGACATTCAAGTGGGGGATGAAGAAGTTAACCACTGGGTCTTGGGAGACCTGATTACCCTGGTTTTTGTTTTGTTACCGGACCGTGCCTCAGGGGTCATGCCAGATGAGCTTCTCATGGGCAGACGCCTTCGACGCGTTTGAGTCTGGTCATCCCGGACATTGGGGAGAAGGTCTGCCACGGTTAAGATGAATCCAAATCAGACACAGGTAGGCGCATGCTGCTGTAGTTTACACCCGCAATTTCCATGACAGCACCACTGGATTCCAAGCATGGTATTGCACCAGATGGGGTCGGTCTCTTGTTCCGTACAGGCTCAAGGCAGAGAGTCGCATCACCATGTGGACCACGTTGGCCAGCGCAGACAGGAGCCGCCAGAGCTTATCCCAGACAGCTCAGTCCCATTTATCGTAAGGCCACCATTGTCATCTCGACCATCAGCTCCGCCAGCTGCCCATGATTCCTGGCTTGGGTCACTGTCTGTGCGAAGTCTGTACGTTCTCCCCGTGTCTGCATGGGTTTCCTCCGGGTGGTCCGGTTTCCACCCACAAGTCCTGAAAACGGCTGTTAGGTAATTTAGACATTCTCAATTTTCTCTCCATGTACCCGAGCAAGCGCCAGAATGTGGCGACTTGGAGCTTTTCACAGTAACTTCATTGCAGTGTTAATGTAAGTCTACTTGTGACAATAAAGATTATTATTATTTACAGGTCGACATGCCTGATGCTGGCCTGTCAGATTCTGATCTTAATGCTGAAATGGACGGCCAGCAACAAGCAATGTCGACACACTGCCACCCGCGTTAGCCACATTGGTGCAGTTCAGATGTTCTGTGCGGAAACACCGGTCCCCAGTGCAGTATACATACCCCCCCTCCCCAGCTCCACCGTCAAGCTAAGTGGATCACGGATTCCTCGCTACAGCCGGTGGACACGGTCATTTCACCGGACCTTAGGAAATTGATGATGTTATGAACCCCTCGGAGGACATGTGGTGCGCACCATTTGTTTCACCGTGACCACCTCGGAATACGAACTTCCCCAATAAACGGGGCAGAGCTTCCACCTTAACAAGGGGAACCTCCCAGTATAAAAACCCCAACCTGGGTGCAGGTCGAAGAGGGAGAGTAGGTAGTGGAGAGATTGCTATATGAGAAATCAATCTGTGTTCATTCTGTATCCAACTGTGTATCCCCATGTGGTCACTTCATCAGATTCTACAATAACATCTATAACAGATGTTAGGCTAACTGGCCTGTAGTTTCCCTCTTCCTCCCTTTTTAAATATAGGATTTACATTGAATATTTTCCAATCAAATGGAACCTTCCTTGAATCTAGAGAACTTTGGAATATTAAAATCAATACATTAACTATCTCACTAGCCATTTCTTTCAAGGCCGTAGGGTGAAGTCCATCCGAGTTTGTCAGCCTGCCAGCCCAACAATCTGCTTTCCCGGTGACTGTAATTTTCCTGCGTTTCTTGCTCCCTTTCATTTCCTGATTTACAGCAATCTCTGGGATGTTACCTGTGTACTTTATAATTTAATAATAATCTTTGTCAGAAGTAGGCTTACATTAACACTGCAATGAAGTTACTGGGAAAAGACCCTTGTAAATACTGATGCAAAAACAGCTGTTTAGTTCATCCGTCATTCCTACTTTCCATTGTCAATTCCCCAGATACACTTTCTACGGGTCCAATGCTTACTATGTGAAGCCTTTTACCTAAATATCTACAGAAACTCTTATCAATCTTCATATTACTAGCTAGATTTCTCTAAAACTCTAATATCTCCTTCAATTTCAATTCCCAATCTATTTTAACCTGTATCCACGTTTCTTAACAGCCATCAGGTCAAGCTTATTCATTTCTATTTGCTTTATCAATTCATCTGTTTTGTTTCAAATGCTATGTGTGTTAAGATGCAGAACCTTTAGTTTTGTCCTTTTACCATTTTTGTAGCATCTAGCCTTATCTGCTGATTTACACTTAGATTTGAACTCTGTCCCTTCCCATCACTTGTGTTTATCATTTCCCATATTAGTACTTTGTTCTCTTGCCTTGTCTCTACTCCTTTGTTTACAACATCTTATCAAATTTGATCAACAGCTCCCACTTTTCAATTTAAAACCCTCTCTACTTCCAGAGTTATGTGACTCAAGTGTCATGTGAGAGTACCTTTAAGAAATGGGTGTTTATCAAATAACTGCAGTGATGTATGAGTGTGGGTGGAGCTATAGACAATCTATAGAACATACAGTGCAGAAGGAGGCCATTCGGCCCATCGAGTCTGCACCGACCCACTTAAGCCCTCACTTCCACCCTATCCCAGTAACTCATTAACCCCATTTAACCTTTTTTTTTGGTCACTAAGGGCAATTTATCATGTCCAATCCACCTAACCTGCACATCTTTGGACTGTGGGAGGAAACCGGAGCACCCGGAGGAAACCCACACAGACACGGGGAGAACATGCAGACTCCGCACAGACAGTGACCAAGTGGGGAATCGAACCTGGGACCCTGGCGCTTTGAAGCCACAGTGCTATCCACTTGTGCTACCATGCTGCCCTGTCTGGGCTGGGCTGTCTGTCTATTTTTACTTCAGTTTTTGAGCTGGCAGCTACAGTATGCGTTTGGTTTCGTTTTCAGAGTTGGAGCTGCATCCAGCCAAACAAGGCGTAATTTTGATCTCTCTCTGCATGAAAAGAATGTCTTCAGATAACTTGCTAATTTAAAAGTGATAACTGCTCTAAGTAGAGAATTTAAATCTGTTGTATTTGTTAAAGAGGGTATTTGTCTTATGGATTAAGGGTTACTTATAGAATACTGTATTCTTTGGGGGAAGTATTTGAGTTGATAGTTGCTAAGTTATTTACTGTGTGTTTATAAAATGTTAACTGGATTCATATAATAAAATAGTTTTGTTTTAAAAGTATTTTAGATCTCTGTTACATCACATCTGTAGAGTGGGCCTTTGTGCCCCCCATAACCAAAATCTATTAAAAGCTGTGGGTCAGGTGAACTCCATGATACACTTTGGGGTTCTCTAAACCCTGGCCCGTAATACAACGACAACAGCCCCAGCAAGGTCCAGTTATAGACCATCCCAACAGTACAGAACCGTTTCCCAGTGCTGGTGTCAATGCCACACAAAATGGATCACACTTCTCCCACGCCAGCCTTTATTTATCTAATCTTATTTGTCCTGTGCCAATTTGCACGTGGCTCAGGTAGCAGTCCAGAAGTTATTACCTTTGAGGTTCTGCTTCTTAATTTGGTTCCTAGCTCCTCATACTGACTAGGCACAACATTCTTCCTCATCCAGCCGATGCCATTGGTACTGACATGGAATGGATCCTCTCCCTCCCACTGCATTTGATCTAGCCCAGCAAATGTAACAAATCGTGGCACTTGGTAGGCAACATAGCTGCCTGGACTCTTGCTTCTTGCTACAGAGAACTTTGTTAACACCCCCCCCCCCCCCCAAATTATCTTGTCCCTTGCCACAACTAAATTCCTCTGTGTTCCCTGAAAATGAATAGCTTCCTGTACCACAGTGTCATGGCCAGTCAGCTCATTTGCCCTGCAACCCCCATTCTCATCCAAACAAGCTGAAAGAACCTTTAACCTGTTGAACAATTGCAGAGACTGACACTCCTGCCCTCTGGGTCACCTTAACTGCCTCAGCTGCAGTCACACCCTCCTGCCCCTGACCACTGCCAAATCAGAAGACTCTATCCTAAAGGGTCTGACTGCCTCTTGGTACAAATTATCCAGATAAATCTCGCCCTTCCTGGTGTGCCGCAGTGCCTGCAGCTCAGCCTCCTGCTTAATGACTGAGCCAAAGCTCCTCATGCCACAGATATTGCAGACGCGCTTTCCCTAGACAACACCGGAGTTCCCACATGTAGCATCCATACCATATTAGTTGTGCTGCCATACTTATATACTTTAATGAATTTCTTAAGTGGTTTATTTAATTGTTTATTTTCTTTTATATATTTATTAATCTTCTCAAATTCCAATACTATTTTAAACTTTCGGAATAGAATAGGCCTTGACCATTTACCGGATACTTACCAGTCAGCTTCTTTCCCTGAAATAGAGCAAGAACCACTACAGAGTGAAAAGTTTGAAAAACAAAGGGGTACCTCCTCCCCTCCTTACTGAATTCCCTCAGCTTGCACTCCAAAGCTGGTCGCACTGAAAATGTCTAAATTGAGACACTCGAAACAAAAGGGCCAGCAGAGCCCAGGTACAGCAAATACCAATTCAAGCTCGCTTTCTTAATTCTTTTAGCTGCTGCAAATGGGTAGTTTCTATCTCCCTGCTTAGGCCTCTGGATGAGATGTTACATAGTTGCCGTCTTCTTCCACGATCACTCATTAACGAGTATGATTGGCCACCTAAGAAATTCTATGACACTGGTCAAGGGCTCTGTGGGTCCTTGCATGGCGGATGAGCCCAATCCAAAAACCCAATCTCCAACCTCATAATTGGCAGGTGTTCCGGCAGGTGGAATTGGTCCTTGGACTCTAGATTGCTGGTATCCCTTTCTCGGGCTCCTTTTCCAGACCTCCTCTTGCCATCAGGTGTTCTCGAAGAATTGTGTCCCTTCAATCAAGAGGTTCCTCCAAATCAGTCTCTTCTGAGCAAGAGTATCCCAGGGATTGACGTCTATGTGCATTTCTTGAGGTAAGCCTTCAGGGTGTCTTTGAAGTGCTTCCATTTTCTTCTTCTTGTTCGGGAGCCTTCCTTTGACTGGGTGAAGATTTGCTCTAGCAGTTGGAACTCTGGCATCCTAAGCATGTGGTCTATCCAGCAGAGTAGGTTTCCGATGATCATGACCTTAATGTTGGTTTTCTCGTCTCCTTCGAGGACGCAGATGTTAAGCACACATGTTCTCCCAGCTGATGCGGAGTATGTACCTTGGACAGCGTTGACTTTCCAGGGTCCTGAGGTGGTGTCTGTATGTAGTACAGGTTTCTGAGTCACATAGAAGAGTCACATGGGAGGATGACTGCCTTGTGCATGAGGAACTTTGGTATTTGCACAAATATCGCTGAAAACTCTCATCCGTAGGTGTCCAAAGGCAGGCCTTGCGGATTGGATACGATGTTGCATCTCCGCATCAATGTCAGCCTTAAATGAGAGGTGACTCCCCAGGTAGGGGAAATGTTCCCCATTTGGTAGGGTTTATTTGTTGATCTTGATGGAGGGACAGACTAGATCTTGCCCTAGGGTAGGTTGGTAATGTACTTGAGTCTTTTTGAGGTTGAGGCGGAGACCAATTCTTCGGTATGCTTCCGCGAAGCAATCAGGCATGACTTGAAAATTCTCTTCTGAGAGAGGAGATGGCGTTGTCACATGCACACCGAAGTTCCACGAGCGATGTGTCGTTTTCATAGAATTTACAGTGCAGAAGGAGGCCATTCGGCCCATCGAGTCTGCACCTGCTCTTGGAAAGAGCACCCAAGATCAACACCTCCACCCTATCCCCATAACCCAGTAACCCTACCCAACACTAAGGGCAATTTTGGACACTAAGGGCAATTTATCATGGCCAATCCCCCTAACCTGCACATCTTTGGACTGTGGGAGGAAACCGGAGCACCCGGAGGAAACCCACGCACACACGGGGAGGATGTGCAGACTCCGCACAGACAGTGACCCAAGCTGGAATTGAACCTGGGACCCTGGCGCTGTGAAGCAATTGTGCTATCCACAATGCTACCGTGCTGGCGTTTCTTCTTGGACCGATGAGGTTGAAACTTTTTCCATTCTGTAGATGAGGTCCACTTCACTGAGAAGCTTGTTCTTGAAAAGATGAAGGATGGTAGCAATGAAGATGGAGAAAAGAGTGGGGGCAATGACACATCCCTGCTTGACTTCAGTCTTGACCTCAAAGGCTTGGGCTCATTTCCGTCAGTGAGGACATTTGCCATCATCTTTTCCTGAAAGAGCCTGAGGACGTTGATGAATTTCTCTGGACACCCGGTCTTTGACAGGGTTTTCCATAGCTCTTCTCGATTGACTGAGTCAAAGGCTTTGGTCAGATCGATGAAGGCCATGTAGTGGTCGATGTTGCTCTTAGCATTTCTCTTGAAGAATACAGTACAGGTTAGGCATCCCTTATTCAAAATTTCAAAATTAAAAGATCTCTGAAATCCACACTTTTTCAGTGTTGGCTGTTCCTAATACTGTGTTCAGTTTCTGTGGCCGAACACACATGCACACATTGACAGCACAAGTTTGCTGCACCGAAAGAAAGGATCCCAGTACCCGATTCCCTGTTGGGAGGGAAGCCATGTACCCTCCGTAAGACACCGCTCCGACCGGCAACTCTGAGCAGCGTCCGTGGATCCTTGCAGCTTGGTATTCCAAAATTCTAAAAATTCCAAAATCTGAGACACTCTCAGTTCCGAGCATTTCAAATAAGGGATACACAATCTGTACTTCACAGTTAAATATTAAAAACAAAGAACATTAGATTTTTAGAAAGATATTTCAGTTTCCCTCAGCTCACCAAACATACATCAGGTTTGAACGACTGAAGCAATCTGCATTCGACCTATGGGTCACAGTGGCTAGCACAGTGGTTAGCACAGCTCCAGGGTCCCAGGTTCTATTCCCACTTGGGTCACTGTCTGTGCGGAGTCTGCACATTCTCCCCGTGTCTGCGTGGGGTTCCTGCGGGTGTTCCCGTTTCCTCCCGCAAGACGTGCTGAACATGCGTCGGAGTGTGGGCGACGAGGGGATTTTCACAGTAATTTCATTAAGCCTACTTGTGACAATAATAAAGATTATTATTATTAGTAGTAGCATATGTCTATAAAGATATAGCTATGGTGAAGGAATAGTGAATATTTGAGTTATTTTATTGGGTTTGTATTGCGATATTGCCAACCTTTTTATCTTGTGTAGCATAGGTTTTTTCTTGCTTAATAAATATTTCATTATTTGAGTTAAATGTTCTTCAGCACACTCCTGTGAATTGGTTCGGTAGCCTATCTCCATGGTTTCTAAAACGTAAGAGTTAGGATCTGTCAAGACAGGTTTCACTCTGGGTCAGTCTTAGCCAGCATTAACATCAGCCGAGATCATAACAGGATAAATTGTTGATTGGTGTCAGTGAATAGATGGACAAGGCCTGTATTCCACATGGCTGTCAAACATACCAAGCATTCAGAGATCGCCAGTAACAATAAGTGCAGAACATGGGATAACAACCAGAGCTTGCAAGGAGGATGATTCATACCTTGAGTTTGGCCAAATGGAATGCTCCTATTATGTAACTTATATTCTTTCGATAATAAAGTTTTCATATTTCTGAAAAGCAAAACATTTTTTCTACTTCGAAGCACAAGAGTGGATCAAATCTTGACCACTAATTTCCTCCGAAAGCCTAGAAAGGCACTGTGTTAGTTGAAAGTATGGAGTCACGGAGGAACTCTCAAAATGAGGCACCAGCAATTAGTTATCTTCTTGTTGAGCCTAAATTACCGTAGGATCTCTTATTTTACTTCTAATAAGAGCCGATTGTCCGGTTGATTGGAGGTGTTCAAAATACAACTTTATTGCTAAGTATACACTTGATTGTTAATCCTGCACTTGAATAAGAACTGAATCAAAATGTAGAAACAAAATATCAAACAATACATACAAGAGTCAAACACATGGCAAAAAAAGCACTAAACATAAAAGCGTGAAGAAATCACAAACGAGTAGATAATTTGAGAATTCAGGAAGGCAGGAATTCAGCAATGAAACTTCGACCACGAGGTCCTACTTTTAAAGGAATCCTTATTGATAGTCTAATCCCTCATTTACTCTCACTGGTTTCTAATTCTCAGCTGAGACTTCCTCATTTGTTCAAATAGATGTCTGTTACTTGGCGGATGCTTTATTAATCAAACATTGGCCATTACTTAAGATTTACTGGTATTCAGCAGGAATAATTCAGTGTCTACGCGTGCCACCTCATGAGAATCGGTTTCTCAGCCACTGCTGGCCATAGACCTTGTTGTAGCTAATTATCTGATATATTCTTATTACTAAATACAATGGTCCATTCATATTATGAAACATTCGTTGAAACAATGTCTGAATTTCTCCAGGCAAGATCATAAAGTTCAATAGTTGATTCATTATCTGAAACAATGTCTATGACTATCTTTTCACAATTATGTCATTTTGAATAATTGCACTATTTAGCTATGCACACAATCAGTACCTAAAAACATCAATAAATCAATCAATGAATCAATAATCTATCAATGACGATAATAATTCATTGTTACTGGGGAAATACTTCAATTCCATCCTTTCATCTGAGAACAATGTTTTGCTGCCCTCTTTCTAACTGCCAGCATCTCATTTAAATTACTTCTCCTCGGATAGCAGAATTTTAGCACCAAGTAATATTTTGTAGTTTTTGAAATACTGTCTTTGGTTTGCTGGTATTAAAATATAGGTGAACAATAAGGTTTAGTATTGGGGCTTGTTTGGCTGGATGCACTTAAACTCTGAACAAATCACTCAACAGGCACATTTAGCTGACCAAGTGTAATCATTTGCTTTTTTTTAAACCTACAGTGGAATGTAATGTAATGTGATTTAAAGAACACCTAAAATAGCATACTTAACCACCTATAAATTAAGACTATAACCTACTAAATCCAGGTTTAACACAAACAATCACTTGCAATATTGTTTATCTGACGGCTGAAAAATCTCTCTTTCAGTTAAATCAATTTTTGATTAATTCACACCCATCACAGAATAGCAGAAGAGGCACAAACAGCCATATGATCTACCTCTACTCCTATTTCTCTTCGGGTAAGCGTCCTTCAGGACGCGCGACAACGCAGAATCGCCGAGCAGAAACTTAAAGCCAAGTTCCGCACACGAGTCCGGCCTCAACTGGGACCTTGGATTTATGTCGGATTACATTCACCTCCGACCATCTGGCCTGGGCTTGTACAATCCTACCAACTGACCTGGCTTGAGACAATTCACACCTCTTTAATCTGTGATTATCCCTCTCTCCAGTTGCTCTGTCTGGACCTATAAAGACTTAATTACCTGCAAAGACTTGTCTTGCATCTTTGACTTTGTCTATGTATATGTTTCTCTAACCTATCTCTTCATTCACCCGAGGATGGAGCAGTGCTCCGAAAGCTAGTGGTTAGAAACAAACCTGTTGGACTTTAACCTGGTGTTCTAAGACTTCTTACTGTGTTCACCCCAGTCCAACGCCGGCATCTCCACATCATGCCTATTTCTTATGTTATTTGTAGATAATTTCCTGAATTGATTACTGCATTTTAAGATTAAAACCAGCAGTACCAGTTGTACGTAATCAACGTAATTAGAGTAACACAAAGTTTAAAAAATTCAGCATTTGAAACATTACTGTTTAGGTAAAACTCACCTCTTTTTGTCTTCTGGTGCTCCATGAGTTTCATTACAAGGGTTGTAATGAGGTCCAGCACTGCCACAGCCTAAAATAAATAGTTAACTGGTTTTATATCATTGGAAAACCAGTTCACGTTATTTGTTGGACTAGTAATGTCAGAAATATTTGCAACAAATCAGAATTCCATGAACATCAGCACTTTCCATGTTGTTTTTAATGGATTGTGGTCTGAGGTACAAGGATTAGAGTTTCAGATACAGATGGATGCATTTTGAGTCTTTCATTAGGCTTCCCTTGCCCAAAGGGCACAAATTTATGTTGAATTATTTGCTTTTTATGCATGAACCCAGTTACATAAACATATTTTCCACTGTATTGCATTTAATAAGTTTTATTATAAGGTTATAATCGGAATGGTTATATCATGCAATGCACAAATCTGCTGGTAATTGAAACAGTGCCCCTTTGTGCCTATGAAAGTCTGAATGGGAAGTAAATGGACCCTCAGATTATTCAGTTTAACTGCTGCTCATGCAGGCAACTTTGCAAATTAGAATGTTCTTGCCAGTTTCAAGCTCCAGTTCAGAAGTACATAGGAGCGGAAGGTCATCTGACTCAATGAGCACCGTCATTTCAAGTTCTATCTTTTGAATCCATTTTTTAAAATATAAATTGAGAGTACCCAATTAGGTTTTTTCCAAATAAGGGGCAATTTTAGTATGGCCACTTCACCTGACATGCGCATCTTTGGGGTGTGGGGGTGAAACCCACGCAGACACAGGGAGAATGTGCAAACTCCACACAGACAGTGACCCAGGTCTGTGATTGAACCCGGGTCCTCAGTGCCGTAGGCTGCAATGCTAACCACTGCTCCACTGTGCCGCCCTTCTTTTGAATCCTAATTCCCTGCATTTTCTCCATATTCCTTAAATACTGACAGCAAATTAAGTTATCAAATTGATCTTGTATTTATTAAATTCTGGGATGATGTACTCCACATTCTCAGAACAAAGAATTCCAAGATTATTCATTTTAAGATTATTTTACATACGTAACAAAAGTACTCTGCATGGAAAAAATATCACTTCATCTTTAAAGTTGGATTTACAGATGTATAACACAGATGTATAACACACACACATACATCTTTCATGGTACTGCTGTAGGTAAATAAAATGTGGTTAGTTAAACCTATAACAGATAATGTATTACTACATAGCAAATACTACTATGTTGATAATTCAGGTGAAATGTTCTTTTAAATCTTGCAATTTCCTTTTGCAATAGGTAATTCTGCCATTCTCTTGTGTTTTTCTTCCACTTCAACAATCCCATTACATTTTTCAGAATGTTTTTTCTTACAATTAACGGTTATGGTGTTAATAGGCTTGAAATCCAAAGACCTGGCCTAATAACATGCAGATAGAATTTCAATTCCTACTGTGACTTGGTGAATTAAAAAACTTTTTTTAAAAACCCGTCAAATCAGGAACAAAATACTAGTGTCAGTAATGATGATCATGAAACTGAAAGTCACCAAAGTTCCAGAGGACCATAAACTGCTTCCCCCTTTTCAAGAGAGAGAGCTGACTGGTAGTGATTTAACCCAAGGGTCTCCATTCCTCATGAAACTATTGAACTGTAGTAAAAAATCAAATTGGTTCATGAATGTCAATTGGACGGTCCCAGGGTAAGAGAATGAGCGTGCAGTAAAGTTAGAATCACCTAAAGTCATATCATAGAGGGGAAGCAGCTGATTGGTGATTAGTCAGTGAGATTTCCCCCCCCCCAGATCAAATAAGGGACAATCTTTTATTTCTGATAAGGTTAAATCGTACTCTGAATAATTGGGGAAATTATTAACTTGGTTGGGAAATTGGCTGGGCAGCAGGAGACAAAGTAGGCAAAAAGATCAGGCATCCTAATTGTAAAACATGACTGGTAGTGATCCACAAGAGTCCACTTTGGGGCCTCAACAGTTCATTGTATTTATTAACAACTTGGCTGCAGGAATAGAAAGACACATATCCAAATTTGCTGAGCAGTCAAAGTGAAGGCAGCATTGTGATCAATATAGATGGAAGCAAAAATTTAGAGAAATATTGTCCGATTAAGTGAATAGCCAAATCAGTGACAAATGAAGTTCGGTACAGGATAAAAAGGATAGATCATTTTCTAAATAATGAAAAGCTAGAAAGAGTGGTGGTTCAAAGGGACATGGGGATCCAGCTCCTTAAATCATTGAAATGCCATGAACAGATAGATAAAATAATCAAAAAGACTAATGAAATGTTGCAGAGGGAAAACACAGCCAGGAAAGGCTGACAGGTATTTTATAATCTGAAAACAACTACTACAAAAGGACAAAGGAAAAGTCAACTTGAAAAGTCAAAAGGAATGAAAACAAATATTGCAAGTAAATTACTGCGTGAGTAAAAATGCTTCAGTATATTCTCCACTCACATCTCAGTCGAAACAACTGGTGATATGTGGAAAAACTGACAGCTTTTCATTTACAGTGGGAAAACAAATAGATTGCACAGGCTTAATTAACAAGCCTAAAAAGATAATGAGTAGCTACATTTTTAACACTGCTGGGGAGGGACTGCTACGAAGTATCTACCACGCTAAATCTGATAAGCAGAGAAAACAGACAGCAGAGATTTTGAACGTCTTTAATGCACATATTGAAACTGGAGTGAATGTTACATATGAATGATATGCATTCAACACTAGAGTTCAGAGTGAAAAATGAGACCAATGAACAGTATGTGACTGCAGTAACACAGTTGACAGAATCATGTAAATTCAGGCAGCTTAAAGATGATCTGATTAGAGATTAGTCTTTGGTGTGAAACCCCACGATGAGACCAAATCTACTGAAAGATGAGAAACGGAGACTGAAAAAAGTGATACACCTGGGTTAAAATGCAGATGTTGTAAAACTTCAACTAGAGCATATGTATGGCACAATCCAAGCCAAAAGAGTAGAGCAATCCCAACAGGCAGGATGCAAATGCTGCTGAGTGCAACATGAGGAAAGCACTGTTATAACTGCAAGAAACAGGGTCATTTCACGCACAAGTGTTTGGCTAGAAAGGAGCAAAGCAAACTAATACACATGGCCATGGGAGAAATATCAGCAGATGACTCGGACATGAATTATACACAATACAACAGATAGTTCAGTCAAGTCCAAATGAAGCAAAAGATTTGTGACTGTTCAAATGTTGCCCAGAGGGAGAGTATTAAACAAAGAAGAGGTTTCAGATAGAGACAGATGCGTCATGCAACATAATGACTTTCACAGATCTGTGTGAAATGGTTCAACATGGAGGTCCAAAACTGAAGTACTCAAATGTAAGATTGAACATGATGGCATGATGCGCTCATAACGAGAGGACAAATTAGTCCAACAGCCCAATGCACTGGTAAGAAATATGGTCTCAAGTTCCAGATCATAAATGTGACTCAACAGCTGCTCATTTAAGCTGGAGCAAGTCTAAAGCTTGGGCTAGTAACTCTGAACATGCCAATAGAGAAAGGGCAATAAAAGATCCCAAAGAAAGAGTGGCACAGTGGCTAGCACTTCTGCCTCACAGCGCAAGGGACCCAAGTTCAATTCCAGCCTTAAGTGACTGAGTGTGAAGTTTGCACATTCTCCCTGTGTCTATATGGGTTTCCTCCAGGTGCTCTGGTCCTCTCACAGTCCAAAGGTGCAGATTAAATGGGGTTATGGGGATAGGACAGGGGAGTAGGCTGAGGTAGCGTCGTCTTTCAGAGTGTTGTTACAGACTCAATGGGCCGAGTGGCCTCCTTTTGCACTGTAGGGATTCTATGAAAAAGAACCCAAAGAGAGAAACAAAAGAATCCACAATGAGGGAGACAGTAGACCCCAGAGAGAAGGGGACAATACTCAAGTAAACCACAAATGGTTGCAGACCACGTCACCAAAATTAAATGCATAAGCTGAAGGTAAGTAACTCAAGTTCTACGGGAAAATGTTCATATCAGAGTTGAAATGGAAGACTTGAAGGACAAGGTTCCAGCTGAGTATATACCGGTGTAAAAGCATGATAACTGAATCTGTGCAAGATCGGAAAAAATCAGTTTTGTAGACAACACAAAAGGTACGAGGAGGAAAGAATGACCCACAATTTCACAGCTAGCAACTCAAAGCCGGAGTTGAAAAAAACTCAATCAGACATACAACTGTAAGCATATATACTCAAGTAGCAAAACTGCGCTTTCACTGAAATTGGCTGGTCAGGGATATGGGATCTCACCAGCTATATTGAGTACAAAACTGCCATCAATCCCAGAGGTCCACGTGTCTCTAACAACTGATATGTAGCAAAAGCAACAGTCACCCAAGGCAACAAGTGCTACAGGAATGACACTCTCTGGACACGAAACATCATCTAGCCGTATGTGCACCCAATGTTAATGCACACATGGATCATTAGGAGACCAGCATAATTTAAATACCATCATGTATACTAATTGACTAGTAGGAAGAAAAGTTGATACTGCATGAGAACAGTAGGTGTATAGTGGATAACTCAGATAACACAGAATTGTGCATGCAAATGTGTCTTTTGGCGCTAGGAAAAGGGAGATGTTTGTGTCTTTTGTTCAATATGAAAAAGGGGGATGTCCAAGTTTTGAAATGTAACCAGTCTGATTGACACATGTGGCTTTCCATAGTTATGTGATTACATCATGAGGCTGCATCTGGAGGCAGACATCTGAGGTCAGTTCTATAAAGCTTCTTCCTGAAACAAGACACCGATGAAGTCTGCTGTTCTTACGCATGAAACAGTGTGATAGTGAACTCCATCAAAATAAAAATCAGGAGAAAAGTAAAATGGTTGACTCGTATCATCCATTTTATTCTACTGCACAAATTCAAAATCTACCTCAGGGTCTTCATCAGCTTAAGCCACTTTCTAAAGTTTAGAACATAATGAAAGATAAAAAGAGGTATGTAATCAGTAACTGACATTTTATTTTCCTGCTAATAGAGATACACATTTCTAAAGCAATCAACTTAAACTTGAAAGGAGCAATGTCACATTCTTTGGTAATATATTAAACACATAAATGTCATAAAATGGCACACACAGAGGAAAGTCTAAATCTCCAGTCTTCAGACAAAACAAGATTGGAGGGCGATATGTAACTGAACCAGATATATTTCAGTCCCCATTTGAGAGTCATGCAATCTTACTTTATTTTGTTATAACTGGACGATCTCCTCTGGTATTGTATACAGACAAAAATAACTTTCTCGTGAAGCAGGATTGCGTGTGAAGAATAATCGGACAAGAGTGCACAAATGCAATTCAGTAACCGTTTTAAGTTAACCATTCGGTTCTTATTGTCAATTTTAATTTGATTTAATATTTATAGTTTGATATCATAACTTATGGTCGTGGAAGCAAGGTCACATCAGTTGGAAAAGGGCCTTTCTCTGCAGTACTGAGTAGAAAATGCAAAATCGCCTGGAATTTCTCTCTCGAAACTTACATGTAGAAATGGGGAAATTCCCGGTCTTGCTATACCTGTTCGGGACAAAGGATCTTGAATAATAGGATCTTCATTTCGGAAGGATGGGGGACGGGAGGTGTTTACTGTATCAGGTCCGTTAAAATGCCCGCCTTGGTGATCTGGGACTTAGTCCCAGTTGTGTGGCTGCATATTAGGCCCTCGAGCTTTCAACCCCCTCACTTACTTCATGCCCCATTCACGCCAACTCATGGTGCCTTGTACCCACCCAAATGGATTCATATCACGTCAACCTATATTCCCCTTATTTCCATGCTATTGGTCCCCATGACAAATTAATGTCAACTTATGCCAATACACGACCCAACCCCCACTCACACCCATGGTTCCTTATTAGCCCCTATGCCAGCTGTCCTCTTTCCCCACCAATGAAGGTAGGATATTGCAAATGGAAACAGGACTCCTGGATGCAGGATATGATGCCATTTTGGACGAAGCACAGAACTTCCACTACTCATGAAAATCTGAGCCGTTATTATAATACAACTGGCAAGGACTTGTATATACATTGTGAGAAACTTATATGGACAGTTTCATTAGAAATATGTGGCTGCATATCAACTCTGTGACACAAGGGCTGAATTTCATGGCAGAGAATGATTTACATTTTTTAGTATCTCGGCCAACTAGACTTATTGGCTGTCAGGTGAGGAAGTAAGCCTTTAAGACTAGGCCATAACTGGGGAGCAGAGAGAAAATTACTGGAAAGGTAGGGGAGATTGGAGACAAGCCTTCAGGGTCATCAGAAGGGTTGAGGCAGAGGTGTAATCGGTCCTCACAAGGAACCGAGAAGAGGCAAGGTACTGAGGGTGGATCAAGAGACTTTCATGTAATGAAGAGGAAAGTTGGATCAGGCAGTGGAGGGGATTGAAGGCCACATGGTAGAAACAAGCTGAAGAGGTGATGGTGAGGAGATGTCAATTGTCAAGGGGTTGGTGAGGCAGATAAACTGGATCCAGCAGGTAATTGGGTAGACACTTATCTCCTGAATGCAACAGTCCTCAGCAACGTTTAGCTATCTGGGACCTGAGGCCTGAAAGCTGAGCTAACCAGGGTTTCAGTTCAAAGTTGTGGTTAAATGTGAGGCGAGCAGCCTAATTATAATATTTAAATTGCCAACTTGCCTGCTGGGAAGGAGTTGTTGCCCTTGTTTGAACCAAAAGGAAACAGGTTTGATCTGGATTCAGATTCAACATTTTAATATCCTATCAAACCAAAGCCACCCATTTGAGTATCAAAATCCCCTCCCTCCATCCCATCTCCAACAGCACCCTCCACCAGCAGACACAAGAATTTATGATGGAAGAGGGTTGACACAAAAATGACAAAAACAAGGCAAGGAGCCACACAGATGTACAATATTAAAATGTCACTAGTTGATATCCTGTGGTATTAAACAGCAACTGAAGAATATGGGCATTACCTCACATATCCCTGTAGATTTCACAATTCTATTATCTCTGGCTTTTTCTGCAGTTTCTTTGTCCGTTACTCATTTTTATCTTTAGGAGGGGTGGCAATGTGTTGCACTCTGGTAGCCAAAAGAGCCACCAACAGCTGCTGATTACATTTCAGGTGAAGTTTGCACAAAAATATGGCCACCATTTGCTTCCTTCCTGTGCCCTTCTTCAATACTCATGGTTTCAATCCAACTGCCTCATTTTCTCATCACATCTCTTCAGGTTTCTTTTTCCTTCCAACAATGCCTTATTTCTCACACTACCCTACCTACTCCTCTGAACTACTCTTTCGACTGCTACCACCATCCCATCCTCCTTGCTCCTAACCTCAATCTTCCATTTACCATTGCCTCATCAGCCATGGGCTAGTTGCAGAGTCCCCTGGACCCGCAAATACTTTCCCTTCACCTGTTACATGTCTTCCTATGTGTTCCTACTTTGAATAGGCTTTCTTTAAAATATTAAAAAATCAAATTGTAATAAAGAATGAAACTATCCACCTTTTCTGTCTATTTGGGTCTTTCTTTTCATCTGTCTCATTGGTGTTAGAAGTCCAAATCTGTGTCACACAGGTGTAAGCCATTAGAGTTGATCCTTTTCAAAACATTAACAAAACATAGCCAAGAAAAACAGATGTCATTAAAATTTAGTAAATCAAAGAAATATGCTTGTTCTCCCTCCAGAGTCCTTGAGTTTGAGTAATAGTTAGCAAAACATATGGGGAAGGGAAGAATTTCTGGATAATTTTATTCAGAACATACTCACCACAGAAGAAATCGATGTTCAGAAAAGGGTGCATATTATTGATCGGGAGCAGGACTTAGGAGAGATTGAAAAGGAGTACCCTCAGACACTGATCCTGCTGAACAGATATATTGCACTGGCTACTTGTGGGGACAAGGAGAAAGACTGTGGGTAGGTCATCCATAATACAGACCAAGGCAATGTAGATCAGCAGGCTGTCCAACGCTGGCAGTGGGCAGTAGTGAGGGAGAAAAAGAGAGGATTCTACACAAAGGTGGACAGACAGCACCTCCTGCAGCCGAGAACAAGTTATGCTATAAGTGTGTTGCCACCAGTGTAAGGGATATCTCATTGACAGCTGGAGAGGAATTGGAAAGGAAGGAGGATAATCCACTCGACATGGTTCATGTTGTTACAGACAACATAGGTAGGTAGGGACATGGGGGCAGGTCCACCTGAACCAGGAATGTACCTGCGTCCGAGTGCAAAGGGTACCTGTGTCCGAGTGCAAAGGGTAACAAGGAAAGTACCAAAGGGTGGTATTACGAAATCCTGGGCGAGTGTGGGGTCAATTCCAGACCCAGACTCTGGAGTCCCAACACAAGTGTGAATTAACCAATAATGTGTATTTTCCAAGGAGTAACAGGAATGCAGAGTACTGGGCTAATGGCAAGATTCTTGGTAGTGTAGATGAACAGAGAGATCTCGGCATCCAGGTACATAAATCCCTGAAAGTTGCCACCCAGGTTAATAGGGCTGTTAAGAAGGCATATGGTGTGCTAGCCTTTATAAGCAGGGGGATTGAGTTTCGGAGCCACAAGGTCATGCTGCAGCTGTATATAACTGGTGCGGCCGCACCTGGAGTACTGCATGCAGTTCTGGTCACCACATTATAGGAAGGATATGGAAGCTTTGGAAAAGGTTCAGAGGAGATTTACTAGGATGTTGCCTGGTATGGAGGGAAGGTCTTACGAGGAAAGGCTCAGGGACTTGAAGTTGTTTTTGTTAGAGAGGAGAAGGCTGAGAGGTGATTTAATAGAGACATATAAGATAGTCAGAGGGTTAGATAGGGTGGACAGTGAGAGTCTTTTTCCTCGGATGGTGATGACCAACACGAGGGGATATAGCTTTAAATTGAGGGGTGGTAGATATAGGACAGATGTCAGAGGCAGTTTCTTTACTCAGAGATTAGTAGGGGTGTGGAACGCCCTGCCTGCAACAGTAGTAGACTCGCCAACTTTAAGGGCATTTAAGTGGTCACTGGATAGACATATGGATGAAAATGGAATAGTGTAGGAATAGTGTAGGTCAGATAGGCTTCAGTTGGTTTCACAGGTTGGCGCAACATCGAGGGCCGAAGGGCCCGTACTGCGCTGTAATGTTCTATGTTCTATGTTTAAACTAATGTGGCAGGGGGATGGGAACTGATGCAGGAACTCGGAGGGAAGTAAATTGGGGACAGAAACAAAGGCAGTAAGGGGAAAAGTGAAAGGCAGAGAAACCATAGACAAAAATCAAAAATGGCCACAGTACAAAGATGGTGGAGAACTCAGTGAATGGGTCCAGTAAGGCTAGGAACAAAAATAAGACACAGGGAGAGTGTACAAAACATGGCCGGACGAATGGTCTGAGAAAGCAGGGCAGAGAGCAAGGGAAGTCTAGATTAAACTATATATATTTCAAGGCAGACGAACTCAGCGCATGGATGGGTACATTGGACTGGGATATTATGAGCTATGACTGAAACATGGTTAAGGGAGGGGCAGGACTGGCAGCTCAATGTTCCAAGATACCGATGCTACAGGAAAGATAGTAAGAAGTCTTACAACACCAGGTTAAAGTCCAAGAGGTTTGTTTTAAAACAAACCTGTTGGACTTTAACCTGGTGTTGTAAAACTTCTTACTGTGCCCACCCCAGTCCAATGCCGGCATCTCCACATCACAGGAAATATAGAACAAGAGGTAAGTGAGGAAGGGGAGCTGCGTTTTTAATTAGGGAGAATATCCTGGCAGTACTGAGAGGGGATATATCCGAGGGTTTGCCCACTGAGTCCATATGGGTTAAACTGAAAAATAAGAAGGGAGAGATCACTTTGATAGGATTGTACTGCAGGCCCCCAAATAGTCAGCGGGAAATTGAGGAGCATATATACAAGGAGATTACAGATAGCTGCCAGAAAAATAGGGTGGTAATAGTTGGGGACTTTAACTTTCCCAACATTGACTGGGACAGCCACAGCATTAGGAGCTTAGATGGAAAGAAATTTGTTGAGTGTATTCAAGAGAAATTTCTCATTCAGTATGTGGATAGCCCGACTAGAGAGGGGGCAAAACATGACCTCCTCTTGGGAAATAAGGGCAGATGACAGAAGTGCTAGTGAGGGATCACTTTGGGACCAGTGACCATAATTCCATTTGCTTTAAGACTGTTATGGAGAATGATAGATCTAGCAGAGTCGACAGCCACAGATGGGGTGCCTGAAGATTGGAGGGGAGCAAAATGTTATGCCTTTGTTTAAGAAGAGCCACAGGGAAAAGCCTGGGAACTACAGGCCAGTGAGCCTAAAGTCTGTGGTGGGCAAGTTGTTAGAAGGTATTCTGAGAGACAGGATCTACAGGCATTTGGAGAGGCAAGGTCTGATTATGGACAATGAGCATGGCTTGTGAGCAGAAAATCATGTCTCACGAATTTGATTGAGTTTTTTTGAAGGGGTAACCAAGAAGGTAGGAGGGCAGTGCAGTCGACGTTGTTTATATGGACTTTAGCAAGGCCTTTGACAAGGTACCGCATGGTACGTTGTTGCATAAGGTTAAATCTCAGACTCTAGGGTAAGGTAGCCAATTGGATATAAAATTGGCTTGATGGCAGATGGCATAAGGCAAAGTGTGGTTGTAGAGGGTTGTTTTTCAAAATGGAGGCCTGTGACTGGAAGACATAAGTTGATGGTGATAAGTATTGAGTCCACTGTTATTTGTTGTTTATATTAATAATTTGGATGAGAATTTAGGAGGCATGGTTAGTAAATTTGCAAATGACACTAAGATTGGTGGCACAATGGACAGTGAAGAAGGTTATCTATATCTAGGATTGCAACGGATATTGATCAATTGGGCCAGGGCCAGTGAGTGCCTTGAGGTTATACAGGACATTAATAAGGTCACACTTGAGAAACTGTGTACAGTTCAGGTCATGTTTTATAGAAAGGATATTATTCAACTAGAAAGAGTGCAGAAAAGATTTACTAGGATAATACTGGGACTTGGTGATTTGAGTTATAAGGAGAGGCTGGATACACTGGGACTTTTTCCCTGGAGCGTAGGAGGCTTCGGGGTGATCTTCTTGAGGTCTGTAAAATAATGAGGGGCATTGATGAGGTAGATAGGCAAAATATTTTCCCAAAGGCAGGGGAATCTAAAACTGGAAGACATAAGTTAATGGTGAGAGGGGAGAGATATAAAAGGGCCCAGAGGGGCAATTTTTTCCACACAGAAGGTGGTGAGTGTCTGGAACGAGATGCCAGAGACAGTAGTAGAGGTGGGTACAATTTGGTCTTTTAAAAAGCATTCAGACAGTTATATGGGTATAGAGGGATATGGGTCAAATGCAGGCAATTGGGACTAGCTTAGTGGTTAAAAACTGGGCAGCATGGACAAGTTGGGCCAAAGGGCCTGTTTCCGTGCTGCAACTGTCTGTGACTCTACAAACCGGCAAATGGAAATAATAGAACAATGGTCTACTAGTTTAACTATTTCCCAAACCCCGTCTCACCCACCACACAAGACAGACACACGGTGGGCAGGGAGTAAAGGTTCAAAAATAACAAGTGTGGTGATTGCAGATCTGAGTAGATGCAATACAACTGAGCAAGCACTAGAGGGAGCACGAGAGAGCTATATATACACAGGGACAGGAAGTGACGACACACTTCACGGAAGGCAGAACTCGTAGCAGGACACAGACAGGCAGCATTTGAGGTAGCCGTAAGTTAAGCTCTGAAGAGAGAACGAATTCACAATAAAGCATCTTCTCCACCTTTGAGACTACGAGCTTTATTAAGACACGAGGAACACCACATGGTACCAGCAGTGGCTTCAGACGCTTACTACAGGACAACTCAGCTGCAGACACAGAAAGAACAAAATGGCATGGAAATCTCCTACTGGACATTCGACTTGGGAAGACATCGCTTATTCGAGGATGTGGTTCGGAACCCCACCTCAGCTGGACACGACCGGCAATGTAAGAAATGTCTGGAAAATGTTTAAACGAATGTTCGATTTATATATCATAGCTAATGATGTAGCAGCAGCCTCAGACAAAATTAAAATAGCAATGCTCATCGCAGGACATGAAGCTAGGAAAGTATATAATGGTTTTAAATACTCAAAAGGTGAAGACAGCAACAACTTACAAACAATACTAAACAAATTTGAACAGCACGGTATGCTCAGAGGCCAAATTGCACAGAGACTGAGTGATGCAAAACTCTACAAAAAGAAAGGGTTCAGTCAAGAAATCGCGAGTGAAAAGTACAGATCAAAAAGAAGAAATAACTTGAATTTTTCACAAAGCCAAAATGCTGAAATCCAGGCCAGATCGAAAGGAAAAGGTAACTTACAACTTTCAGAAAGAAAAAACGCTGAACTCCGCGATAAAATGGCGTCTGACCACATTTTAAAGTCTCTGGGGCACAAAGAACTACAATCTGCACCTGCGCAGGAAACGGAAGCCGCGCATGCGCAGTTACAATTACCCGTTTATCGTTCTGCGCATGCGCAGTTTAAAAAAGTTCACGTTGCTCATCGTTATGCGCATACGCAAGCCGCGCATGCGCAGCATTGGACACAAAACCGCACAGTAAAAGGAAGGCCGATTTGCGCATGCGCAATTGATTCCTACGCATGGCGTCACGAGCGTCATGATGTCTGAGCATGCGGACCACGCCTACTTAAAAGGTAAATGCCCAAAAATTGAAAACAAAATACTTAAAGCGGTAAAACCAAATTTTCTTGCCTCAGAACACAGAAAAACGCCTGAACTTAAACCAGCAGTTGAAAACAACTCGCACAACACCCTGGAAAAAGCAGTCTGCACCACCCAAAGTGAAGAGAACAAAAAGAAATCAAAAACAAAAAAAGATGATTTGTTTTTCAAAGATTACTACTCAGACATGGCTGAGTTATTCGGATATGCTGATCACAGCATCAGCGACACGGTCGTAAAGTTCAACACGAATCTACTCGTAGTAGATGTATTCAACCAAGATGATTTGGTTTTCGAAGAATACTACTCAGACATGGCTGAGTTATTCGGATATGCTGATCACAGCACCAGCGACACGGTCGCAAAGCTCAACACAAATCTACTCGTGGTAGATGAATCCAACACCATGGTGCCATGGCAGATCGTCGATACATTGGATGACAGCAATACCGAAGACGAAGCCACACAGAGAGCACAGAAAGACTCCACGGAGAGAGCGATGACAGGCTCCACAGTGAGAGTGATGAAAGACTCCAAAAGTGGAGCAAGCAAACACTCCCTGGCGAACACCATGCATGAACAAGACCATGAAGGACAACCCGCCGTATCTGAGCAACCGCAAGCAGACTATGAAAGTCTACCAAGCTCACATAAACAAGAAAAAGACAATGTACATCTACCCACTGCATGCGAAAACAGTGACAAGGTGATCACACTCGCGTACAGGATCACAGCGAGACTGACAGTTTCCAGCTTGTCTGTACAGAAGCAGAGTCGGGCCACCCAAGAGTCCAGAGAGACAACGCCAATAGAAACCATGCAGATTTTGACTCCAGAGGAGCACCAAGAGTCCAGAGCGACCACGCCAATAGAAATCATGCAGATTTTGACTCCAGAAGAGGAGCACCAAGAGTCCAGTGAGACCACATCAACAGAAACCATGAAGATTTTGACTCCGGAAGAGGAGCACCAAGAGTCCAGAAAGGCCGCGTCAAATGAAATCGTGAAGAATTTGACTCCAAAAGAGGAGCACCAAGAAAGCAAAGACGACGAATCAAATCAACCACAAATGATGATGTCACCAGCATCAATGCACCATCAGATCATTCTCACCATTCTCGAGACGAAACGTTCAATGCAACAGATTCCACAAAGGACACTCGCACCAAGAACTGTGACAATGACTCAAATTATCCACACGGGACACTCATTGAGCATAACAAGAAAAACAAAAGCCAAAAGCACAGCAGAAACGAGAACAACAACAGCAAGAACAAAAGCAACATGAAGCGCGACAAGAACAAAAATCACAAGAAGCACTGCAGAAACAAGAACAACAGCACCAGCAAAAACTACAAGCACAACGACAAAAACTACAAGAACAACAACAAAACCAACAAGAAGCATAACAAAGATAGCGACAACAACAAAGACAAAACAACAAAAACAGCAACAAGAACGACAACGAAAACAACAAAGACAGGAACGACAGAAACAACAGCAATGAAACAATGACTTGTACAAAATGGTACAACTATGCACATGAAGGACAATGCCACAGCACACTGAAAAACAATGACAAGACTACAAACATACCATGGGATGACAACGAATCGCTCCAGAACAAGCAAGCACACCAGCTTTCGGCCGTGCCTGCCCCATGGACGATGGACCAGTTGGTCGAATACTTGGATTGGAAGTTCACCCAGCATCACAAGGAGTGTGCTGAGAACCTGATCCAGGCGGTGGCCTCGATTGAGGGGGTGGTCGACCGAGTGGAGGGGAAAGTGAAGACTCAGGGACAGAAGATCCAAAAGATGCAGGAGCAGGCGACAGAACAAGAGGAGAGTCCACGGCGATGTCAATGGAAATTGGCATTCTACAGGAGTGGCAGAAGCGGCTGTTGGATAAGGTGGAAGACCTGGACAATCGTTCTCGCAGGCAGAATATCTGGATTGTCGGTCTGCCAGAGGAGAAGGAGGGATCAGATGTCGGTGCGTATGTGGGGAAGATGCTGGAGAAGCTGATGTTGGAAGGTTCGTTCCCCAAGCCGTTGGAGGTGGACCGGGCCCTCTTTTGCGTAAGCCCCAGGGTCGTGAACCCCCGAGGGCAATTGTGGTACAGCTGCATCGGTTCTTGGATAAGGAACGTATTATGAAGTGGGCTAGGCAGACAAAACGGTGCACCTGGGAAGAGTCAGAGATCCGGGTGTAGCAGGATTGGGGAGCAGAGCTTGAACATAGGAAGGTGAGTTTTAATAAACTCAAGGCGGTCCTGTATGCGAAAGACATAGGGCGCGATTCTCCGCCCCCCACGCCGGGTGGGAGAATAGTGGGAAGGCCTCCCGACATTTTTCACGCCCTCCCGCTATTCTCCCACCCCCACGCCCGACCCACTCCACGAATTGCCGCTCGCCTTTTTTTTTACGACGAGCGGCGATTCTCCGAGGCCGATGGGCTGAGCGGCCGGGCCTTCATGCCCGTTTCAACACGGCAGCAAACACACCTGCTCGCTGCCGTCGTGAAACGGGCGCCAGATGCCCGTTTGGGGCATCTGGGGGCCTGATTGGCACGGCAGTACCACGTCTGGCTGAGGGAAAATACGCCAACTGCGCATGCGTGGGTTGGCGTTGTCCAACCTGCGCATGTGCAGCTGACGTCATCGGCCGCGTCAGCCGGAGTGACGCTTGACGTGCGGCCTCGACGACCGTCGTCAAGGCCGCGCCACCGTGACTCACGGAGCCGCGCTCCTAGCCCCGCCCAGGGGGGAGATTCGGCCCTGGAAGTGGGCGTCAAGGCTGCCGTGGGTCACGGCCTGTCCCACGGCAGCCTTTACAATTCTCCGCATTTGCGGAGAATCTCGCCCATAAAATTTGGACTGCTCTACCTGGCCCGTCTTAGGGTGACCTATGAGAACCGGGAGCTATACTTTGGTTCACCTGAAGAGGTGGAGGTTTTTATGAAGGACAATAACTGGTGGATGCATAAGGACTTTAAAATCTAAACTGTGGTGGACTGAGTTTTTTTATAAGAAAGGGGGGGGGGGGGCAAAGTTTTGTGCGGTTCTTTCTTTCTCTGTCTGGAAAAATCTCAACCTTTCAATTCTGTAATTTAAATTGCAACTTTCGGGAGAAGGGCTTTTTCTGTTTGATTTGATTTTGATTCGTTGTTGCATGTGCCGAATTGCAGTGAAAAGGGCTTTGAGATCCAATGTTTTTTTTTTCTTCTTCTGTTGGAAAAAGATGGTTGAGTTTCTGCATGTATAATTTTTTTTCCTACCCAGTTTGATGTCTCTTCTATTGTTTTGGTTCTGTTTGAAGGTGATGGGATAGATAAGATTCTGTTAAGGAAGGGGGATGGGCCTCTGCGCTTGGGGGATTGTTTGTTGGCTTTCTGTGTTTGATGTCTTTGTGTTGCTGACTTATGTTAAGGGTGGGGGGGGGGCTGCTAGGCTAGTTGGATAGCTAGTTAACGGGAGCAAAGTGGGGGGAGAGATTGGGGATGGAGAGCAGAGGGCAGTAGCTACCAAGAGGCGGAAGGGGGGGTGCGGGGCACGGGCCAAGGGCTGGCCTGGGAAGGGTCATGGCTGATCGACAGGGGGGGGGAGGGTAACCAGGCTGGTTATGTGGAATGTTCGTGGACTGAATGGGCCGGTCAAAAGGGCCCATGTGTTCACACAACTGAGACTGTTAAAAGCGGATGTAGCCATGCTGCAGGAGACACACTTGAAGCTGGGAGACCAATTCAGATTGAAGAAGGGATGGGTCGGACAGGTGTTTCATTCGGGACTGGACTTTAAAACAAGGGGGGTGGCCATCCTGATTAACAAGAGGGTGGCATTTGAGGTGGGGAGGATAGAGGGAGACCCGGGGAGGGGTAGATTTATTATGGTCAGTGGGAAGCTGGAGGGAATGGCAGTGGTGCTGGTAAATATATATGCCCCAAACTGGGATGATGTTGTGTTTGTTAGGAAGGTGCTGGGAAAGATCCCTGACCTGGACTCGCACCGGCTGGTTACGGGGTGCAATTTCAACACGGTCCTGGATCTGAGACTGGACTGGTCGAGTTCTAGGTCAGGGAAAGAATCAGCATGTGGCGACTAGGGGCTTTTCACAGGAACTTCATTTGAAGCCTACTTGTGACAATAAGCAATTTTCATTTCATTTCATTTCAATGGTGAAGGAATTGCAGGGGTTCATTGAGCACATGGGAGGGGTGGATCCTTGGAGATTTGGGAGGCCAAGGAGCAAGGAATATTCATTTTATTCCCATGTGCACAAGGTATATTCCAGGACAGATTTCTTTGTACTGGATAAAGCCCTGTTAGCGGGGGTGGAGGATATGGAGTTCTCAGCAATTGTGCTGTCAGACCATGCGCCACAATGGGTAGACCTACAGGCAGGCACGGGAAAGTGCCCACAGTGGGGATTAGATGCCGGGCTGCTAGCAGACTATAAGATCTGTGAGCGAGTGAGGGAGGCCATCCGGGGATACATAAAAAGCAATGATATGGGAGAGACTGCGTCCTGTGTGGTTTGGGAGGCATTGAAGGCAGTTATCAGAGGGGAATTTATTTCAATTCGAGCCCATAGGAAGAAAACTGAGCGGGCTGAGATGGACAGATTGGTAGGAGAAATCTTACAGGTGGACAGGAGATATGCGGAGTCTCCGAATGAGGAGCTCCTGAGGGAGCGTCAGAGACTCCAAATGGAATTTGGGCTATTTCCACAGGTAAGGCAGAGGGACAGCTGAGGAGGGCAAAAAGGGCAATATATGAATATGGGGAGAAAGATAACAGAATGATGGCACATCAGCTGAGGAAGCAGGAGGCGGCGAGAGAAATAGGGAAAATAAAGGATATGAGAGGGAAGGTAGTGATAGACCCGGGGGTGGTTAATGACGTGTTCCGTGAATTTTATAGTCTGTTATACGAGTCGGAACCCCCCAGCCGGGGAGGAGGGTATGAATCAATTCCTAGAGAGGCTAGAGTTCCCGGAGGTAGATGAGGAGCTGGTGGAAGACCTGGGGGCCAATTTGGCTCAGGAGATGATAGATGGGTTGGGGGCGATGCAATCGGGTAAGGCCCCGGGACCTGATGGATTCCCAGTGGAATTCTATAAAAAGTTCTCTGGGCTACTGGGGCCGCTCCTGGTTAAGGCTTTTAACAAGTCTCGGGAGCTGAGAGTACTCCCCACAATGCTATCACAGGCATCAATTTCTCTCATCCTGAAGGAAGGTAAGGACCCAGGGAACTGTGGGTCATACAGGCCAATTTCCCTACTGAACCTTGATGCTAAATTGCTGGCATCGATCTTGGCCACTCGAATAGAGGATTGCGTCCCGGAGGTAATCGGGGAAGGTCAGACGGGATTTCTGAAGGGCAGACACCTGACGTCAAATATTAGACAGCTTCTTAATGTTATAATAATGCCAGCGGAGGGGCGCGATGTTGAGGTGGTAGTAGCTATGGGCGCGGAGAAGGTTTTCGACCGGATGGAGTGAAAGTACCTATGGGACATTTTGGGTAGGTTTGGGTTCGGACAGGGATTTGAGGATTGGGTCCGGCTGTTATATCAGGCTCCGGTGGCAAATGTAAGAACCAACCGAGTCTGGTCAGAGTATTTTAATCTCTGCAGGGGGACAAGGCAGGGGTGTCCGCTCTCCCCATTACTGTTTGCCCTGTCCATAGAGCCCTTGGTAATGGCCCTTAGATCATCAAATGCCTGGCAGGGGATAGTGAGGGGGCTGGAGCACAGAGTCTCTCTATATGCGGACGTTTCGCTGCTCTATCACAGACCCAGTGGCGGGAGATGGCCGAAATCATGGAGATACTGGGAGAATTTGGGCGATTTTCAGGTTCCAAGTTAAATATGGGAAAGAGCGAGATGTTCGTGATCCAGGCACAGGGGCACGAAAAGAGACTGAGGGAGTTGCAGCTCAGAGTGGTTGAGAGGAGTTTTAGACATCTGGGGATCAAGTAGCTTAGGACTGTGGGCAGCTTCATAAGTTAAATCTGGGCAAAGCGGTGGATTAAATGAAAAGGGATTTTTGTAGATGGGACATGCTTCCCCCTGACGCTGGCGGGGAGGGTCCAGACGGTTAAGATGACGGCCCTTCGGAGACTGCTGTTCTTTTTTCAATATCTTCTGGATTTTTATCCCAAAGGCTTATTTCAGGAAAATAAAGTGGCTATATCGGGTTTTGTGTGGGCGGGTAAAAGAGTAAGGAAGGCATTCCTGGAACGGGGTCGCGGTTTAAGAGATGTTAATGTATTAAAACTGTGAAAATTACAAATGGCTCTCCCGAGCTTTATTAACTATTACTGGGCGGCCAACATATAGATGGTCAGAAAGTGGTTAGTGGGGGAGGGGTCGGTGTGGGAGCGAGTAGGAGCGGCATCCTGTAAGGGGACGAATTTGAAAGTCCTTACTGACGGTGCCCCAGCCGTTTTCGCCGACTCGATACTCTACGCGCCCATTGGTGGTGGCAGCCCTTAGAGTGCGGGGGCAATGGAGGCAACACATGAGATTGGAGGGGGTGTCAATGTGGTTACCGCTTTGTAACAATCACCGGTTTGCCCAGAGGGGGCTGGATGTGGGCTATAGGGGATGGCAGGCAGAGATTGAGAGATTTGGGGACCTATTCATTCAGGAGGGTTTCCCGACCTTGAAGGCATTAGAGGAGTTTGAGTTGCTGGGTGGGAACGGGTTTCAGTACCTACAGATACGGGATTTTGTCCGACGGCAGGTTCCTGGCTTTCCTCGCCTCCCCCTGAGGGGGTTACAAGATAAGGTGATGTCAAAAACAGAGGTTAGAGAAGGGAGGGTCTCAGAGATATACAAGGAGCTGGTGGAGTGTGAAGGGGCCCCTATCAGGGAGCTGAAGAGGAAGTGGGAAGAGGAGCTGGGTGGGGAGACAGAATTCGAGCTGTGGGGAAAAGCCCTGAAGAGAGTCAATTCATCATCGTTGTGTGCCAGACTTAGCTTGATCCAGTTCAAGGTGGTCCACAGGGCCCACATGACGGTAGCCCGGATGAACAGGTTCTTTGACCAGGTGGAGGACAGATGTGGGCGGTGTGGGGGTAGACTGGCAAACCATGTGCATATGTTTTGGGCTTGTCCGAAATTGAGGGGGTTCTGGCAGGGATTCGCGGATGTTATGTCAGAGGTCCTGGAAGGAAGGGCCTTCCGAGTCCAGAATTGGTAATATTTGGGGTTTCAGAGGATCCGGGGGGGGGCTGATGTTCTGGCCTTCTCCTCCCTGGTGGCCCAGCCCGGAGACAGATTTTGCTGGGATGGAGGGACTCGGAGTACCCAAAGTCAGGAGTGTGGGTCAGCGATATGGCAGGGCTTCACAGTCTGGAGAAAATTGCATTTGCTTTGAGGGGATCAATTCAAGGGTTCGCCCTGAGATGGCAGCCATTCATAGACTACTTCAAGGAGAACTGAGCGTCAGCAGTAAGGGGGGGGGGGGGGGGGGGGGGAGAAATAGGAGGCACAGCAACGGGACAGAGAATATAGTTTACGGGTAGCTAGGGAATTGAGTTGGGGGGAGTAAGGGGCGCTTTTCTTTAGGTTGTTTTTTTTCTTTCTTTGCGTGTGTCAGCCCGCGTGGGTGTTTAAGAGATGTTAATGTATTAAAACTGTGA
This sequence comes from Scyliorhinus canicula, assembly GCF_902713615.1. Taxonomy (NCBI): domain Eukaryota; kingdom Metazoa; phylum Chordata; class Chondrichthyes; order Carcharhiniformes; family Scyliorhinidae; genus Scyliorhinus; species Scyliorhinus canicula. The sequence goes on from NC_052152.1 coordinate 84,618,232, forward strand.
AAATTACAAATGGCTCAATAAAATATTTTCTAAAAAAAAAATTGCATGGCTAAGGATTGGGAATCGCTTCCTGATTTGCGCTCCAGGTGCAATTCAGCTCCAGCGTGAGAAAATAGGGCTGAATTCTCCGATTTTGAGGATATGTCCAGAGCATGTGTCTAAACTTAAAGAGTATCCAATTCTTCTTTTACAATTAAGAGGCAATTTAGCATGGCCAATTCACCACCCTGCACATCTTTTTTTTGGGTTGTGGGGGAAGACCCACACAGACCAGGGAGAATGTGTAAACTCTAAATGGATAGTGGCCAGGAGCCGTGATCGAACCCAGGTCCTTAGTGCCGTGAGGCAACAGTGCTAATCATGCTGCCCTAGGTTCTTACTTAACTGTCATTTACTTTTTTTAAAAATTGTTTTTATTAAAGTTTTTTCAAACAGAACTTTTACACAACTAATAACAGAAAAATAAACAAAAAATATTTAACAAAACTAGGTGGCTGTTGTATATAAAAAGAAAATATACATTAAATAAACAGTTCCCCCCACCTGAGCACCCCGACGACCACCATCGTCCCCCCCCCCCCCCGATTGCTGCTGCTGATATTTTACCACTCCCCTAGAAAGTCAAGGAAAGGTTGCCACCGTCAGGAGAACCCCAGCAAGGACCCTCTCAAGGTGAACTTTATTCGCTCCAGGCTGAGGAACCCAGCCATGTCACTAACCCAGGTCTCCACAATCGGGGGTTTCGAGTCTCTCCACATTAACAAGATCCGTCTCCGGGCTATCAGGGAGGCAAAGGCCAACACCTCGGCCTCTTTCGCTTCCTGCACTCCCAGATCCTCTGACACCCCAAAGATCATTATTGTTGGACTCGGCTCCACCCGCGAGTCCAATATCCTGGACATAGCCCTCGCAAAGCCCTGCCAGAATTCTTTAAGCGCCGGGCATGCTTAGAACATATGGACATGGTTCGTCGGACTCCCTGAACACCTCGCGCACCTGTCCTCCACCCCAAAGAACTTGCTCATTCTCGCCATCGCCATGTGAGCCCGGTATACCACCTTAAACTGAATGAAACTGAGCCTGGTACATGATGAGGAAGCATTCACTCTGCCCAGGGCATCAGCCACAGGCCCTTATCTAGCTCCTCCTCCCACTTTCCCTTCAGTTACTCCACTGGGGCTTCCTCCGCCTCCTGCAGCTCTTGGTAGATGTCCAACACCTTCCCCTCTCCTACCCAGATGCCAGACACCACCCTGTCCTGTATCCTTCGATGGGGTAGCAACGGAAATGTCCTGACCTGTTATTTGAGAAAGTCACGGACTTGGAGGTATCTGAAGGCATTTCCCGGGGTTAGGCTGAACTTCTCCTCTAGCGTCTTCAAGCTAGGGAATGTCCCATCTATAAACAGGTCACCCATCCTTCTAATGCCTGCTCTATGCAAGCCTTGGAAAACCCCCCCTCTGTCTATCCTGCCCGGAGCAAATCTATGGTTGTTCCATATCGGGGTCCGAACTGAGGCCCCCTCCTCCTTCCTGTGCCTTCTCAACTGACCCCAGATCCTCAGTTCCGCCGTCACCACCGGGCTTGTGGTGTATTGTGCCGGTGAGAACGGCAGCGGTGCCATTACTAGTGCCCCTAGGCTGGTGCCTTTGCATGACGCCGCCTCTAGCCACCCCGACACCAACCTCTCCTCCATTACCTATTTCCTAATCATGGCCACATTAGCCGCCCAATAGTAACTACAGAAGTTCGCCAGTGCCAAACCTCCCCCCCCCCCCCCCCTGACTGCGCTCCAAAAACAGTTTTTTAACTTGCGGGGTCTTGTTTGCCCACACAAATCCTGTGATAATCCTGTTCACCCGCTTGGATTTGGGGATGAAGATGGGAAGGCACTGAAAAACGAACAGGAATCTGGAGAGAACCGTCATCTTCACAGTCTGGACCCTTCCCGCCAGGGAAAGCGGGAGGATGTCCACCTTTAAAAGTCTCCCTCCATCTGCTCTACAAGCCGAGATAGATTGAGCCTGTGTAGGGCATCCCAGTTCCTAGCCACCTGTATACCTAGGTAACGAAAACTTCTCTCCACCATCTTGAGCGGGAGCACCCCCAGTCTCTCCTCCTGACCACAAGAGTGGATTACAAATAGCTCACTTTTCCCCACGTTCAACTTGTATCCCGAGAAGCCCCCAAAGTCCCTTAGGATCCACATGACCTCCCCATCCCCTCTATCGGGTCCAAAATATATAGTAGCAGGTCGTCTGTGTAGAGGGAAGCCCGGTGCTCTCTCTCTCCCTCTCTCTCCCCCCCCCCCCCCCCCCCCCCCCGGACCAACTCCCTCCAGTTCCTTGAAGTCCACAGCGCTATGGCCAACGGCTCAATTGTCAGGGCAAATAGTAGCGGGGACAGGGGGCACCCCTGCCTCGTCCCACGATGCAGTCTAAAATACTCCGACCTCAGCCGGTTTGTGCATACACTTGCAAAGGGTGCCTGATACAGTAGCTTGACCCACCCTATGAATCCCTCACCAAATCCAAACCTGCCTAACACTTCCCACAGGTACTCCCATTCCACTCTGTCAAAGGCTTTCTCTGCATCCATTGCAGCCACTACTTCTGCGTCCCCTCCTTCTGAGGGCATCATAATGATGTTCAGGAGCCTCCTCACATTTGTGCTCAATTGCCTGCCCTTGACAAAACCCGTCTGGTCCTCCTCAATCACTCCCGGGACACAGTCCTCTATGCTGGTAGCCAAAATGTTTGCCAGCAGTTTGGCATCCACATTCAGGAGCGATATCGGTCTGCAGGACCCACAGTGAAGCGGATCCTTCTCCCTCTTCAAAATGAGCGCGATCAATGCCTGCGACATCGTCGGGCGGGAGGGCGGGTTCCTCTCTCCTTTGCCTCGTTAAAGGTTCTTAGCATTAGTGGGCTCAGTAGCTCCGAGAATTTCTTATAAAATTCTAGAGGGAAGTCATTCGGACCCAGGGCGTTGCCCGACTGCATACTTGCTAGGCCCTTAACTATCTCCTCCAACTCAATCAGGGCCCCCAGACCCTCCACCAGATCTTCGTCCACCCTTGGGAACCTTAATTGATCCATAAATTGCTTCATCCCTTCCCCTCCCCTCGGGAGTTCTGACTCGTACAGTTTACAATAAAAGTCCTTGAAGACTTCATTGATCTTCTCTGGGCCCAAGACCATATTGCCTTCCTTGTCCCTCACTACCCCGATCTTTCTGGCCGCCTCTCTCCTGCGAAGTTGGTGCGCCAGCATCCTACTTGCTTTCTCCCCATACTTGTAGACTGCCCCCTTCACCTTCCTCAGCTGTGCCTCCGCCTTCCCAGTGGTCAGCAAATCGAACTCCGCCTGCAATCTCCGGCGCTCCTTTAGCAGCCCTTCCTCGGGGGTCTCCACGTACCTCCTGTCTACTCTAAGTATCTCCCCCACCAGCCTCTCCCTCTCCGCCCTCTCCCTTTTCTCTCTGTGGGATCTAATATAAATTAACTCCCCTCTAATAACCGCCTTCTGTTGCTGTTGTTGTTGCTGTTACCTCCCCTGTGTCATTTCTTGTCACATAGTTTTGGATGCTCCTCCTTATCCGCCCACACACCTCTTCATCTGCTAGCAGTCCCACATCCAGTCTCCAAAGAGGGCGCTGCCCTCGCTCCGCCCCCAGTCGCAAATCCACCCAGGGGCATGGTCCGAGACTGCAATGGCCGAATATTCGACCCCCTCCACCTTCGGGATTAATGCCCTACTCAACACAAAAAAGTCAATCCGCAAGTAGGCTTTGTAGACTGGAAGAAAAAGGAGAACTCCTTCGCCCTTGGCCTTGCGAATCTCCATGGGTTCACACCCTCCATCTGATCCATGAACTCCCACAGGGCCCTTGCCGCCGCCGGTCTCTTTCCCGACCTGGACTTAGACTGGTCAGGTGCCGGATCCAGGACTGTGTTGATGTCCCCCCCCCCATATCAAATGACTTGACTCCAAGTCCGGGATTTTACCCAACATGCGCCTCATGAATTCCACAGCATCCCAGTTCGGGGCATAGACGTTCACTAACACCACCCGGGCCCCATGCAGCTTGCCACTCACCATTATGTACCTGCCCCCCTTGTCCGCCACATAGTCCCTGTCTCAAACACCACCCGCTTACTAACCAGAATTGCCATCCCTCTGGTCTTAAAGTCTCGCCCCGAATGGAACACCTGGCCCACCCATCCCCTCCTTAACCTAGTTTGGTCAGCGAGTTTTAAGTGCGTCTCCTGTAGCATGGCCACGTCCGCCTTTAATCCCTTTAAATGTGAGAATACGCGGGCCCTTTTGACCGGCCCGTTCAGACCCCTCACATTCCACGTGAGCAGCCTTGGGGGGGTCAACCCCAACCAGCCATCTCCCTTTTTTGGCCAGCTGCGCGCCCCCCGCTTACTCCAGCCCTCCCGCCGGAGGCCCCCCAACCCGACTCTCCATCCATCCCCAACAGTTGGCTCCCTGTCAGTCAGCATGGCAGCGCCCCATTCCCCCCCCCAGTCCCAACCCCCCGTGCTAAGCACCCGCTTAGCACCGATTTCCCCCATTACGCTTCCGTAAGTCAGCTGACCCATGCGGACTCCGGCCGCTCCCGCCTCTATCCCCAATCTTACTATAGTCTCCTCCTTCGGGCCCCCAACCCCCCTCCCCACAGGGTAAGAGTGCAAGAGCCATCCAGATTCTTCCCGTGCAACGGAAAACACAACCCGGGCGTTACCCCCCGCCCTGAGAGAAACACAGAAAAAAAAAGAGAAAAACCCCAGAAAATGAAAAGCGAACAACTTAAATTCTACTGCCAATCTTACATCAGGCCAACAACCGGTTACACATCCCCGCCAGAGTGTTTCACACACATGCAGCTGCCCCTTAGTTCGAGTCCAGCTTTTCATATTGATGCACGATCAACTACACAAAGACGAGTGTTGAATGCAATTGAGGCTTTAAGACACTAAGATGTGTGGCCTCCTACAGCTGCTGGCGAAATGGCTGCTGTACAGGGAGCACACATATTTGTACTCCACCTAATGGGCGGTGCCAGCAGGCAGGGGACTACCCCCCGTACCTGTAGTACAGGGCCTTACCACAAATCACCTGAGATATACATCAGTGGTGACTACACATTCACCCCCTGTTAAAATTGAGTCCGGCGGGGGCGGTGGAGAACTATATACAAGTTCATGTTTTAAAATACAGAGAGAAAGAAAATTGAGTCCAGTGGGGTGGAGGAGAACTATATACAAGTACATGTTTTAAAATACAGAGAGAAAAACAAAAATTGAGTCCAGCGGGGTGGAGGTGAATTATACAGAAGGATGATGTTTCAAGAGTCCCGATCAAGTTACAGGTTCAGTCGGTCCGGAGCCTTAATCTGCCGCTGGGAGCGCTGCAGTGGTGGCAGCGCTTCCAGTGTCGGTCTGGTCCTCGGTGACTCCGGGAATGTGGCAAAATCCTCATCATCCTCGGGTGTGGGAGGACGGATTGTCCTGGGGCGGGAGTTGCGGCCGGGGAAGGGGAGGGTGGCGCCGGGCCGGAGGGGTGTGTGTATGGGGAACCTGCTGGCGCCAGGTCCCTGAGGGAGACAGTATCTTGGCGGTCGTCGGGGTACGCTACGTAGGCGTACTGTGGGTTGGCGTGGAGTAGCTGTACCCTTTCAACCAACGGGTTCGCCTTTTGGAGTCGAACGTGCCTACGGAGCAGGACGGGTCCTGGAGCTGCAAGCCAAGTCGGGAGCGACACCCCGGAGGTGGACTTACTGGGGAAAGCAAAGAGATGTTCATGGGGTGTGTCATTAGTCGCAGTGCATAGGCGCGACCGAATGGAGTGCAGTGCGTTGGGGAGGACTTCCTGCTAGCGGGAAGCCGGGAGATTTCTGGATGGTACGGCCAGCTGGACGGCCCTCCAGACCGTCCCATTCTCCCTCTCCACCTGCCCGTTTCCCGGGGATTATAGCTGGTCGTCCTGCTCGAGGTGATACCCTTGTCGAGTAGGAGCTGATGCAGCTCATCTCTCATGAATGAGCATCCCCTGTCGCTGTGGACGTAAGCGGGGTAGCCGAACAGAGTGAAGATGGCGTTGAGGGCTTTGGTGACGGTGGCAGACGTCATATCAGGGCATGGGATGGCGAAGGGGAATCTGGAGTACTCATCGACCACACTGAGGAAGTACGTGTTACGGTCGGTGGAGGGGGGGGTGGGGGAGGGGCCCTTTGAAGTCCACGCTGAGGTATTCAAAGGGGCGTGAGGCCTTCACCAGGCACGCACGGTTTGGCTGGTAGAAGTGCGGTTTGCACTCCTACCACCAGTTCCCCATCCATAAGAAGGACCGCCCATACACTGCCTTTGAAGCAGATGGCCGCCTTTACCACTTTCTCAGGGTTCCCTTTGGCGTCACCAACGGGGTCTCGGTTTTCCAACGGGAAATGGACCGAATGGTTGACCGGTACGGACTGCGGGCCACCATCCAGTACCTGGACAATGTCACCATCTGCGGCCACGATCAGCAGGACCATGACGCCAACCTTGCCAAATTTCTCCACATCGCCCCTAACTTATAACAAGGAGAAGTGCGTATTCAGCACAAACCGCTTAGCCATCCTCGGCTATGTGGTCCAGAACAGAATTCTGGGGCCCGATCCCGACCGCATGCGCCCCCTCATGGAACTCCCCCTCCCCCACTACCCCAAGGCCCTCAAACGATGCCTGGGGTTCTTCTCTTATTACGCCTAGTGGGTCCCAAACTATGCGGACAAGGCCTGTCCACTCATTCAATCCATCGCCTCGTCGACTGCATGCATCGGGGCCTTGGCGATGTCGGCCTGAATACAGTTGAAGACCTGGTGAACCTCGGCCGTTGGGGGAAAAAGAGTGGACTGGATGAGTGGGCGGTCCTTGTCTGCATAATTTGGGACCCACTGGGTGTAGTAAGAAAAGAACCCCAGGCAACGTTTGTGGGCATTTGCACTATGTTTATAGATTCATGTACATTATTTATTTTGTTGTTGTAAAACCAAAAAAACCCTCAATTAAATGTTTATTAAATAAAAAAATAGAATGCAATATGTTTTCAATGACTTCTGTCTGGTTAACTGGTCTGTAATTCCTGATATGTTCTCTCCGTCCTTTCCTGAACACTGGTGTTAAATTTGCTAACTTTCAATCAGCTAGAATCTAGGAATGTTGTAAAATCATAAATCAGCACATCCACTTTCTCTGCAGCTATCTCTTTCAAAACTCTAGGATGAAGGCCACCAGATTTTGTCTGATTTTAGTCCCTGCAGTTTATCCAATACTTTTACTGTGCTGTTATTAATTATCTTAGTTTACTCACTCTTATTAACCATGGTTACCTCTATTTCTGGTACATGTATTTTGTGCATCTTACTATGAAGTCAGGCACAAAATATTTGTTTAGTGTCTCTGCCATTTTCTCGATGCCCATAATTTCTCCTGTCTCCACCTCTAAGGAACCAAAATTTACTTTAGCTACTCTCCTCCTTTGTAGTTGAGATCAACATTTTAATTGACATCGCTAGTCCTGGAGCACAAGTCCAAAATGTCACTTTAATTGACATTTTGGTGGCCTTTGCCGATTTCGAAAACACCTACTTACCAGTGTTTTTGGCAACATTTTAAATCAGCTTCTTTTAGTCCAAAACTATCCCTAACTTTCCAAGTAAGCCAGGAATGGAACATTTTTGCTTGAGTATTTTTTTTAACTGTATTTTTGTTGAACATTTTGAATTGTTTCTTTAAATACTGGGGTAGCACGGTAGCGCAGTGGGTTAGCACTGCAGTCTCACAGCGCCAAGGTCCCAGGTTCAATCCCGGCTCTGGGTCACTGTCCGTGTGGAGTTTTCACATTCTTCCCGTGTTTGCGTGGGTTTCGCCCCCACAACCCAAAAATGTGCAAGCTAAGTAGATTGGCCATGCTAAATTGCCTCTTAATTAGAAAAAATGAATTGGGTACTCTAAATTTGTATGAAAAAAATATTGCCTACTGTTCATTTATCACAGACTTTTAGTCTATTTATCTAACCAGCCTCAGCTCGCCAAACTTACGTAATCGCTTTGTTTAAGTTTAAGGTCCTTGTTTGGGACTAGACATGTCAGTGCAAAGGCTGAAGCGTTGGCAACCCCCTTCAGTCAGAAGTGTTAAGTGGATAGTTCAGTTTGGCTTCCTGCTTAAGTCCCCAACATCATAGATACTAGTCTTTAGTCTGTTAAATTCACATCACTTGTCATGAATAAACAGCTGAAGAAAATGAACAGGTTATGGGCCCCCAATAACATCCTGGCTGTGGTACAGAGGACATATGCTCCAGAACTAGCCATGCCCCTGGAAAGTTTTTCAGTGCAGTTACAACACTGGCATCTACCCAACAATATGAAAAATTTCACAGATGTATGCTGCTCACTAAGGGCAGGTCAAATTACCATCCCATCAGACCTCCCTTCATCATCAAAACAATATAAGGTTTCATTGACATCCTCACTATCTAGAAACACTTACTCAGCAATAACCTGCTCATCAATACTCAATTTAGGGAGACTTCCGGTGGCGGCCATGGAGGAGTAAGTCGCATATTTGGTGGCTCCCGCTCTGGTCGTACTTTTGGACCTTTCCCCCGGACTTTTTTCTGGTTTTAAACGGCAAATTTGAAGGCTGAGACGATTGGGCACTGTTTCCACGCATCGGTGTATGGAGAAAAGGACCAGAAGTGCACGAAAGGGCAGAAACAAGGGCCGGGATTCTCCCCTACCCGGTGGGGCGGGGGGTCCGAGCGGGATGGAGTGGCGTGAACGACTCCGGCGTCAGGCCGCCCCAAAGGTGCGGATTTCTCCGCACCTTTAGGGGCCAAGCCCTAACCTTGAGGGGCTAGGCCCGCGCCGGAGTGGTTGGCATCCCGCCGGCCGGCGGGAAAGGCCTTTGGCGCCAAGCCAGCCGAAGGGACTTCGCCAGCAGGCGGAAGTCCGTGCATGCGCCGGAGCTTCAGCAGCTGCTGATGTCATCCCCGTGCATGCGCAGGGGAGGGGGTCACTTCTGCGTCCGCCATCATGAAGACGATGGAGAACGCGGAAGGAAAAGGGTGCCCCACGGCACAGGCCCGCCGGCCGATCGGTGGGCCCCGATCGCGGGCCAGGCTACCGTGGGGGCACCCCCAGGACCCCGGAGCCTGCCCGCGCCACCTGGTCCCGCCGGCGGGACCAGCATGACAGCAGCGGGACTACGGCCCATCGCGGGCCGGAGAATCGCCGAGGGGGTCCCGCCGACAGGCACGGCGCGATTCCCGCCGAATCTCTGGTGCCAGAGACTGCGGGAGCGGGATTCACGCCGGCCCTCGGCGATTCTCCGACCCGGCGGGGGGTCGGAGAATCCCACCCAAGAAGTCAGTAACAAGCTGCGACAGGAGACGGTATGGCCAAGGGCCGGACCCCTGAGGTGGCAGCGCAGTGACTAACGGACCCAGTGATGCAGGCCATTCAGGATGGCTTTGCCAGGCAGAAGCAGGAATGCTTGGACCCGATCAAAGAATTAATTGATCGGCTAGAGAGCAGACTGGACGCCCAGGACCGGGCAATTCAGAAGGTGGAGAAGACACTGCTTGAACAAGAGGAGCACCAAACAGCAGTGGAGCTCGAGGTGGGGATGCTTCGGGAACAGCAGGAAAGACTCCTGGAGAACGTGGAGGACCTTGAGAACCTGTCCCGCCGGCAGAACCAAAGAACTGTCGGGCTCCCGGAGGGAGCTGAGGGAGCAGATGCTGGGGCATACGCGATGAGTATGTTCGAAAAGCTGCTGGGGGAATGGGCATTCCCCCAACCGTTGGAAGTGGACAGGGTGTACCGGGCGCTTGCTAGGAAGCCACGGGCGGGGGGCCCTCCGAGGGCAATGGTAGCGAGATTCCACAGGTTCCTGGACAAGGAATGCATTCTTCGGTGGTCTAAGCGCACGCGGAGTTGTAAGTGGGATAACAGCATCCTGCGGGTGTCCCAGGACCTGAGCATGGAGGTGGCTAGGAAGGGGGCAGGCTTTAACCAAGTCAAGGCTATTTGCTTTAAGAAGCAGGTGAAGTTCGGTCTGCTGTATCCGGCGCATCTTTGGGTCATGCATGAGGACCAACATCACTATTTTGAGTCGCCCGATGAGGCACTGGACTTTGCAAAACGAAAAGGACTGGTGGGAGTTTGAGAACATCGGACTTAGAGACAAAGTGTTGGCCTATATTGGGCCCTATGTTTTCTGTTTTTCTGTGTTTTTTGTTTTTCTTTTCTCCCCCTTGGCTTTTGGTGCTTTTGTTTTCCTGTTTTTAAATTGGCTATGCCGTCTCGTATTGTTTTGTGTCTGTTTTTTTTTAGCTCTGCTTAGGGAAAAAGGGGGTTGGAGGGGGAAAAGTCGATTTTTGTTTTTTTGGTTATTTTTCTCGGTAGATGTTGGCAGTGTCCCTTTTGTGTTTTTATTGATGTGCACTTTTGGATGGAGACGTGCCTGTCTGAGCGTCGGTGGGTGGTGCTTTTGTTTTTGTGTTTTCTTGCTGCTGGGTGTTCGTTTGGGGATTGTTGGATGAGGGAATCTGTTTCCATGGGCAGGGGGAGGGGAGCGAAGGAACAATAAGTGGGAGACTTCTTGGCGCCGGGGGCAGAGGCCACCAAGCTAGCTGGGTGAGCTAGCTCACGGAAGCACAGTTGGGGGGGGGGGGTGTACATGCTTAGTTCATTAGATGGGTTGGGTTTTAGAGTAGTGCTGCTGGGAGGGGGGGGGGGGAAAGAGGCTTTCTACTGACGTGGGAGGGACTTCGATGGAAGGTCACTGAGGGGGTCGGGGCCACCGTGGGGCGGGCTGGAGGAGGCGCGGCGCATGGGCTGGAGGCAGGCCCAAGAAAGGGGATGGCTGACCGGCGGGTGGGGGGGGCACTTTGCCCCCAACTTTTCTGGGCGTCTGGAATGTCCGGGATCTAAACGGGCCTGTAAAGAGGGCACGTGTGTTTGCACACCCGAGGGGGCTGAAGGCAAACGTGGTAATGCTGCAGGAGACATATCTTAAAGTAGTGGATCAGGTCAGGTTGAGGAAAGGCTGGTTTAGTCAGGTTTCCCACTCGGGGCTGGATTGAAAGACAAGAGGGGCTGCGATTCTGATTAACAAGCGGGTGGCATTTGAGGTGGGGAGATAGTCTTGGATGTGGGAGGTCGATATATCATGGTTAGTGGCAAGCTGCAGGGGATGAAGGTAGTGCTGGTCAATGTATATGCGCCAAATTCGGATAATGGGGATTTTATAAAGAGGGTGCTGGGAAAGATTCCGGACCTGGATTAGCACAGGCTGATTATGGGAGGGGATTTTAATACGGTTATAATGAGACAGAAATAATTAATGATCTCATTGTTAGGGATCCTCTCGGAAGGAGCAATCACTGTATGGTTGAATTGAAAATACAGATGGACTGTGAAAATGCATACAAAGTGGAAAATATTAATGGGAAACTAGAGGATTGAGAAATCTCAAAAGGTCAAAAGAAAGCCACAAAAAGAGCTAGAAAGTAAGATACATTATGAGAGTAAACTATCTCAGAACCTAAAGATAATAAGAGTAAACTAGCTCAGAGACTAAAAACAGATAGCAACGGTTTCTACAAATATATAAAATGAAAGAGTGGCCAAGGTAAACATTAGTCTAGAGGATGAGAAGGGGGAATTACTAACTGGAAATGGCCGAGGCATTTTCTGTCGGTCTTCACATCGGAAGACACAAATAATCTGCCAATAATTGATGGCAAGGGGGCTATGGCAAGTGAGGATCTAAAAACTATTATCACTCAGGAGGTAGTGTCAGGCAAGCTAATGGGACGAAAGGTAGACAAGTCTCCTGACTCTGATGGAATGCATCCCAATTATAAAAGAGATGGTGTGGGAAATAGCAAATGCCCTTGTGGTAATTTACCAAAATTTCCTGGACTCTGGGGTGATTCCAGCAGATTGGAAACAGCAAATGTGATGCCATTATTTAAAAAAGGAGGTAGACAAAAGGTGGGAACTAGAGGCCAGTTAGCTTGACTTCGGTAGTGGAGAAATGCTTGAATCTATCATAAAGGAAGAAATACAGAGACATCTGGGTGAAATTGTCCCACTAGGCAGATGCAGCATGGGATCATGAAAGGTAGGTCATGTTTAATTAATTTATTGCAATTCTTTGGAGGACATTACGAGTGCGGTGGACAACGGAAAACCAGTGGATGTGGTGTATCTGGATTTCTAGAAGGCATTCGACAAGGTGCTGCACCAAACGTCATTGCACAAGATAAGGGTGCATGGCGTTATGGGTAATGTATTAGCATGGATAGAGGATTGGTTAACTAACAGAAAACAAAGAGTGGGGATAAATGGGTGTTTTTCTGGTTGGCGATCAGTGGCTCGTGGTGTGTCTCAGGTATCAGTTTTGGGACCATAATTGTTTACAATTTACATAGATGATTTGGAGTTGGGCCCCAAATGTAATGTGTCAAAATTTACAGATGGCACTAAGATGAGTGCAGAGTAAAGTGTGCAGAGGACACTGAGGGCGCGATTCTCTGGAAAGATTTCTAAGTATGGTAGTCAGTGGGAATTGCCACGAGCTTCCCAGCGCGGCCAGCAGCGCTATTCGACATTAATTGGTCCATGTAATGAGACCCCATGTGCCTCTGGCCACAAATGAAGGCTTGGTAGCTGATTTGTTGGGACCGCACTCGTCAGCCCCTGCGAACAAGGTCCAGCAGCACTTAGTCAACCTCAGCCAGCTCACAAAAATGGCGCCAAGGAGACCCAGCCCCAAGATTCGGGGACGCTGATCTGGAAGGCAGCCAGATGCAGTGGAGGCCAGGATTAATGTCACATTCCCCTGAGGGTCCAGGAGGGTTGGCCATAGGGTAGCCAGTGCTGCCTGGAATGAGGTGGCATCGGCTGAGTACCGGGAGTGTGTCCAGGAGGACTGGCCTCCAGTGCAGGAAGACGGTCAATGACCTAAGCCGGGCAGCACAAGTGAGTAAACACCATAGACCCCCCACCCGATATCTCTTTTCCATCTCCCCAACCCCCAATGGGAGTGTATACCCCCTTCCCTTCAACCTCCCCCAATCCTTCCTCCTTCAACCCCCCAAACCCCTCCAACCACTGTGAACCATGAATGTGGCAAATTATGCTGTGTCTCCTCAGGAAAAACTCTCCCACAACTGTCGGGAAGAGGGCCCAGGTTGGCAGTGACGTGCTAGACACAAGAATCCTCACCAACGTCGAGGAGCGTGCCCTAGAGGTGACCAGTGTAGCAGAGGACAGAGCGGTCACCAACAGGGAGGCTATCGGACATCGCAGAGGTGAGGAAACACCGGGTTCCACCTGGAGGACCTGTCAAATGTGAGTTGTTATTGCCTTAATGACTGACCCATTCCTCCCACTGACCACATGTCCATTCTCCTGCATGTATTCCAGCCGACGGCGCCAGCCCATCTGGGTCGACACCCTCTCCAGCGTCCCAGAACAGCACTTCGGAGAAGAGTTCCGAGGATGCCACCGTAATAGACGAGGCACAGCTGTCATCCCCACCCTCCACTAGCGCCGATACATCACCTCAGTGGGAAATGTCAGGCGTCTGGGGAACAATCTGGTGAGGGCCACACCGCTGCTGATGTAAAACAGGCAGAGGCAGGAAGCCCCCGGCAATACAGCAATCGGAGGTCTGTTGGATCACAGGACCCAGCCTGATACTGAGCCTGTGGAATATGGTTACCTAGACTTGATGGAGACGTTAGGGAGCACCCGGGACATTGAGGAAGATGTTAACAACACTCCAGCAGGGTCATAGCACTTGGAGGAATCCCAGAGGCTGTGGGCACTGGAGATGTCAGCAACAATGCGTGGCATCGAGGCCAAGACTGTTGGAGTGGTGACCACAATGGAGAGCCTGGTGCACGACATCGGCACCATGAGTGAAGGTGTCCAAGGCGTCACGCAGTCGGTGATGGCCATGGCTGAGGGTCTCGACAGAATGTCTGACTCGCCGAGGGATGTGACCCAGTACCAGGCTGTCCTTGAGGTTCTGCGGGACATGTCACGCACTCAGATGGGCATGACCGAGGAGTTGCAGAGCCTGTCCCAGTCGCAGGTGGGGATTGTCAAGGTACCGCAGAGCATGTCCCAATCACTGAGGAACATTGCCGAGCGTGTCAACACAATGGTGCAGACCACGGGGAACCGCCAGGCCTGACAGAGCCAAATGATGTCGGGGCAGCCGGGGCTCGAACCAGCTGCCCATCCGACCCAAGGTGAACCCAGGGCCCTATGGGCACTGAGTGGAAGGATGGGCGTTGAGTGCCAACCGGACTCGTCCCATGCAGTGGCAATGGTGACCACCAGCTGCCAAAGTTCCACCCCTTTGATAAGGCCACATCTCACACCAGTACATGGGGCAGGGTGACACGGCTGTGCATGTGTCGCCAACAAGTGAGCCAGGGCCCTCCGGCCTCAGAGCCCCCAGAGGACGCCCGCCATGAGACAAGGTAAGCAGCTGGCTGCCTCCATCTCTGATGTGCATCCTGGGGACACACCTAGACATAGTGGTGGAGCTAGGAGGGCAAAGCACATCGAGGATTACTGAGGACCCCGTGGGACAGGGGGTGGTAGGTAGGGGGTGAGGGAGGGGGCAGCACCATCGGGAGGGTGGGAACTTGTTAAACACAATAAACAGGCAATGACTCCCACATGCTACATGGTCCACCCACCCACCCACGGGAATCCACTTGGGCTATGTGAAGTGCTCACTTAACCACAATTGCCACTTCCCTATCTGCAGCAGCCTTCAGCCACGCAGCCAGAGACCTCGGCAGTTGATGGGGGTTATCGGTGGTCAATGGGCCAGACGGGCATGGACACGTGTTGCCCCTAGAATGGTAAACACGATCCAGAGGTTAGCATGGTTACCCCCCCAGTGTAACCCCACCCTCCCATGGTGGCCCACCCCTGTGAAGGGTCGCTCACCCCCAGCTGAAGTTCTCCACCCCCCCACCTAGCACTAGGATGGCAAACCCAACACACCCGGGCTCTTTGCCTGTGAGCAAAGATACTTACACCTCCTCAGTTTCCCATAGAAGGCCTTCCACCATGTTCCATGTTTTCAAAAGGAGTAATAATTGGCACCAGCATGACCACTTGCTGGGGAGGTCAATGAATGACAGGAGGCTGTTAGATATGGGGTGGCTCTCATTAATTGTATGGAAGTGGGGCTTAAGTGGTGATAATTGGTTTCTCGCCACGCTACGGCAAGATCTCGATTTCACCTAAGGGAGCAGGCTGGTTGCATAGCGAACTGCTTGGCACCTGGCATGGTGTTCATTTTTGGCCCCTTCCGCTATTCACCGGCCTCTATTTGCTTCAGTGAGAGCGTAACAAGGTCAGAGAATGCATCCTGAAAGTCTGCAGAGGGATATAGATAGTTTAAATGAAGGGTCTGGCAGATGGAGTACAATGTTGGTGAATGCCAGGTCATCCATTTTGGTAGGAATAACAGCAAAATGGATTCATATTTAAACAGTTAAAAATTGCAGCATCTTGCTGTGAAGATGGACCTGCTGTTGTCAAATGAGAGTACCTTTAAAAAATGGGTGTGTATATAAGTATGTGTAATGTGAGTATCTTTAAGATATGGGTGTTTATTACTGCAGTGATGTCAGACAGTGGGTGGAGTTGGGCTGTCTGTCAGCTTTTTACTTTCATTTTAGGCTGTTTGCTGCAGGGTGTGTTTTAATTTCGTTTTCAGAGCTGGATAGCTGCAGTCACAGCCAGAGGTGTATTAGAGTTTCTCTCTGTAACCTAAGATCCTTTGGTGATTTAAAACTGTAATGGAGACCTTTACATGTGCAGGCGGATGAAAACTGGGCAGAAGTTCATCAAGTAGTATTGCCGGTAGGGTATAGAAAGGAGGTGTTGCGAGTTGCATATGAGGTACCAATGGGAGGTCATTTGGGAATAAGGAAAACTCAAGCTAAAATCCAGAAACATTTTTTATTGGCCTGGACTACATAAAGATGAAGTTAAATTTTGTCAATCATGTTACCATGTCAAGTGATAGGGAAACCTCAAGCAGTGATAAAACCAGTGCCCTTAATACCCATTCCAGCATTCGAGGAACCTTTTACAAGGGTCCCCATTGATTGCGTGGGACAGCTTCCTAAAACAAAAAGTGGGAATTAATATCTTTTGACGATAACGGACGTGTCTACTAGGTTTCCAGAGGCATTCCAGTACGTAATATTACAGCTAAAAAGATTGTTGAGGAGTTACTTAAATTCTTTACTAGATATGGTCTACTGTCAGAAATACAATCCGATCAAGGATCAAATTTTACCTCAAGGTTATTCAAAGAAGTTATGGATAGTTTAGCAATAAAACAATTTAAATCAATGGCGTACCATCCAGAATCGCAGGGAGGGTTAGAAACGTGGCATCAGACATTAAAGACAATGTTGAAGGCTTATTATCAAGATTATCCAGAGGATTGGGATAAAGGAATTCCATTCGTACTGTTTGCAATTAGGGATGCACCAAATGAGTCAACCAAATTCAGTCCTTTTGAACTAATTTTTGGTCATGAAGTAAATTGTTGGGTGAGAAATCGGAAATTACATTATTGGATTACGTGTCAAAGTTTAGGGAACGATTAAATAGATCAGGTGAACTGGCTAGGCAACATTTAAAAGTTGCACAAAATGTGATGAAACGGGTAGCGGTGACAAAAAAAACCCAAAGTTCGTAGTTTTGCCAGTGGAGATAAAGTTTTAGTATTATTACCAGTGGTAGGGGAACATTTAAAAGCTAGGTTTTGTGGACCTTATCAGATTGAAAGGAAATTAAGTGAGGTGAATTATGTGGTAAAAACAGATAGAAGGAAAACTCACCTAGTGTGTCATGTGAATATGCTTAAATGGTACTTTGAAAGGGAAGGAGAGAAAAAGGAGGAGGTTTTAGATGTGGGAAATGCTCTTCCAATCAAAGAACATCCATACAGACTTAACCCTTTAAAATTGGCACAGGTTGACAAAGAGATTGAGAGTATGCTTAAAAATGGCATAATTGAAGTGGGTTGCAGCCAATGGAGCTCACCCATATGATGTTACCTAAACCAGACGGTACCCAACGGTTGTGTGTGGATTATAGAAAGGTTAATGCAGTTACAAGAACAGACTCTTATCCTATCCCACATTTGGAGGATTGCATTGAGAAAGTGGGACAATCAGCTTTTATTTCCAAACTGGATTTACTTAAAGCTTACTGGCAGGTACCTTTATCCGAAAGGGCGAAGGTATTTCAGCTTTTGTGACTCCAGACGGTATATACCAATTAAAAGTTATGCCATTTGGCATGAAAAACGCCCCAGCCACATTTCAACGGTTAACTAACAAAGTAATTTCAGGATTACCCAATTGTGCGGTATACATCGGTGATCTGGTAATTTTCAGCTAGATATGGAAAGAACACTTAAAACATCTGATGGAGTTATTCGATCGACTTCAGGAGGTAGGTTTGGTGATACACCTAGCCAAAAGTGAATTTGGAAAAGCCAAAGTCACCTTCCTCGGCCATACAATCGGACAGGATCGAATGGTCACACGGGATGTGAAACGAACAGTTATTGAGGTGTTAACAATACCCTCAAGACGAAGGGAAATAATGCAATTGCTTGACATGAATGGATTTGATTAAACATTTGTGCAAAATGTTTGTAGCGTGATGGCTCCACTGACGGACTTGCTCAAGAAGCGTAACAAATTCCAGTGGCCAGCGGAGTGTCAACAGGTATTTGACTGCCTGAAAGCTGTGATAACCAATGCTCCTGTGTTGGAGAATTACAAGAGCCTCTGTGATTAGATTGAACTAGGTATCTGACTTTAAAGAGAAATGCCGAGGCAAACAGAAATGGATGGATCGTGCAAAGACCCTGTTGTTCAAAGAGACTGTCAATCAAGAAGGATTTCAGTTGGAGGACGAAGAACGAAAAAAAAATGGACTATATTATTATACCCGTTTGCGTGTATTGTTTTTTGAAATGAAAAAGTATATTTACTGTGTGCATTTCTTTTTTTTTAAATAATTTTTATTCAAGTTTTCACAAATTTTTACCAACAGAAAGAAATAAGAACAGTAACCCCCTATACAAAGATAATAAATTAACAGAAATAATTATCAAATATACACGCCCAATAAAAAACAAACAAACCCTCTCCCGCCCGCCCACCCCTCCCTCCTTCCTTCCCCCTCTTCCTCCCCCCTCCCTTCCTTCCCCCTCCCTCCCCCCTCCCTTCCTTCCCCCTCCCTCCCCCCTCTCTTCCTTCCCCCTCCCTCCCCCTTCCTCCTCCCCCCTTGCTCCCACCCCCCTTCCCCTCTCCCCCTTCCTCTCTTCCCCCCCACCCTTCCTCCCCCGGTTGCTGCTGTTGCTGACCATCATCTAACGCTCCGCCAGGAAGTCTAGAAACGGTTGCCACCGCCAGAAGAACACCTGCACCAACCCCCTTAAGGCAAATTTGACCCTCTCCAGTTTGATAAACCCAGCCATATCATTGACCCAGGATTCTACGCCCGGGGGCCTCGCATTCTTCCACTGTAGAAGAATCCTGCGCCGGGCTACCAGGGGCGCAAAGGCCAGAATACCGGCCTCTTTCGCCTCCTGCACTCCCGGCTCCACTGCTACCCCAAATATTGCGAGCCCCCAGCCCGGCTCAACCCTGGAACCAACCACGCTTGACAGCGTCTCCGCGACGCCCCTCCAAAAACCCTCCAGCGCAGGGCACGCCCAGAACATGTGGGTATGGCTGTGTGCATTTCTTAAAGTATAGTGAACAGGTGAAAAATGAAACCATCTTGAAGTTGATAGTTTAATTTTCTTTTCTTGGGGGAGGTGTCATGCGAGTGTACCTTTAAGAAACGGGTGTTTATAAATGGGTGTGTATATAAGTATCTGTAGTGAGAGTACCTTTAAGAAATGAGTGTTTATTACTGCAGTGATGTCAGACAGTGGGTGGAGCTGGGTTGTCTGTCGGCTTTTTACTTTCGTTTTAGGCTGTTTGCTGTAGGGTGTGTTTTAATTTCGTTTTCAGAGCTGGATAGCTGCAGTCACAGCCAGAAGGTGTATTAGAGTCTCTGTCATCTATAGAATGCTAATCAATCCTTTGGTGATTTAAAACTAATAACTGCTCTCAGTAGTGACTTTAACCTGATGTGCTTCTGTTGAAAGGTTTTGTTTTCAGTCTTATGGATGTTAAAAGGACAGCTTAAGGATTACTTCGTGTTGTATTCTTTGGGGGTTGTATTTGAATTAATGGTTGCTAAGATGTTCACTGTATGTTTTAAAAAGGTTAACTTGAGTTCATAGAATAAACATTGTTCTGCTTTAAAAAAATACTTTTCCATTTCTGCTGTACCACACCCGTAGAGTGGGCCATGTGCTCCCCATGCCACAATCTAGTAAAAGTTGTGGGTCAGGTGAACTCCATGATACACTCTGGGGTTCTCTAAACCCTGGCCCATAACAGTGTCCTTGTGCATGAATCGCAAAAAGTTGGTTTGCAGGTGCAGCAGATAATTAGGAAGGCAAATGGAATTTTGTCCTTCATTGCTGGAGGGATGGAGTTTAAAAAGAGGGAGGTTATGTTGCAGCTGTATAGGGTGCTGGTGAGGCCAGACCTGGAGTACTGTGTACAGTTTTGGTCTCCTTACTTAAGAAAGGATGTACTGGCACAGGAGGGGGTGGGGTGCAGAGGAGATTCACTAGGTTGATTCCAGAGTTAAAAGGATTGGATTATACTCATTGGAATTTAGAAAAATGAGGGGGGATCTTATAGAAACATATAAAATTATGAAGGGAATTGTTAAGATAGAAGCAGGGAGGTTGTTTCCACTTGTGAGGAACCAGAGGGGACATAGCCTCAAAATAAAGGAGGAGCAGATTTAGGACTGAGTCGAGGAGGAACTTCTTCATCCAAAGGGTTGTAAATCTGTCAAAGTTCCTGCCCAGTGAAGTAGTTGAGGCTACCTAGTTGAATGTTTTTAATGCAAATATAGATAGATTTTTTAACAGTAATGGAATTAAGGGTTATGATGAGCTGGCGGATAAGTGGAGCGGAGACCACAAAAAGATCAGCCATGATCTTATTGAATGGTGGAGCAGGCTCAAAGGGCCAGATGGTCTACTCCTACTCCCTGTTCCTATGTTCTTATACGAGCAGGCCAGAGACTGGGAATTCTACGTCAAGTAATATTAAGTCAGGAGTGTGATGGAAGATTTCTCTCTTACCTAGCTGAGTGCCGCTCCAACAAAATTCAAGAAGCTCAACACCATTCAGGACCAAATATCCCTCTTGACTATCACCCCATCCAACATATTAAACATTCACTCCCTCTACCAACAGCACATTGTGATAGCAGGATGTACCAAATACAATGATTCACCAAGCCTCTTTCAACAGCACCTTTTAAAGCCATGATCTCTACTACCTACAAGAACAAGGGCATCAAATGCATGGGAACACCACCACTTGCAAGTTTCCCTTTAAATGGCAAATGGCATTCTATCCTGAATTAGAACTCTATTATCGTTCCTTCACTGTTGCTAGGTTAAAATCATGGTAAAATCCTGGAACTCCCACACAGCACTGTGAGTGTACCTTAACCACATGGACTGCAGTGATTCAAGAAAACAATTAACCATCTTTTCAACGGCACTTAAGGATGCGCAATAAATACTGACATTGCTCATGTCCTGCAGATAATAAAAATGTAGGTCAGCAACAACAGAGGTGGTGGGTGACTTGGTGAATGTTAGGACATGAGTAGCTGAGCGATGGTTGAGTTCATGTTTATGGAACATGAAGGCTGGAAATCAACCAGGAGAGTACTGGAAGTCATGTATCGAAGTCCAAGGGAGCGAGTCACCATACATGTGGAACCCCCATGTTGTTTGGCAGATGATATCGCCTAGGAGCTATAAGTAGGTAAGAAAAAAGATGGGGCAAGTGCGAGATTACTGCGAACTCCTGAGGTAATGTGGGGGAGTGGTGGGCAGAGTGGTTGAGAGTCATTACAAGTCATTTTCAGCTATGAATGACCTGGTAGCACCTGTGAAATGGCAAAATACGTAAATGCAGATAAAAGGCAGAGTGGTCTTAATGGGGGATTCAATTTTTCATCTAGGTTTGGATAAGCAGACTAGCTCATGTCAGAAAGGTACCAAATTTCCTGAATGACTTCAGGATATTCTTTGCAATATTAAGTCCTAACAAGAGGGAAGTCATAAAATTGATTTAGACAAGAGCCCTACTCAGCAATAAACAGCTATGGATGGATGAGACAAAATCAAACTAAAGGGAAAACAAAATGCAAAACATTGCCGACAAATGGGGGAGACAAGAAGAATAATTTTTTTAAATGACAAAATAAATAGTACGGGCTACAGAAAGGGAATACGAGAAGAAACATTCAGGAATATCAAAATCAACCCAAAATGTTTTACAATTATGTTTGGAAAAAGAGGCTGGTCAGGAGTATTGGGGGTCCCTTGAAAATGAATAATAATATAATAAATGAAATAAAAGAAATGTTGGGAGACATTGATTAATTACTTGGTGCATGTATTTACGGTAAAGGAATAGGATAGCATGGTGGAAATCCTAAAGAAACCAATACTAAATCACCTTGTTTGAAAGTTTTGAGATAAGCATATTGTTGAGTGTAATGGACAAGAATAAAATATAAGAATGGGTCTCCTGTTTGACTTTATTTAAAGCAGCATCTACCAAGATGTCTACCAGGCATGTTCAACAAAGAAAATTGGGCTTGGAGTTGTACAATGATTGATCAGCTGTTATTTTCTGCCATAAATAAGACCATAAGACATAGGAGTGGAAGTAAGGCCATTCGGCCCATCGAGTCCACTCCGCCATTCAATCATGGCTGATGGGCATTTCAACTCCACCTACCAGCATTCTCCCCGTAGCCCTTAATTCCTCGCGACATCAAGAATTTATCTATCTCTGCCTTGAAGCCATTTAGCGTCCCGGCCTCCACTGCACTCCGCGGCAATGAATTCCACAGGCCCACCACTCTCTGGCTGAAGAAATGTCTCCGCATTTCTGTTCTGAATTTACCCCCTCTAATTCTAAGGCTGTGCCCACGGGTCCTATTGAATCTATTGAATTTACATTTGATTGTAAGACCATCTTCAGAGAATCATGGAGCTTTTCCATCCTGAACATCCTGCCTTAGAATACAAACAGGAATGCACAAAAGACTGAGACAGATAAAGAGAATAGAAAACCTTTTGGAACAATTCACTACCTGCTGAAATAAGACTACATAGCTTCATCCAACTCTGTATTAGCCTCCAAATGTTGAGCATCATGTCCGCTCAATGAATTTACAACATTATGAATTCTAAATGACTGCTACAGGAAAAATTCATGATGTTGTAAACTCACCAATTTCAAGATCACCATTAAGCTCACTGGGGAGCCTCACATGAAAACACACTATTAACAACTTTGATAAGGCTAATGGAGGAACGGCATAATTCAGCCTACAATCTGCAGAGGATCGGATGACATTTTTGCTCTGCAGAGCTGGATATTTTACAAATGCTTTCTCTGCAACTTCTGGCCCAATATTTAAAGGAACATGGGAAAACATATCAACAAGACAAGCATCCATACCTTTAGAAATGTCTCCAAATGTATGAACATGAAACCCATGTTTTCCAGGAGTCAATCCAGAAATTTCTCCTGTTACAGAAGTTGTATGTCCACCTTCCTACAAGATAAGTACATACATAAATTGTTAAGCATACTTCCTCCAGCTCCAGGATTAATAAATATTAATAAAAGACAAATATCTGAACACTGAAATAAAAATTAAACAGTAAAGTCACCATAGTCTGCTTTCCCCTTTGACAGGGAGAGCTGACTGGTGGTGATTTAACAGGAGGATCACCACACCTCAGTAAGGGCAAGGTTGATAAGGCAGGGGCTTCATGAATAACCTCAGCTGGTACAGAAATTAAACCTGCATTGCTGGCCTCATCACAAACCAGCATCTAGCCAAGTGAGCTAAACTGACCCCCCAAAATTTAGAACACACAGCAAGTGAGTCAGTATTTGCACAGCAGTATTCACAGCGAGGTGAAGCAGATGTAGACATTTGAAATGTACTTTTCTAATCAGCACATTAGTTCTGTTGAAGGATGCACTGTGACACAGCTAGCTGGTTTAGCTATAGGGGCTGGTTTAGCTCACTGAGCTAAATCGCTGGCTTTTAAAGCAGACCAAGCAGGCCAGCAGCACGGTTTGATTCCCGTACCAGCCTCCCCGGACAGGCGCCGGAATGTGGCGACTAGGGGCTTTTTACAGTAACTTAATTGAAGCCTACTCGTGACAATAAGCGATTTTCATTTCATTTCGTGAAGGATTTTCACAGTATCTTCATGGCAGTGTTAATGTAAGCCTACTTGTGACAATAAAGATATTATAACAGCCAAAACACATTACTCAGCGGCTTCATCTACATCATCAAAGCTGCTTACCATGGTGACTAGGATTCGGGTTGGAAAAAACTATTGACAAGATGGGTGTTACTGGATGCCATGAACTGACATTTTTTTTCGTATTGGCTGATCTATTCCAA
Organism: Scyliorhinus canicula; assembly: GCF_902713615.1. Lineage (NCBI taxonomy): Eukaryota > Metazoa > Chordata > Chondrichthyes > Carcharhiniformes > Scyliorhinidae > Scyliorhinus > Scyliorhinus canicula. Next base: position 84,641,951 of record NC_052152.1, read on the forward strand.
GAAACTGCTCTATGTATTAAAAAAAGTTAAACATTTTACAAAGAATTTCCATAATTAGACCAAGTGAGAGGCAGCAAACAGAGTGTGGTGGCGCCAAATCTTCCCCCTCTCTCCCCATCCCCTCTGCTCGGTCCGGAATCTGGAATAGGGAGACTGTGGGGTACTGGTATTGTCACTGGACTAGTAAACCAGAATCCCAGTGCAATGCTCTGGGTACCTGGGTTCGAACTCATGGGCAGCACGGTAGCACAAGGGGCTAGCACTGTGGCTTCACAGCGCCACGGTCCCAGGTTCGATTCCCCGCTGGGTCACTGCCTGTGCGGAGTCTGTACATTCTCCCTGTGTCTGAGTGGGTTTCCTCCCATAGTCCAAAGAGGTGCAGGTTAGGTGGATTGGCCATGATAAATTGCCCTTAGTGACCAAAAAGGTTAGACGGGGTTATTGGGTTACGGAGATAGGGTGGAAGTGAGGGCTTAAGTGGGTCGGTGCAGACTCGATGGGCCGAATGGCCTCCTTCTGCACTGCATGTTCTGTGTTCTGTTTCATCAAAGATAATTGTAACAATAAATCCCATCAAAATAACTACAGTCATGCTGACAAAACAAAAATAAAATTTACAAACTTAGAATTTTAAAAATAAATTTAGAGTATCCAATTATCCCTTTACCAATTAAGGGGCAATTTAGAGTGGTCAATCCACATACCCTGCAGATCTTTGGGTTGTGGGGATGAGATCCACGCAGACATGGGGAGAATGTACAAACTCCACACGGTCAGTGACTGGGAGCCAGGACCGAACCCGGATCCTCGGCACCGTGAGGCAGCAGTACTAACTACTGTGCCAACCTTATTTAGAAACTTCTAAAACAGGCAGGCCCACACCCATTCTGCAGATACACATGCTCCAAATGGACACACAGTCATAGAATTTTTACAGCATGGAAAGAGAGGATGCCCATCATGTCCATGCTAACCATCAAGCCCCTGTTGGCCCATGACCTTGCATGCAATGCCATTTCAAATGCTCATCTAAATGCTTCTTAAATGTTGAGGGTTCGCACCTCTACCATCCTTTCAGGCAGTGAATTCCAGATTCCAACCACCCTCGAGATGAAAATGCTATTCCACACATCTGCTCTAACCCTCCTGCCCCTTAACTTAAATCAATACCTCTCTGGTTATTGACCTCTCTGTTAAGGCGAAAAGTTCATTCCTATCTAGCCCATCTGTGCCCCTCACAATGTTATACACCTCACTTAAGTCCCCCTCAGCCTTCTCTGCACCAAGGAAAACAACCCCAGTCTCTCTGGAGAGTTGAAACTCTCTCGCCTAGGCAACAGCCTGGTGAATGTCCTCTGCACCCTCTCCTTTTAATGCATTCACTTCCTATAGTGTGGCAACCAGAGCTGCACAGTGCTCCAGCAGAGGCTTAACAGCATTTTAAAAAGTTGCATCACCCACACTCCAAACGGAGATGTGGGCATGTAAACACAAAGTTCAAAAGCACACAGATCTACAAAACCCCCTCCAAGCAAACCCACTTGTGCCAAACCGACCCACATACACACCAGACCCACACACACTCCAAACAGACTCACACACGCACACAATCATGGTAGCTGACTCTTTAAGGCCTAGCAAGTCACTCAGTTGAAAGGCAATTAGGGATGGAGAATAAATGCTGTCCCTGCCAGCGACACCCACCTCCCATGAATGATTAAAGTACACACACAACGCTCCCCGGGCACTTTAAAACGTTTAAATGGTTTCCTTCACACTCACCCCAGTGCCCCACTTTTCTGTCTCGATGGAAAGTGCCCTATTCCAGACCGGGTGGGGGGTGGGATTTGGTGCCACCACATTCAGTGCTCCGCTCCCGCAAACATCGGGGCAGCATGTGGTGCAATGATTTGGTTTGTTCGCGGTCACCATTCGGCGCCATTTACTCAAGGAGCGGACCCAGGAGGAGGAGGAAAATGAGTATTTTTATTGAAATCCGGGCACGAGGATTTATTAATGAAAAATTGACATTTGTTGCGCCACCAACAGGCGCTTCATTCAAAAGAAGAGCACGTGCTTGCTTCATCCAACCGTCACCTGGCCTCGAAAACCAAAGTTAATATTGGATCAGGTTTGAAATATATATCACTCACTCCTGCTTTCAAACTAATTGTTCCAGTTACGGAATCAGGGCCCTTCAAGACGCAAATGGCCTTCGTAACCTCCATAATTTGTCGATTTCGTCTCTGCGTATAACGGTCAGGAGATGCCGGTGAACTCGCTGCGCAGCCGCATTGCAGCGCTCCTGTCGGCACGCACGCGCAGTTTAATGCCTGACCGAAGTTTCTATTTCAGTTCCAATTGCTGAGATCCCATTAAGTTGTTAAAGTGTAGCGCTCTGTAGGCAACTGGAATCATATATTGTTGATTGAAGATAGTCCGGCGTGGATAACTGTTAAAAAGATCACAAGTCAAAGGAAAGGCAATGAAAATGTGAAATAATAAAAAGAAGCGATTGTAAAACCGTGGAGGAACCCTTTCGACCCATCTGCGTCGACTGTCTGCAACGCCAACTCGCCTAGTCCCACGTCCCGCCTTTTTTCTACAACCGTACAAAGGATTTCTCCCGATAATGGTCAATTTTCTTTCAAAAGCCACAGTTGAATCTGCCTCCACCAGATTCAGGCAGTACATTCCAAATCCTTAGCTTTTTCTCTTGCTGCTGCTGCATTTTTGCCACTCACCTTAAATAGGTTCTCGATCCTTTTGCCAACATAACAGGTGAATTTCTCCCTAACTACTCTGTCCAGACGTCATGATCTTGAACATTTGTCAAATCTCATAATCTTCTCCAAGGATGACGGTCCCAACACTTCCAATCCATCTATGTAGCTGAAGCTCCTCATCACTGGAGCCATTCTCGTGAGTCTTTCCTGCACCCTCTTTAATGCTTACCCATCTTTCCTAACTTCTGACACCCAGAACTGGAAACAATAGTCTAGTTCAGAACAAACCAGCCCAAGTCTCAGTGTGCTTTATTAACTTTTTTTCAACCTGCCACACTACTACCAATGACTTGTGTTCATGTAACCCCAGGACCCTTTGCTGATAAACTCCTTTTAAAGTTGTACCTGTGGGGCGGGATTCTCCTGTACCCGGCGGGACGGAGTGGCGTGAACCACTCCGGCGTCGGCCTGCCTCAAAGGTGCGGAAACCTCCACACCTTCAGGGGCTAGGCCGGCGCCGGAGTGTTTTGTGCCCCGCCGGCCGGCATGGAAGGCCCTTGGCGCCACGCCAGCCGGGGCCGAAGGGACTTCGCCAGCCGGCACAGGTCTGCGCATGCACGGGAGCATCAGCAGCTACTGACGTCATCCCTGCGCATGTGCAGAGGGGGTGGGTTCGCTTACGTGTCGGCCATCGCAGAGGCTAACACGGCCGACGCGTAGGAAAAGAGTGCCCCCACGGCACAGGCCCGCCTGCGAATCGGTGGGCCCCGATCGTGGGCCAGGCCACCATGGGGGAACCCCCCAGGGGCCAGATCGCCCCGCGACCCCCCCCCCCCCCGCCAAGGACCCCGGAGCCCGCCCGCGCCGCCAGGTCCCGCCAGTAAGGGACCTAGTCTAATTTACGTTGGCGGGACTGGCAAAGAACCAGCGGGACTTCGGCCCATCGCGAGCCGGAGAATCGCCGGGGGTGCCGCTATGAACGGCTGACGACTGGCGCAGCGCGATTCCCGCCCCAGCCGAATCTCCGGTGCCGGAGAATTCGGCGGCTGGCGGGGGCAGGATTCACGCCGCTTCCCGGCGATTGTCCGACTCGGCGGGGGGGTCGGAGAATCCCGCCCATTATTTTGTTACCTCATTCTTTCCACCAAAATGAATCACTTCACACTTCTGTTTTAGATGCCACTTGTCTGCCTACAAAAACCTGCCTTGTGAAGTTTATCGCTACCAGTCCATAAATTTTAAAATTTATTTTCTGTGCATTCAAGTCCAAGTCATTAATATGTATCAAGAAAGCAAGGATCCTAATACCGACCTATGGGGAACTCTTGAACCACTGAGTTTACTCAGCAGTGTAACGAGGGAGGTGGTGGCTGCTGGCAGAAACAGCCAGGATTGCAAAACAACCTAGGCCAAATGGGTTTACAGGGGCTTGGCAGTAAGGGCAGGTGTTATGACTCTTGGTGAGCCCCACCCCTTCCCGATGCTCAGTCCCTTAATCAGGAACCAAGTCCTTTGAAGGAGGGATTTCCCCCCACCTGCAAGGGACAACAAGCAGGCTGCATAGGTTTACTTGTCATGCATGCTGCATGGCCACCGGATGAGGTCCTTAAGTGGTCATGAATTGTCCATTTGCAGTAGCGCAGGAAGGCTGATGATGGGTCTTCCTTGCCCTGGAATTAATTGGTGTGGAGGTGGCAGGGTGCTTTTTCACCACCTTTCCATCCAATTAGATGCCATCTTGGTTCCAAGTAACGCTAGAAAGGACACAAAATTCCAGTTTTTCTATCCTATCCACACATTCCTTTAATCCCAAAGGCTTTAATTTTGCTGACAAATCTATTCTGTTTTTTTTGCCAAATGCCTACTCTAGTCCAATGATGTCACTTGCCCCACACATGCCAAGAAATCAAGTGACTGGTATTTATGGTAAGGTGTGATTGATGCAGGTCTGGCGAAGATGGTGCTGGTGTAAAGACAGAGTGACAAGTGACATAATATGGGGCAAGGTAGGGGAAGGTAGGTGTTGGATGTTCAGGGAATAGTGTCGACCAAATAAGCTAGGTATTATAGAAGTGCAAGAGATGGTGGAAAACTAGAGAACAGCAGATGTTATTATCCTAATACATAACTTCTCTTTACAGATTCTGACTACTTGCTTTTATTACTAAATGAGTACTTTAATCCGCCTTTATCAAGGAAGAAGATGCTACTCAAGTCATAGTGAAAGAGGAGCTGGTTGAGAACCTGCACATCTTTGGACTGTGGGAGGAAACCGGAGCACCCAGAGGAAACCCACACATACACAGGGAGAATGTGCAATTCCACATAGACAGTCACCCAAGGCCGGAATTGAACGCAGGTCCCTGGCGCTGTGAGGCAGCAGTACTAACCATTGTGACACCATGCTGCCCTTGGTGGACAGGACCCCCACCCCTGGTGTCCTGACACCAGATAAAGGTGTGTTGCTGGCCTCTCAACTGCCTGAGTAACTTATGTTTCAGTGGGTCTTCACCAAATGAGATAATATGGGCTTTTTGAAGGCTCTCCTGCTTGCAGGCTAGACACACAAGATTCCATCCAAAATTGGCTTCGGAGCTGAGAATAGTGGTGACAGTTGTTTTCCACACCAGAGACGAGTTTGCATTGTATCCTACAGGGAATAGTATTGGAAGCACTGCTCTTTTTTTACATATATTAATGACCTGAACCCGAGTTTTAAAAAAGCACATAATTCCAAAGTTTGTCACTGACAGAGTTTAGTAGTGTAGTTAACTTGAACTGAGTACAAATAGAACTGTATAACTTGTTTCACGTGAACCTACAACCTCAAACCAACACAAGGACAATGCTGCCAGTGGCTGTACAGATCATAATTCCACAAAAAGTCTATGCAACTTACAGGCAGGTGCAAGTGACATAACAAATATTTCCCTGCGTTTAGAAGATGACAAAGTCCCTATATGTGAAGACAGGCAATTACACTGTGTTCTCTCTAAACAAGGGGAAGCAAGTCAAAAGGGAATGTGGGTTTGTCAGGATATCGGTATTCTCAGTGGTGCAGGGAGCCATTGATTGATGGGAGTATAGGAACTGCAAGGAATACCATTCCATCAATCTGAAATTGGTGTGCGACCAAGCTCAGTACATAAGCCCAGATCTTACAGTCTGCGGATCATCGGAGACTGGACGTAGCACAAGATGCACCTTAGCACCCTGTGGAAGTGTTCCGGCCTGAACATCGAATTCAACAACTTCAGATGATCAGCCCCACCTCGACCCATTTGTTTTCATTTCATTTTAACTGTCTTTTACCATTTCTTTCTTTCTTAAATTACATTTAATTCCCCCCCCCCCTCCCAACAATCTTATCCACCTTTCCTGCACCTTTCTCCTCTTTGCTTCCCCCTTCCCCTCCCCCCACACCTACAGTTCATCCTCTGATGTTAGTTTCCCTGCTGTTTGACCTTTCACATCTTTTGTCCTCTCTGGGGACAGCCATTAACACTCTTTCCCCTTGGTATCTGTGGCCATTAGCACCTGGTTTCCCTGGGTTTCTGTGACTATGACTCATCTTTCATTCTCACTCCACAGTATAAATATTTCCCACTTTCTCTGTCTGTTAGCTTTGACAAAGATTCATCAGACTCAAAATGTTAGCTCTTTTCTCTCCCTACAGATGCTGCCAGACTTGCTGAGATTTTCCAGCATTTTCCCTTCTCCTCCTCTATAACCTCTCCCAACTCTTCCTCCCACTTTGCTTTGATCCCTTCCAGTGGTGCGTTATCCTCTTCCAAAATAGCTACGTACATCGCTGACACTACCCCTTTCTCCAGTCCTCTTGTCGTCAGCACCTCCTCCAGCAATGTGGAGGCCGGTTGCTCCGGGAATCTCTGTATCTCCTTCCTGGCAAAATCTTGAACCGGAATGTATCTAAACATTTCTCCCTGCTTCAGCCGATACTTTGCTTCCAGCTCCCTCAATCCTGCAAACCGACACCCAAGAAACAAATCTTTTAGCGTATTAATCCCCTTCTCTTCCCATTTCCGAAAAATTCCATCCCAACTCCCTGGCTCAAATCTGTGGTTCCCCCGAATCGGCATTTCCCTTGATCCTGCCCCCAACCCGAAGTGTTGGCGAAACTGCCTCCAGATTTTCAATGAAGCTATTATTACCGGACTCCCTGAGTATTTCCCCGGAACTATCGGGAGCGGAGCTGTTGCTAGTGCTTTCAGTCCCGACCTCCTGCACAAACTCTCCTCCATTCTGACCCACTGGGAATCAACCCCTCTGACCCAGCTCCGCACCTTCTCCACATTCACCGCCCAGTAGTAGTACATCAGGGTCGGGAGACCCAACCCCCTGCCTGCCTTCCCCTCTGCAGCAGCACCTTTCTCACTCTGGCCACATTCCCTCCCCATATGAACGAGGTAATCCTTCTCTCAATCTCCCTGAAAAAAGCCTTTGGCAGGAAAATCGGTTGGCATTGAAAAGTAAACAGAAATCGCAGCAACACATTCATTTTAACCGCCCGTACCCGACCCGCCAGTGACAGAGGGAGACTATCCCATCTTGCCAGATCGGCATTCATTCTCCTCACCAAACTAGTGATGTTGCAACCTGCACCCCCAGATACCTAAAGTGAATCCCTGCCCGACAGAATGGCAGCCCCCCCCCCCCCCCCCCTGGCCACCACAAAATGCTCACTCTTGTCCAGGTTCAGCTTGTACCCCGAGAAAGACCCAAATACTCGAAGTAGCTCCAATATTCCCCCTTTCGACACACTCGGTTCCGACACATACAGCAGCAAGTCGTCGGCATATAAGGACACCCGATGCTCTATATCCCCCGCACTATTCCTTTCCATGCTCCCGAACTTCTTAATGCGATGGCCAACGGCTCAATCGCAAGTGCAAACAGCAGTGGGGGACAAAGGACATCCCTGCCTCGTCCCACGGTGGAGAGAAAAGTATCTCGAGCTGATGTTGTTTGTGCGGACACTCGCCTTTTGGCTCCTTATGTAATAGCTTTACCCAGTTCACAAATCTTGGTCCAATCTTAAACCGCTCCAGAACTGCCATCAAGTACCCTCATTTTACCCGGTCAAATGCCTTCTTGGCGTCCAATGCCACAACCACCTGTTTCCTTTCCATCCGCCGGTGCCATAACGATGTTCAAAACCCTCCTAATGTTCAAAAAAAGCTGCCTCCCTCTCACGAACCCCATCTGATCCTCACCTATCACCTTCAGTGGGCACTTCTCCAGCCTACCTGCCAGTATCTTCGCCAATACTTTTGCGTCCACATTCAGAAGTGATATGGGCCTGTACGACCCACACTCCGTCGGATCCTTATCTTATTTTAGCAACAGTGAAATCGATGCCTGCCCCAAGGTTTGTGGCAACACCCCCTTCCCTATCACCTCTTCAAACATCCCCACCATCAGGGGTGCCAGCTTATCCTTGAATTTTTTATAATATTCCACCGGAAACCCATCCGGTCCTGCCACCTTCCCCGACTGCATCCTCCGAATCGCATCCTTTATCTTTTGCTCCACTATTGCTCCTTCTAAGGTAGCCCTGTCCCCCTCCCCTAGCCTTGGGTACTCCAACCCATCTAGAAATTCCTGCATCTCAGTCTTCCCCGGGTGGCTCTGACCTGTACAACCTCTCATAAAACTCCTCAAAAACCTTGTTAATGAGCTCCGGAGCCACCACCAACTTCCCTGCCCTATCCCTCACCTGAAGAATTTCCCTTGCCGCTGCTTCCCTCCGGAGCTGACCTGCTAACATACACTCCGCCTTATCTCCATGTTCGTAAACTGCGCCCCTTGCTTGTCTCAGTTGGCGCACTGCCTTCCTGGTAGACAGTCGGTCGAAGCTCACCTGTAGTTCCTTCCTCTTTTACAGCTTCGCTGGGTCCCCATCTTCTGCGTAACTCCTATCTACCTCCAACATCTCATCTATTACCCTCTGCCGTCCAACCTCTCCTCTTTGTCCACCTTGACCTTAAACAAAATTACCTCACCACCGCCTTTAGAGCCTCCCAGACAACTGCCTTCGACACCTCAGCTGTACAGTTGAAACCTACATATTCCTTAATTACCGTTTCAATTTTCTCACAGAAGACTTGGTTCCCCAAAAGCCAGTTTCCACCCCGGCCTCTGCGCTACCCCCTTCTCCAATACCATATCCACCCAATGTGGAGTATATTCCAACCCCTTAACCCCAGCCAGCAAAGCCTTTCCCACCACAAAAAAGTCGATCCGCGAGTATACCTTATGGACTGCTGAGAAAAACGAGTACTCCCATTCCCTTGGGTGCAGAAACCTCCAAGGGTCCACCCCTCCCATTTCCACCATTAGCCCAGCCAGCCCCTTCACCCCCCCCCCCCCCCCCCCTCCCCGATGGGACCAGCGAGCATGATCTGTCCAACCTTAGCTCCTGCACCAAGTTCCAGTCCCCCCTCACAATCAGCTCGTGTGTGTCCAACTCAGGGATGGCCCCAAACACCTTCCTCGCGAAACCCACATCGTCCCAATTGGGACCGGATACACTTAACAGCGCCACTAGTGTCCCCTCCAGCACCCCTGTCACAATCACATATCTATCCCCCTGATCTGCCACCACCTTCTCCATCTGGAAGCGTAACTTTTTGCTGACCAGCACCGCTACCCCTCGAGCCCTTCCGTCAAATCAGAGTGAAACACTTGACTAACTCAGCCCTTTTTAAGTCTCACCCTGTCCTTCACCGTCAAGTGAGTCTCCTGCAGCATTGCCACATCGGCTTTCAAACTTTTAAGATGTGCAAGCACCCTTGACCTCTTGACCGGACCTCCTAGCCCTCTCACGTTCCACGTGACTATCCTTACTGGGGGTCTCTCACCGCCCCCACCTTTCTTATCCACCATCATCATACCACCGGGCCCTGCCCCATAAGCCTGACCCGCCCTGTCCATTGTTAAAATCGAACCCCTTCCCCCTCTCCCAAGAACCCTTCTACATTTCCCCTTAAAAAAACATCTCCCAGCATCAATCCCTTCCCCTCCTCTCGCTCGCCTCGTAGGCCCATTGAAGCCTGCTATCCAGGCTCCAACAACCGCAGCCCTCCTCTCACCTCACCTCCGTTCACTAGCTGACTTTAGTTAGCTAGCGCGGGTGGCTCCCCCCCCCCCCCCCCCCCCCCCCCCCCCCCGCCAAGATATATCGTCCCCTTCCAGCCGGTCCCAGAGAAAGAAAAAACAAAACCAACAATCCAACCCATACGATTCACTAACATAAGATTTAACCGTCGCAACACAGAATGCCAATCAACCCAACCATTAACTTGAACTCTGTAACAATGCAAAGAGAAGTAAATTACAATACACATCAGTAAAAAGAAAGTTGTAGCATTTTCCAGTTGCCCAAACACAGTTCAGTCTCTCTTCCAGTTCCGCTCCTCACGTTTGTCCCAAGCCTTCTGCCCTCACGAATGCCTCAGCCGCCTCCGCTGTCTCAAAATAAAAGTCTTTGGCGCTATACGTTACCCTCAGCTTCGCCGGGTACACCATATCGAATCGCACCCCCTTTTTGTACAATGCCGCCTTCACATGCCCGAACGGCGCTCATCTTTTTGCCAACTCCACTGTCAAGTCCTGGTAGATCTGGACTTCCGGTGGGGATTTAGGGGGTGGCATAGGATGGGCATCAGTAAACTGAGGGACCTGTTTATTGGCGGGAGGTTTGCGGACCTGGGGGAACTGGAAGATAAATTTGGGCTCCCCCAAGGAAACATGTTCAGATACTTGCAGGTAAAGGCATTTGCTAGGCGACAGGTAGAGGAATTCCCTTTGCTGCCCTCGCAGGGGGTGATGGACAGAGTGCTTTCGGGGGTGTGAGTCGGAGAGGGGAAGGTGTCTGACATTTATAAGGTAATGCAGGAGGTGGAGGAGTCGTCAGTGGAGGAGCTGAAGGCTAAATGGGAGGGGGAACTAGGGGAGCAGATAGAGGACGGGACTTGGGCGGATGCCTTGGAGAGAGTCAACTCTTCCTCTTCATGTGCGAGGCTTTGTCTCATCCAATTCAAGGTGCTGCACCGGGCCCACATGTCCGGGACTAGGATGAGTAGGTTCTTTGGGGGTGAGGACAGGTGCACCAGGTGTTCAGGGAGTCCAGCGAATCATGCCCATATGTTTTGGGTGTGCCCGGCACTGGAGGAATTCTGGAAGGGGCTGGCGGGGACGGTGTCGAGGGTGGTTGGATCTAGGGTCAAACCAGGGTGGGGACTCGTGATTTTCGGAGTTGCGGCGGAGCCGGGAGTGCAGAAGGCGAAAGAGGTCGGTGTCCTGGCCTTTGCGTCCCTAGTAGCCCGGCGGAGGATCTTGATGCAGTGGAAGGATGCGAGGCCCCCAAGTGTGGAGACCTGGATCAGTGACATGGCGGGATTTATAAAATTGGAGAGGGTCAAATTTGCCCTGAGAGGATCAATACAAGGGTTCTATAAACGGTGGCAGCCTTTTCTCGACTTCCTGGCTCAAAGATAGGTTTCTTGGTCAATAGCAGCAGCAACCTGGGGGGGGGGGGGGGGGGGTGGGAGAAGGGGGGTGTTCTTTATTATTGTTTCTATATTTCTTCATTGAGGGTGGGCGAATGTTTATGACGGCTATCATTGTTACTGTTGGTATTTTATTGCGGTTCGTTGTTATATAAATACAAAATTCTTCAATAAAAATTATTTTTTTTTAAAAGTCCTGGTAGATCCGAACCGCAGTACCATCTCACTGCACCTCGCGCTTCTGCTTCGCTCAGCTTAATATCTTCTCCTTCATGCAGAACTTATGGAAGCAGATAATTACTGCTCTTGGTGGCTCGTTCACTTTGGGCTGCGGCCTTAATGACCGATAAGCTCGGTCTAGTTCGTACCGGGAGGGGTTCTCACCCTCCCCCATCAGCTCCGCCAACTTCTTAGCAAATTATTGTGTTGGCCTTGGGCCCTCTGTCCCTTCGGGCAAGCCCACAATTCTCAAATTGTGCCGCCTTCAGCGGTTCTCCAAGTCTTTGAGCTTTGCTCGGAATCTTCTGTTGACCTCTACCACCCTCCGCAGCTCATCCCCCATCGAGGTGACCTGGTCGCTGTGCCGTGACACGGCCTCCTCCACTTCCTTCATCTTCTCACCCTGCTCTCTCCACCTCGGCCGATGTCTTTGCCACAGCCATCCTCACCGGGGCGATTGCCTCTTCCAACAATGACTTCAATGCCACCACCGTCTCCTTCCTCAAGGCCTCCTCCATGTGCCTCGCGAACTGTTTTTCCAGCTCCACCGCCATCACCTCGGTCATCTTCTCCACCGTAAGTAGTGCGGCCCCTACATGCGGTTCGGCTTCCGCGATCCTGTCAGCACTTTTGCTCGTCCTCTCATTCAGCAGCGAACCCGCGTTTCCTCCTTTCTTCGACGCTGCTCTTCACATCTTTTAGCGGCATTGTTTTTCTTTTCTTTTCTTCCCCCTTCCACCCTCCTGTCCTTCATCAATCTGAATTTTCTTTTTTTTTGAAAAAAAACAATTTTTCTTCCTTCACACAAAAAAAGGGGGAAAAGGGGAGAAAAAAAACTTTCACCAAGCTTCCTTAAACCTTCCTTCTCTTCTCCTTTACATTCCCCCAGAGCTCCCCTGGGACAGGACTTCAGCCTTCTTACTTCATCCTAGGTAGGAGCTATCCGACGTGGGACATCCCACCTACATCGCGTCCTGGCCTCGGGCCTGCCACCTCGGCCTCCTTTTAGCTCAGCCCCCAGTGCTCCGGCCTCCGCGCTGCGCTGAGCCCAGCGCCTCAGCCCCCGCTGCCTGTGACGGCCCCAAAGGCCGACGATAGTCGGGGGGTGAATGATAACTCGGGGAAATCCCCGAAAGCGCCGCAAATCGTGACCACCGGCTGGAGCTCTTCTTTATGCGGCCGCCCTGCCCGCATACGCCATCTCCCGCCGATGTTAACTATTTACTTTAATAGCTATCCAGGAAATGTCTAACTCCTCGGTAACTATGCAACTGACACCCCGACTAACCTTTGAAAGCCCCAGATTATTATCTGAATTGCTATAAATTGAGAGAGGGGAATGTTCAATGAGACCTGGATGTTCTTGTACACCAGTTGCTGAACATAAGCATGCAGCAGGGGGTAAAGAAGTCAAATGGCATGTTGGCCTTGATAGCGAGAGGATTCAAATACAGGGATATCTTGCTGTAATTATACACTGCCTTGGTGAGACCACATCTAGAATATTATGTTCAGTTTTGGTCTCGTTATGAGGAAGGGTGTATTGCTTTGGAGGAAATGCGGCAGGTTTACCAGACTGGTTCCTGGGATGGCAGGACAGACATATGAGGAGAGATTTAGTATGTTAGGATTATATTCGCTGAAGTTCAGAAGAATATGGGGCTATCTCATAGAAACCTATAAAATTCTAACAAAACTAGGCCAGGTAAACGCAAGAAGGATGTTCCCAATGGTGGGGGAGTCCAGAACCTGGGGGTCAGTCTGAGGATACAGGGTAGAATGAGTAGAAATTTCTTCACCAGAGTGGTAAGCCTGTGGAATTCACTACCATTGAAAGTAGTTGATGTCAAAACATTATATGTTTTCAATGCGTGAGATATAATTCTTGGGGTGAAAGTAATCAAAAGATATGGGGAGGGAAGGTGGAAACAAGCTATTGAGTTGGATAATCAGCCATGATCATGATGAATGGTAGAGGAAGCTCGAAGGGCCGAATGACCTACTCATGTTCCTCTTTTCTAAATTTCTATTTCTGAAGAAGCTGGGATTGGAAGGCCCACCCAGAGATGTGGAGCTCTGTTGTGGTGCAAAAAAGGAGCGAGGCGGCAATCCAACGGTGATACCTCGGAAGATTTAGACTACCATGTCCACTACCCCCTAGCAGCACACAATGCTTTGATGCTTGAGATATAGTTAAGCAATCCCACAACCAATGGATGAGATTAGGACTTTGCAGTCTTGCCACATTCAGTTACAAATGAAAATGGACAATGAGACAGTCCAAAGATGTGCACGATAAGCAGATTAGCCATGCTAAATTGTCCCTTAGTGCCCAAAGATGTGCAGGTTCGGTGGTGTTATGGGATTAGGCCTAGGTAGAGTGCTCTTTCGGAGAGTCAGTGCAGACCTGATAGGCTGAATGGCCTCCTTCTGCACTGTAGGAATTCTATGAGCCGCTTCATCATAAAAAACTTTTTTTTTTAATTGATAATTTTCACCCAATTCTTTTTTTCCCAATTAAAGGGCAATTTAGTGTGGCCAATCCACTACCCTGCACATCTTTGGACTAGTGGGGGTGAAACCCAAGCAGACACGGGGAGAATGTGCAAACTCCACACGTAAACAGTGCAAAAGAAGCATTTAAACACCTTCAGTCACAGATGTCAGTCTTCAGCTAAGTTGATGCACTCCACATGATATCAACAAATGGCTGAGTACACTGGTTAGAGCAAACACTCAGGGCCCTGACCACAGCTGTATTGCTCCATGTGAGAACTAGATACGCCTCTATCCAAACTGTTCAAAAACAGCTAATGGCATAGGAACATAGGACTTGGGAGGAGTAGGCCATTCAGCTCTTTGAGCCTGTTCCACCATTTGGCAGATCATGACATAAAAGATCTATTTCACTCAGCCTTGAACAAATTCAATGATCCAGCCTCCAGGGAATAAAGACATTTTGCTGATTATCGAACCTCTGGGAGGATAATTTCAATTTCAAAAGGGTGGACACTTATTCTTAAACTGTGTCCCCTAGTTCTAGTCTTCCTCATGGGAAAATATCCACCCTATCTAGTTGCCTCAGGATCTTAGATGTTTCAATGGGCGAGATCTTCTGGCTGTTCAAGCTAGCGGGTTCTTCTAGTCCCGCTGATAGCCCACCCTCTCCCAGGTTACCGGCGGTATGGGGTGGATTCAATGGGAATACCCACAGCACTGTGGGTGTACCTACACCACATGGATTGCAGCAGATGGCTCAAGAAGAAAGCTCACCACCACCTTCACAAGGGCAATAAATGCTGCCAGCAATGCCCACATCCCATGAATGAATAAATCACCTCTCATTCTTCTGAACTCCAATGGCATACGTGCAACCTGTCCAACCTTTCTTCCGAAGATAAGATCATCCCAGGAATAACTCAAACAAATCTTCTCTGAACCATTTCTAATGAATGAGACCAAAACCGTACTCCAAATGTGCTCTCAAGCCCCTGTACATCTAAGTGATAAAGTGGTAGAGTGCTCAACTATGTCTTCCACACAATAGGCAGGACAAATTGAATCCAGTCAATGACCAGACCATCAGCTTACTCTCAATCATCAGCAAAGTGGTGAAGGTGTAATTGACACTGCCAACACCAGGATTTATTTTAGTGTTTGTCAGTACTGTTGGTTTAGATAAAGTGATTATGCAAAGTGGATACTGCTTTAACCAGTATTTTAGAATCTAACTGCCTATGCACTCACCCCCCCAGCGGGGGACAATTGATTTGGCTACATCAAAGTTCTTCCGTTTGTTTAAAAATCACTTTGGCACCACAGACTGCATTTTCAGGCAACTCTCCCTGTGGAAATGAAGTATCAGTATCTTAAAAATGGAAGATAAAGTCCTACCTCCTTATCACAATGGCTGCAGCAGGGCGACACGGTGGCGCAGTGGTTAGCACTGCTGCCTCACGACACCGAGGACTCGGGTTCAATCCCGGCCCCGGGTCACTGTCTGTGTGGAGATTGCACATTCTCCTTGGGCCTGCGTGGGTCTTATCCCCCCACAACCCAAAAATGTGCAGGGTAGGTTGATTGGTCATGCTAAATTACCCCTTAATTGGAAAAAAAAGAATTGGGTATTTTAAATTTATTTAAAAAATGATGGAAGCAGCAACAATGTCTCCTATGGTAAACTAGATAAGCCAAGTGGCTCCAAGTCAACATTTACAATGTCCATTTACAATGCTAATCAGGACCCTGGCATACACAGGACCCCACTTGGCATTTGGAACTTGAACCGGTCGCAGAATATACCTTGTCCTATTCTAACTTGAACTGGCATCAGAAAATGCCCAATTCTAACTAGTATCAGCTGGCAGTCCACCATCCCAATGCAAATAGGATGGCGTAATGTGGTGCCAGTGGTTAGCACTGTTGCCTCACAGTGCCATGGACCCGAGTTCAATTCCGGCCTTGGGTGATTGTCAGTATGGAGTTTGCGCTTTCTCCTCGTGTCTGCTTGGGTTTCCACCAGGTGATATAGTTTCCTCCCACAGACTAAAGATGTGCAGGTTAGGTGGGGTTGCAGGGATAGGGTAGGGGAGTGGGCCTAGGTCAGGTGCTCCTTCAGAGGATCGGTGCAGACTCGATGGGCTGAATGGCCCCCTGCATTGTCGGGATTCTATGGCTCTTTGTTGAGGTTCCTCTTAATTTCTGCAGGGATGGGAGAAGCAGGATTCATGAAGGTTTCACAAAACCAGTCTGGACCCCTGTAGTGTACACTTCTCCACTACATCACAGGAATCCCCACTTTTCATCTACTTCCTTGTCACTTGGAGACCAGCTGGACTTAATACTTAAACGTTGGTTGCAGTTCATCACCCCAATGCACCAGGCCTGATGTTGGGTCTATTGGGTGGCATATTCTGCTTGCAAACCATTTTAAGCCCACTCAAAGTGAAAATCCACCCACTTGTTTTTAAAAAAATCTGTAATGGAATGACAAGTTTTACTTTTTGTTCTTAGTTTTCAACTTTGTTGTCTTTTTATTCTTTTCAATAATTTTTCAGCAGGAAAAATTGCCTTTATGAATTATTACATATGAGCAGTGAGTTGCAAGCAATTTCTTGTATGTTCATTTTTATAACAAACTTAACGTATCAAGAGGGCATAGATAATTGTTTACATTTGGTTAAACCCCATGAAGTGAAATTCAAAGCTCTAGAAAAGCTTATGCGTTTGTTTTCACTTCCTACCAGAGTTAACAGCTACTTAAAACTCACATAACTGTAGCGAAACCTGCAAGATTGGCTGAACATTAATACATATAGTTGACTATGTGATCAAAAGAATAAAATGATAGATTACAATTTTGACATAACATTTTACTATGAAGAACAAATTTTAGAAAATAAACTGAACACTCACAAAGATGATTTTCAAGTACTATGTGAAACTATGCAGTTCTTAGCTAATTGTACACTTACATACCAAAACAAACTTAATTTTATTATTTGGAACAGTATTACTCATTTGCATTTTGTTCTACTTCTAAATTTATTTGTTAGCTATTCCAATTATACCCCAGGCTAAACCATTTCCAGCATTTCCTGTTGCAACGCTGTCCTCATTTTCGCCTTTACCCAGGTCATCTTCATTCTCAGTAACCTTGAGAAAGAAAAAGTTAATAACTCAACCTTCAAACACCAATACAATAGAGTTTTTAAATAGTTACAGTAGAATGAAAATTAGCACATCATAGAATTTACAGTGCCAAAAGGAGGCCATTTGGCCCATCGAGTCTACACCAGCTCTTGAAACGAGCACCCTACCTAAGCCCTCACCTCCACCTATCCCCATAACCCAGTAACCCCACCTCATCCAAAAATATTTTCCGTTCATCAACAGAGTTTGATTAAGGCAACTTAATTCTCCCATCTGCAAGATCAAAACATTCACAAAACATTTGGTACCCTGGCTAATTATTTATGTATGTCTTCTCATAACCCACAGTACATAACTCAGAGGAGGAAAGTGGGTTATTAGTTCATTTAAGAGATGTGTCAAATAGGCCCAAAACATTACCAAATTAATGATGTACAACATTTGACAGAGTTGTTCCAATATTGAAGGATAGAACAGGAAAATTACTCCCATGTAAATAACTATGGAGAGTTGTGAGCAGTAAGAACATAGGAATTGGAGTAGACATTAAACCTGTTCAGTGTATTCAACACAATCATGGCTAGTTTTAACAGCCTGTACAATTTAAGGTGGAAACATCTTGCTAGAATCACAACTGCTCTGTGCCTCCTCCAGTTTTGATAGGATTGTTTAATGATTTCTTACCAAAGGATTCCTTGGGCTTTTGAAAGGCTTCATATCAACATTAGATAGTAGATGATCCCAAGGGAGAACACAGACAAGCAAAAGAAAAACAAGGATAATAGCCCAGAACTTTACTGCTATGTACTTATAGATGTTTCTGTGTGAAATTTACAAGAGAAGCAATCACCTGTTGGGTGTGCAAAGAAGGCCACCAATGGTATCACATGGAGGAATTAATAGTGCATCTTTTCTCACCCTAGCTAACAGACCCATAAGTGTCCCCATCCACAGTACACTGTGGTTCAATGGTCCTGTAATTATACCACCTGAAACTAACTAATGTTTAGAACAGCCCTTTTAAGCCCTTATAAAATGTGGCCCTTTATAAATCCCATATCACGTTGCTCTTCCAGCATTTGCCACCCCGTTGAATCAGCTGCATGTTGTCACCTGACAGACATCCTTCAGATGTTAGCCTTCATTGAATGCTATTAATATTGTTACATTTGAAATGGAGGCTGTTACATGTTAGCTTGTGGCTATGATTGAGTAAAGAGTCAAAAGTTTTTCTCCTTTCCCAAGACAATTTTATTTTCCTTGAATACACTCAATACAAAATTTTATCACACACAACACACCACCAAACAAAGGCCACCTACAACCAACCCCTTTACATATCAATGTCAATTCTTGGATGCTTAACCTCAATGAGACATCTAATTGGAATGTCTCTTAACCCATTCGTTAACAGTCTCCCCTTCCTTGGAGAACAAAAAATTATTTGGTAAATATTGGTTACCCCTGAAAAATTTTTGGAACGAAAAAAAAGTCACAGAAACAGATGGAAAAAGAGCAATTGCGAAGTTTAATTGGGCAACTGAATTTGGATATTCATTAATAATATCCAAAGATTTCTGTGAACTAGGCCCTCTTTTCGTTAAACAATCAGACAATTGATAGCAACTGTCAACCCATTTAATTTTTGCTATCTCCCCTCTGTCCAACATCTGCTTCAAACTTGCAATGTCTATCCTTAACCTTTTCTCATTGACACTTTTTGTGGAGTGCACATTTTCCCACAGGGATTTATTGTCAATGTGACATTCAATGGGTATGTTACCCAAATCCCCTAATCCCAAAATGTCTGCCAATATCTGAGATATATAAAAGGCCATATCCACCGCCTCTACAAAGCTTAATGGCTCAGCGGCCAAAGTGCTTTTGACCACGCTCCTTATTTTCTTTGTTTCCCACACAAGAGGGCAACATTTACCATTGTTCCCCAAAAGGAAAATTATAAAACCTGCGCGTGAAACCCCATCTTATAAATTTGCATATGATGCATCATAATAAACTATGAGTTTCAAGTGCCTAAGATCACCTAAGAACCTCAAAACACACTCCTGCATTTTTAATTGCTCTCATTATGTCTTCCACTTCAGGATTGTTCATTTTTGTACTCTAAGACATCAAAACTAATGTACGGTCTAGTCTGTCTACCTAACCAATTCAGTTGCCCAATTAAACTTCGCAATTGCTCTTTTTCCATCTTTGAATGACTGCATCATTTTGTGAAACCCGACCACGACTAATTGCTATGGGGCCGATGCGCTCCAAATAAGATTGCTGACGTAAAGTTGCACTTAACTCAGTCTGTCCAATTTCCAGTCCAATATATTTAAATGCACCAGAAGTCTGACTTCCAACCCTGAATTCTTTCCTCAATCGAGAGATTGCAATAGCTTCAAAATCAGTAGTCCCATCCCACAAAAAATCATCGACATGCATCATAAAGATGCCAGAAAGATATCCTTTATAGTGCCAGTAAAACATTGCAGCATCTGATTTCAACTGGCAACAGCCTAACTTTAACAAATCTGACCTCACCGAAAAATACCAGACTCTAGATGCATCATTTAATCTATATACACATTTGTTCAACTTCCAGAGTACCTTTTCTGTATTGGCTGCCTCTTTAGGAGGACAGAGAAAAATGGCTAATTGAAGCTGATGCCCTTGGAAAAAGGCAGCCTTTATATCTATAGATTTGATTCCCATGCATTTGTGGCTAATAGAGCCAAAAAGATCTGTAAAATAACTTTCCTGCCTTAGGTGAATCTACCCTTAAATCCTTATCTTCTAAGTTTTCTTCAAATCCCCTTGCCACAAGCCTAGCCTTTGCCTTATAAGTTCCATCCAGAAGAGCTCTTTGATCCCTATCCGGTACTTCCGTGTATACCCCAAATTCACTCCAACTATGCAGTTCTTGCTATTTGGCATCTTTGAACATTTTCCATCCAATTTATTGGAGGCCACCAAAATCTCACGAACATGTGGACTTCTACTCCTAGTAGCATTTGTGGTCTTACCCATGTTCCAAGACCTTGACAAACTACGACCCCGATCCTGCCTGGTATCTCATTCTGTACTGCTACTGCTTGATCTTTCCCTTCTGCTGTGGAATATCCTTTCAATAGTTCTCAACCTTTTCCTGTGAACCTGTTCATTATCCAATGTACTATATGAACTGGCACTGCGTTTCTGTGCCCTCCATGTTTGAACTTTGTGTCCCAATCCATTTTCTTGACACCCTCCCGTTTGCTGTACATTCAGCCAGTGTTTATACTTTCCAGTGGCCTTCCCTGCTCTACTAATAACAGTTGCATCCTTCCATTGACTCGAGCCTTCTGGCAAGGGTGTCACTTTTCTACCAACTTTTGGCAGTTGTTGTTTCGGAAAAATGGTCTGTTCTAATTCATCAGAAGGATTGTGTTCCTCGACAGAAACTCTGTCTATATCAGTTAATTGGTTCCTCATAGTTCTGTAATACGTACATACCAAATGACCCTGGTTCCTCATCATGTCCGTCTGCTCTGTCTAAATTTGAAAATCTGTACCCACTATCCTTGATGAATGTACCCTAATAGTCTGATTGCCATGCTGCAAAACAATTGTTTTGCCATCTATACCTATAATCTTCCCTAAGCCTTTCCATTCATTAAAATTGTCTCTCTTATAGTATACTCTTTGCTGAAAAACGGTATTTGATGGCCGTACATTATACCTTAAAGCTCTGCGAATACTTTCAGAGACTTCTGCTTCCAAAAAAGCTTTTCTACTGCTATGTAATGCATTTAAATGCTCAGCAAAGGCAGAGCTAATTGTAGTCCCTTCCCAAGCTGGAGGCTGGCCATCCAAAATGGATGGAATTTTAGGATTTCTTCCAAATACGAATTGATAGGAACCATAGCCCCCAACCATCTGCAACGAATTCTTTGCATGTACCGCCCATGCTAAGGCTGAATTTATCTTGCAATTTGGTCTATCTGCCAAAATTTTCCGGAGTTGAGTTTTACAGTTGAGTAAAGCATGTCAACTACCGTGGGCGGCACGGTGGCACAGTGTGTAGCACTTCTGCTTCACCGCTCCAGGGTCCAGGTTCGATTCCCAGCTTAGGTCACTGTCTGTGTGGAGTCTGCACGTTCTTCTCCCCGTGTCTGCGTGGTTTCCTTTCGGTGCTCCAGTTTCTTCCCACAAGTCCTGAAAGACATGCTCTTAGGTAATTTGAACATTCAGAATTCTCCCTCTGTGTACCCGAATAGGTGCTGGAATGTGGCGACTAGAGGCTTTTCACAGTAACTTAATTGCAGTGCTAATGTAAGCCTACTTGTGACAATAAAGATTATTTAAAAAAATTATTGCAGCATGGTTTCTTTCACACGCACCATTACTAAATCGGCTTTCCGCAGCCATATTCATAACTGTGATATTCATGTTTTAACACATATCCCTGAACTCATCATGAGCAAATTATCCCGTTGTCTTTAAAGAATTTTGCCGGTGGGCCCATTCCTGTCCCTATCCATTTTTCCACGATCTGATCCAGGATTATTCTCTTTTCTTTACTCCGTACAATGGTTGATTGACTAAATCTGGTCACTAAATCTACAGAATGCAAAATAAATATATTGTTAGCTTTATCCCAGAACTTAAGGTACATGGCCACAATGTCGTTAAAATCCCTGGCCATGCAAAATAAATATATTGTTAGCTTTATCCCAGAACTTAAGGTACATGGCCACAATGTCGTTAAAATCCCTGGCCAAAGATAGGGTTACTATCGGTTGTGATGGTGACCTTCTGTACTTCCTACCAACCTCACAGCTTAGTAGTCATCATCCCTTACCCCTGCATCCTTTAATAATTTTTTCTGCCTCTGAGGAGACGGATGCGCAAATTGCCTATGCAGTTTTAATACAAGAAGCTTTTTAATCAGTTAAAGTCCCATTTCCCAGCTGCCAATAACACATCAACACCTGCAACTGAAATATTATTTGTTAGTAATGGAATACAATAATGTCCCGACTATGTAAACTGTAAGTCCACTATCTTTCCAAAGACTGATGCCTTATCCTGTTCCATATCGAGATTTGTGTGTGCTCAGGTCATCGATGGTCTGCTCAGAAGCAGAAATATCTCACTTGATACAACATCTGTGCTAATGAAATGATTCACTCTGGCAATATTGCAAGGGATCACCACTCTTTTCAGCGACTTCAGAGTATTATTATCCCCAAACCTGAAACTTGTGGAACTTCCAAATTCCTTAACATTGTTACGATTTTCAGCATTCAAAGAGTCCAGGTAACATTTTAACCAATCAATTCCACACACAGTAGATATACAACCACTGTCCAATACAGCACAATTGAAGGATTCTGCAACCAACACACTCATTACCGGAGTAAAACTGCTTGTTCATAGGACAATGCCTTCTTTCTGGTCATTATCTTTTTCCTCTTCCGACTCTTCCATGTCACGTGTAGCTTAAAACACTATTATAACATGTTGGACAGTTGAAAGCATAATGGTTTTGAGTCACATCGAAAAATCGATTGATCATACCCCAGGCATTTCTGGGGTTCATTTTCCTATTACCATTCTCCATTGGTCATACGATCCCCCTTCAGAAAATAATGGCGGATAGTCATATCCGGACATCTGTATTCTCGGTTCAGCCAAACATATATAGATTTTTTTTTCTTCTCACTCGCTCCTTTGTGGATGCACATTTTCTTTTTCTTCCGGAAAAGTTGTATCTTTCAACCCTTTACTTTTACACAGCAACCGTCCTTTGCTACCAGTGTTAGCTTCTGGCTACAGTTGAGTAAAGAGTCAAGAGTTCTGCATCTTTCCCAAGACACTTTTATTTTCCTTGAACACACTCTATACAAAACTCTATCATTACACACCACCAAACAAATGCCACCTGCAACCCCACTACATATCAGTGTCAATTATTGGATACTTAACATTAATGAAACATCTAATTGGAATGTCTCTTGAATCATTCCTTAACATTATGGGCACCTGGTCAGCTCTCAGAATCACAGAAAAATACAGTGCAGAAAAGGCCATTCGGCCCATTGAGTCTGCACTGCCGCACTTGATCTGTCGATCCTAATCCTACTTGACAGCACTTGGCCCATAGCCTTGAATGTTAAGAGGTGCCAAGTGCTCATCCAGTTACTTTTTACACCATCCTCCCAGGTAGTGCGTTCAGACCGTCACCACTCTCTGGGTAAAAAGGTTTTTCCTCAAATCCCCCCTAAACCTACTGCCCCTCACCTTGAACTTGTGTCCCCTTGGAACCAACCCTTCAACTAAGGGGAACAGCTGTTCCCTATCCACCCTCTCCATGCCCCTCATAATCTTGTACACCTCGATCAAGTCACCCCTGAGTCTTCTGTGCTCCAGCGAAAACAACCCAAGCCTATCCAACCTCTCTTCATAACTTAAATGTTCCATCCCAGGCAACATCCTGGTGAAACACCTTTGCACCCACTCCAGTGCAATCACATCCTTCCTATAATGTGCTGACCAGAACTGCACAATACTCCAGCTGTTGCTTCACCAATGTTCTAACTCTAACATGACTTCCTTGCTTTTGTAATCTATGCCACGGTTGATAAAGCTAAGTGTACCATATGCCTTTTTCATCACCCTATTAACCTGCCTTTCTGCCTTCAGAGATCTATTTACAAACACACCACGGTCTCTTTGTTCCTCAGGGCTTCCCAGTGTGGTGCCACTCATTGAATATTTCCTTGTCAAATAGTTCCTTCCAAAGTATAACACCTCCCACTTTCCAGGATTAAATTCCAACTGCCACATTTCTGCCCATTTGGCCATCCCGTCAATACCTTCCTGTAACCCAAGACTCTCAGCCTCAATGTTAACCACCCGGATTATCTTTGCATCATCCGCAAACTTACTGATCCTACCCCCAACAGTCATCAAAGTCATTTCTATAAATGACTAATAATTAGAGACCCAGCACAAATCCCTGTGGTACACCACTGGACACTGGCTTCCAGTCACTAAAGCAGCTGTCGGTCATCACCCTGTTTCCTACAGCTCAGCCAGCTTTGAATCAAGTTCCACTGTATCCCATGTGCATTTGTCTTCTTTATAAGTCTTCCATGTGGGACCTTGTTAAATGCTTTGCTGAAATCTATGTAAAGTACATCAACTGTACTATCCCCATCTACACAATTACCACATGCTCAAAAGATCCAATCAAATTTTTTAGGCATGACCTCCCTCTGACAAAGCCATACTGACTATTCCTGATCGAACCTTGCCTCTCCTTCAGAATTTTCTCCATTTGTTTCCTCACCACTGACATGAGATCACTGGCCTGTAGTACCCTGGCTTATCCCTACAACCTTTCTTAAATAGAGGGACATTTGCGGTTCTCCAGTCCTTTGGCACGTCTCCCATGGCCAGGGAAGAATTAAAAATCAGGGCCCCTGCAATTTCCTCCCCCGCCTTTCACAGCAACCTGGGACACAATTAATTCAGACCTGGAGATTTGTCCACTTTGAAGCTCACAACATCTCCAATACCTTGTCCCTCCCTATGACAACTTGCTCAATGACCTCACAGAATCTCTCCCCGAGTTCCGTATCTGCCTCCTCATTCTCTTGGGTGAAGACAGATGTGAAATATTCATTTAACACCCTACCAATGTCCTCTGGCTCCACCCAGATTCCCCTCTTGGGTCCTACTTTTTCCCTCGTTATCCTCTTCCCATTGAGATACTTACAAAATATCTTGGGATTTTCTCTACTTTTACCAGCTAGAGATTTCTCATATCCCCTCTTTGCTTTTCTAATTGCTTACTTAAGCTCCATGCTACATCCTCTGTACTCTACTAATGCCTCTGTTGATTTGCTCCCCTTGTACTTACTAAAACTCTCTTTGTTCCTTCTCATTGTATCCTGAATATCTCTGGTCATTCATCGTTCTCTGGGCTTGTTACTCCTTCCTATTACCCTAGAGTGAACATGTTGGGCCTGTAACCTCCCCATTTCCTCTTTGAACAACCCCACCACTCTTCTGTAGATCTCACCAGTAACCTGTTCTAATCTATGTTGGCCAGATCCTGCCTTATTTTACTAAAGTCTGCTCTCCCCCCAATCAAAGACCTTTTTCCGCAAATTGTCTATTTCCTTGTCCATAACAAACTTAAATTGCACCATGTTGAGGTCACTATCACTAAAATCACCATCACATTAACCACCTGTTCAGCTTCATTCCCCAGAATTAGGTCCAGCACTGCACCATCCCTTGTTGGACCCTCTGTGGAATCTGGCGCGGAAGGAAGAAGTGCCCCCATGGCACAAGCCCACCCTCAGATTGGTGGGCCCCGAATACGGGCCAGCCACCATGGCCCCCCACCCCCGGGGTCGGATCTCCCCGCGCCCCCGAGAACTGCCCCAGCCGACTTACCTGCCAGATCCCACCGTGTGGGACCATGTCTAATCCACGCTGCCGGGACTGGTCAGAAATCGATGGCTGCTCAGCCCATCGGGGCCCGGAGAATTGCTGGGGGGGCCGCTGCCGACAGCCCCCGACCGGCACTGGCCCCTGTAGGGCTCCGCCATGGCCAGCGCGGAGAAGACACGCCCCCCCCCCATGCATGCAGCAGAATACGTCGGCAGTTCCGCGCATGCGCGGAATTACGCCAGCCCTTTGGCACATGCACGGACTTGCGCACTTACTTCAGCGCCGGATGGCGCGGCGCCAACCCCTCCGGCATCCACCTAGAACCCGGAAGTTTCTGAGAATTCCGCTACTTCCGGTCGGCCCGACGATGGAGTGGTTCGCGCCATTTTGACGCCAGCATCGGTCCATCGCGCCGATTGCAGAGAATCCCCCTTAAGATATCCAAACAAAGGATTGAAAATACTAGTTTTCTATTGGGCCACATACTCGGTTTTGTATTGGCTCAAAATGCTGTCCTTTCATTGGTTTAAAATGAAAGTCTAACGGTGATATTATTGGTGTGTTGACATGCAAATAAGGGATTGGACTGCGACTGGAAACCTATTGGTTGAAAATGTTACTGCTTTGCTGGATTCAGTCAGAACATCGCAGTGAATCTCACTGTGTTGTTCTCCTTGTGCACAAGCCAATAAAGTTATATTTGAAGAGTACTTGCCACCCCTACTTGTTAATTTCCACACCGCTACATGTTGAGCTAAAAATTTATTTTGTACACATTTTATAAACTCTGTTCCATCTAAGCTCTTAACACAATGACTATCCCAGTTAATGTTGGGAAAGTTGAAATCGCCCACTGTAATTACCCTATTATTATTTTTAATCACTTCTGCAAATTGCTCACGTATTTTCTCCTCAATTTCCCGCTATCTAAGGCTCTATAATAAACACCTAGCAATGTTGCTGTCTCTTTTTTACTCCGAAGCTCTACCCACAGAGCTTCAATTAACGCCTCCCCCAAGATATCATCTCTCCTTACTGCAGTAATTGACTCCTTAGCTAATAGTGCAATGCCTCCCTCTCTTTTGCACCGTCCCCGTCTCTCCTGAAGATTCTGTATCCCGAGATGTTAAGCTGCCAATCCTCCCTCAACTACGTCTCCGTGATGGCTACTGTATCATAATTCCACTTGTCAGCACTCGCTCTTAACTCATTTTACCTGGAATACACCGGGCATTAAAGTGGAGGCCATTCATAAGACCATAAGACATAGGAGTGGAAGTAAGGCCATTCGGCCCATCGAGTCCACTCCGCCATTCAATCATGGCTGATGGGCATTTCAACTCCACCTACCAGCATTCTCCCCGTAGCCCTTAATTCCTCGCGACATCAAGAATTTATCTATCTCTGCCTTGAAGCCATTTAGCGTCCCGGCCTCCACTGCACTCCGCGGCAATGAATTCCACAGGCCCACCACTCTCTGGCTGAAGAAATGTCTCCGCATTTCTGTTCTGAATTTACCCCCTCTAATTCTAACGCTGTGCCCATGGGTCCTTGTCTCCTCGCCTAACGGAAACAGTTTCTTTGCGTTCACCCTTTCTAAGCCATGTATTATCTTGTAAGTTTCTATTAGATCTCCCCTTAACCTTCTAAACTCCAATGAATACAATCCCAGGATCCTCAGCCGTTCATCATATGTTAGACCCGCCATTCCAGGGATCATCCGTGTGAATCTCCGCTGGACACGCTCCAGTGCCAGTATGTCCTTCCTGAGATGTGGGGCCCAAAACTGGACACAGTACTCCAAATGGGGCCTAACCAGAGCCTTATAAAGGCTCAGTAGCACATCGCTGCTTTTATATTCCAACCCTCTTGAGATAAATGACAACATTGCATTCGCTTTCTTAATCACAGATTCAACCTGCATGTTTACCTTTAGGGAATCCTCGACTAGCACTCCCAGATCCCTTTGTACTTTGGCATTATGAATTTTCTCACCGTTTAGAAAATAGTCTATGCTTGGATTCTTTTTTCCAAAGTGCAAGACCTCACATTTTCTCACGTTGAATTGCATCAGCCATTTCCTGCACCACTCTCCCAAACTGTCTAGATCCTTCTGCAGCCTCCCCACTTCCTCAGCACTACCTGCCTGACCACCTAACTTTGTATCATCGGCAAACTTCGCTAGAATGCCCCCAGTCCCTTCATCCAGATCATTAATATATATGGTGAACAGCTGTGGCCCCAACACTGAACCCTGTGGGACACCGCTGGTCACCGGCTGCCATTCCGAAAAAGAACCTTTTATCCCAACTCTCTGCCTTCTGTCAGACAGCCAATCCTCAACCCATGCCAGTAGCTCACCTCGAACACCATGGGCCCTCACCTTACTCAGCAGCCTCCTGTGTGGCACCTTATCAAAGGCCTTTTGGAAATCCAGATAGACCACATCCACTGGGTTTCCCTGGTCTAACCTACTTGTCACCTCCTCAAAGAATTCTAACAGGTTCGTCAGGCACGACCTCCCCTTACTAAATCCATGTTGACTTGTTCTAATCCGACCCTGCTCTTCCAAGAATTTAGAAATCTCATCCTTAACGATCGATTCTAGAATTTTACCAACAACCGAGGTTAGGCTAATTGGCCTATAATTTTCCATCTTTTGTCTTGATCCTTTCTTGAACAAGGGGGTTACAACAGCGATCTTCCAATCGTCCGGGACTTTCCCTGACTCCAGTGATTTTTGAAAGATCTCAACCAACGCTTCCGCTATTTCTTCAGCCACCTCTCTCAGAACTCTAGGGTGTAGCCCATCGGGGCCAGGAGATTTGTCAATTTTAAGACCTTTTAGCTTTTTTAGCACCATCTCTTTTGTAATGGCAACCATACTCAACTCAGCCCCCTGACCCTCTATAATTTTTGGGATATTACTCATGTCTTCCACTGTGAAGACAGAGGCAAAGTACTTATTAAGTTCTCCAGCCATTTCCTCGTCTCCCATCACTAGCCTTCCGGAATCAGTTTGAATTGGCCCAATGTCTACTTTGGCCTGTCGTTTGTTTCTTATGTATTGAAAGAAACTTTTATTATCATTTCTTATATTACTGGCTAGCCTGCCTTCATATTTGATCCTCTCCTTCCTTATTTGTCTCTTTGTTAACCTCTGTTTGTTTTTGTAGCCTTCCCAATCTTCTGATTTCCCAGTGCTTTTGGCCACTTTATAGGATCTCTCTTTTTCTTTGATACATTTCCTGACCTCCTTTGTCAGCCATGGCTGTCTAATCCCTCCCCGGATAATCTTTCTTTTCTTGGGGATGAACCTCTGTACAGTGTCCTCAATTATGCATACAAACTCCTGCCATTTTTGCTCTGCTGTCTTCCCCACTAGGGTCTGCTTCCAGTCGATTTTCGCCAGTTCCTCTCTCATGCCCTCGTAATTACCTTTATTTAACTGTAACACCATTACATCCGATTTTGCCTTCTCTCTTTCAAACTGCAGACTGAACTCAACCATATTATGATCGCTGCTTCCTAAGTGTTCCCTTACTTTAACATCTTTTATAAAGTTTGGTTCATTACATAGCACTAGGTCCAGAATAGCCTGCTCCCTTGTGGGCTCCATGACAAGCTGTTCCAAAAAGCCATCTTGTAAGCATTCCATGAATTCCTTTTCTTTGGATCCACTGGCTACGTTATTTACCCAATCCACCTGCATATTGAAGTCCCCCATGATCACCGTGACCTTGCCTTTCTGACATGCCTTTTCTATTTCCCGGTACATGTTGCGCCCCTGGTCCTGACCACTGTTAGGAGGTCTGTACATAACTCCCATTATGGTTTTTTTGCCTTTGTGGTTCCTCAATTCTACCCACACAGACTCCACATCATCCGACCCTATGTCGTTTAGTGCCATAGATTTAATTTTGTTCTTAACTAACAAGGCAACCCCACCCCCTCGGCCCACTCCCCTGTCTTTTCGATAGGCTGTATATCCTTGGATGTTTAACTGCCAGTCCTGAACCCCCTGCAGCCATGTCTCTGTGATGCCTACCACATCATAATCATTCACGATGATCTGTGCCATTAGTTCGTCTACTTTGTTACAAATGCTACAAGCATTCAGGTAAAGTACCTTAATGCTAACTTTCTTATCATTACAGATATTGGAAGTCCTAAGATGTCCAAAGTTATCCTTCCTTTTTGTTGAATTCCTAGTCTGCATCAAGCTTAAATCCACCTGCCTACATGTTATCCTCCTGCGTATCTTGCCATTTAACTCCATGCTCCCTGTCACTTTCACTTTCCCTTCCCCCCAACTCAGAAGTTTAAAGTCCTACTGACCACCCTATTTATCCTCTTCGCTAGAACATTGGTTCCAGATCGGTTCAGGTGGAGACCGTCCCAACGGTACAGATCCCCCCGGTTCCAAAACTGATGCCAATGTCCCATGAAGTGGAATCCCTCTTTCCCACACCAATCCCTTAGCCACGTGTTTACTTCCCTAATTTTCTTGTCCCTATGCCAATTGGCACGTGGCTCGGGCAGTAATCCGGAGATTATGACCCTTGAGGACCTGTATTTCAATTTTCTTCCTAGTGCTTGATAGTCCCCGAACAGGTCCTCCACCCTAGCTTTACCTATGTTGTTAGTCCCAACGTGGACCACAACAACTGGATCCTCCCCCTCCCGCTCCAATATCCTTTCAAGCCGGTCAGAGATGTCCCGCACCCTGGCACCGGGCAGGCAACACACCATGCGAGACTCCCGATCCGGCTTGCATAGGATACTATCTGTCCCCCTAATTATAGAATCCCCTATAACAACTACTTGTCTTTTTACTCCCCCCTCTTGAATGGCCTTCTGCACCATGGTACCGTGGTCAGCTGGCTCATCCTGTCCAGAGCCCTTTTCCTCATCCATACAGGGAGCAAGAGTCTCATACCTGTTGGACAAGGTCAAGGGCTGAGGCTCCTGCACTCCTGAACTCAGGTTCCCCCTGCCTGCCTTACTAACAGTCACACTCTGAAATCCCTGATCACTTACTGAATGTGAATTACTTAATCTCCCAGGTGTGACTGCCTCCTGAAACAAAGTGTCCAGGTAACTCTCCCCCTCCCGGATGTGCCGCAGTGTTTGAAGCTCAGATTCCAGATCATCAACTCTGAGCCGGAGTTCTTCCAGCAACCAACACTTGCTGCAGATGTGGTCATTGCCATTCACAAGGGGAACAGCCAGCTCCCACATCATACAGCTATAGCACATCACCTGCCCAGCCATCTCTGATTAGTTAATTAATTTATTACTTTGTATAAATTTCAGTTTAAAAAAAAACTTGGATACCTCTGCTATAGTCTTTTTCAACCTAGTTCTGGTTAACAAATAAGAAAAAGAAAAATAATAATGTAATAAGGCACTCACCTGCTCACCCCAATGGGTCTTATTATTAGGTTAGAGGAGGAGGGCGGGTGGGAGACACTACACGTGTAGTGTCTCGGGTGCTTGACTTCCGTCGAACTCCTTGGGTCACTGATGCAGGTGCACCTTCAACTTACGCTGGCCGCACTGCACGTATGCAAATCTCCCCGGAACAGCCAATCAGAAGCTCTGCTCTGCTGCCCCCTGCTGGATGCTTAACTTCCGTCGAACTCCTTGGGTCACTGATGCAGGTGCACCTTCAACTTACGCTGGCCGCACTGCACGTATGCAAATCTTCCCGGAACAGCCAATCAGAAGCTCTGCTCTGCTGCCCCCTGCTGGATGCTTAACTTCCGTCGGACTCCTTGGGTCACTGATGCAGGTGCACCTTCAACTTACGCTGGCCGCACTGCACGTATGCAAATCTCCCCGGAACAGCCAATCAGAAGCTCTGCTCTGCTGCCCCCTGCTGGATGCTTAACTTCCGTCGAACTCCTTGGGTCACTGATGCAGGTGCACCTTCAACTTACGCTGGCCGCACTGCACGTATGCAAATCTCCCCGGAACAGCCAATCAGAAGCTCTGCTCTGCTGCCCCCTGCTGGATGCTTAACTTCCGTCGAACTCCTTGGGTCACTGATGCAGGTGCACCTTCAACTTACGCTGGCCGCACTGCACGTATGCAAATTTCCCCGGAACAGCCAATCAGAAGCTCTGCTCTGCTGCCCCCTGCTGGATCATCCCAGCCTTGTCTTACTCTCCTGAAATTTACTTCCACTGTATTCCCTCTGACCTGATTGCTTTTCTATGTTAGACTGTATCCTTATTCTGCCAACAGTCTGCGTCCCCTCCTCCTGCCAAATAAGTTTAAATGCCTCCCAACAGCACGAGCAAACCCACTCAGCAGTGGCTAAGATATTGGACCAGAGCCATAACGTTTTAAAGTTTAGTGCTGAGCGGAAAGATGGATTTGATCCAGGAGTGAAAGCATAAGAAATAGGGCTTGGTTATTTTATAAACAAACTTTATTAAATCAATAGAAAAACAATATTTAGACTTCAACCCTAGCAATAACAGATTACATGTAGTTTCTTAACCCTAACAGACAAGTTCACATTTAAACAGCATTTCAAACAAAACATGTAGCTCTCATACCATTGAGACAGCCAGATAAAGGTCATACTTGCATTTACGAAACAATTTTTCTTATGTTAATGAGGTTACTTCAGAACCCTTTTCAAAAGCCTGTCTCTAGAAAAGCTTTCCATGGCCTACATACAACATACAATCCTTAGAGTGCAGAAGGAGCCATTTGG
The DNA here is from genome assembly GCF_902713615.1 of Scyliorhinus canicula. NCBI lineage: Eukaryota > Metazoa > Chordata > Chondrichthyes > Carcharhiniformes > Scyliorhinidae > Scyliorhinus > Scyliorhinus canicula. Next base: position 84,674,260 of record NC_052152.1, read on the forward strand.
CCCATCGGCTCTGCACTGACCCTTCAAAAGACCTAGGCCCACTTCCTCGTCCTATACCTGTAACCCCATTTGTATACCTTGGGGCAATTTAGCCAACCTGCACGTCTTTGGACTGTGGGAGGAAACCGGAGGACCCAGTGGAAACCCACGCAGACACAGGGAGAATGTGCAAACTCCAGCCATCCAAGGTTGGAATTGAACCCGGGTTCCTGGCGCTATGAGACAGCAGTACTAACTATTTTGTCACCCTCTCTCTGTGGCTTTTCAAATCCTTTAAGACAGAGATAGATAGGTTTGTGATTAAAAAGAGAATCAGGGGTTATGGGGAGAAGAAAGGAGAATAGGGGTAACACATCAGCCACGATTGAATGTCGGAGCAGATTCAATGGGCCGAATGGTCTAATTCTGCTCCTATGTCTTATAGTCTTCTCCTCTTCCTTTCGAACTTGATTCTTTCTCTCTCTTTCTCTCTCTCTCTGAGCTCCACCCAGCCTCACAAAGATTCTCTCCTGGGGTGTCCAGGTTTGAACCCATTATCGTTACCTTTGCTGTCTGATTTCCCACTCTTGGTCCCAATAAAGAGAAACCCAAAATTGAAAAGCTAGAAAGTTGAGAAGACGTTGAGAGACTCAGACGTGAAGTCTCTGAACTGAAGTCAAGCCTTAACGATTCTAACTCGGAAAAAGATGAGTTCAAATTAGTAAATAGCGAGTTAGCATCGAAAAATACAAAGCTTGAAGTGGAAGTATTAGAACTTCAATTGGGAGTAAAAGTTCTTCTGACCCAGTATAGGAAACTTAAAGAGAAGTTACTGGATAAATCCCTGACCTGGGGGGAACGTATGTTCAACCGGCCCTCAACACCATACAACTGAGGTCCGTTCAAGAAACAGTAAATCCAACTCCAGAAGACCCGCCTCCGCCAGTCTGCGAAGTTATAAAGGCTGCTCCCGATGTAACATGTACCATCTTGGTACCAAAATGAAAAAGCCGGCCGCAACCGCAAGCACTTCCACGCAGTTTACTTTCATCCTGAAATAAAAGTAATTAAACGAGAGCATTCAAAAAAGAAACCACCAGACGTGGTCTCAGAACCCGATTTTGTAACTGATTCGGAATCCACGGAATCTTTTAGCGACTCTGGTGGAGAGATAGATCAGGAAGAGGAGACACCCCGAAAGAGAAGGACTCATAGCATACGGTTAGCCCCTTTAAAGTCGAAACGGTATAAGACAGAAATAGTAAGAACAGTGGACAGGGAACAAAGAATTATCGGAGCCATGTAAACCGAAAGGTTGATTCATGAACCAGCTGATCTGGAAAAAACTGATAGATGGTTGAAAGAATTACCTAATCTGAAGAAAGGGGGAATGGGAACATGGGAAGGGCTTTAGCGATTATGAAATATTTACAATTTCCCCCCATTGGGTGGAGTCCAGATTTTGTCAGTAATGATTCCTAGACGGGACAGCAGACAACTTTTCAGAGATGGTAAAGACGCACTAGGGGCTGACGAGCAACAGCTAGAAGAGGGGTGGACTGCAGTTAAGCAGTGGCTGTTACAATGCAACCCTCTAAAAACTGATTGGGCAAAGGTCACCTTACAAGATGGCTTGTATTCAGAAGGGGACAGAGGAAATATCAGAATATGAAGAAAGGTTTAGAGCAATACGGAAGGAGCATTCAGGAATGAAAATGTCGGAGGGGCAAGAGACTTGGGATGCAAGTACTTTCGGACTGTTGAAGGCTGCCTTTTTGCTGGTTTGAAAACAGAGTTGTCTAATGCATTAACATTGGTGTTTCCTGAGTTCTGAGACTCAACAACATATAGGTATTAATAGACCAAATTGACCAGGATATGGGAGCTAAGATTTGTGCTCTCCAAACTGGATTAAATCCTATAGATTTACCATTTCAGTCAACAAGTAATGCCCTATCTAATTCAAATGCTCCACGGGAGCCGAAACCACCACAGGAAAATGCTACAATTGTGGAAATGAAGGGCAGTGGGCCAGGTCATGCCAGGCAAAACCACAGGGGCATCAGGGACATGACTCTATAAACAGAGAGTCACACAGAGAAGCGTACAGGCCCCACTCAGTGTCTCCGTACAGGGAGCCATACAGGCCCCACCAATAGTCACCATCCAGAGAAACGTATTACAGAGAACCACCCAGAGATGTATCACAGAGAGCCATATAGAGATGTTTACGTCCCGCCTATCATCACCACAGAGAGTCCATATACAGGTCTGATGAGGAACCTGGTCTGGTGCACTTTTCAGGAAATTGTTACCATGGCATCAGGCTGCACTGATAGAGCTGACAAAAAACTAGGAAAGCCCACCCTTAGTTTCCCTTACCCTGACTCTCTTCACGCCTTGATTGACAAGAGGGATGGATTGTATGTATCATCGAGGGTGCGCGGTAGAAAAAAGACTATTTTTGATACGGTGCAGAATGAACATGCCTTCCTCTTGTAAATGCAAAATTATTTCCTTTGGATCACAAAATAACTGCAGCCCATGGTGTAGAAAGTGATACTCTGATTATCAAAATAACTCATCCCATGCTAATAGAATTTGGCCTTCATGAATAGACTTCTCCAGTCTGGATAGGCCCAGTGAACCAGGCCATTCTGGGTCTGTATTTTCGAGCCCTATTGAATTCTTCTCTAAACATTGAGAATGGGAAGGTAAAACGATCAATAAGAGCCTCAAGAAGGATCTGCTTGACGAACATCCAATTTGGGCCAAAAAATAAGAATGATTTTGGCCTGCTAGACATGGAACCGGCATCAGTTACTGGAACTGCCCCACCATGCACCAAGCAATATCACATGAACCCGTCCTTCACTGAGGGAATACTGCCTGTAGTAAAGCAACTGGAGGAAAGGGGTTTATCGATTAAAACACACAGCTCATCGAATAGTCCAGTTTGGCCTCTAAAAAAAGTAAATGACACATGGTGCCTGACCGCCGACTACAGGAAGGTAAACCTGTGTATTGATAAGAAAGTTATTTTGGCAGCTGACCCTTCCACCATTTTTAATACTCTTAACACCAGAACCTGAGTGGTTTCAGTTATGGACATGGCCAATGGCTTTTGGTCCGTACCACTACCACAGGATAAGAATTCCCTTAAAAGTAGGATCTAGTGGTCAAGGTCTTTGCTCCTGAATTCATGACTCATCTACCTGTTTGTGTTTAAAGTGATTTCCTATTGTGCTTTATGCTTTTTGCCATTGTTATGGGCCAGGGTTTAGAAAACTCCAAAGTATATCATGGAGTTCAACTGACCTACAACTGTTTATTAATTTTGGTTATGATGAGCACAAGGGCCTGCCTATCAAGTGTTATTCAACAGAGGCCTGAAGCACTTTTAATCAAAAACAAGCTTTATTCCACGAATTTAGTTTACATTTTAATCAACACACAGTAAGCATTTTTATCAACTACAAACATAAATACCCCACATAGCTACAGTAATTTATGTATTACCCTTAATAAAATCCCCCCCCCTTTAACTGTTCTAATTTAATAAAAAGATCCCATTAACCAGAAACTCCTTTTTAAAGGTGTGGCCCAGCACACAGCACTCAAGACCTAGTATGGATGCTCTTGTATCCTTTCCAAAACAGCAGGTTTGAATTCCTTCCAGAAAACAATAATTTCTATTAAGTTATCAAGTAATCTGGAAAGTTTTTAAACTGAAGACAGAGAGATAGGCTAAGATTTATCTTCCTGAGTACAGCAGCCAAATGTGAAAACGAAAGCAAAAACTCAAGAGCCACCAGAACAAGCTCCAAACCAAAGTGAAAGTAAAACCAACTCCAGAACCACAGTCCAGCTCCACCCACACAATAACATCACTGAAGCCATGTGATAAGACAAAAACAGTTCTTAAAGGGACACTCCCATGACACCATGTGCTTGACTTTTTAATGTATTTTTTGATATTTCATTTCTAAGTTTTTATTTAGTTCTCATTCAAGTGTATTCAAGTGAGTAATTAACCAGAATAAAGTTGTATTTTTGACATCTCCTACCAACCAGACTACCGATTCTTATTAGGAGGCAAAATACGAGTCACAACAATATGCCAACTGTGTTTACTGTACATGTGGCGTTAAACGCATTCATGCCACTGTCGAGGTACCAGAGCATGGCATTCCATTGTGCGCCAGGCGCTGGCCTTGATTTTTGGCTGACGCTGCGTTCTCCACTCGATTGCGATTCTGACGACCGAGGATCCCACCCACCATGTTTAAACATAAGTACCTAATGGGATTTGAGTGGAATAAAGATGATGTAAGAAATGGGAGCAGCTAAGTTTGAGTTAAGGGAAGGGTTCTTCAATTCATAGAACAGTACAGCACAGAACAGGCCCTTCGGCCCTCAATGTTGTGCCGAGCCATGATCACCCTACTCAAACCCACGTATCCACCCTATACCCATAACCCAACAACCCCCCCCTTAACCTTACTTTAATTAGGACACTACGGGCAATTTAGCATGGCCAATCCACCTAACCCGCACATCTTTGGACTGTGGGAGGAAACCGGAGCACCCGGAGGAAACCCACGCACACAGGGGGAGGATGTGCAGACTCCACACAGACAGTGACCCGGCCGGGAATCGAACCTGGGACCCTGGAGCTGTGAAGCATTTATGCTAACCACCATGCTACCCTGCTGCCCCCTGGGCATTGTTTATCCGCGGCTTTCAAGAATTGGATGCCATCAAACATTTGGGGGAGGGCTGAGTGTATTGTTTATTGTATACCATGTATGAGATGGCCGTGGATTCTCTTTTGGTCTGTCTTAGAATTTACAGTGCAGGAGACCATTCGGCCCATCGAGTCTGTGCTTCTGGGATTGGGTCTGGCGCAGACCCGATGTATGCTTCAAAACTGGCTAGCCAATGTTCGAAGTCTTTTGAAATGAAATGAAAAAATTAAAATCGCTTATTGTCACAAGTGGGCTTCAAATGAAGTTACTGAGAAAAGCCCCGAGCCGCCACATTCCGGCGCCTTTTCAGGGAGGCTGTACGGGAATTGAACTGTGCTGCTGGCCTGCCTTGGTCTGCTTTAAAAGCTAGCTCTTTAGCCCTGTGCTAAACCAGCCCCTTGTGGGTGCTGTCCTTGAGGACTTCTGTCTTGTTAAACAGTGGAACTGTCTACTTTAAAAGTGAATATTAAAAATGACACAGCAGTAGCTGTATTATACTAGGCGTTGTATGCTTGAGGATGCAGCTGCAGGCAATCCGGTTTGATGCGGAGGTCCATCTCTGAACAATCTGTGTAATAAATTGATGCACTATCAATTACGACGAGGCAAGAGTAGAATGTAATCCGAGGGTTTATTACACAGAGATGTGTGGCCTCCTACAGCAGCTGACGAAATGGCTGCTGTACGGAGAGCACACACATTTATACTTCACCTCCTGGGCGGAGCCAGCAGGCAGGGATCTACCCCCATACCTGTAGTACAGGGGCCTTACCGTAAAACCCATATATACAGTATAATACATCAGTGGTCACTACCACAACCGGATACGCGGGTGATAAGAGATGACACGGTTTACACATCCTGGAAAAGAGAGGCAGGAGGCCACTTTTCTGGGGTCCCCGGGGATCCATGAGTCTGGCGTTCGGGTAAGAGCAAAATACTCTGGTACAAAAAAAATCAAAGATGGGTGGGATGCCGCACAGCCTCTGTGGAACAGAGAAAATGGTGAGATACACAGAAGTGAGATAAGACAAATAAAACAGGAGTCATCTTAGTCCACCGGTTAGAAGAATAAATGACTCAAATTAAGGACTGTCCTGGAATGTCTCAAGGAGGGGGAAAAGAAATAGGGGGCGCGAATCACGCCACGCCGCCCTGGCAGACGCTCACGATTCTCCCACCCCCCCCCCCCAAAAACAGCATGTGGCGTTATGCGACAGGCCGCTCGGAGAATCGCTACTCGATTCTCCGGCCTGAATGGGCCGAGCGGCCTGCCGAACCCGACCGGTTCACGCCGGCGCCAACCACACCTGGTCGCTGCCGGCGTGAACAGCGCGCGACCGCTGCATGTGGGGCCTGTGGGGGGCGGAGGGAGAATCGAGCACCAGGGGGGTGCTCAGGAGGGGTCTGGCCCGCGATTGATACCCACCGAATGTCAGGCCGGCGTCTCTGAAAGACGCACTCTTTTCCCTCCGCCGCCCCGCAAGATCAATCCTCCATTTCATGCGGGCAGCGGAGGGGAAGACGGCAACCGCGCATGCGCGGGTTGGCGCCGGCCATCCGGCGCATGCGCGGGTGACGTCATTCAGGTGCCGCCGGCCGCGTCATTCAGGTGGCGCCGCTTTGACTCAAGCGTCAAGGCCCGGCGCACAAAATTGACGCGCCGCCGCTCCTTCGGGGGGGGGGGGGGAAGAGAATTTCGCCCAGGCTCCCAGGAAATGGACATTTTAAATCAACTAACAGTTTAGACATGTCCAAAGGACAGGAAAGAAAAACAATCAAATAAAATCTAAAAGATCAGAAAGGGGCTGAAATGCTCAATCAGCTTTTCGTTCAGAAATATGAGGATGACAAATCCCCTCCCAAAACAAGGAAAACAAAATGGGGAGTACAGTCAATACAAGGTTATGGTTAGAAACTTAACAATGGATTTTTGTCTAAAATAACTTCAGATCGTTTTGAGCCGTTCAGATAAACTCGGATATTTGCGACCTGTGAGAATGTGTGTGTTTGGTCTGTGAATGTTAATGAATGAAATGAAATGAAAAAATGAAAATCGCTTATTGTCACGAGTAGGCTTCAATGAAGTTACTGTGAAAAGCCCCTAGTCGCCACATTCCGGCGCCTGTCCGGGGAGGCTGATACGGGAATCGAACCGTGCTGCTGGACTGCTTGAAAAGCCAGCGATTTAGCCCAGTGAGCTAAATCAGCCCCTGATATCTCTCTCTCCTAATATCTCTCTCCTAAGATTTATATTCTGAGAAAGTAATCTTAGGTTTATAATCTGGAATTTTAGAATAGGCTCCAGGATTTTTACCTAACTTATTTTGGTGCGTCGTCTGACATTGTGATTTAAAAGATCATAGTTTGAGTGTAGTTAACAAATTTTTCTTTTCAAAGGTTATCATTTATATTTCCAGGGTAATTTTAATACACATGGAATTTTAATCAGGATACAAAACCACGCATGTAAGAATATGAAAATATTAGTTTTATGGTGTTCAGTGGAAATTAGGATAGTTGAAATACATATGAAATGAAAATGAAAATCGCTTATTGTCACGAGTAGGCTTCAATGAAGTTACTGTGAAAAGCCCCTAGTCGCCACATTCCGGCGCCTGTCCGGGGAGGTTGGTACAGGACATATGACATATGACCAAGCCGGTGTTTCATTAGTTCAGGGTTAAAACTTCCCTGACACAAATACTTTGTAATCATCAGTACGGTAAAACTAACCTGTCTCACAACGCACATGTTTTAATTCTGAGATTGCAGAATTAAGTGTAAAGGACAGATGGGTAAATAAAATATGTCCACGATCATGTTTCTTGTTTAAACAAAAGTAGCGTGGTGGCAACACGATGTCTGGTAGAGAACCACGATACAGCACAAAATTGCTTCAGTCATATATTCAATAACTGATTGTGTTTGATATTTTAAAATAAATGTTTAAAATTAGCTTGGAAATTAAAACTTCAGACAATGTGTGAAGCTGTTTTTTTTAAAAAGGAAAAACACGCAACTCTAATTGAAAGCAAATCTATCTTCCAAAAAACACATCGTTCTCAGACACTTGATAACAGGAACTTGGCAGCAATCCAACACTCCCGTGCTGGGTTTGCCTGTCCACACTCTGAGCTCTGGCTTTGTAATTCTGATAAAGTAATAAAAGACAAAACAGCTGAAGATGTATTTTTTAATAGGAACTTACAAATCTTAAGTTTTGAATTTCAGATATATTCAGATTAGTTAACCCACTCTGTCCCATGCAGAATGGATCTTTGGTGTTAGAACATCGAACATACAGTGCGGAACTTTACAAGTAACTACAAGTGCCACGATATTTGCAGTAGCTTCAGGAATTTGAGACAGTTGAGTTATTGTAAACTGGCTAATTAACCAAGCAAATGCACGTCAAGGTTGGGTTCAAACGCAACAGAATTAGGAAATTGGGCAGCATGGTAGCATTGTGGTTAGCACAATTGCTTCACAGCTCCAGGGTGCCAGGTTCGATTCCCGGCTTGGGTCACTGTCTGTGCGGAGTCTGCACGTTCTCCGTGTGTGCGTGGGTTTCCTCCGGGTGCTCCGGTTTCCTCCCACAGTCCAAATGTGTCCAGGTTAGGTGGATCTGCCATGCTAAATTCCCCTTAGTGTCCAAAATTGCCCTTAGTGTTGCATGGGGTTGCTGGGTTGTGGGGATTGGGTGGCGATGTGGGCTTGGGTGGGGTGCTCTTTCCAAGACCCGTGCGGACTCAATGGACCGGATGGCCTCCTTCTGCACTGTAGATGCTAAATTCTAAATATGAAAGGGTTGGAAGATATACATATATAAGAACCACTAACCCCTAACAGGGCCGCTCCCTAAGAACAAACAGAACACAGCCCAAAAGGAATAAAGAGGGAACGGAAACTTAAAAACCATCAAACCAAGATTTGAAAATCGGGGTCGATAAAGCAGGCCAACCCCCGAGGTGCCCACCGAGCACAGAAGGCCTAGAGTGTGCCCGTGGACACCACATGCGGCACTGCTGCATGCATCACCCTCCACCCCAGGTCCCCAAGTGGTGTGGGAAGGTTACCTTCGTAGAGGGACGTCTAGCGGGGTCCTCCACCGCTGGACGTCAACGAGGCACGGCAGGGCCTGTCCGGACGGAGAGCAAGGACAAAGAGGTGGAAAGTGTGCAGCAGCAGGCCGTACAGGAAACCCTCCATGCCTTGTGAAAAGGCACGGGGAGGTATTTCCGGGAGGCGGCTAGGGTTGTGGGATACCAGCACCCGGGGGGGTTCCGGGGCTTGGGACCAATGTGGAATTCCATCCGATCAGAGGTTCAGACGGGATGCACACCTGCACCGCCTTAAGACCTTGAATAGCTTCGGCCGCGAGCTGGACGGACACCACTCCGCGCTCAGCGAGCTTGTAGGGAGTCATCCAGCCCACTCCGCCGCTCAGTACGTCCCCGATCCTGGTCACCCCGGCAACCACAGCCTTCCACTCCGCCAGCCACCAGAATGGATATTGGCAGAGATGCAGATTCCTGAGCAGTAAAGATTCGAGTGGTAGTTTAGTTTCCGCCCCCAGGTAAAGCTAGCAAGAATCTTTATATCTCTGTGGTGGTGGTTGGGGGTGCGGGCCTCCATTTCACTACTGTTGAAAAGGGAGTGGAGGTACCTTTTTGAAGTTCTGGAGAGGTTAGGTCTAGGGCCAAATGGATACAAAATGGTTAGCACTGTTGCTTCACAGCACTAGGGACCCGGGTTCGATTCCCAGCCTGGGTTACTGTCTGTGCAGAGTCTGCACATTCTCCCTGGTTTCCTCCCACAAGTCCCGAAAGACGTGCTTGTCAGGTGAATTGGGAATTCCGAATTCTCTGTGTACCTAAACAGGCATCGGAATGTGGCGATTATGGGATTTTCACAGTAACTTGATTGCAGTGTTAATGTAAGCCTACTTGTGACACTAATAAAGATTATTACAAAATTGGTTTCATGGGTATGGTTGTAGCAGAGAGCCCCCTTGGTTAGTGTCCGTACAGTACCTTGTATTCGGGGTACTTCCATTTGAAAAGGGAGGCTAGACAGCGGTGTCCAATGTCTCCCTGCTTATTTGTGTTACCGATTCAGCCCTTACCATAGCTTTGATGGCTTTGGTTAAGTGGAAAGGGCTAAAGAAGGTGGGATGGAGCATAGGGTATCACTATTTGTTGATAATTTATGTTATGAACCCAGTCCCCACTATAATATAATGGAGCTATTGAGGAGCATTGGTTCATTTTCGGGTTACAAGTTGGATCTGGAAAAGAGTTAGTATTTTCCAATTAACCCCTCCATGGAGGGGAGCCATCTAGGGGTGTTGCATTTTCGTTTGGCTAGCTCTAGCTTCAAGTATCTGGGAGTCCGAGCAGCCATTGATTGGGCCGAGCTGCATAAAGTGAACTTTGCAGGTCCAATCCGATCTGCAAAAGTAGGACAATCTTAATCTGTCCCTGGTGGGCAGAGTCCGGACTACTGAAATTAATATTCTTCTATAGTTTTTGGTTTGATTCAATGTCTTCCTATCTTCCTCCCTAAATCTTGCTTTGTGACGGTTTATAGGTTGATTTCATCCTATATATGAGCAGGCAAAACTCAAGAGGATGCCTGTCAGCAGGCAGTCGGGGGGCCTAGCATTGCAAAATTTGCTTTATTATAATTGAGCAGCCAACGCTGAGAAGGTAATGAGGTGGAGCAGTGACCCAGATTCCGTATGGGGACAGATAGAGCTGGGGCCATATAAGGGGTCTAATCTGGGTGCGTTGGTGACAGCATCACTCCCATTTTCTCTTGAGCAGTCGAGACTTGACACCTCGTTCGGGGTGTGGGAATGAAAAGGGTTGGAGAGATTCAAAAACTTGTTTATAGGATGGTTTGCCAGGGTGGAGCAAGTGTCGGTGAAGATTGAGCTGGGGAGGTGCCAACTCGTTCAGATAAGGAATTTTGTACGGGTGGCCTTCCCAACATTTCCTGAGGCACCACGGAATTCTCTGTTGGAAAGCGTACATTCACTGGTGGGGTTGGAAGAGGGTAAAATGTCTGGTATTCATGGGAAAATTTTGTGAGGACTTGGAATTGGCAGATAGGTGAAGGCGAAGTGGGAGACGGATCTGGGGCCTATAATAGACGATGAGGTGTGGAGTGAGGCTCGTCGTAGGGTGAACACCACGTCTTCATGTGCGCGGCTTGGTCTAATACAGTTTAAGGTGGTGCACAGAGTGCACCTGACCAAATGTTGGATGAATGTTTTATTTCTGGAAGTCGATGACAGATGCAAGAGGAGTTCCAGGGGGCTGGCCAATCACACATACATTTTCTGGTCTTGCCTCAAACTTATCAACTTTTTGGTCCCCTTCTTAAACACCATGTCGGCGATTCTGAAGATTGATTTGGAGCCTTCCCCTCTTGGTGGCCATTTTTGGGGTGTCAGACACGCTGAGGCTGTAGACAGGAGAGAAGGCAGATGTCCTTGCTTTTGCCTCGCTGATTGTCCAGAGTGAGTTCTGCTGAGGTGCAGGTCTTCTTATCCGCCCAGCGCCTCGGTATGGTTGGGTGACCTAATGGAATTCTACCTGGAGAAAGTCAAGTACACGGATAGAGGGTCGGATGAACAGTTGAAAGATACACAGACGGCAGGGTCGCAACACTGGACGAACTGACAGAGAAATTCTAGCTAGCCGGGGGAACGAGCTAAGGTACCTGCAACTCAAAAACTTCCTACGAAAGGAGACAAGGACATACCCACAACCGCCACGACAGACATTACTGGAAGAGTTACTGGACTCAAGCATATTAGAGAAATGAAACTGTAGCGACATGTATGACTGGTAGAAGGGACCGACACCGTACTGGACGCAACAAGAATGAAATGGGAGGAGGACCTGGGGATCGAAATTGGGTGGGGACTCTAGAGCGAAGCACTTCATACGGGCAACTCCACCTCCACGTGCGCAAGGCTCAGCCTGACGCAACTAAAAGTGGTACATAGAGCCCACTTAACAAGAACACGTATGAGTAGGTTCTTCCCGGAGGTGGAGGATAGATGTGAACAGTGCGAAGGAGGCCCGGCCAACCACGCCAACATGTTCTGGTCTTGCCCCAGACTTGTGGAGTACTGGACAGCCTTCTTCGAGGCAATGTCCAAAGTGGTGGGGATGAGGGTGGAGCCATGCCCGAAAGTAGCGTTCTTCGGGGTTTCAGGCCAGCCAGATCTATTGCTGGGGAGGAGGGCAGACGCCCTTGCCTTTGCCTCCCTGATCGCCCGCCATAGAATCCTGTTCGGCTGGCGGTCAGCAGCACCACCCAAAACTGCAGACTGGCCGTCCGATCTCTTGGAAACTCTCCAAATGGAGAAAATCGAATTCGCCATCCTAGGGTCAGACGACAGCTGCCACAGAACATTGAAGCCATTCACCCAATTGTTCCGAGACCTGTTTGTGGCCAAAAAAACAAGCAAAAGAATAGCCAGGTAGCCAAGAACCAGGGGAAAGTAGCCAAAGTATAAGAGGGAGAGATAGGCCAGGAGGGGGGGGGGGGGGGGGGGGGGGGGGCCAGCTAAATCTAAGGAAGGAAAGACGAACCACCCGGGGGGGGGGGGGAAGAGACAGGCAACAATAGAGGAAAGCCAGGGAGGGGGGGGGAGGGGCATGGAAACACTAACAAACTTGGCATCCACAGGAACAGAGAAAAAGGGAATACAGGCGGAAGACAGGAGGGCCGGCTGAAGCGGAAGTGAGGACGAGACGACAACGGAATCCGTCCGCGAGAAGCAAGGGGCAACACCAGCACCAGACCCATTTGAGGATTGCCCTCTGGAATTGGCTCGCCGGCACCCAAATGTATATCCCCCCCCTCCCCCAACAACAAACAGATGCCTACTATGTGTGTGAATAATTTTGCCAAGTGTACAGAGTTGCTGCTGTTGGGCAGGCGCATAATACCCTAACAGTTACATTATTTGATTTTGTATTTCTCTCGTGTTGTTACTTTTTTTTTCATCCCTTTTTGATTTGCGTGTGTGTGAGTGTGTGCGCGCCCTTCTCATCTTCTTTCTATATATCTATCATATCCTATCTATCATATCTGATCTATATATCTATCATATACATAACGGCAAATATACTTTGATGAAAAACCCAATAAAAAACATTTATTAAAACAATTCATTACCTATGTCAGTTGCTTTGGGGGATAAAATTTATTTTAAAATGGGAAATTTGAGAGAGAAGTATTTTTTTTAAACGGCAGCATGGCACTGAGGGAATCCTGCATTGTCACGCGTACCATCATTCGAATGAGCGTTAAACCAAGGGCTTGTTTTCCCTCTCAGGTGGATGTAAAATATTCCATGGCGCAATTTTTAATGAGAGCAAGGTAGTTAGCCATCATATCCTGGCTAATATTTATCCTTCAATAAACATCACAAAAACAGATTATCTGGTCACTATCATTTTACTTGTCAAAGCTTATTGTGTAAACCAGCTGCCAAACCTCCAAGATTACAACAGTGACTGCACTTCAAACATTAATATTTTGTAAAGCACTTTTGGACAGTTTTTTTTTCAGAGGAGGACTGTAATAATAATAATGTTGCAGAATGGACATGTAATTAGCAAATGAACTTCAATGTCGGCGTATATCAGGTGATATATTTTGATTGGAAGGTTAAAGGTGTCACACATTCCTTGGAAACAAGTGTCCAAATGGGGTAGGGAAAGAAAGATCTGAGATACAGATGTGCCAATCATTAAAAGTAGTGATGAAGGTTAATGAGGTTATAAAAGGAAAACAAAGCACTAGGGTTAATTTGAAAAGGAACAAAATTGTAAGCAGGAAACAGAAAAAGGATCACAAATGTAAGATCCTCATTTATAAAACCAACAGGGAATTCAGGAGTTGTATTTTTCACCCAGTATGGTTATAGCATGGAACACACTATCATTAAGAATAGTTGAGGCTTATATGCATTTAAAGGGAATCTGGATAGACACAAGAGAGAAAACAATAGGTTATGTTAATAGAGTTAAATGAAGAAGAATGGGAGGAATCTCATGTGGATCAAAGACTCTGGGCCGAAATGTCGGTTTCTGTGCATTAAATAACTATTTAATTATGTAATACCAAGTAACAAGCTTTACTTGGAACTAAGTCTAATAAATTCTCAGGGTGAAAAGGCTCCCAGCAAAAGTGATTGATCGTGCTTTATTTGGCTTTCAAAACAGTGCTAGATAATGTTCAGAACAGAATCCACCATTAAAGAGATATACTTCTGTGCTACTGGGACCAAAGAAATGCGTATATTGCTTTGGACAGAAATGGATCAAGTTAATCGATGAAAATGGATAACAATTCAGATTGACAATTGTCCGAGAATTGAAAGTAGCCATAGTCCCCAAGGACCATAGGCTGCTCTCTCCTTTTTGAAAAAGAGCTGAATGTTCGTGATTTAACCGGAGGGTCACCTCACCCCAGGTGAGGGGCAAGGTTGAGAAGGCAGGGCCTTTGTGGATAACCTCTGCCAGTACAGGAATTGAACCCACTCTGCTGGCATCATGAACCAGCTGTCCAGGCAACTGAGCTAACCCCACCCCCGATAACTGTCGTATAACTGCCCAATGAAAGGTGACATGATGGCATGAAAGCAAATTAATGAAATCAAAGGTGTGAAATGTTGCTCTTTGATGTTAATTACAACAAATCTCTTGTTCAGTCTAGCACTCAAAAATTGTGACTGCAGAATACAATATTTACCACCAAAGTACGTCCAATTACTGAATAATTTCCTGCCAAACGAAGAAGTCGATCATGCATTTCAAATGTAGCCACACCATCATCATTAGCTTCAATGTTACCCAGATCACCAACATGTCTACAATGAATTGCAAATATTTAAAAATTATACAACAGTTTTTACAAGAAGGCACAAGAAACTACCAACACAATGAGAATGCATTTATATAGCATCTTAACACACATAAACAGAACACAAAGCAAGGGAGAGTAGCAAGATTTCGAGGAGGAACACTTGAATCACAGCCCTTATCCAAATGAAGTATGATGCCCACGGTCAAGTGTTTTTCAAACCTTTTTTGCCCGGGACCCATTTTTAACCAAACGGCCTTCCTTCGGGACCGGCTGACCTTCATGACCCGTGCTGGCCGACCTTTGCGCCCTACGCTCTTGCCCAGGTTGAGTTTGTAGCCCAAGAAAGCTCCAAACTCATCCAGGAGCTGCATGATTGCTCTCAGGCCATTCTGTGGGTCAGAGAAGTAGAGGAGTAGGTTATCCACATAGACTGAAACTCTGTACTCGCTGCTTCCTCTTTGAATGCCCTTCCAGCTTTTCGCGTTTCACAGCGCGATCATCAGGGTATCAAAAAACATCAGCCTCTCTAGCCCCCTGGACTCCTGGGTCTCCCGACACTCCAAATATCGTTACCTCGAGGGTGGCACGGTGGCACAGTGGTTAGCACTGCATTAAGAACCTGAATTCAATCCAGGTTCCAGGTCAATGTCTATGTGAAGTTTGCACATTCTCCCCGTGTCTGAGTGGGTCTCACCCCCATAACCCAAAGGTGTGTAGGGTAGGTGGATTGGCCACGTTTATTTGCCCCTTAATTGGAAAAAAATTATTGGGCACTCCAAATTATTATTTTTTTTTAATTACAAGTGTCATAACCGTGTATAGAGTCAATAAAAAGCAACCAAAGATAAATTAAAATTAGAAAGGAGAGAAATCAAAGAAAGAGAAAAACAAAACACAAGTAAACGGGGTCACTATAAGTATTTACATCCACATGTTCTCCTCCACCGTGGCTGTGGGCTCCATTTGGCTGATCTGCCTAAGTTGCACTGCCTAGCATTGGTCCTAGGGTGTATTGCCTCGCCTTTCACTTCTCCCAGTCTTTCCACTTGCCCTTGGGCCGGTCCCCTGAGCTATGTCCCTTGTGTCCTGCGGTCTCTTGACCTCACCTCCCCCTTCGCCCATCCCTTTCTTTTATGATCTGTGGCTCATCTGCACCCCTCTCCCCTCTGCTCTACTCGTTGCAGGCTACAAACAAATCTTGCAACAAGTTGGTGGATGGCTTCCATGTCCAGCAGAAGCCCTCTGCTTACCCACAGATGGTGAATGATATCTTCTCCATTTGGAGGAACTCCAACAGGTCGGACAGCCAATCTGCAGCTTTGCATGGTGCTGCTGATCGCCAGCCGAACAGGATTCTTCGGCGGGTGATTAGGGAAGCAAAGGCTAGTGCATCGGCCTCCCTTCCCAGAAAGAGTTCTGGCTGGTCCCAAAGACCACCACTGTTGGGCATGGCTCCACCCTCACCCCACAACCTTGGACATTGCCTCAAAGAAGGTCGTCCAGAACCCTCCAAGTCTGGGGCAGGCCCAGGACATGTGGTGTGGTTGGCCAGGCCTCCCTGGCACTGTTCGCATTTATCCTCCACCTCCAGAAAGAACCTGCTCATTCAAGTTCTGGTTAGGTGCACTCTGTGCACTACCTTTAGCTGCAATAGGCTCAGCCCTGTGCATATGAATGTGGAGTTCGCCCTGTGTAGTGCTTCCAATCCAGAGACCCCGCACTACTTCTGTGCCCAGTTCTTACTCCCATTTTCCCTAGTCACATCCAGGGAAGAGCACATCTCTTCCAAACAATCGTCCGTATAGGTCCCCCAAGTTCCCTTTCCCTGGGTCGCCCTTGTCCTACAGTTCCTCAACTAGGGAGTGTCTTGGTATCCAGGGATATGTTGTTGTTTCCCTACAAAGGAAGTTCTTAACTTGTGCATACCTCATTTCATTTCCTTTTGGTAATTGGAACCTATGCGTGAGTTCTTCTAAGGTCGCTATGCTGCTGTCTGTGAAGATGAGCGCGATCCGCTGGCCGTGTTGCGCTCTCACCTGAATGCGGTGCAGTCAGTGAATGCAGGAGAGCCCTCTCGCGGGCTTCCCGGCAGTCTTCACGCCTCGCGGATTGACCCAAGTCCCGCGAGGCTTCGGAGTCAGAAACCCGCCCGCAAGGGGCGTGGCCAAATGGCATTTGCCCAAGCCAGTTTTAAACTGACTTCAGGGAATGCAACCAGGGTCCACCAGCATCGTGGGTTCCACTGGCCTTCCCAGTGAAGCCGCAGCAGGGCGCCATTCAGTACTGGTCCACGCAAACGTGGACCAGGTGGAATGGCACCCAGAGGATCTCCCAGGCCTTCGGCTTGGAACAAGGACATCTTGGCGCCACCCAGCTGACACCTTGGCAATGCCACTCTGCCAAGGTGCCAGTCCCAAGCTGGCAGGAGCACTGTCCGGGTGCCTGCTAGCCAGACACACACACACACACAATGTGTCTGGCTAACAATGCTCTTTTCGTGTCTCCTTAGGAAAAGCTCTGCCATAATCATCGGGAGAGGACCCTGGCTGGTGGTGGTGTGCCAGACTCAAAATCCTCACCACCCTAGTGGTAACCAGTGTGGCTGAGGGCAGAGAGGTCACCAACGTGGAGGCTGCCGGACGCCGGAGAGGGGTGAAAAACCACTATGCTCCACCCGGGGGACCTGTAAAACGTTAGTTGCTATTGCCTTACTGACTGACTGACACATCCCTCCCACTGACCGCTGTCTATTCTCCCGCAGGTCCTCCAGCTGATTGCTGCTGGCCCATCCCAGCCAGAACTCTCTCCAGCCTCCCAGAATACCTCTTGAGGAGAGCTCAGAGGATGCCACCGTAACAGTCGAGGAACAGCTGTCATCTCCACCCTCCACCAGCGCAGATACACGCACCTCAGTGGGAAACGTTAGTGGACTGACTTTGGGGGCACAATTTGGTGAGCACCACACTCCTGGAAGCCCAGGCTAGACAGCAGTCAGAGGTCTGCTGGATCCCAGGACTGGCAGGGTCCCATATGATGCTGAGCCTGTGGAACAGAGTTACCCGGAGCTGATGGAAACGATAAGGGGCAGCTGGGACATTCAGAGGGAGATGTTAGCCTCACTCCAGCAGATCCATAACCGCTTGGAGGAGTCCCAGATGCTACCAGCAGCGATGGCAATGCGTGCCACCGAGGTTAACACTGTTAGGGTGGTGACCGCAGTGGGGAGCCTGGTTCACAACGTCGGCACCATTAGCAAAGGTGGCCAGGGCATCGCGCACGGCTGAGGATCTTGACAGAATGTCTGCCTCGCTGGAGGATGTCACCAATACCAGGCTGGCCTTGATGAGGTTTTGTGGGACTTGTCCCACTCTCAGATGGGAATGCCCAAGGCGTTGCGGAGCTTGTCCCAGTCACTAAGCAGCATTGCCAAGGCTGTCAACACGATGGTGCAGAACATGGGGAACCTCCAGGGCTGACAGCCAGATGATGCATGGGCTCGAACCAACTGCCCCTCCGTCCCAAGGTGAACCCCAGGGCCCTATGGGCACCGAGCAAGAGGGGGTGCCAAGTGTGAACCCGGACCCGTCTCATGGAGTGGCAACAGTGGCCACTGATGAGGCCGCGTCTCAGTCACCACACGGGACAGGGCAGTACAGCTGTGCATGTGCCACCCGACCTCAGAGGATGCCCACCAGTGGCATCAAAGGCTACAGGATGAGGTCAGCAGTTGGCTGCCTCCAACGCTGCTGTGGATTCTGGGGAGACACCTAGACATAGTGGTAGAGGTGGGAAGTCCAAGCACATAAACACACACCCATACTGGCTTGGGGTTTGAGATGTACAGGAGCAGGTCATCCACACAGAGTGAAACCCTATACTCACTGCTTCCCCCTCTGGATACCCCTCCAGCCTTTCGCCATTCTGGGGGTGATCGCCAGTGGCTCAATTGCTAGGATGAACAGCAATGGGGACAGCAGACGCCCCTGTCTCATGCCTCTGTGCAGCCGGAAGTATTTAGAGCTGGTGGTGTTTGTCTGTATGGTCGCCATAACAAAGCTGCAGTTTCTCCCAGGCGGTGAACCCTGGTCCAAACCACTCCAGTATCTCTTTGAGGTACTTCCACTCTGTCAAAGGCCTTTTCTGTGTCCAGGGAGATGATCACTTCTGGTGCTCTCTCCCCGGATGGGGTCATTACCAAGTTCAGCAAGCGTCCGATGTGCGATGTTAGCTGCCTGCCCTTGACAAAGCAATTTGGTCTTCCGCAATTATCTCGGGTATGCAGATCTCCAGCGCCCAGCCAGGGATTTTGTCAGGACTTTTGCACCTGTATTGAGCAGCGAAATGGATTTGGTCTGTACGATCCGCACTCAAGTCGGGTCTTTGTTCTTTTTGAGTATCAGTGATATTGAGGGTCGTGTCAGTGTTGGTGGCAGGGCGTCCCTTACCAGTGAGTCTGCGAACATGTATCGCAAGTGTGGGGCTAACTTTTTGTAAATGTCCGCTGGGAATCATTCTGGCCCCGGCGTCTTCCCCATCTGCATGGAGGTGATACTCTCCATGACTCCTACCAGTTCTAATAGTGCTTCCAGATCTCGTCTCCCCTATCTTCTTCCATGACTGGCACATACAGTCCACCAAGGAACTGTTTCATCCCCGAGTCCTCCTAAGGGGGCACGGAGATGTACAGTCCCCAGTAAAAGAACTCATTGACCCTTTCCGGCGTGGCGACTAGCCAGCCACTGCTATCCCTAACCTGGACCATTTCCCTCGTGGCTGCCTGCTTTCTCAGCGGGTGGGCCAATAGGCGTCTGGCTTTGTTTCTATGTTCGTTAAAGGTCCCCCATGTCTGGCATATTTTAAAAAAAATAAAAGTTTAGTGTACCAATTAATTTTTCCCATTAAGGGGCAATTTAGCGTGGCCAATCCACCTACCCTGCACATCTTTGGGTTGTGGGGTGAAACCCACGCAAACACGGGCAGAATGTGCAAACTCCACACGAACAGTGACCCAGTGCCGGATTGAACCTGAGATCTTGGCGCTGTGAGACAGCAGTGCTCACCACTGCGTCACCGTTCTGCCCTTTGTCTGGCAGATTTGGTGCACTTTTTACCTCGTGTAGTGCAGATCAAAGTCCATTTGTAGCTTTTCCCTCTCCGCCAGAGGCTCCATGTTCGAGGCTGCGGAGTACCGCATGTCCACCTTCAGTATGGAGTTGACCAGTTGATGTGTAGCCACCTTCTTATCTCTGCGTGCTTTATACACAATAATTTCTCCTCTAATCACTGCCTTCAACAACTCCCAGAATATGGAAAGCGAGACCTCCCCTTTCTGGTTGTTGGTAATATACCCGTCTCTGGCCTGTGATATCATTTCGCTAAATGCCTCATCAGCAAAGAGGGCCATGGAGGTGTTGACCCGACCCGTCTCCAACCGCACATCCATGTAGTGTAGAGCGTGGTTTGAAGATCACAATTGAAGAGTACTCTGCTCCTACTACCCCTGGAAGCACCACTTTCCCCACTACAAAATGTCTACTCTAGTGTGTACCTTGTGTATCTGGGAGAAAAGGAGAACTCCTTCTCCCCTGGGTGTGTGAACCTCACTGTCCCATCTGTTCCATGAACATACCTAGTTTTTTCACAAGTAAAAATTTTTTCCCCCTGATTTGGGTGTTATCTGTCTGTGGGTCCTATACACAGTTAAAGTGTGTGTCCGTGTCCCATGATAAATCGGTGTGTGTCTATGTCGGGGATTTCCGCCATGGACTTATTCAGGAATTCCACGTTGTCCCAGTTGGAGGCGTCCACGTTAACAAGGACCACTGTTGCCCCTTCTAGGACACCACTTACAATGACGTATCAACCCCCTTGGTCCGTAACCGTCCTTGTCACTCTAAATGCTGTCCTCTTATTGAGCAGCTTAGCCACCCTTTTCAGGAGGAGAACCACTTTTTGTGCATCTGTGCTCAGCACAGATGGGTCTCCTGGAGGAAGACTTGGTCGTTTTCATATTTTTCAGGTGGGCAAAGACTCTGGATCTTTTTACTGGCCGTTAAGTCCCCTGACATTCCAGAGTCTGGTACTTTACGGCAAGTTCAGTTTCGTTAAAGATAGCCAGTTGAAAGTAGATCTAGCATCACATCACCTGACACAAAAGGCCACCTGAAGCTTCTTTACATATCAGTGTCAATTATTGGATACTTAACATAAATGAGACAGCTAATTGAAATGTTTCTTAACCCATTACTTAACAAAGGGGTGGTTTAGAAGGTTTCAACACTAGCAGGTAAGTAGCGCTAGAAAGTACGAGTGAGGAGGGAAGCATCAGCCTAATAGCAATTAGTCGTGGCCGGGTTTCACAAAAAGACATAATGGTTTCAAAGATGGAAAAAGAGCAACTGCGAAGTTTAATTGGGCAACTGAATTGGTCATGTACACAGACTGGACCGGACGTCAGTTTTGATGTCTTAGAGTTGAGTACAAAAATGAATGATCCCAAAGTGGAAAACATAATAAGAGCAAATTAAGCGCTGACCAAACTAAAAATGCAGCAGTATGTTCTGAGGTTCCCGGTTTTAGGTGACCTTGTGCACTTGAAACTCATAGTTTATATGATGTGTCCTATTCAAATTTATGTGATAGGGTTTCAAGCGCAGGAAGTTTTATAATTTTCCTTTTGGGGAACAGTGGTAAATGTTGCCCTCTTGTGTGGGAAACAAAGAAAATAAGGAGAGTGGTCAAAAGCATGGAGAGAGCAGTGGCAGCGGCCATCCTGGACGGCCCCCTAACAAAGGGAAACCCCGGAGGGCAGGGGCACGTCCATCAGGCAAGTATGGTTAATCCCAAAGGAACGAGGGGGCAAAAGCCCCCCACGAGGATAGTCACCTGGAACGTAAGGGGACTCAACGACCCAGTGAAGAGATCCAGAGTCCTCCCCACCTAAGAAATAGGAGAGCCAACATAGTCTTCCTCCAAGAGACACACCTGAGAGAGCAGGACCGACTGCAGGTAAGAAAGGGCTGGGTGGGACAAACCTACCATTCCTGCTATGGGACAAGGGCCAGGGGGGTGGCGATACTGATCGGCAAGAGGATGATGTTTAGGGCGACAAAGATGGTTATGGACCTGGGGGGACGGTACGTCATGGTCAGCGGGGCCCTGGATGGGGCATCGGTAGTACTAGTTAACGTGTACGCACCCAACTGGGACGACATGAGCTTCATCAAGAAGACCATGGCAGAAATCCCTGACATAGCGACGCATCAACTAATCATTGGGGGGGGCTTCAACTGTGTACCGAATCCAAAGACAGATCAAACCCCAAAACGGGCAAAACCTCAAGCATGGCAAGAGAATTCAGTCACTTTACGGAACAGATGGGAGCGGTAGACCCCTGGGGTCCACCCACCCAGGGGAGAAGGAATTCTCCTTCTTCTCCCCAGTACACAACATATACACCAGAATTGACTTCTTTGTGGTGGGGAAAACGGTGCTTCCAGGGATAGACAAAGTGGAATACTCCGCAATTGTGATATCAGATCACGCTCCACGCTACATGGACGTGAGGCTGGAGACGGGTAGGGCCCAACGGCCCACGTGGAAGTTGGACGTTGCCCTACTAGCTGACATGGCCTTCAACGAAAGGATATCGCAGGCCATAGCAGAGTACACAAGAGAACAATCAGAACGGGGAGCTCTCACCCTCCACATTCTGGGAAGCGCGAAAGGCCGTACTAAGAGGGGAAATCATCGCTTTCAAAGTGCGAAGAGATAGGGAGGAAATTGCCGCTTGGCAGCACCTGGTTGACTCCATACTGGAGGTAGACCGTAAATACTCTGAGGCCCCGACCGTAGAGCTCCTGGCGGAGAGGAAAGAGCTACAAAGGAACTTTGTCCTGCTCTCCACCAGGAAAGCAATGCACCAACTCCACCAGGCACGTGGAACCCTATACGAACACAGAGACAAAGCCAGCCGCCTGTTGGCACACCAGCTGAGGAAGCAGGCAGCCACCAGAAAAATTGCACAAATCAGGGATACCAGAGGCACATTAGAAACAGAACCAGAAAAGACAACAAAACCTTCAAGGCCTTCTACCAAGGGATGTACACCTCAGAGCCCCCAATGGGGGAGTCCGGTATGAAACGGTTCCTTGATGGACATTCCAGTCATGGGGAGGGCAAAAAACGGGGCTTGGAAGCACCACTGCACTGGGAGAGATCATGGACAGCATTAGCTCCATGCAGGCGGGAAGGCGCCGGGACCAGACGGGTTCCCGGCGGATTTCTACAAAACGTTTGCGACAGAACTGGCCCCGCACCTGCGGGAGGTGTTCACAGACTCGCTAGCTGGGGGCACACTGCCACCCACGCTAGCACATGCCTGAATCTCGCTGATACCTAAGAAAGACAAAGACCCAACGGAATGTGGGTCATACAGACGCATCTCACTGCTGAACGCGGATGCCAAAATACTGGCCAAAATCCTAGCCAAAAGGCTAGAAGACTGTGTACCTGAGGTGGTTGCAGAGGACCAGAGAGGCTTTGTCAAAGGTAGACAGCTTATCTCGAACATCAGGCGCCTGCTGAACGTGATAATGACCCCTTCCGGGGAGAGAACACCAGAGGTGATCGTCTCCCTAGACGCAAAAAAGGCCTTCGACAGAGTCGAATGGAAATACCTCCCAGATGTACTGGAGCGGTTCGGGCTTGGAACAGGGTTCACCTCCTGGGTAAAGCTCCTATACAACGCTCCCATGGCGAGCGAACAGACCAACAATACCAACTCCCGATACTTCCAGCTGCACAGGGGCACCAGACAAGGATGCCCACTGTCCCCGCTGCTGTTCACTCTGGCGATCGAACCATTTGCAATCGCGCTCAGAGCACCAAAAATCTGGAGGGGGATCCGAAGGGGAGGCAGAGAGCACAGAGTCTCACTCTATGCAGATGACCTGCTCCTCTACATTTCAGACCCACAGAGCAGCATAGGCGCAATCATCGCGCTCCTGAAAGAGTTTGGCGCCTTCTCTGGCTACAAACTCAACATGAGCAAAAGCGAGATCTTCCCAGTACACCCACAAGTAGTGGGGGCAGCACTAACGGAACTGCCGCTTAAACAAGCCCACCATAAATTCCGCTACCTGGGGATCCACATAGCCCATGACTGCAAATGGAACCTCACCAGTCTGACGGAGGAAGTAAAAAAGGACCTGCAAAGATGAACACACTCCCACTCTCCCTCGTGGGGAGAGTCCAGACGATCAAAATGAAGGTACTGGCCAGGTACCTCTTCCTTAGATCCATTCTGATCTACATCCCCAAGGCCTTTTTCAAAGCGCTGGACAAACTAATCATGGCGTTCGTATTGGGGGGGGGGGGGGGGGGAAGAGAGAGAGAGAGAGAGAGAGAGAGAGAGAGAGAGAGAGAGAGAGAGAGAGATAGAGAGGAGGAGGGGATGCTAGGATCCCAAAGAAGGTCCTACAAAAATCAAAATCCAGGGGGGTGGTGGGGCTAGCCCCCCCAAACCCACAATTCTACCACTGGGCAGTGACGGCCGAGCGAATAAGGGGATGGATCAAGGAGCCAGAAGCCGAGTGGGTGCGCGTGGAAGAGGCCTCCTGCACGGGGACCTCCCTCCGGGCCCTCACCACGGCAGCACTCCTATTCCCACCCATAAAACACTCCAGCAGTGCACTGGTGATAGCCACCCTCCAATCCTGGAACCAACTACGGCAGCAATCCCATCTGCAACAACCATAGGTTCACACCAGCACTGACTGACGCCACCTTCAAAAGGTGGGGGCAGGACGGAGGGACACTGACAGTCAGGGACCTATACACGGACGGCAGGATCGGAACACTGGACGAACCGACAGAGAAATTCCAGCTAGCCAGGGGGAACGAGCTACGGTATTAACAGCTCAAAAACTTCCTGCGAAAGGAGACAAGGACGTACACACAACCGCCACGACAGACACTACTGGAAGAACTACTGCACGCAAGCATACTAGATAAAGGAAACTGTAGTGACATGTATGACCGACTGGTAGAAGGGGCCGACACCGTACTGGACGCAACAAGAAATGGGAGGAGGACCTGGGGATTGAGATAAGATGGGGTCTCTGGAGCGAAGCACTGCATAGGCTCAACTCCACCTCCACGTGCGCAAAGCTCAGCCTGACGCAGCTAAAAGTGGTACATAGAGCCCACTTAACAAGAACCCGTATGAGTAGGTTCTTCCCGGAGGTGGAGGATAGATGTGAACGGTGCCAAGGAGGCCTGGCCAACCGCGCCCACATGTTCTGGTCTTGTCCCAGACTTGCAGGTGACTGGATAGCCTTCTTCGAGGCAATGTCCAAAGTGGTGGGGATGAGGGTGGAGCCATGCCCAAAAGTGGCGGTCTTCGGAATTTCGGGCCAGCCAGATCTATTCCTGGGGAGGAAGGTAGACGCCCTTGCCTTTGCCTCCCTGATAGCCCGCCGTAGAATCTAGTTCGGCTGGCGGTCCGCAGCACCACCCCATGCTGCAGACTGGCTGTCCGATCTCTCGGAATCTCTCCAAATGGAGAGATTCTCTCGGAATCTCTCCAAATCGCCATCCGAGGGTCAGACAAAGGCTTCTACAGAACGTGGGAGCCATTCACACAATTGTTCCGGGACCGGTTTGTGGCCCACAAACAAGCGGCAGAATAGCCAGGGAGCCAAGAATCAGGGGAAAGTCGCCAAAGCATGAGAGGGAGCGATAGACCGGGAAGGGGGTGGGGCGGACGCACAGCTAAACCCAAGAGGAAAGAAAGGCGAACCACAGGAGAGGGAAGAGACAGGGAACAAGAGAGGAGAACCGGGGGGGGGGGGGGGGGGGGGGGGGGGGAAGTCAGGGAAATGAGAGTCGGAAGGAAGGCACGGGATACAATAACGAACATAGCGTCTTCAGGAGTAGGGAACGAGGAGAATAAAGACGAAAGACTGGAGAAACGGCAGAAGCACAATACCCTACCAGTTATTCAATTTTAGAACAGTACAGCACAGAACAGGCCCTTCGGCCCTCGATGTTGTGCCGAGCTATGATCACCCTACTCAAACCCACGTATCCACCCTATACCCGTAACCCAACAACCCCCCCTTAACCTTACTTTTTAGGACACTACGGGCAATTTAGCATGGCCAATCCACCTAACCTGCACATCTTTGGATTGTGGGAGGAAACCGGAGCACCCGGAGGAAACCCACGCACACACGGGGAGGACGTGCAGACTCCACACAGAC
Source organism: Scyliorhinus canicula (assembly GCF_902713615.1). NCBI lineage: Eukaryota > Metazoa > Chordata > Chondrichthyes > Carcharhiniformes > Scyliorhinidae > Scyliorhinus > Scyliorhinus canicula. The sequence continues at coordinate 84,700,145 of NC_052152.1, forward strand.
AGTGACCCAGCCGGGAATTGAACCTGGGACCCTGGAGCTGTGAAGCATTTATGCTAACCACCATGCTGCCCCCATCAAGGAGCACGAAGAGGTCTGTTGTGAATTGTACATGCCACAACAATGAAATGAAAATTTCATATTGTCACAAGTAGGCTTCAATGAAGTTACTGTGAAAAGCCCCTAGTCGCCACATTCCGGCGAGGCTGGAGCGGGAATTGAACCGTGCTGCTGGCCTGCTTTGGTCTGCTTTCAAAGCCAGTAATTTAGCCCTGCGCTAAACCAGCCCCCGGTTTATTTTTATTTTTTATTATTTACTATTTTCTTTTCTTTGCTATGTTTGGGTGTGCCCTTCTCTTCTATATATGTGTGTGTATGTCTCTTATCCTGTGTACATAACGGTAAATATACTTTGTTCAAAAACACCATAAAAAACATTTATTAAAAAAAAGCACTTTGGCTGCTGTGACGTTAAGCCTTGTAGAGGCGGTTGATATGGCCTTTTATATATCTCAGATATTGATAGAAATATGGGGATTAGGGGATTTGGGTAATATACCTATTGAATGTCACATTGACAATAAATCCCTGTGGGAAAATGTGCACTCTACAAAAAGTGTCAATGAAAAAATGTTAAGGATAGACATCGCAAGTTTGGGGCAGATGTTGGACAGAGGGGAAATAGCAAAATTTAAATGGGTCGACAGTAGCCATCAGTTGTCAAACTGTTTTACAAAGAGAGGGGCTAGCTCACAGAAACCGTTGGATATTGTTAATGAGGGGCACCTGTTTCTGTGACTTTTTGTTCTTCACAAAACAAAATGAAAAAAAAAGGGGAGGGAATTGCATGTGTTTTTGAGTTTCTTGTAATTTTGTTTCCACCTAATTTTTTTTCTCCAAGGAAGGGGAGAATGTTAAGTAATGGGTTAAGAGACATTCCAATTAATTGCCTCATTTATGTTAAGTATCCAATAATTGACACTGATTATGTAAAGAGGCTTCAGGTGGCCTTTTGTGTCAGGTGATGTGATGCTAGAGTTTTGTGCAGAGTCTGTTGAAGTAAATTAAAGGTGTTTGTCGAAAAGATGCAGAACCTTTTGACTCTTTATACAACAGAAGCTAAACGTCTAACACTTTCGCCCACTGCGTGGCTGTTCCCCCCTCTTCCTCATCACCCCATCTTGCACCCTGCCGCTCCCATCCCCACCTGTCTGAGCCTTAGCTCCAACATTCAGAATGAGATGGTGTAGTCCTGCACAAACAGTCTCTCAAGGTCCCAGTTCATTAGGATGTCTGGGTCATCACTGGTTCTGCTGCTGTCTACCCAGCCTGTGTTTGTAGACGAATTCGTCCGCATCTGCCGGTGATGTGAAGCAATGTCCCTGCCCTAGAAGGTGACCCAGAGCTTGGTTGTGTACAGCATTCCAAATTCCACACCACTCTGTGGACGTGAAAGAGACTCCAGGATGGTATGTTGCCTTCCTGGTGCCAGGGTCCAGGATGTCTCCGAATGGGTAACGGGCATCCTGAAGGGGGTGGGCAAACAGGCAAAGGTCGTTGTACATATTGGTACTAACGACATAGGCAGGAAGGGGCATGAGGTCTTGCAGCACAAGTTCGGGGAGCTAGGCAGAAAGTTAAAAGACAGGACCTCTAGCGTTGTAATCGCGGGATTACTCCCTGTGCCACGTGCCAGTGAGGCTAGAAATAGGAAGATCGAGCAGCTAAACTCGTGGCTAAACAGCTGGTATAGGAGGGAGGGTTTCCGTTATCTGGACCACTGGGAGCTCTTCCAGGGCAGGTGTGACCTGTATAAGGACGGGTTGCATTTAAACTGGAGAGGCATAAATATCCTGGCCGCGAGGTTTGCTAGTGTCACACGGGAGGGTTTAAGCTAGTATGGCAGGGGGGTGGGCACCAGAGCAATATTTCAGAATGTGAAAGCATTGAGGGATAACTAGGGAATAGGGCCAGTATGGCTCTGAGGAAGAGCAGACAGGGAGATGTTGCTGAAAACAGCGGGGCTGGTGGCCTGAAGAGCATATGTTTTGATGCAAGAAGTATTACGGGTACGGCAGATGAACTTAGAGCTTGGATTAGTACTTGGAACTATGATGTTGTTACCATTACAGAGACCTGGTTGAGGGAAGGACAGGATTGGCCGCTAAACGTTCCAGGATTTAGATGTTTCAGGCGGGATAGAGGGGAATGTAAAAGGGGTGGCGGAATTGCGCTACTGGTTAGGGAGAATATCACAGCTGTACTATGGGAGGACACCTCAGAGGGTAGCGAGGCTATATGGGTAGAGATCAGGAATAGGAAGGGTGCAGTCACAATGTTGGGGGTTTACTACAGGCCTCCCAACAGCCAGCGGGAGATAGAGGAGCAGTTAGGTAGACGGATTTTGGAAACGAGTAGAAACAACAGGGTTGTTGTGATGGGAGACTTTAACTTCCCCAATATTGACTGGGACTCACTTAGTGCTAGGGGCTTAGACATGGCAGAGTTTGTAAGGAGCATCCAGGAGAGCTTCTTAAAACAATATGTAGACAGTTCAACTAGGGAAGGGGCTGTACTGGACCTGGTATTGGGGAATGAGCCCAGCCAGGTGGCAGAAGTTTCAGTAGGGGAGCATTTCAGGAACAGTGGCCACAATTCAGTAATTTTTAAAGTGCTGGTGGACAAGGATAAGAGTGGTCCTAGGGTGAATGTGCTAAATTGGGGGAAGGCTAATTATAACAATATTAGGCGGGAACTGAAGAACCTAGATTGGGGGCGGATGTTTGAGGGTAAATCAACATCTGACATGTGGGAGGCTTTCAAATGTCAGTTGAAAGGAATTCAGGACCAGCATGTTCCTGTGCAGAAGAAGGATAAATACGGCAAATTTCGGGAACCTTGGATAACGTAGGCCTCGTCAAAAAGAAAAAGGAGGCATCTGTCAGGGCTTGAAGGTTGGGAACAGACGAAGTCTGTGTGGAATATCAGGAAAGTAGGAAGGAACTTAAGCAAGGAGTCAGGAGAGCTAGAAGGGGTCACGAAAAGTCATTGGCAAATAGGGTTAAGAAAAATCCCACGGCTTTTTACACGTACATAAAAAGAGGGTAGCCAGGGAAAGGGTTGGCCCACTGAAGGATAGGCAAGGGAATCTATGTGTGAAGCCAGAGGAAATGTGCGAGGTACTCACCCATCATTATTCACCAAAGAGAAGGAATTGGTGGATGTTGAGTCTTGAGAAGGGTGTAGATAGCCTGTATCACATTGAGAACCAAAAAGACGAGGTGTTGGGCGTCTTGAAAAATATTACGGCAGATAAGTCCCCAGGGCCTGATGGGATCTACCCTAGAATACTGAAGGAGGCTGGAGAGGAAATTGCTGAGGCCTTGACAGAAATCTTTGGATCCTCACTGTCTTCAGGTGATGTCCCGGAGGACTGGAGAATAGCCAATGGTGTTCCTTTGTTTAAGAAGGGAAGCAAGGATAATCCAGGGAACTACAGGCCGGTGAGCCTTACGTCAGTGGTAGGGAAATTACTGGAGAGAATTCTTCGAGGCAGGATCTACTCCCATTTGGAAGCAAATGGACGTATTAGTGAGAGGCAGCATGGTTTTGTGAAGGGGAGGTCCTCACTAACTTGATAGAGATTTTCGAAGAGGTCACAAAGATGATTGATGCAGGCAGGGCAGTGGATGTTGTCTATATGGACTGCAATAAGGCCTTTGACAAGGTCCCTCATGGTAGACTGGTACAAAAGGTGAAGTCACACGGGATCAGGGGTGAGCTGGCAAGGTGGATACAGAACTGGCTAGGTCAGAGAGTAGCAATGGAAGGGTGCTTTTCTAATTGGAGGGCTGTGACGAGTGGTGTTCCACAGGGATCAGTGCTGGGACCTTTGCTGTTTGTAGTGTGTGTATATATATATATAAATGATTTGGAGGAAAATGTAACTGGTCTGATTAGTAAGTTTGCAGACGACACAAAGGTTGGTGGAATTGCGGATAGCGATGAGGACTGTCATAGGATACAGCAGGAATTAGATCGTTTGGAGACTTGGGCGGAGAAATGGCAGATGGAGTTTAATCCGGACAAATGTGAGGTAATGCATTTTGGAAGGTCTAATGCAGGTAGGGAATAACGAATGAATGGTAGAACTCTCAAGAGTATTGAAAGTCAGAGAGATCTAGGTGAACAGGTCCACAGGTCACTGAAAGGGGCAACACAGGTGGAGAAGGTAGTCAAGAAGGCATACGGCATGCTTGTCTTCATTGGCCGGGGCATTGAGTATAAGAATTGGCAAGTCATGTTGCAGTTGTATAGAACCTTAGTTAGGCCATACGTGGAGTATAGTGTTCAATTCTGGTCGCCACACTACCAGAGGATGTGGAGGCTTTAGAGAAGGTGCAGAAGAGATTTACCAGGATGTTGCCTGGTATGGAGGACATTAGCTACGAGGAGCAGTTGAATAAACTCGGTTTATTCTCACTGGAATGACGGACATTGAGGGGCGACCTGATAGAGGTCTACAAAATTATGAGGGACATAGACAGAGTGAATAGTCAGAGGCTTTTTCCCAAGGTAGAAGGGTCAATTACTTGGGGGCACAGGTTTAAGGTGCGAGGGGCAAGATGTACAAGGCAAGATTTTTTTTTTTAAACACAGAGGGTAGTGGGTGCCTGGAACTCACTGCCGGAGGAGGTGGTGGAAGCAGGGGTGATAAGTGACATTTAAGGGGCATCTTGACAAATAAATGAATAGGATGGGAATAGGGGGATAGGGACTCAGGAAGTGTAGAAGATTTTAGTTTAGTCAGGCAGCATGGTCAGCACGGGTTTGGAGGGTCAAAGGGCCTGTTCCTGTGCTGTACTTTCTTGTTCTTTATCACAATGTTTGAAGACAAATAAATTGAAGGTTATGAACTTAATTCATCGAAGTTACAAAAAGATCAAAAAACACTTTAAAATGCAGATGGCTGCTGCATTTTATGCTTAGATTTTACAGTTTTGCAGCACAAACTGGTCCACTCAGAATACCGCTTCGTAATTATATAAAGTTTATTAACTGTAGAACTAAATATTACATTTATTGATCAAAAGCTCACCTGTCCGGATCTTCTGGTCCACCATGCTTTTTGTCACAGGGGTTATAATGAGTTCCTGAACTGATGCATCCTGAAATAATGAATTTATTTAGCCCTTGAGTGATTACTTCTTTGCTGGCACTTTATTCATATATTTTGCTAGCAAAAGATGCAGTGAACAAACTAGAAATATGCAATACCAACATGTCCACAATATCTGAATGACCAAATTCAGTAAGTTATGCAATCCAATAGGATGGGATGGAGTCCATGCCCTACCATCTTACAGTTATTTCATCAATTACCTTTTTTCATCGTAAGGTCAGAAGTGAGAATGCTTGCTGTTGATTGCACTATGTTCAACACCATCCGCGACTCCTCTGAAACAGTTCATGTCCAAATGTAGCAAGAACTGGACAACACTTAAGCTTGGGGTTGATAACTGGTAAAAATCCAAATCTCATTTGCACCGCACAAGTCAGAGGCAATGAGAATCTCAAACAAGAGGGAATCGAGATTCAATAGCATTTACTATTGCTGAATCCTCCACTATCAGCATCTTGTAGGTTACCATTGACCAGAAATGGAACTGTACCAGCCATTTAAATACTGCGGTACATGAACAGGTCAGAGGCTGGGTATTCTGTGACAGTAACTCATCTCCTGACTCTATTCACTATTCACTATCTACAAGGAGTGTGATGAAATACACTCTACTTGCATTGATTAATGCAGCTCCAACAACAAACAAGCAAGCAGCTCAATGTTATGATCCTAGACCAGGGGCGGCATTCTCCCCTACCCGACGTGACGGAGGGTGCCGGAGTAGGGGAGTGGCGCCAACCACTCTGGGGTCGCGCCTCCTCAAAGGTGGGGAATTCTCCCCACCTTTGGGGGCCAGCCCCGCGCCGGAGCAGTTTGCACCAGAAGACTGGCGCAAACACCCGGCGCCCCCGGCCGCAGGGCTGGCCGAAAGGCTTTCGCCGGTCGGCACATGCGCCGGCAGTGACGTCAGCGGCAGCTGGCCGCTGACGTCACTGCCAGCGCATGGGCGATGTGGTGTTCCCTTCCGCCTCCGCCATGGTGGAGGCCGTGGCGATTGCGGAGGAACATAGTGCACCCAGGGCACTGGCCCGGCCCCTGATCGGGGGGCCTCGATCGCGGGCCAGGCCACCGTGGGGGCACCCCCCGGGGTCCGATCGGCCCCCGCCCCCCCAGGACCTCGGGGGCCTGCTCGCGCCGCTGTGCCCGCCGTTCCAGAAGTGGTTTAAACCTCGGCGGCGGGAGAGGCCTCCCAGTGGCGGGACCTCGGCCCATCCGTGCCGGAGAATTGCCGCAGGGGCCTCTCCGATCGGCGGGGCGAGATTCCTGCCCCCGCCACTTCCCGGGTGGCGGAGAATCTCTGCCACAGCGGGGGCGGGATTTTAGGCGCCCCCAAGCGATTCTCCGACTCTGCTGGGGGTCGGAGAATTTCGCCCCAGATCCCCAATTCTTAGTAAGATTCAGTTTGGGACCAATTGTCTTTAAGGAGACGCAGTCTGATGAACAAACCTCTTCCTCAGAGAATAGAGCCAGGAGAATCCAGTTTTTGAACAAACAAAATAAATGTTACTGTACACGGTCAGAAAGGTAAAAAGTATTTCCAATGTCTCTCTTCTGCTCCAACATTCAGGGTTAATATGAGGTATATATGAATTACCAGGAAAACTGTAGAACAGACCACACTGCTCACCAAATCAAAGATGCAACCAAAACAGATTCCATGGATTTCTCAACAACCCACTTGGATGCCATTAAACACGATGGGTGGAATTTACCGGCTGTAGATGCTGGAGGCGCATAGGTTTCCTGCTGACAAGGGGTGCAGTCAAGGGAAAATACCATTGACAACGGTGGGACCAGAAAGTCCTGCTGGCGGGTCTCCTCTGCCGTCAAAAAACGTGCGGCGGCTGACACAGTAAATCCTGCCCTATAAATCAAACAATCTAGCCAGGGACCTGATGAAGAAACCTCTTCCTAAGAAAATAGAGCCAGAAGAATCCACAGTTTTTGAACAAACAAAATAACGTTACTATACAAGGTCAGTGCGGAGTCTGCACGTTTTCCCCGTGTCCGAGTGGGTCTCCTCCGGGTGCTCCAGTTTCCTCCCACTAGTCCCTAACAACGTGCTTTTGGGTGAATTGGGCACTCTGAATTCTCAGTGTACCCGAACAGGCTCCGGAGGGATGGGAAATTTCACAGTAATATCATTGCAGTGTTAATGTAAGCCTACTTGTGACACTAATAAAGATGATATTATGTCCTGTTTTTTCATGTGTGGAAGAAACTGTCTGGACTGTACGCAGAATAAAACTTTTGTTCAATCAAGGATTGATTTCTTTATCATGGTGAGGTCATTGCTGTTGGGAAAGGGGAATACTCATCAATCGTTATTTGGTGGATGTGGACTTGGAGAAGGGGCCTACACAGAGGCCGGCGTGAAGGCTGGATGTGAGGCTACTTGCGGATCTGAGTTTTTGTGTGAGGATGGCAAAGGTGAGTGAAAATTATAAAATGGGGAGGTTTCACCGTTGGTGATATGAGATGCGCTGAAGACAGTGGGAAGGGGCGAGATCATCTCGTTTACAAAGCCAGCAGCATGGGTTCAATTCCCGTACCAGCTGAGATTCTGAATTCTCCCTCTGTGTACCCGAACGGGCGGCGGAATGTGGCCACAAGAGGCTTTTCACAGTAACTTAATTGCAGTGTTAATGTAAGCCTACTTGTGACAATAAAGATTATTTAATTTAAGGTGGACAGGGAGGCAAGAGGAGCTCAGCGGTAGACAAAATTTAGGAAGTGGATGGGAGGAATGGGGAGGAACCCACTCCGGAACTTTTGATTAGTAGAAAGGAACTGCAGATGCAGTTTGACCTTTTTGTCTATAGGGAAAGCGGTATGCCTGGTGAGGAGAGCACTGGGTGTGGTGAATGAGTACGAGTACAGGGGAGAAGGCCAGTCATTTGCTGGCGGGACAGCTCCATCAGCAGGCGTCCTCCCAGGAGATCGTTCAGATCCGGGATGGGGTGATGAGTCTGGTGGTTGCACTAGAACAGATGAATAGGGCATTTGAAATTAAATGAAAATCGCTTATTGTCACAAGTAGGCTTCAAATGAAGTTACTGTGAAAAGCCCCGAGTCGTCACATTCCGGCGCCTGTTCGGGGAGGCTGTTACGGGAATTGAACCGTGCTGCTGGCCTGCCTTGGTCTGCTTTCAAAGCCAGCGATTTAGCCATTGGAGGAGTTTTACAACAGGTTGTATAGCTTGGACCCCCAGGGGATGAGTCGGATATGAGGGAGTTTTGGAGGGGCTGGAAGAGGAGGACTGGGTAAGGCTGGAGGAGCAGTGAGAATTGAAGTGATTCTGACAGCGGTATGGAAATGCAAACGGTAATGCACCGGGGCCGGATGGGTTGGCGGTGGAATTTTATAAGACGTTTCTTGGATAGGCTGGTGCCGCTGTTGGGGGAGATGTTTGAGAACGCGGTAGCTAGAGGGGCGTATCCGGAGACAATGGGACAGGTATCTATTTTGCTGTTGTTTAAAAAGGATAAGGATCCGGTGGAGTGTGGGTTGTATCAACCAATATCCCTGTTAAATGTGAATGCCAAAATTCTTACCAAAGCGTCACCACTCCGGTTGGAGGAGTGCCTTCTGCAGGTGTTGGGGATGATCAGGAAGGATTTGTAAAGGGTAGGCAGTTGTCCTTAAATGTGTGGTGCTTGTTAAACATGGTGCTCTTCCCATCAGAAAGGAGAGAGCAGAAGGTGGTGGTGGCACTGGATACCGAGAAGGCGTTTGATTGCAGTGAAGGTCAGCTTCTCTGCCCAGAGCCTCAGTCTGGCTGGGGACCTGATGAAGTTCCTGTGTCTTGAGATAGTGAAGTTCACCTTGAGGTTGGGGGTGAAAATTGAGGGAGTCATATGGGATGGGATCTGTCTTTTCTTCACTTTAAAAAGTTGGTTACCATCAGCAGTTAAGGAAGGGGGAAGGGTTATTCTTTGAGTCATAGATGGGTTGATTGGTAGAGTGGAGGGTTCTTCTGTTATTCTTTTTGATTTGTGTTGTTTTGTTTTTTGTATAAAATGTTAAAAACCGAATAAAAATATTTTAAAAAATATGCATATAGACATTATAATTGCGCAAGTGGCGATTAAGATGTCGTAAAAGTGAAATAATTGATTTGCAGGTGAAGTGTTCTACTAATAGATCAGGTAAACAGATAACAGATCGCTAGCTAATGGAATATTGTTTAGGTTTGAAGGGCCCCTGAAGTGTAGATGATTTATGAGGGGTATTGTGTTTGGTCCTGGCTAAACAAGTCAAGAGATATCTTCTAAGAGGCAAAATAATGCCTTAAGCTTTGTGTAAATGATGTTGTTAATGGGAGGAATCAGTTCTGTCTGAAGAGTCAGTAGGACCTAGAACACTGAACTGAACATCAGTATTTCAGTTTTTTCCTGAAAAGTTATCTCTCCAAAGATTCTGCAGCGAAAAGCAAGTAAATCCCTGGTTGCTAATTTTATTTATCTGTGGTATTTAATAGAGATATATTGGTTTGCTTAATAGTGGCAGGCTTAGGAGGAAGTAAGTTTTTTTTCTTTTACTTAAGAACTGCTGTAACTGTTAACTGGAAAGCTATTTCTTTGTTGCTAATGTAGTTAATTCTGTGATTCAATTAAAGTTTGTTTTAACATTAGAGAAGCCTATTGGTCAGTGTTATCACTCCTGTGGTGCAGTAATCTTTCGTCACATTTAACAAATTGAAGAGAGTTTGGTTGTCTTTCAGGATCCCAAAACAATCCAGATCTGTGATGTGTGCCTCCTAAAGAGCCGTTTATCTATGTGATTTACTTCCTGTATTTTTGTTGATAACTTATATGCATGCTTGGTCTCTAGAATCAATCTTGTGTGTCTGTCTGCGTGCATGAGGAAGTGACAGTGATTCCTTGCATCTACATTTGGGAGTGTTGTGTGAATAGATTTTATCTTTTCTTTCAATTTATACTTACCTGAAAGCCTGCTTTATGTTTATTACTGAAAATCAATACACTCAGAAGGCTTAAAACTTTCCGTCTTAAATACATCTTGTTGCAGACAACCAAGAGGTGAGAAAGGGAAAAAGATTATCCCAACATTTTTCTGCCAATTTGTAACACATTCATCAAGACAGGCACAAGATTACCAAATTTTAAAGGAAACAACAATTTATACTGTATGAAGAAAAGATACTGGTTGGACAGTGGACTCTGATTGGTCGACGTATTGCCATGGAGAATGCAACAAAGAACAGGTATACTCCCAAGATTTTGTTTTAGATTCAAAAAAAGATAAGTCAACGGTGATTGTTCTGTTGTTCTGTAACGTTACCATAGGGAATGCAATAGGGCTGAGAGAGAAAGAAAGAAATTCTCACATTTCACCTATTCCTGATATTAAGTTAACCAGCCTATTTTTCCCAGTTTTATCTCTTCATTCTTTCTTAAATAGCAAGGGTTACGTTTGCTGCTTTCCAATCTTTGGGAACTGCTCTACAATCTATGGAATGCTGAAAATTTTAAACCAATGCCTCTATTATCCCTGCACTTGTCTCTTTTAAAACCCGAGGATTAAGATTATCAGGTCTAGGAAATTTGTCACCATTTAGTCACAATAATTTCTCCAGGACTACTCATTTACTTGTACTGACTCCTTTGGAGGTCAATAGATATTGACTCGAAACTAGAAGCTCTGGTTTCAAGTCTCACTCCATTCTTGTTTGTCATAGGAGAATTTTAATGCAATTCAAACAGGTTGAAAATCTGTCTGCTAATCGTTCCAACACTTTCCCACTATTGTCTAAAGGGTAGAAAATGTACGTGTGAAGAAATAATACAAACAAACTGATTTATTTAATGTTCCCCATGATTTCTGGAAAGCTTTTGTGTCACCTACCGTGAAAAACTAACAACCCAGCAATAAAATGTTCAAAAAGTCCTTCTTCAGATGTAAATCCAGAAAATGAGTGCCAAAACAATATATGATCAATAAGACCATCACAAGCCATGAGACATGTCTTTTTCCTTTGCATATTAGGGGGCAGCACAGTAGCATTGTGGATAGCACAATCGCTTCACAGCTCCAGGGTCCCAGGTTTGATTCTGGCTTGGGTCACTGTCTGTGCGGAGTCTGCACATCCTCCCCGTGTGTGCGTGGGTTTCCTCCGGGTGCTCCGGTTTCCTCCCACAGTCTAAAGATGTGCAAGTTAGGTGGATTGGACATGATAAATTGCCCTTAGTGTCCAAAATTGCCCTTAGTGTTGGGTGGGGTTATTGGGTTATGGGGATAGGGTGGAGGTGTTAACCTTGGGTAGGGTGCTCTTTCCAGGAGCCGGTGCAGACTCGATGGGCCGAATGGCCTCCTTCTGCACTGTAAGTTCTATGATCTGTAAATTCTATATACCAATACTTTCTTGTGGTAATTAATGATTAAGGAACCTTGGTCAATTCCACATCTGTACCCTCCCCATTCCAAGAATCCTATAGTTCAGGTATGCAGAGGACAATTACAACATCTTGACATTGCAAACAGCAAACAAAAGGTTATGATTTGCAACATGGAACAGCTCTCGAGCTGAATATTATCTTTTAAGAATTGGAGAAAACCTTTAAACACAACTGTAACAACAAAAACTTACAATTATTTAGATTTATTTTCCTTACATGAATTGCATATCAATTTATAATTAAAACTATAAGCTATTTGGAAACAGCACAATGGTTGGACAGTACGCACCATTAGTAATATTGCCCAAAGCACAAACATAAAGTCCATGCTTTCCTGGTTTCAATCCCTCAATGGTTCCTTTTACAAATACTTCTTCAGTATCCTTCAAAATAAAAATTGCATATTCAAACAATAAAACATGATTCTTATAATGAAAACTAGTAGTTTAAGTGAAGAATGTACCGATTGTTAGACTGGGAAGGGAGAAATGCTTTTGCCATATTTTAATGCAGAGAAACGGAGATTCAAAGGCCCGTTTTCAGTCTTGTCACTCTGGTCAGAGCAATTAACCTTTTCCTGTATGGAATCCAGTTCCTGGAGTTGACAATCTAAAGGTTTACTAGCTGTGCCCTTTCTCACCAGCTCTGCAGCAAGTTATGCTTGACAGCTTTGTTTCTATCAAGCCAAGTGATTCTCATTCCATGCCCTCACACCTTGAAGTACGACCTCCATGGGAATGTCCTAGAACCAACAGGGATATTTATGACTTAAGATATTTCAACATTAAGATGTCTCCTGCAAAGTCAGACTTGTTTCTTTCGAATGTGAACTCACATTTTAAGTAGCTACTGGGAAGTCCTACAACTGTGTGGGTTACAATGGGACAGGCCTCCATGTTGCTGTTGCTAAAGAAGGATGAGGATCCTTTGGAATGTGGGTGGCATAGGCCCATATCTCTGCTGAATGTAGATTGCCAAGATACTAGCACCGGTGTTGACCTTAAGGTTGGACGGGTGCCTACCAAAGGTGATTGGGGAGGACCAGACAGGGTTTGTAAAGGGAAGACAGTTGTCCTCGGATCTGAGGAGGGTGTCTTTATGTGCAGATGATTTGTTGCTGTATATTTCAGAGGCAAGCTCTTCGTTGGGGAGTATAATGAGGTTGGTCCAGAGGTTTAGGACATTTTCAGGGTTCAAATTGAATTTTGGGAAAAGTGAGTATTTTGTGGACTCCGCTCCGGGAGTGGCAGGGCTGTCATTTTTTCTGGCGGCGTCTCATTTTATGTATTTGGGGTGCGGATGGCCCAGATTGGGCAGGGCTTCAGAAGTTTACCTTCACTAGCCTTTTGGGAAGGGTTAAGGTTGATTTACTGAGGTGGGATAAACTCCCTCTGCCATTGGCGGGCCGGCTGCAGGCATTAAAGATTAATGTTTTGCTGCTATTCCTGTTCTTGTTTTAATGTCTGTCATTCTTTAATAGGAAATCCCATTGACCGCAGTGGGACCAGAAGATCTCTCCACGGCCAATTGCAGGCCGCCTTTCGCCCCCATGAATTACACCATGGCAGTTACACAAACTCTGGTTTTGAGTACCTAGCCCTGCCTCCAAATGTAAACATAAGAGATATTTTAAAAATACACTCTGATAATCGGGGCTTTTAGAAAAAGAAAGCCAATAATAAAGCTTTCACCAGGTTTCGACGATTAGAATGAAGGAAGATAGTTTGAAGTTAAAAGCAAAATACTGCAGAAGCTCAAAATCTGAAATAAAAATAAAGTGCTGGAATAACTCAGCAAGTCTGGCAACATCAGTGGGGAGAGAAACAAAATAAATCTTTCAAATCCAATATAACTCTTCTGAAGAAGTCATATTAAAATTTAAATGTTAACTACTGCTAGATCTGTTAAGTTTTGCCAGCACTTTGTTTTTATTTAGGGCAACCCACATATAGCTATTCTTAATTTATTATTCCAAGGCAGATTACTGATTAAATTAAAATAAGACAATCAAAACCAGATATTCAAAATCTGTTAAACACAATTTAATAATTTGCACCTTCCCTTTGTAATCAAGTGTTTTCTCAATCTGCCTCCAAACAGAGTGGACTCATATGCACATGAATATCTAGTCCAAATCACAAGACTATTTTTACACATCTGGATTTAACCATAACTTAGTTACTGCAGGTGACGGTGATGGGGTGAGCAGACTCACATCAGGTGGCTCTCCTCCGAACCAGGACAAAAAAAGGCACTTTTGGTAAAATTTTGTCCAAATTTCAAAGGAAAAATCCCTCAACAGCCAGAGGAGGGTCACCAAGAAAAGATGCCAGCAAACAGGAGCTCAAGGGGCCGAAGAGTCGGTAGAAGCGGCGGAAAGAGCCACGGCTAGCAGGCGGACAAAATGGTGGACCCGCAAGCGAAGGGGCCCCGGTCACCCAGGAGAGAGGGCGGCCAACGACCCGAGCATCAGCCTCCCCGCACCTGTAGACTGATGGAGGAGCTTTCTGATGAAGGAGCTGACCGCCATGAAGGAAGCAATCAAGATAGAGATCCAGGTGTTGGTCAAGGTGGCAGCAGCAGAGGCGATGGTCACCAGGCAGAAGGCAATCGACGGGCTGGGGAAAAAAGTGGCAACTCAAGAGAGGACGACCCTCGACCTGGAAAAGGCCTTGACTGATCAGAGTGACAGAAGCGTGGCCCTGGAGGCGGAGATAAAAAGGTTGGTGGCGGGCCAGGGCAACCTGAGGGAAAAAGTCAAAGGACCAGAAGAATAGGTCCCGATGACAAAACTTCAAGATCGTCGGCCTGCCGGAAGGTACTGAGGCAAAGTCCCGACGGACCACAAATGCTGGGCAACATAGTCGAGAGAGACAGCTTCCCCAAACCCCCAGAGCTCGACAGAGCATACAAGTCGCACAGACCGAAAAGGGAGCAGCTGAGGGTGATTATCCCAAAGCTCCATCGATACCAGGACCATGAGAGGGTCCTGCGGTGGGCACGGCAGACCAAAGCAAGCACCTGGGAAAGACATAAAATCAGAATTTATCAGGACATTGGGACAGAGCTAGCAAAACGCAGGGTTGAGTTTAATCAGGCAAAATCGGCCCTGTACAAGAATGCGGTACGTTTCGGTATGCTGTTCCTGGCCAAGCTCTGGGTCACATACCAAAAAAAGAACCATTACTGCAACTCTCTGGAGGAAGCAAATGCGTTTGTCAGAATCAATGGCTGCGCAGCAACGATGAGAGCTGTACAGGGGAAGACTCTGAAGGAGCAAAAGACTCATTGGACAGTGAGCATGTCACAGCAGGTCTGTGCTGCTTTGTTCCGATCATAAAGAGAAAACTGGGTCTAAGAAAGGAGCGGGAACTGTGGAAGGCAGGTGAGGGTTGAAACAGGGAGAACTGACAGTCAGCGCACAGAAGGAAGGGGCTACACCAGCCCAGGCAGGAGGGCCACCACACGAGCAGAAATAGCTAGCATGGGAAGGCTTGGGGACTGCAGAGCACATCCCAGCAGGGAGGGAGCGCTTGGTCCGGGGGTGGGCACAGGGACAGGGAAAGGGAAAGCACAGGACGAAATAGGACAAAGGCGACACAAGGAGGGGGTAAGGGACACAAAAGTAACAGGGTAGCAAAAATGAGTTTAGCATCGTACAGGCCTTGGCAGGGGTAGAACGGGCTGAGGAAACAGGATAGCAAGCAGCCACCTTGGAGGGTCCCGAAACAAAGGGAGGCCCTGGAGCGCAGGGGTGCACCCACGTGGCGTACACATATTTGGCAGCCATGTAGAATGTCCCCTGGACAAAAGGAAACCCGGCCTCAGGGCGAGAACGGTGACCCCTTTTTAGACGGCCCCCTAACAAAGGGAAACCCCGTAATGCAGGGATGCGTCCACCAGGCAAGTATGGTTGATCCCACAGGAGCAGGGGAACAAAACTCCCCCAAAAAGATTATTACCTGGAATGTCAGGGGACTGAACGGCCCAGTGAAAAT
This sequence comes from Scyliorhinus canicula, assembly GCF_902713615.1. Classification (NCBI taxonomy): domain Eukaryota; kingdom Metazoa; phylum Chordata; class Chondrichthyes; order Carcharhiniformes; family Scyliorhinidae; genus Scyliorhinus; species Scyliorhinus canicula. The sequence continues at coordinate 84,715,742 of NC_052152.1, forward strand.
ATCCAGAATCTTCGCCCAACTGAGAAGCCTGAAAGCCGGCATAGTCTACCTGCAGGAAATACACCTGGGGGAGTAGGCCCGACTGCGGGTAAGAAAGGGCTGGGTGGGACAGATGCACCATTCATGCGACCGGACGAGGGCTAGGGAGTAGCCATATTGATCAGCAAGAGAACGAGGTTCTCGGCGACAAGGGCGGTAATGAACTAAGGGGGAAAGGTACGTCGTGGTCGGCTGTGGCCTAGACAGGGCACCAGTAATACTGCTAAATGGTTATGCGCCCATCTGGGATGACATAGGCGTTATAAAGAAGACAATGTGGGAAATCTTTGAGACTGACATGCATCGACTGATCATATTGGGGTGGCGTGGTAAGATCTTCTGCCATAGGTGAGTATGTTACAAATAACCGGAATGGGGAACACTCGCCTTCCACAAATAGAAGACACTGCAGGTAGTGATCAGGGGAGAGGTTATAGCCTCCAAGGAACAAAGAGATAGGGAAGAGAGGGTGGCTATGAAACAACTGATCGACTTCATCCTAGAGGTCGACAGAAAATACTCCGAGGCCCCGACCGGAGAGCTTCTGGCAGAGAAAAAGCTACAAATGGAATTTAACCCGTTATCCACCAGGAAAGCAGTGAAACAACTTCGGCAGACACGGGGGACCTTTTACGAGCATGGGGAAAAGGCTGGCTGCCTACCGGCTCACCAGCTGAGAAAGCAGGCAGCCACGAGGGAGACAGTCCAAGTGAAGGAGAGCAGAGGCAGACTGGTAATCGAGCAAAGAGAGGTCAACTGAACGTTTGAGACTTTCTATCGAGGGCTGCACACATCCGAACCCCCTGATGGGGACGCAGCGATGAAACGGTTCCCCGATGGACGGGACATGCCAGTCGTGGGGATGATAGGCGGGGCGAGCTGGGAGCACCAATAGGACTGGGAGAGAACATGGAGAGTATCAACTCCATCCAGGCGGGGAAGGCACCAGGACTGAATGTGTTCCCGGTGGACTTCTATCAGAAACTTGCGCCAGCCCTGCCCCCACACCTACGGGATATGTTCGCAGACTTGCTATCGAGGGGCATTCTGCCTCCTACGCTAACATAGGCCACGTAATCGCTGATATTCAAAAAAAACAAGGACCCGACAGAATGTGGATCAAATAGACCCATTTCACTGTTGAGTGTAGACGCCAACAGGGGGCAGAGAGCACAACAGTGTTGCTCTATGCGGATGACCTGCTCCTCTATCTCTCGGACCCACAGAATGGCCTGAAAGTAATCATGGAGCTTCTGAGAGAGTTCAGAGTCTTCTCGGACTACAAACTCAACTTGGCCAAGAGACTGGAGAACTGGGAACCAGAGATGGTCGCAGAGGACCAGATGGGCTTTGTCAAGGTAGGCAGCTAACTGCAAACAACAGGTGGCTTCTGAATGTAATAATGACCCCTTCCGGGGAGAGAACACCAGAGGTGATCATCTCCCTGGACGCAGAAAAGGCCTTTGACAGAGTTGAATGGAAATACCTCTTTGAAGTGCTGGAGCAGTTCGGGCTAGGAACAGTGTTCACCTCATGGGTGAAACTATACATCACCCCCAAGGCAAGCATTCGGACCAACACCACCAGCTCTGAATACTTCCAGCTACACAGGGGCACAAGACAGGGATGCCCACTGTCCCTGCTTCTGTTCGCCCTAGAAATTGAACCACTGGCGATCGCTCTGACAGACGCAAAAAGCTGGAAGGGTATACAAAGAGGGGACAGAGAGCACAATAGTGTTGCTCTATGCAGATGACCTGCTCCTCTACCTCTCGGACCCACAGAATGGCCTGAAAGTAATCATGGAGCTTCTGAGAGAGATCAGAGTCTTCTCGGACTACAAACTCAACTTGCGCAAGAGCGTGGGATTCCCGGTGAACCGGAATGGGGGAGGGACAGAGCTGGAGGGACTACCATTCAAACTAGCCCAAAACAAATTCCACTGCCTGGGGATCCAGACAGCCCATGACTGGACACAGATCCACAAGTGGAACCTGGCCACTCTGGCGGAGGAAATAAAAAGGGACCTGCAGAGATGTAATGCATTTCCGTTTTCCCTGGCGGGGAGAGTGCAGACAATCAAAATGAACGTACTGCCGAGGTTCCTCTATCTGTTGAGATCCATAACAATCTTCATCCCCAAGGCCTATTTCTGCAAAGTAGACAAAATGATCATGCAGTTTATCTGTAGGGGGGGCAAGAACCAGAGGATCCCTAAGTCAAACACTGCAAAGGAAGAAAAATATGGGCGATCTAGCCTTGCCAAATCTACTGTGCTAACACTGGGCGGCCACAGCCAAGAGGGTGAGGGGATGGATTACGAGAGTCAAACACGGAATGGGTGAGGCTGCAGGAGTGCTGAAATAAAACGATCTTCTGAGCAATTGCCACAGCAGCACTCCATCCCCCCATCAAGGCACACATCCAGTGGTGGTAGCCACATTGAAGACGTGGAACCAAACGAGGCAACATTCCATTTAACCGAAATGCCCTCCATGGCCCCCATCTGTGGCAACCTCAAATTCCTGCCAGCCATGCTCGACGCCACCTTTCAAAAATAGAGACAAGACGGGGAGATGCTAGCGGTTAGGGATCTCGACGAAGGGGACAGACTCACGGCCTTGGACAAACTGACGGAGGATCTGGACATACCAACGGGATAGGAGCTCAGGCACCGCCAAATTAAGCACTTTGTTCGTAAGGATACGGTAAAGTATCCCAGGGCCCGAGAGACACTCTCCTAGAGGAACTAATCAAGATGGACAATAAGGGGGGGGGGGGGGGGGGAATTGTGGGAACATATACCGACAGTTGTTAGGCAGGACAAGACTACCACTGGATGAAACTAGATGGAAATGAGAGGGAAAATTGGGGATGCAAGAGGGTTTGGGGACTCTGGAACAAAGCACTGAGCAGGGCTAACTCCACCTCCCCTGTGCTCGACTAAGCCTTATGCAGTTTAAAGTGGTGCACAGAGCCCACCTGTCTAGAACCCGAATGAGCAGGTTCTTCCCGGAGGTAGAAGCAAATGTGAATGGCGCCAGGGAGGCACGCCCAACCTCGCCCACGAGTTCTGCGCCTGCCCCAGACTTGTCGGGTTCTGGATAGTCTTCGAGACGATGTCCATCGTTGTGGGAGTGAGGGAGGAGTCGTGTCCGAGAGTGGTAATCTTCAGGGTATCGGACCAGCCAGATCTTCATATGGGGAAGAGGGCCGACGCCCTGGCTTTCGCATCCCTAATCGCACACCGAAGAATCCTGCTCGACTGGCGAACAGCAACACCACCTGAAGCTGCAGACTGGCTGGCAGAACTGGCGGAATTTCTCCACCTGGAGATCAAGTACACCATCGAGGGCTTCCATAAAACTTGGGAACCATTCATCAACCTGTTCCAAGAGCTGTTTGGAAGCAAACAGCGACTAGGAAGAGAGGTGGGTGGGGAGAGGAGAGAGAAAGACAAGGGAGGACATATACAAGAGACAGGGCCGGGAGGGTGGGAATCCCAAAGAAGGCACAAAACAAAGCACGGGGGGCAAGGGGAGGAGAGGGAAGGGCCACACCACCCCTCCCAACACCAAACAAAAAAATAAATAAAACCTCAGCAGGGGGGAAAGGAAAAAAAGCGGAACATGCCTCCAACAGGGGAATGGGGGACCGCTTGTAAAAAGTGTTGTACATAAGACACAAACTTGCTTGTAAAGATCAGAAATACTTGGTCTGCTACTTTGTAAATATCATGTGCTTTATATGTTGAACTGTTATACTGTTTAAAGTTGGAAAATGCCAGTAAAAATATACTTTTTTTAAAACTTAGTTATTGCATAGAATGGACACTCCCCTAAATATGAAACACTCAAACCGCTCACAAAGGGTGACCAGCATTGATGTGTCCTGAACTTGTAAAAACATTGAAAGTAAAAGGGCCTCCACCTTCTCCTCCTTCCTCCCCTTTTCTCCAAGCCCTTTCTTTTTACCCTCCGTCGGCTTCAGCCATATCCTCTTTGTGGATTTGGGGGGGGGGGGGGGGGGGGGGGGGGGGGGTCATTTCTCCTTGTCTTTCTTTATTTTTCCCTTTCTAATCCTTCCAGTTTCCCCCTCTACAGGCCGTTGTTGGCTTCGATCAGGTTTCGGAACAGGCTGACAAATTGCCCCTTTCCGCAGTCGCCGCTCTTACACGAGGTCGGGTCCCTGCGCTCCTGAGTTTCCGTTTGTCCAGGGGGCACCCAACATGGCCGCCAACTATGTGTTGGCCTGTACCGTGCCCGCCGAGGCCTGCGTTTGTCTTGCTGCCAACCCTTTCCTGTCTTTCTGCCCCTTTTCAGTTCTGTGAGTCCGTCACCCACCCCCCCGGTTCCCCCTATCCCGCCCCCCTCTATATTCTCCCCCCTTTCTGTACCCCCCCCCCCCATCTCTTGGCCAGACGCTCCCTCTCCCAAGAGGTGCGCCGCAACCCCTCTTTCTGCCTGTCTTCCTGTGCTACCCCTCCCTGCTAGCACTGTGCCTCAACTCCCTGGGTTGTCCCTATTCTGTCTGCCTGACTCTGTTCCCTTCCTCGCTCCCTCACCTGTTTCCCCTATCCTCTCTCCCTTCTCTCTGTCTTCCAGCTTTAATCCGAAAATAAGGCAGCACAGTCCCGCGCAAACACAAAGTCCATACAGCAGATCTTGATCCCATTTCGTCCTCCACTTTGTTCTTTCTCCCGCCGCCTCACCATTGCCGCGTTTGTTCTATCTCTCGATTGTTTTTTTTCCACGAACTCTTCAGCCTCTGCCGGGGTGCCGAAGTAGTGTTCTTTCCTCTGGTACATTACCCAAAGTCTGGCCGGGAACAACATGCCAAACCTCACCCCGTTCTTATAGAGTGTTGATTTTGCCCTATTAAATTCGGCCCTCTTTTTTGCAAGGTCCGCCCCAATGTCCTGATACACCCTAATTTTGTGTCCTTCCCGTACGCACGACTTTTGTCTGTCGGGCCCACCTCAGGATCTTTTCCCGTACCGGTGCACCTTTGTGATGATTACTCTCAGCTGCTCCCCGGTTTTGGTATTTGGTCGGAGCGGCCTGTGTGCCCTGTCGAGTTCTGGGGGACTTGGGAAACTGTCCCTCCACACCAGGTTGCCCAGCATTTGGGTGATGTAGTCCATTGGGTCCCTTCCCTCACACCCTCTGGCAGGCCCACAATATGGACATTTTGCCGTCAAAGCCGAGAGACTAGTACAATAGAGGCTTTATTGCTGTACGATGTTGTCCCTCCATCTGCAACAGTAGACTAAGGGTCTGAGCAGCTCTCATACATTTATACATAAGCTCCCTGTGGGCGGAGCTAGCCGGCAGGGGCTGACCGGAGGAACCTGTATTACAGGTACAGGCATACATCCCCCTACTGCAGTACACAGAACTACAGTGGTTACCTCACCACATTCACCCCCTGTAAAAAATGAGTCCGGCGGGGGTGACATGTAACTCTAATACTCAACGAGCCCCCAGACGCCCTCTCCCGAGGTACATGTGCCAGTGCACAAGTGAACCAGCTCCGTGCCTTGCACGACAGCCTTTGCCATCCGGGGGTCACTCGCTTGTACCATCTGATCAAAGCCCGCAATCTGCCCTACTCCGTCGAGGAAGTACGGACAGTCACCAGAGACTGCCAGATCTGTGCGGAGTGCAAGCCGCACTTCTACCGGCCAGATCGCGCGCGCCTGGTGAAAGCATCCCGCCCCTTTGAACGCCTCAGCGTGGACTTCAAAGGGCCCCTTCCCTCCACCGACCGCAACACCTACATCCTTAGTGTGGTCGATGAATTTTCTAGGTTCCCCTTTGCCATCCCATGCCCAGATATGACGTCTGCCACCGTCATCAAGGCCCTGGATTCCATTTTCGCCCTGTTCGGTTTCCCCGACTATATCCACAGTGACAGGGGATCCTCATTCATGAGCGATGAGCTGCGTCAATTCCTGCTCAGCAGGGGTATCGCCTCCAGCAGGACGACCAGCTACAACCCCCGGGGTAACGGACAGGTAGAGAGGGAGAACGGGACGGTATGGAGGGCCGTCCAGCTGGCCCTACGGTCCAGAAACCTCCCAGCCGCTCGCTGGCAGCAGGTCCTCCCTGACGAGCTCCATTCCATTCGATCACTACTGTGCACCGCAACTAACAGTACACCCCATGAACGTGTTTTTGCCTTCCCTAGGAAGTCCACATCCGGAGTGTCGCTCCCGACTTGGCTCACGACTCCGGGCCCAGTCCTTCTCCGTAGGCATGTACGGCACCACAAGGCGGAACCCCTGGTGGACAAAGTACGCCTTCTCCACACCAACCCTCAGTATGCCTACATGGAGTTCCCCGACGGCCGCCAGGACACAGTCTCGCTCCGGGACCTGGCTCCCTCAGGTGCCGATCCCATGCCCACACCCCTTCCTGCGCCAACCCCAGCGCCCCCCTATTCGTCCCCATCAGGTCCATTCCTCATCCCCCTGCCCACCCTGGAGGACACGGAAGATTTCGGCTTGCTCTCGGAGTCATCCCGCCAGCAGCCAGCACCAACACCGCCAGCACCTGCGCCATCGGGGCCATCACCGCCTGTACCGACGTCACCACCACAGCTACGCCGATCACAGCGGAACGTCCGACCACCGATTCGGCTCAACCTGTAACCTGCTAACCTGATGGACTCTTGATTTTCCTTGTTGGACCCTCTTGTAAATAGCATCCTTTGTATTAGAGTTACATGTCACCCCCGCCGGACTCATTTTTTACAGGGGGTGAATGTGGTGAGATAACCACTGTAGTTATGCGTACTGCAGTAGGGGGATGTATGCCTGTACCTGTAATACAGGTTCCTCCGGTCAGCCCCTGCCGGCTAGCTCCGCCCACAGGGAGCTTATGTATAAATGTATGAGAGCTGCTCAGACCCTTAGTCTACTGTTGCAGATGGAGGGACAACATCGTACAGCAATAAAGCCTCTATTGTACTAGTCTCTCGGCTTTGAGTATAATTGTTAGCGCCACAATTTATTGCTGTACGATTTCCCAGTCACCATGGACATCAGAGTCAAGCCTGACCGTCTGCAGCTGGATCCGCATTCGCCTCACGCCAGAAAAGACTTTGATCACTGGCTCGCAGTCTTCGAGGCCTCCATCTCTTCAGCAGACCCTCCCCCGACGGAGGCTCAGAAAAAGCAACTCCTGTACTCCAGACTTAGCTCCAGCGTCTTTCCGCTCATTCGAGATGCGACCGACTACACCGCAGCTATGAAACTGCTCAAGGAGAACTATGCACCATCGGCGAACACCCTGTTTGCGAGGCATCAACTTTCTACTCGCGTCCAGCAGCCGGGTGAGTCGATTGAGGACTTCTGGAGGGCCCTTATACCTCTGGTACGAGACTGCGACTGCCGGGCCCTCACAGCCACGGAACATTCTGATTTACTCATGCACGATGCCTTCGTTACAGGCATTGCATCGGACCCCATCCGGCAACGACTGCTGGAAGGGGTCGTCCCCGACCTCGCGGCCGCAAAGGCCCTGGCGCTCTCCATGACGGCCGCCTCCCGTAGTGCGCACACTTACTCCGCTAGCCACTCGGCCCACCCGTCCTACCCCTCGTGGACCCCGGAAACGGCTCCCCAGGCCCATCCGTCCTACCCCTCGTGGACCCCGCAAACGGCCCCCCCAACAGCCGCCCCCGCGCACTATGCCTGCGCTGCCCTCCGCACCGCACCCCCTGGGGGTTCCCACTGTTACTTCTGCGGCCAACAGAAGCACCCTCGCCAACGCTGCCCGGCCCGCACAGCGACCTGCAAAGCTTGTGGAAAGAAAGGCCACTTTGCAGCGGTGTGTCAGTCCCGGACGGTCGCCGCTATCGCGCCGCCGGTCCCCACGCCTCAGCCGCTCCCTCAATGGGCCCCGCCGTGCGCTTCCCCGACCCCACGTGCGATCAGTGGGCGCCGCTATCTTTTGCCACCCCCGCCACGTGCGCCCTATGGGCGCCGCCATCTTCATCCACCACAGCCATGTGCGTTCCATGGGCGCCGCCATTTTGTTCCGACCCCATAACGTGCGCTCCATGGATGCCGCCATTTTACCCACAGGTACTGCGGATGCCGCCATCTCGTCTCCAGGGGCCGCCATCACGGGACACGGGTCGCTACCGCTCCTCGTCGGACTCATCTGACTCAACCGCCGACCAACCACAGCTCGCCTCCGTTACGCTCGACCAGTCCCGTCCTCGCAACCTGGCACCCTCTTCCACGTCGGTGCTGGTCAACGGCCATGTGACCTCCTGCCTCATCGACTCCGGGAGCACCGAGAGCTTCGTCCACCCGGACACGGTAAGGCGCTATTCCCTTGCGATCCATCCCGCCGACCGGCAGATCTCCCTTGCCTCCGGTTCCCACTCTGTCCCGATCCGGGGTTTCTGCCTGGTTAAACTCACTGTACAGGGTGTGGAATTCGACCGTTTCCGTCTGTACATTCTCCCCGACCTCTGCACTTCACTCCTACTAGGCCTGGATTTCCAGTGCAATCTCCAGAGCCTCACCCTCAAATTCGGTGGACCCCTACCTCCCCTCACCGTTTGCGGCCTCGCGACCCTCAAGGTCGAGCCCCCCTCCCTCTTTGCTAATCTGACTGTGGATTGCAAGCCCGTCGCCACCAGGAGCAGACGGTACAGCACCCAGGACAAGGCCTTCATCAGGTCCGAAGTCCAGCGGCTGCTTTGGGAGGGTATCATCGAGGCCAGCAACAGCCCTTGGAGAGCCCAGGTGGTAGTAGTTAAGACCGGGGAGAAGCACAGGATGGTCGTGGACTACAGCCAGACCATCAACCGGTACACGCAGCTCGACGCGTACCCCCTCCCCCGCATTTCTGATATGGTCACTCAGATTGCACAGTACCGGGTCTTCTCTACTATTGACCTGAAATCCGCCTACCACCAGCTCCCCATCCGTAAATCGGACCATCCCTACACTGCCTTCGAGGCAGACGGTCGTCTGTACCAATTTCTGAGGGTTCCCTTCGGCGTCACGAATGGGGTCTCGGTCTTTCAGCGAGAAATGGACCGAATGGTTGACCGGTACGGATTGCAGGCCACCTTCCCGTACCTCGACAATGTCACCATCTGCGGCCATGACCAGCAGGATCATGATGCCAACCTTTATAAATTCCTCCACACCGCATCTCTCCTTAATCTCACGTACAACAAGGAGAAATGCGTGTTCCGCACAGACCGCTTAGCCATCCTTGGCTACGTAGTCCAAAACGGACTACTGGGACCCGATCCCGACCGCATGCGCCCCCTCATGGAGCTCCCAATTCCCCACTGCCCCAAGGCCCTCAAACGCTGCCTTGGGTTTTTCTCTTATTACGCCCAGTGGGTCCCGCAATACGCAGACAAGGCCTGGCCACTTATCCAGTCCACACATTTTCCCCTCTTGGCCGAGGCACAACAGGCCTTCGCCTGCATTCGATCTGACATAGCCAGGGCGGGGATGCACACCGTAGACGAGACTCTGCCTTTCCAAGTAGAGAGCGACGCTTCAGATGTCGCCCTTGCCGCCACGCTGAATCAGGCCGGCAGACCCGTGGCATTCTTTTCACGCACCCTCCACGCCTCCGAAATTTGGCATTCCTCTGTCGAAAAGGAAGCCCAGGCAATCGTTGAAGCGGTGCGGCACTGGAGGCATTACCTGGCCGGCAGGAGATTCACTCTCCTCACTGACCAACGGTCGGTAGCCTTCATGTTCAACAACACGCAGCGGGGCAAGATCAAGAATGACAAAATCTTGCGGTGGAGAATCGAGCTCTCCACCTTTAACTACGAGATCTTGTATCGCCCCGGCAAGCTCAACGAGCCCCCAGACGCCCTCTCCCGAGGTACATGTGCCAGTGCACAAGCGAACCAGCTCCGTGCCTTGCACGACAGCCTTTGCCATCCGGGGGTCACTCGCTTGTACCATCTGATCAAAGCCCGCAATCTGCCCTACTCCGTCGAGGAAGTACGGACAGTCACCAGAGACTGCCAGATCTGTGCGGAGTGCAAGCCGCACTTCTACCGGCCAGATCGCGCGCGCCTGGTGAAAGCATCCCGCCCCTTTGAACGCCTCAGCGTGGACTTCAAAGGGCCCCTTCCCTCCACCGACCGCAACACCTACATCCTTAGTGTGGTCGATGAATTTTCTAGGTTCCCCTTTGCCATCCCATGCCCAGATATGACGTCTGCCACCGTCATCAAGGCCCTGGATTCCATTTTCGCCCTGTTCGGTTTCCCCGACTATATCCACAGTGACAGGGGATCCTCATTCATGAGCGATGAGCTGCGTCAGTTCCTGCTCAGCAGGGGTATCGCCTCCAGCAGGACGACCAGCTACAACCCCCGGGGTAACGGACAGGTAGAGAGGGAGAACGGGACGGTATGGAGGGCCGTCCAGCTGGCCCTACGGTCCAAAAACCTCCCAGCCGCTCGCTGGCAGCAGGTCCTCCCTGACGAGCTCCATTCCATTCGATCACTACTGTGCACCGCAACTAACAGTACACCCCATGAACGTGTTTTTGCCTTCCCTAGGAAGTCCACATCCGGAGTGTCGCTCCCGACTTGGCTCACGACTCAGGGCCCAGTCCTTCTCCGTAGGCATGTACGGCACCACAAGGCGGAACCCCTGGTGGACAAAGTACGCCTTCTCCACGCCAACCCTCAGTATGCCTACGTGGAGTTCCCCGACGGCCGCCAGGACACAGTCTCGCTCCGGGACCTGGCTCCCTCAGGGGCCGATCCCATGCCCACACCCCTTCCTGCGCCAACCCCAGCGCCCCCCTATTCGTCCCCATCAGGTCCATCCCTCATCCCCCTGCCCACCCTGGAGGACACGGAAGATTTCGGCTTGCTCTCGGAGTCATCCCGCCAGCAGCCAGCACCAACACCGCCAGCACCTGCGCCATCGGGGCCATCACCGCCTGTGCCGACGTCACCACCACAGCTACGCCGATCACAGCGGAACATCCGACCACCGATTCGGCTCAACCTGCTAACCGGATGGACTCTTGATTTTCCTTGTTGGACCCTCTTGTAAATAGCATCCTTTGTATTAGAGTTACATGTCACCCCCGCCGGACTCATTTTTTACAGGGGGCGAATGTGGTGAGATAACCACTGTAGTTATGTGTACTGCAGTAAGGGGATGTATGCCTGTACCTGTAATACAGGTTCCTCCGGTCAGCCCCTGCTGGCTAGCTCCGCCCACAGGGAGCTTATGTATAAATGTATGAGAGCTGCTCAGACCCTTAATCTACTGTTGCAGATGGAGGGACAACATCGTACAGCAATAAAGCCTCTATTGTACTAGTCTCTCGGCTTTGAGTATAATTGTTAGCGCCACACACAATATGGACATTTTGCCGTCAAAACCTGTTTTCTTGGTCCTCGACCTTCCCCTTCAAGTTCCCCTGCATGTCATCAAACTCTTCACCTCGGTTTCCAGATCCACAATCCTATCACTCTAATCAGTTGAAGCCTTTTCCAGGTCCAGGATCGTCTTTTCCTGGGCTTCCATCTTCCTTCCCTGGCTGGAGAGTGGCCATTGCATCCGTCACCACCTCTCTCACCGCCACCTGGAACTCCATTTTCATTGCCTCCTTCATGGCAGTCAGGTCCTTTTTAGTAATGTCGTCCAACCATCCCCCGGTGTGGGGAGGGGCATCGCTGCCTGTTCTTGTTCCGCAGGTCGGGTTGCTGTGAGAATTCTAAATTTCAGTCCAGATGTAAGCATCAGTCGAACACCAGATAACTTCAAAGAATCTTATATTTACCACGGGGCTACACAAGTGTAACTTACAGAGTTACAGCAAGTGAAGGCACTTTTTTTTTTAGTTACAGTTAACTATATACTTGTAAAACCCCTCAAACCCCTCCTTCATATAATTATTTCTTTCAATCATTAGTCACACAGTTAGCTCATCATAGCAATTCTTTATCAAGGAAGGAGTATCTCATCCCACAGCTGTGTTTCATTCCCAGGCAGTTCACAGGTTCCCACAGACAGTTCACAGGATCCTGATAAGGCCGAACACAGAAGCAATTAATCTCACAAGGCACGTACACATATTACACAAACTTGGCATGCCATTTCCCATCAAGCTCGGATTCTAACTTGACCCAAACTCTCGGCTAGATCAGGAGGAGGGGATTGGTAGGCTCCCGCTAAAGAGGGCAGTGAGGAGTTTTAGGTACCTGGGGGTCCAGGTGTCTAGGAGCTGGGGGACCCTCCACAAGCTCAATTTTACTAGGTTGGTGGAGCAGATGGAGGAGGAATTTAAAAGGTGGGACATGCGGCCGTTGTCGTGCAGAGTATAGTCCGTTAAAATAACGGTGCTCCCGAGATTTTGTTTTTAATTCAGTGCCTCCCCATTTTCGTTCCAAGGGCCTTTTTTAGGAGGGTGAACAGCAGCATTCTGGGATTTGTTTCGGCGCATGGGACTCCGAGGGTAAGGAGGGTCTTTTTGGAGCGGGGCAGGGATAGAGGGGGGCTGGCGCTGCCCAACCTCTCTGGGTACTATTGGGCGGCTAATGTCTCGATGGTACGCTAGTGGGTAATGGAGGGGGAGGGGGCAGCATGGAAAAGGATGGAGATGGCGTCCTGTGGAGGCACGAGCCTGAAGGCACTGATAACGGCTCCGTTGCCGCTCCCTCCAACGAGGTACACCACGAGCCCGGTGGTGGCAGCTACCCTCAAAATTTGGGTGCAGTGGAGGTGACACAGGGGGGAAGTGCGTGGCTCGGTGGAGGCCACGCTGCGGGGGAACCACCGGCTTGTTCCAGGGAACATGGATGGCGGGTTCCTGGGGTGGCACAGGGCGGGCATCAGGAAGCTGGGAGACCTGTTTACTGACGGGAGGTTCGCGAGCCTTGGTGAACTGGAGGAGAAGTTTGACCTCCCCCCGGGGAATATGTTCAGGTACCTTCAGGTCAAGGCGTTTGCTAGGCGACAGGTGGGAGGGGTTCCCTTTGCTGCCCCCGCGGGGGTAAGGGATAAGGTGCTATCGGGGGTGTGGGTCAGGGATGGGAAGGTGTCTGACATCTACCAGGTAATGCAGGAGGTGGGGGAGGCGTCGGTAGAGGAGCTGAAGGCTAAGTGGGAGGTGGAGCTGGGGGAGCAGATTGAGGAGGGGACATGGGCGGACGCCCTGGAGAGGGTGAACTCCTCCTCTTCATGTGCGAGGCTTAGTCTCATCCAGTTCAAGGTGCTGCACCGGGCCCATATGTCCGGATCTAGGATGAGTAGGTTCTTTGGGGACGAAGACAGGTGCGTCAGGTGTTCGGGGAGTCCAGCGAACCATGCCCATATGTTCTGGGCATGCCCGGCACTGGAGGAGTTCTGGAAGGGGGTGGCGGGGACGGTGTCGAGGGTGGTGGGATCCAGGGTCAAGCCAGGCTGGGGACTCGCGATATTTGGGGTTGGGGTGGAGCCGGGAGTGCAAGAGGCGAAAGAGGCCGATGTCTTGGCCTTTGCGTCCCTAGTAGCCCGGCGGAGGATCTTGCTGCAGTGGAAAGATGCGAGACCTCAGAGTGTGGAGACCTGGATTAATGACATGGTGGGATTCATTAAGTTGGAGAGGATTAAGTTCGCCCTGAGGGGGTCGGTACAAGGGTTCTTTAGGAGGTGGCAGCCTTTCCTCGACTTTCTGGCTCAACGATAAGTCAGCAGCAGCAGCAACCCGGGGAGGGAGGGAGGGAGGGGGGGGGGGGGGGGGGGGGGGGGTTTTAGGGGGATAGTGTTTAAGTTAATTTGCTTATTGTTAATTTATTCTGTTGTTTATTGGGGTTGAGGGGGTTGGAGGGGTTTGTTATATGCGTTGTTACGGGTGCCGGGGGGGTGTTTATTATTATTATTGTTATTATTGTTTTGTTGATTTTTATTTTTCAAAAAATTCCAATAAAAATTATTTTTTAAAAAAAGCTCAACACCATCCAGGACCAAGTAGCCCGTTTAATTGATACCCCTTCCACAAACATTCCATCCTTCCACCACCGAACAGTAGCAGCCACGTGTACCATCTGCAGAATGCACTGTAGGACCTCACCAAGGTTCCTTAGACAGCACCTTCCAAATTCACAACCATTACCATCCAGAAACACAAGAGCAGCAGAAACCTGGGAACACCACCCCCTGGAGGTTCCCCCTCCAAGTACCTACACCTCAGGGACTGCAGCAGTTCAAGAAGGCAGCTTACCACCACCTTTTGAAGGACAACAAGGAATGGGCAATAAATGCTGGCCTAACCAAAGATGCTCACATACCGCATAGAAAATATAAAATATTACCATTTCATACGAAGATGTTAGCTGCTGTGACCGTGGGAGGTCCAGGATTTCATGTAAATGCAGCTTTAAGTGCTTTGTACGGTGTGCATCTGGAGATTCCTCTTTCTATGTTTGCATACATGGATGGCCAGTACAGTAATTCCTTGGTCCTGTATAATTTCGCTTCCAACCCGGGGTGCCCTTGGTGCAACTGTTTGTGTAATACTTCTGGAGTGTCGTGGAATGACAAATCGCTGGCCAGCAGTATTAGTCCATCCTGTACGGTCAGTTCATCCCTGATAGCACAGAATGTGTGGAGCGCAAGGGGAAGCTCCCTTGAGGATTGTGATCAGGCCCTTATGATGACGTTGTGCAGTTGCCTGCATTTGATGATCGCCTGTAAGTCTTTTTGAGTTCCTAAATTTAACGAGAAGACAGTACCTCTATTGCCATAATGTCAATGTCTTCCTCATGGTTTCCCTGATCTTGGGTGAGGAAAAAGGGTCTGGAGAGGGAATCAGAGGGAATCAGTCAAGCACAGCTTCTTGCCATTTTTGTACACGATGCTGAGGTTATAGCATTACAACTTTAGCATCATGTGTTGCAGCCGTGCAGACACAATTTGGAGAGGTTTCTTTTTGATGTGTGGATAATGAGTCTCAGTGTCAATGAAGGCCCTTGAAGCAAAGGTTTTGGTCTGCCATTTTGGATGCAGAGTGCACCAAGTTTGTGCTGGGAGGCGTCTGCTGATAATGTACGGGTGCTTGAACATCAAAGCATTAGAAATACAGCAAAAATAACAACCAAATAAGAACAGGAAGAGGCCATTTGGCCCTTCAAGCCTGCTTCACCATTCATTATGATCATGGGTATTCATCCAACTCAATAGTCTAATCCCACTTTCCCCAATATTCTTTGATCCCCTTCACCTCAAGTGCTATATCTAACTGCTTTTTGAAACCATATAATGTTTTGGACTACTTCCTGTGGTAATGAATTCCACAGGCTTACCACTTTCTGGGTGAAGAAATTTCTCTTCATCTCTGTCCTAAATCGTTTACCCAATATCCTCAGACAGTGCCCCCTGGTTCTGGACACACACGCCATCGGGAACACCACTCCTGCATCTACCCTGTACAGTCCTGTTAGAATTTTATAGGTTTCTATGAGATCTTCCCTCATCCTTCTGAACTCCAGTGAATACAATCCTAACCGATTCAATCTCTCCTCTCAAGTCAGTCCTGCCATCCCAGGAACCAGCTGGTAAACCTTCGCTGCACTCCCTCTATAGCTAGAACATCTACACACAATATTCCAGGTGTGGCCTCACCAATAATTGCGACATGCCATCCTTTCTCCTGTACTCGAATTCTCTCGCAATGAAGGCCAGCGTACTATTTGTCTTCTTTACCGCCTGCTGCATCTGCATGCTTACCTTCACTGACTGTGTACGAGGACACCCAGGTCGCATTGCACGTTCCCCTCTCCTAATTTATGGCCATTCAGCTAATAGTCTGCCTTCTTGTTTTTGCTACCAAAGTGGATAACCGGTATTTATCCAAATTATACTGCATCTGCATTCATTTTCCCATTCACTCAACTTGTCCAAATCACACTGAAGGATCTCTGCATCCTCCTCACAGCTCACCCTCCCACCCAGCTTGGTGTCATCTGCAAAGTTGTAGATATGACATTTTGTTCCCTCATCTAAATCATTAGTATATATTGTGAATAGCTGGGGCCCTAGCACCGATCCCTGCGGTACCCCATTAGTAACTGGCTGCCAATTTGAAAAAGACCCGTTAATTCTATTTGTTTCCTGCCTGCCAACCAGTTTTCTATCCATTCAATACACTTCCCCCAATCCCATACACTTGAATTTTACACGCTAATCTTTTATATGGGACTTTGTCAAAAGCCTTCTGAAAGTCCAATTACACCACTCCCACTGGTTCCCTTTCATCAATTCTAGTAGTTACATCCGCAAAAAATTCCAATAGAGTTGCGAAGCATGA
The DNA here is from genome assembly GCF_902713615.1 of Scyliorhinus canicula. Classification (NCBI taxonomy): domain Eukaryota; kingdom Metazoa; phylum Chordata; class Chondrichthyes; order Carcharhiniformes; family Scyliorhinidae; genus Scyliorhinus; species Scyliorhinus canicula. The sequence goes on from NC_052152.1 coordinate 84,732,088, forward strand.
TTTCCCCTTCATAAATCCATGCTGACTCTGCCCGATCCTGCCACTGTTTTCTAAAGTTTTCTGCTATAAAATGTTTGATAATGGATTCTAGAATTTTCCCTACTACTGACGTCAGGCTTCCTGGTCTATAATTCCCTGCTTCCTCTCAACCTCCCTTTTTAAATAATGGAGTTCAATTTGCCACCCTCCAATCTGCAGGAACTTCTCCACAGTATATAGAATCCCAGAAGATGACCACCAATTCATCCACTATTTCTGGAGCCACCTCCATCAGTACCATGGGATGGAGATCATCAGACCATGAGGATTTATCAACATTCAATGCCATCAATTTAACCCATGATGTGGAGAAGCCGACATTGGACTTGGGTGAGCACAGTAAGAAGTCTTACAACACCAGGTTAAAGTCCAACAGGTTTGTTTCAAATCACTAACTTTTGGAGTACAGCTCCTTCCTCAGGTGAATGAAGAGGTGGGTTCCAGAGATATATATATATAGACAAAGTTAATGATGCAAGACGATACTTTGAATGCGAGTCTTTGAAGGTAATTAAGTCTTTACAGGTCCAGATGGAGCAACTGGAGAAAGGGATAATCACAGGACAACCAACACCATTTCTCTACTAATATTGATCACCCTCAGTTCCTCCTTCTCACTTGCATTCCCCAACATTTCTGGTATCTTACTTGTGTCCTCATTTGCGAAGACAGAACCAAAGTATGTATTTAGTATGTATGTATTTAGTTGCTCAGCCATTTCTTTGTCCCCTATAATACATTCCCATTTCTGATTGTAAGGAACTTACATTTGTCTTCACCAATCTTTTTCTATTCACGTACCTATAGAAACTTTTACAATCAGTTTTTATGTTCCCTGTAAGCTTACTCTCGTACTCCAGTTTCCCCTTCTTAATCAATCCCTTGATCCTTCTTTGTTGAATTCTAAACAGCTCCCAAACCTCAGACGTGTTGTTTTTCTTGGCCAATATATATGCTTCTTCCTTGGATCGAATACTATCCCTAATTTCCCTTGTGAGCCATGGATTGACCACCTTTTCTGTTTTACTTTTGTGTCAGACAGGAATAAACCATTGTTGCAGTTCCTCCATGAGCTCTTTGAGTGTTTGCCATTGCCTATCCACTGTAAGTAACATTCCCCAATCGATCGTAGCCAACTCACACCTCATTTTAATGTAGTTTCCATTGTTAAGATTCAGGACCCAAGTCTTAGAATCAAATACTTCACACTCCATTTTGATATTTCGTAATACCGGTGGGGTGCAAGTTCGTGTTTGAGTCTGTTGAAGACTGCTGTGTGGTGATCTTGCCAGCACCATTCGATGTCCTGGTGGAGACGTGGATGAAGAGGTCCAGTGACCTCACTATAACACGGGACAAACTTAGAAAGATAATTTGTCATACCAAGAAAGCACTGCAAAATATGCTTGACCATGGGAATGGCCGTCTATCATATAGCCATTGCCTATCTGGATCGGACTTTATACAATCAGCTGTGAGTAAATGGCCTTTTGCAAGGTTGACCCTGAATCTGCAATTTGCAGGGATAAGCTTTAATTGGATGGTCCTGATTCTGTCAAGGATGAGGCAAAGAACTGCATCATGTTCTTGCATAGTACGACCCCAAAAAGGATGTCAACAATGATCTCATACAATTGCCTGCAAAGAGTTTCTCCATGCATTGTTGGAAAACCTGCCAGTGAAGATCCCATAAGGCATACAAAGATACGGTATCTGCCGACCAGAATCTTATAATTTTCAGACTCAAAAAACTTCTGGTGACGGTGATGTTCTGAGCACATTAGGTGATCCTCCTCCATAATACAACCAATAGGCACTATTAGTCAAATTTATCCTGTAAATTTGGGCTTATTTCACCCACAATTAAGAAAGAGAAAGAATAGGAACAGCAAATGGGAGCTCGAGAGGCCGCAGAGAAGACAGGAGCAGAGGAAAAGGACACGCGCAGCAAGTAGAGGAGTCGGCGGCGCTACGAGGCAAGGGGTCCCGGCAACCCGCGGAGGGGGAGACCAAACAATGCCCCCTCCGGAGATGGATGGAAGGCATTCCTGACGAAGGAACTGATGCCGATGAGAGAAGCGAGAAAAGTGGAGATCCAGGTGGCGGTCAAACTGGCAGTGACGAGGCGTTGGTCGTCATGCAGACGGCGATCGATGGAACGGAAAAACTGGAAACTCAGGGGAAGACGATCCTAAAGCTGGAAAAGACATGGACGGATCAGAGCATCAGGATTGTATTGCCTATTGGTTGTATTATGGAGGAGGATCACCTAATGAGCGACTGCTCAGAACATCACCGTCACCAGGATTGTATCTCTGGAGGCCAAAATCAAAAGGTTGGTGGCGGCCTCTGCCTAACTTCCTTGTTACCCCCTCAAAGAACTCTAACAAATTTGTCAGACATGACCTTCCTTTGACGAAGCCGTGCTGACTCAGTCCTATTTTATCATGCACTTCCAAGTACTCCGCAATCTCATCTTTAATAATGGACTCTAAAATCTTACCAATGACCAAAGTCAGGCTAACAACTTATAATTTCTCATCTTCTGCCTCCCTGCCTTCTTAAACAGCGGTGTTACATTAGCCACTTTCCAGTCCACCGGGACCCTTCCTGACTCCAGTGATTCCTGAAAGATCACCACCAATGCCTCCACGATCACCTCAGCTATCTCTTTTAGAATCCCGGGGTGTAGTACATCCGGTCAAGCTGATTTATCCACCTTCAGACCTTTCCGTTTCCCCAGAACCTTCTCCTGAGTGATGGCTACTGCACTCACCTCTGCCCCCAATTCTCCTGGAGCTCTGGCATCCCAATGGTGACTTCCACTGTGAAGACTGGTGCAAAGTAACTATTCAGTTCTTCTGCTTTTCCTATTTCTTTGTTTCCTATTATTACTTCTCCAGCCACATTTTCCAGTGGTCCAATGTCTATTTTTGCCTCTCTTACCTTTTATATATTGAAAAAAACTCTTCCTATCTTCTTTTATATTACAAGCTAGCTTGCACTCATATTTCATCTTCTCCTCCCTCATTGCTTTTTTAGCTGTCCTCTGTTCACTTTTAAGGGCTTCCCAATCCTCTGGCTTCCCACTAATCCTATGGTCAGCGGTGCCCTAGACAGGGCAAACATTATCCTGGTAACGTGTACATACTCAACTGGGCGACACAGATTTAATAAAGAACACCATGGTGGAAATCCCAACATCGAGACACATCGACTAATCATTGGGGGGGGGGGGGGGCAGCTGCTGAGGGCGATAGCCCAGGTAAAATTGATCTTATAGAACGATTTTGCTGCTTAACATAGATGCGAGTACTCGCAAAAATCCTGACCAAGAGACTGGAGGACCGTGTACCAGAAGTGCTCGCAGAGGATCAGACAGGCTTTGTCAAGGGTAGACCACTAACTGTGAACATCAGACGGTTGCTGAACGCGATACTGACCCCATCCGGGGAGAGAACAACAGAGGTGATCTTCTCCCTGGACTTAGAAAAGGCCTTCAACAGAGTTTGATTGGAAGTACCTCATAGAGGTAATGGAGTGGTTTGGCCTAGGGACGGGGTTTAAGTCACGGGCGAAACTCTTGTACAACACCACCAAGGCGAGCGTTCGGACCAATATCACAAGCTCTGAATACTTCCAGTTGTACAGAGGCACAAGGCAGGGATGCCACTGTCCCCTCTCCTGTTCGCCCTGGCAATTACATAGAACATACAGTGCAGGAGGCCATTCGGCCCATCGAGTCTGCAATGACCCATTTAAGCCCTCACTTCCACCCTATCTCCGTAACCCAGTAACCCCATCTCACCTTTTTGGTCACTAAGGGCAATTCATCATGGCCAATCCACCTAACCTGCACGTCTTTGGATTGTGGGAGGAAATCAGTGAACACGGAGAAAACCCACACAGACACGGGGAGAACATACAGACTCCGCACAGACAGTGAACCAACAGGGAATCGAACCTGGGACCTTGGCACTGTGATGCCACAGTGCTATCCACTTGTGCTACCGTGCTGCCCTAAACTGAACCCATGGCGATCTCTCTGCGGGATGTGAGAATCTGGAAGGGTATAATGAAGAGGAGGCAGAAAGCACAGAGTCTCACTCTACATGTCAGAGCCGCAAAACGGCTTGAAGAAAATCATGAAGCTCTGGAAGAGTTTGGGACCTTCTCGGGCTACAAACTCAGGAAGGGAGGAGGGGAGGGGGGAGCAATGAGGGCAGACAGGAACAAGGGTGGGAGGGCAGCAAGGGAGGAATCCAGGGAAATATTAGGAGTGGCCACGGGAAAAGAGCAAGAGGGGGCCAAAGAGCCCCCCCAAACAAAGCCAATGGGGCAACAACAATATAGGACAAAAGAAATAAGACTATAAATACGATGGAGAAAGGGCCTAAGGTGGTGTAAGAATAATACAAAGGGCAGGAGAAAAAGAGAGGGGGGCAATGAAAGAGCATGTAAATTGTACATAATAACCGTCTCAATCACCTGCAGTATAGTGCACAGATGTAAAATTTAATAAAAATATTTTTTTTTAATTTCAGACCCCCAAGTATCAGACTCATACTGAAAACTGTCTTGTAGCTCTGCAGCTGCACAGACCAATTTTCATTCCAGATCTTGAGCCTCAAGTTAAAAAATGTGGACGTAGTTTACACCGTCAGTGTAGCAGGGCGGGCCACATAGAGCCAGCAAGGACAGCTCCAGAGATTGGGACGCCATCTTTAAAAGGTGCCTCAATAAGAACCAAAGATCAACTCCTCTATCCCGCTCCCCCAACATCTGAGGTATCGCCGGTGCTCCCCCTCAATGCCCATATTCCTCCCTCCCACCAAGTTGCCCCCCCCCCTCGCTGCCCGCTCCCCCTGTGCCTACAATGTCTCCCCTCAATGGCCTCGCTGGTTTCCAACCCTCCACCACCACACATAATGGGAACCCCGCCCCTCAATATGGTTCTGCAGAGGGCCCACCCCTTACTCTTCCACCTGGCACACATTGGCACTGTTTTTTACTAAGAGACAAATATTCTCTAACTGATTCAGGATTATCTCAGAATCTACCTTTTCTTCCTGCCTTGAAAACAAAAGACTTCAATTTTTCAATGGCCTTGGGGCCCGTGTGGTTTAATAGGGTACAAACCTGTACGTTTTTCGACTTTTCAAAGTGTGTAGCACCACAGTTATTACACCACCTCATCTGAAACATTTCCAAACTATCCGCAATATTTTCATCAAAGACAAATGGATCAATGCAGCAAAGTCCTTGCGCAATATTACCAACTCCTGACACCATGTAGAAGGTTGTGGGTTCCCCAAATCACCGACATCAAGGACTTCCAACAAAGTTTCTTTATTCTTGACCTCAGCTATACAGAACATTTGTGCTCTGCCCACGCTCCCTGAAATGGCTCCCATGCATCCATGTGACCTCTTTCGTAGCCACATCATCGCATTTACACATGAGCACTCAGCATACAGTGGGAAATCAGCTAATATGATGTCCTGTGCTCTGTGAGTTCAAGCCCATCAGATTGCAATGTGCATTCAGGGATGAGTGTAAAATCTATTGCCATTCGTTTAATTTTTTTCCTTATTTCATTTTTAATTGATGATACATTTCTATGATGTTTCATCTTTTATAACTTCAGCAAAATTGTTGAAAATTATATAAAGGGTTCTAGAGGATTCAGTTCTTCAGCTAAGGAAGAACCCTGTTGAAATTTAGCACCATTTTACAAATACTTAACTCTACATTTCTTGGTTTTCTATTAACCTAACCTAGGCTCAATTTAAGTATCCAAGCAACCTGCGTGTAACTGCCATGGGGGTGGAAGGAGGGCGCCTTATTCTTCCATTTGCTCCACCAACTGACACCTGAAGCTGCATCGAAATACAATTTTCTACGAAATGGACAGCAGAATTTGCGGGAGATGGATTCATACGGACACTAATCCCCATTCATTCAACCAATGGCTGCCAGGATCTGGCGCCAACACCCACGCGCGCCATAGGACCAGCCGCCGTTATCCGTCCGCGCATGCGCTCCGTGCAGATTCGGAACCGTTAAATTGAGAGCGGGTCCTGCCGTCTCACTCGACTCGATTTGTTCAAATATCAAGTGTTAATATGCGCGCGCGTCTAATAACAGCTGGCGGAGGAAAGATCCTCATTCCCTTTCGATATAAATATCAGATATTGCCCAGTTTATTTTTTTGTATTTGGAGAGTTTCTAGACTGAAGTAGTTTCGACAGAATTCACGGGACCGTGTCGCACCTCACGGCTGTTGGTGGGATTACGCTTCAGCGACATGCATTAAATTCACGGAGTCAAATGGCAAATCTACCATAAATCTACTATTTAAATCTAATGCTTACATCCCATTCGAAAGTGACCGTTCCACGGACCGAGTTCCCACTGTCCTGTTCAGCTTCATTACCCTTCATAAAACAGGTACCTGTCGCGATCATGGTTTCCTCACTGGCCACCAACTGAAGTATATCACTGAGCATGCGCAGTACTCTATTTTCTCTCGCGCGCGGCGCACGTGCGTTTCAAACTCCTCCCTGCCATATTTGCCATGTCACATGGTAAGTTGGCAAGTTAGCCTGCGAACGTAACCATAAATTGCAAAAGGATGTCTACTCCCTGCGTGTGGGTATCTTTTACCCCGTCTGTGCAAAATAAATCATATGGCGATGGACGATGATGACATCACTTCAAACGTTACTACAAATATCGAATGTTACAAATATGCAGCTTTCAAGCTAAGAGCTTGAATAAAAGGCTGGCCCAGACTTCACAGCAACTTTCACAAATCTGCAGTGCAACGTTAGCCAAGATGTAACTCAATATAATTGGCTTCGGTCTATCTGCTATGTTCCAGAAAATTGGCAAACTTAAACCATCCCTTCGAGGAATATTGGACTAATTGAGTTCCTAGTAGCACCAAAGCTGAGCAGCTGATCTTCATGAAATTGTGAGAACTATGGTAAGAAATCCACTAATATAATTAATTAGTAATGTTAAACTAAGCAGAGGATTTGGATAGGTTAAGTGAATGGGCTAGGGTATGACAGATGGAATACAACGTTGACAAATGTGAGGTTATCCATTTTGGTAGGAATAACAGCAAACGGGATTATTATTTAAATGATAAAATATTAAAGCATGCTGCTGTGCAGAGAGACCTGGGTGTGCCAGAAAGTTGGTTTACAGGTGCAACAGGTGATTAAGAAGGCAAATGGAATTTTGTCCTTCATTGCTCGAGGGATGGAGTTTAAGGCTAGGGAGGTTATACTGCAATTGTATAAGGTGTTAGTGAGGCCACACCTAGAGTATTGTGTTCAGTTTTGGTCTCCTTACCTGAGAATGGATGTACTGGCACTGGAGGGTGTGCAGAGGAGATTCACTAGGTTAATCCCAGAGCTGAAGGAGTTGGATTACGAGGAGAGGTTGAGTAGACTGGGACTGTACTCGTTGGAATTTAGAAGGATGAGGGGGATCTTATAGAAACATATAAAATTATGAAGGGAATAGATAGGATAGATGTGGGCAGGTTGTTTCCACTGGCGGGTGAAAACAGAACTAGGGGGCATAGCCTCAAAATAAGGGGAAGTAGATTTAGGACTGAGTTTAGGAGGAACTTCTTCACCCAAAGGGTTGTGAATCTATGGAATTCCTTGCCCAGTGAAGCAGTTGAGGTTCCTTCATTAAATGTTTTTAAGGTAAAGATAGATAGGTTTTTGAAGAATAAAGGAATTAAGGGTTATGGTGTTCGGGCTGGAAAGTGGAGCTGAGTCCACAAAAGATCAGCCATGATCTCATTGAATGGTGGAGCAGGCTCGAGGGGCCAGATGGCCTACTCCTGCTCCTAGTTCTTATGTTCTTATGATACGACAACGTAAATAGTGCACTGAATAAGGGTCTAGATTTCAATAATAACATTTATTGATATTTGGTAGAGAATAAGGATACCAAATGCACTATAACAAATAACACTTGAAAATTAGTTTGGACAAAAAATATAGCTTACAAAAGCAGTTTTATACACGCATTGTGCTACATTGGTAATATTAAATTCAATTTTAAAACAATGCCTGCCAACTTATGTTGTTGATTCATTGCTTGTGCACTACAGTATCATTTTTTTTTAATTAACCTCAGTTATTCCAATGACTCCCCAGGCTAAACCTGTTGAAGTGTTCCCTGTAATAAGGCTCTCTTCATTTGCACCCTTTCCCAGATCATCTTCTTCTGCCTGAATCTTTAAAATGTAAAAAATATCAGTCAGTATCTACACTAAAAAGCTCAAATATTCCTCTTTGTCATACAAGCAGAGTCACATAGACTGTAATTAAGCATTCTATGCAACCATTAAAATGAGTTAAGAGTGAATACCACTGATAAATTCTGTTCTTTTTCCAAGGGGTAAAAAAAATCACTCAAATTTGAGAAGCAAAATCTCAAATTTCTCATTATTTTCTTACCAAATAAAGCGGCTCAGAGATATATGCCCATCACAGTTGCCACACGAACATTCACATTTAATGTACCACAATAGTATCAAAGGCCCAATTTTCAACAGACAAAAAGGAAGTGCAAATTGTTTTTTTTTAAAAAGGAAACTCGGATTTCTTTTTCGGGACTGCTATAGCAAACGTTTTTCACAAAATGTCAATCTCTCATTTTTAGTCATGTAAGGAGCGCAGAGTATGTTCATAGTTACTATGTTAGTATATACTATAACAGCATATATTATGAAAAGAGACCCACCCCATCAAGATTGAAGTTAGCAAAAGCACATTGAAACTGCATGCTTGTGTATATTGAACAACCGTTTAATATCTCAGCGTTACAAAAGCCAGAGCCATGATAAACAGGTTTTCAATTTTACCATTAATAAAAACTACTTTGGAGTTAACAACCTGGTGAATCAAATGTCACCTCCATAAAAGTGCTTATGAATTATATAAATAATTGTGAAAAGTCATTTACCTTGACTACAATTTAAAAAAATATTTGTATATATTCTAGAGTTTCAACAATGTTCAAAATAAAATCTAGTTCTCTTTCTGTTTATCCAGGTTTTTCAGGGTTCTGATTTTCCTCCTGATTAATTTGCTGTTATTATACCAAAAGTAAAACCTAAAAACAGTAAATTTAATGATCCTCCCAGAGTGCAGGAGTACATCCACCAGGTAAGTATGGTTGATCCTGCAGGAGCAGGGAGACAGAAAACCCCCAACAGGATTATCACCTGGAATTTTAGGGGACTTTTAAAAAAAAAATGTATTTAATACAAACATGTATCAGAACAGGTTACAGCAAATAAACAACCAGGGAAGCATTCTTCCCAGCAATCAACTATACAGTCTGCACAATTTCTTTCCATTTTCAATTACCCCCCTCCCCCCCATGATGACCAACTCCTCAAACGCGGTCAGAAATATCCCCCACCGTTTCTCAACACCCCCCCTCCCCCCGCAGAGCCCCTTAACTCATACTTTATCTTCTCCAAATTCAGGAAGTCGTACAGGTCACCCAACCAAGCCACTACCCCCGTGGCGATGCCGACCGTCACGCCCATACAATTCACCGCCGTGCAATCAGAGAGATAAAGGCCACAACATCAACCTTCCTCCTCTCCATGAGCTCCGGCTTCTCTGAAACCCCAAATATCGCCACAAAAGGGTCTGGGTCCACCTCCTCCTCCACTATCCTGGTTTAGACCACGAACATTCAATGTCAACGTACTCTGTCGATTATTCTTTTGTCTACTATGTACGTTCTGTGTACGTTCCCTTGGCCACAGAAAAATACTTTTCACTGTACTTCGGTACATGTGACAATAAATATCAATCAATCAATCATTCCCGCCCAGAATCTTCCCACTTGTTTTGCAACCCCAAAACATGTGCGCGTGATTCGCTAGCCCCCGCCCACACCTGTCACACTCATCTGCTACCCCCTGAAAGAACGCACTCATTCTCGCCCGACTCATATGCACCCTGTACACCACCTTGAACTGTATCAGGCTCATCCTTGCACAAGAGGAGGTCCCGTTAGCCCTTCGCAGTGCCTCACTCCATATTCCCTAATTGATCTCCCCTCCCAACTCCGCTTCCCATTTCTCCTTGATCTTCACCACCCGCCCGCCTCCCTGCTCCCCCAGCCACTTGCATATATCCCCAATTCTTCCCTCCCCTTCCACATCCAGAAGCAGCAGTCGCTCCAGCAGGGTGTATCCTGACATTCGAGGGAATCCCCTTCAGACCTTTTGTGCAACATCCCTAATCTGCAGATACCTGAACTCACTCCCCCTTGGCAGCTCTACTCCCTCCCTTAGCTTCTCCAGACTGTTGAACCCCCTCCAAATACAAATCCCTCACCTTGACCAACCCCACTTTCTGTATACACTATCCATCCCCCCCCCCCCCCGGCTCAAACCCATGATTCACGCACTGCGGCGTTAACACTGACATCCCTTCCACCCTAAAATGCATCCTCAACTGACTCCGTATCTTCAACGTGGACTGCACAACTGGGGTTCCTCAATACCTACTCGGAGCCATTGGCAATACTGCCGTCACCATAGCTCTCAAAGGAGACCCCTTACAAGATTCCTCTTCTATTTAAACCACTCTACCCCTTCTCTTTCCCACCACCGCTGCACCTTGTCGACATTCGCCGCCCAATAATAATGAAGCAAGTTCGGCAACCCCCCCCCCCCCCCCCCCCCCCCCCCGCTGCCTCTATCTCTGTAGCAGGGCCCTCCCCACCCGAGGCACCTTCCCCACCCATACAAAGTCAGAAATGATCGTGTCCACTTTCTGAAAAACTGCCTTTAGTATAAAGATCGGGAGAGCCTGAAAGATAAACAAGAACCTTGGCAGAATATTCATTTGCACCACTTGGACCCTCCCCGCCAACGTTAAGTGCAGTATATCCCACCTCTTAAGATCCTCCCTGGCCTCATCCACCAGCTTCGTTAAGTTCCACTTATGGAGCCCCATCTATTCCCTCACTACCTGAATCCCAAATTCCTATCCCTCGCTACCGTAAATGGCATCCCCCCTAAATTAGCCCACTGTCCCAGCTCATTCACCGGAAAACCTACATTCAGTTTGCATACAGAGAAACCGCCAAACCTCAGTAGACCCATAATCCTTCCCATACTCTCCAACGGATTCAAAACATACAGCAAGAGGTCATCCGTATAGAGCAACACCTATCCCCTCATTATCCCCAGCCACTCCACCGACGCCCTAACAACCATCGCCAGTGGCTCTATCGCCAGCGCAAACAGCAACGGCAACAGCGGGCACCCCTGCCTCGTACCCTGCATAAGTCAAAGCTTTGTGAGCTCATATCATTCATCCTCACCCTTGCCCTTGGTGCCACATACAGCAACCGCTCCCTTGCAACAAATCTCGGCCCAAACCAAAACCTCGAACAAATACCGCCACTCCACCCGATCAAATGCCTTGTCCCCATCCATAGACACCCCCACCTCCAGTACCAGAGCCCCAGACGGATTCATCACCACATTCAACAAGCATCTGATATTACTCGTGAGCTGCCTACTCATCACAAAGCCTGTTTGATCTTCTGCAACCACCCCTGGGACACAATCTTCCATCTCCCCACCAACAACTTGGCCAATACTTTCACATCTTTGTTCAATAGAGATATGGGCCTGTATGACCCACATTCAACCGGGTCCTTTCCCTTTTTTGAGATTAATGTCATCATCTCCGACAACTCCCCCTTCTCCAGTGCTTCATTAAACACTCTGACAGATGTGGTGCCAGGTCCGCCGCAAATTCCTTATAAAATTCCACCTTGTACCCATCCGGCCCAGGGGCCTTCCCCGACTTCATACCCCTAATACTATCCAGCAGCTCCCTCTGCCCCAGGGGCTCCACCAACACCTGCCTCTTTTCTTCCTCTACATGAGGAAATTCCAGCTCGTCCAGAAACCATGCCCCTCCTCTTCCCCCGGGTCCGCCTCATAAAGTCCTTGGTAGTACTCCCTAAACGCCTCGTTTATTTTCCCTGACTCTGAAACCACATCCCCAGCCCCAGTCCATATCTTCAATATTTCACTGGACGCAGCCTGCCTCCGCAGCTGGTGCGCCAGCATGCGGCTCACCTTCTCCCCATACTCATATTGCACCCCTCTTGCCCTACACAGTTGCCCTACTGCCCTCCCTATTGTCAGCCTGTCAAAGTACCCCTGCAATTTTTCCCTCCTCGCCAATCCCTCCACAGTGGGCACCCTTGAATATTCCCTGTCCATCTCCATTGTCTCGCTCACTAGTTGGTCATGTTCCTCCCTCCTTTCCATATCAGCACGAGCCTTAAACAAAATAATTTCTCCCCCTCCCCGGGCCACTGCCTTCAGTACTTCCCAAAGAATGACCGCCGACACTTCCCCATTCTGATTCAACTCCACCTGCTCCTAACCGCACCTTATCACAAACACCTTCAGCTGGCAACAACCCCGAGTTAAACCTCCACCCCTGCCTCTCCTCTCATCCCAATCTAAACCGAATCTCCAGCCAATGGGGCGTATGGTCCGAGTTAACTGTCCCCACATACTCTGCCCCCTCCACCCCAACCAAAATCTCCCAACTCACTACAAAGTACTCAGTCCTCGAATACACCTTATAAGCATGTGAAAAGAAGTAATACTCTCTTGCCCCTGGGTTCTGAAAGCGCCATGGATCCACCATAGCCATCCTCTCCATAAACCACCCCCGAGCTCCCTTGACATTCGTACTCTATCCATTGACCTAGGGCTTGACCTATCCATCCTCGGCTCTAGGACACAGTTAAAATCTCCTCAATGATCAACTGCCGTACGGCCAAATCCGGGATCGCTACCAGCAACTCTCTCATAAAACCCACATCACCCCAATTTGGGGCATACACGGTTACCAACATCACCGGTGCCTCTTCCAATACCCACTCACAATCACATATCACCCGGGTTCCCTCACCTTCACATTCACAAATCGCATTTTTCTGCTCATTAAAATTGCCACTCCACTCAATTTTGAATCAAACCCTGAATGCAAAACCTGCCCGACCCACCCGTTTCTTAACCTAACCTTGTCCTTCACACGGAGGTGCGTCTCCTGCAGAAAGACCACCCCCGCTTTCAGTTGAGGTGTGCGAACACCCGTGATCTTTTAACCGGCGCATTCAGTCCCCAGACGTTCCACAATACCAGTCTTACCGGAGATTACGCCTCCAATCCCCTCGACCGTCCGTCACCTTCCCCACTTAACTCCCGCCCTGTTAATTCCACCCTATACATAGCCCATCCCAGATGGCCCCCTTCTCCGCTCCTGACCATGTCATCTCTTCCCCCCCCCCCTTCCTGGCCACCACTCTTGGTCTTCTTCCCCACCACCTCACTTCCGTTCACCAGTATCACCTGCTAGCACGGCAGCCCCCGCCCAAAAGCACCTCCTAATGACCTCCCCCCGCACTGCTCAGCTCAAGGAGGAAGGCTCCCTGCTGAGCTTACCCTCCCCACCCAAACAAAAACTTCTCCTGAACTCCAGACAGCCTCCTCCAAAAGCAAACAAACAAATGTTAAACACAAACTGTCCCATAAAACAGAGGGGAGGACGGGAACATCAATCCCCACATAAACTTTTCACCCTGATAATCCCTTACAATCCCAACAGTAAACTCCCCCCCCCCCCACAAAAAAGACAAAAATCCCCCAATCCCTACCCCCACTTCAAACATGTTCCCAACCATTACAAAGTGCCAGATCCGAGATCACTCCTTCGATCTCCCGAATCTGCGACTCCTGTATCTCCAAACACTTCTCCACCCGCTCCACAGAGCTCTTCAGGGGTGCCACAGCTCCTTCGATGGCGTTCGAGCAATCCTCATGCATTTCCTTCTCTGCTGCCAGAATTCCGCCTCAATAAAAGCCATCAACTCCAGCTGGGGCCTTCCAGCTTGCATCAGCCTTCCCTGCCTGCACCCCTATAGTACTACAGTATGTGGCGCTAACAATTGCACACAAAAGACTCGATACGGTACAAGAGAGGCTTTATTACAATGAGATATTATTTCTTCGTCTGCAGCTGTAGAATGGCATCTCAGGGAAACTTACGAATATTTTTACTGCTCCCTGTGGGCGGAGCTAGCCGGCAGGGGCTTACCGGAAAACCTGTAATACAGGTACTGTCATACATCCACTAATGCAAGCACACAATTATATACAGTGGTAGAGATCACCACATTCACCCCCTGTAAAAAATGAGTCCGGCGGGGGTGACGTGAAACTATAATACATAAACGTGTTCTATTTACAGAGGGGGGAAAAAGGAACCAAGAGTCCATCGGGCAACCCTGTGCCCGACAGGTTGAGTCGGACCGGCGGTCGGACGTTCCGTTGCGAGCGACGCAGCAGTGGTGGCGACGTCTGCACAGGCGGTGTCGGCGATGACGGCGTAGGTGCTGGCGGTGTTGGTGCTGGCCAGTGGCGGGATGACTCCGGGAGCGAGCCAAAATCTTCCATGTCCTCCAGTGTGGGCAGGGGAACGAGGGATGGACCTGGTGGGGCTGAATTCGGGGGCGCCAGGGAAAAAGAGGGTGGCGCGTGGGTAGGGAGGAGTGTGGGCATGGGATTGGCACCCAAGGGAGCCAGGTCCCTGAGACTATCCTGGCGGCCATTGAGGAACTCCACATAGGCAAACTGGGGGTTCGCGTGGAGCAGGCGTGCCTTGTCCACCAGAGGGTCTGCCTTGTGGTGCCTGAAATGCCTACGAAGAAGGACTGGCCCTGGAGCGGCGAGCCAAGTCGGGAGCGACACCCCAGATGTAGACTTCCTGGGGAAGGCAAAAACACGTTCATGGGATGTGTTGTTAGTTGCGGTGCACAGCAGTGACCGAATGGAATGGAGTGCGTCAGGGAGGACCTGCTGCCAGCGAGCGGCTGGGAGGTTCCTGGACCGTAGGGCCAGCTGGATGGCCCTCCATACCGTCCCGTTCCCCCTCTCTACCTGCCCGTTTCCCCGGGGGTTGTAGCTGGTCGTCCTGCTGGAGGCGATACCCCTGCTGAGCAGGAACTGATGCAGCTCATCACTCATGAACGAGGATCCCCTGTCACTGTGGATATAGTCAGGGAAACCGAACAGAGCGAATATGGAATCAAGGGCCTTGATGACGGTGGCAGATGTCATATCCGGGCATCGGATGGCGAAGGGGAACCGAGAGAATTCGTCGACCACACTAAGGATGTAGGCGTTGCGGTCAGTGGAGGGGAAGGGCCCTTTGAAATCCATGCGGAGGCGTTCAAAGGGGCGGAGCGCTTTCACCAGGCGCGCGCGGTCTGGCCGGTAGAAGTGCGGCTTACACTCCGCACAGACCTGGCAGTCTCTGGTGACTGTCCGTACTTCCTCGACGGAGTAGGGCAGATTGTGGGCTTTGACCAGATGGTAAAACCGATTGACCCCCAGATGGCAAAGACTCTCATGCAAGGCACGGAGCTGGTTCACTTGTGCGCTGGCACATGTACCTCGGGAGAGGGCGTCTGGGGGTTCGTTGAGCTTGCCGGGGCGATACAAGATCTCGTAATTATAGGTGGAGAGCTCGATTCTCCACCGCAAGATTTTGTCGTTTTTGATCTTGCCCCGCTGTGTATTGTTAAACATGAAGGCTAAGCGACCGTTGGTCAGTGAGGAGAGTGAATCTCCTGCCGGCCAGGTAATGCCTCCAGTGCAGCACCGCTTCAACAATTGCCTGGGCCTCCTTCTCAACAGAGGAGTGTCGGATTTCAGAGGCATGGGGGGTGCGGGAAAAGAATGCCACGGGTCTGCCTGCCTGGTTTAGAGTGGCAGCAAGGGCGACATCTGAAGCGTCGCTCTCTACTTGGAAGGGCAGTGTCTCGTCTACTGCGTGCATCCTGGCCTTGGCTATGTCTGAGCGAATACGAGCGAAGGCCTGTTGTTCCTCGGCCGTGAGGAGAAATTGTGTGGACTGGATCAGTGGGCAGGCCTTGTCCGCATATTGTGGGACCCACTGGGCGTAGTAAGAAAAGAACCCCAGGCAGCGTTTGAGAGCCTTGGGGCAGTGGGGGAGGGGAAGCTCCATGAGGGGCCCCATGCGGTTGGCATCGGGCCCCAGTAGTCCGTTTTGGACTACGTAGCCGAGGATGGCTAAGCAGTCTGTGCGGAACACGCACTTCTCCTTGTTATAAGTGAGGTTGAGGAGAGATGTGGTGTGGAGAAATTTAGCACGGTTGGCGTCATGGTCCTGCTGGTCGCGGCCGCAGATGGTGACATTGTCTAAGTACGGAAACGTGGCCCGCAGTCCGTACCGGTCAACCATTCGGTCCATTTCTCGCTGAAATACCGAGACCCCGTTAGTGACGCCGAAAGGAACCCTAAGAAATTGATACAGTCGACCGTCCGCCTCGAAGGCAGTGTAGGGACGGTCCGATTTACGAATGGGGAGCTGGTGGTAGGCGGATTTCAGGTCAATTGTCGAGAAGACCCGGTACTGTGCAATCTGATTGACCATATCAGATATGCGAGGGAGCGGGTACGCGTTGAGCTGCGTGTACTGGTTGATGGTCTGGCTGTAGTCCACGACCATCCTGTGTTTCTCCCCAGTTTTAACCACCACCACTTGGGCTCTCCAGGGACTGTTGCTGGCCTCGATAATACCCTCCCGAAGCAGCCGCTGGACCTCTGACCTGATGACGGTCTTGTCCTGGGTGCTGTACCATCTGCTCCTGGTGGCGACGGGCTTGCAATCTGCAGTCAGATTGGCAAAGAAGGAGGGAGGGTCAACCTTGAGGGTCGTGAGGCCGCAAACGGTGAGGGGAGGTAGGGGTCCGCCGAATTTGAGGGTGAGGCTCTGGAGGTTACATTGGAAGTCCAGGCCCAGTAAAAGTGTCGCACAGGGGTTGGGGAGAACTTACAGGCGGAAACGGTTGAATTCAACGCCTTGTACGGTGAGTTTAACCAGACTGAAGCCCCGGATCGGGACAGAGTGGGATCCGGAGGCCAGGGAGATCCGCTGGTTGGCAGGATGGACCGCGAGGGAGCAGTGCCTTACCGTGTCCGGATGGGCGAAACTGTCTGTGCTCCCACAGTCGATGAGGCAGGAGGTCGCGTGGCCGTTGACAAGCACCGTCGTAGAAGCGGTGGCCAGGTTGCGAGGAGGGGATTGGTCGAGCATCATGGAGGCGAGTAGCGGGCGATCGCCCGAAGAGTCCGATGAGTAGCGGCTGCGACCCGGGTCCCGTGGTCCCGTTCCGAGGGAGGACAAAATGGCGGCGTCTGGAGTACCTGCGGGGAAGAAGATGGCGGCGCCCAAGCAGCGCACGTTGCTGGGGCGGGGCAAGATGGCAGCGACCATGGAGCGCACGTTGCAGGAGCGGGGCAAGATGGCAGCGACCATGGAGCGCACATTGCAGGGGCGGGGCAAGATGGCAGCGGCCATAGAACGCACATGGAGTCGGAGGATGAAGATGGCTGCGCACATGGCGGGGGCGGCGCCCACTGATCGCACGTGGAGTCGGGGAAGGAAGATGGCGGCGCCCACTGATCGCACGTGGCCCCGGGGGCAGCGGACGGCAGGGCCCACTGCGCAATCGGCTGCGGCGAAGGGGAGTTTGGGCGCGATAGCGGCAACTGCGCGGGACTGACACACCGCTGCAAAGTGGCCTTTCCTGCCACAAGATTTGCAGATCGTGGTGCGGGCCGGGCAGCGCTGGTGGGGGTGCTTCTGCTAACCGCAGAAGTAGCAGCAGGGGACCCCAGGGTGCGTGGTGCGGCGGGCAGCGCAGGCATACTGCGCGGGAGCGGCCCCAGTCGGGGGGGGGGGTCGGTTGTGGGGTCCACGAGGGGTAGGATGGGTGGGCCGCGCGGCTGGCGGGGTAGGATTGCACATTACAGGAAGCGGCCGTCATTGAGGGCGCTAAGGTCTTTGTTGCCGCAAGATCGAGAGCGGCCACTTCCAGCAGTCGTTGCCGGATGGGGTCCGATGCAATACCCGTTACAAATGCATCCCGCATGAGTAGATTCGAATGTTCTGTGGCCGAGATGGCCTGGCAGTCGCAGTCCCGTACTAGAGGGATAAGGGCCCGCCAGAAGTCCTCAATCGACTCACCCGGTTGTTGAACGCGAGTGGGGAGTACATGTCTCGCAAACAGAGTGTTCGTCGACTGAGCGTAATTCTCTTTGGGCAGTTCCATGGCCCGGACGTAGGTAGGCGCGTCCTGAATCAGCGGGAACACGCTGGAGCTCAGCCTTGAGTATAGGAGTTGTACCTTCTGATCCTCCGATGGTGCAGGGTCCGCTGAGGAGATGTAGGTCTCGAAAACAGCCAGCCAGTGGTTAAAGTCTTTCCTGGCGTGTGGCGACTGCGGATCCAGCTGCAGGCGATCAGGCTTGATTCTGATGTCCATGATGTTGGAAAATCTCACTGTAATAAATTGTGGCGCTAACAATTGCACACAAAAGACTCGATATGGTACAAGAGAGGCTTTATTACAGTGAGGTGTTATTCCTTCGTCTGCAGCTGTAAAATGGCATCTCAGGGAAACTTATGAATATTTATACTGCTGCCTGTGGGCGGAGCTAGCCGGCAGGGGCTTACCGGAAAACCTGTAATACAGGTACTGTCATACATCCCCTAATGCAAGCACACACATATATACAGTGGTAGAGATCACCACACAGTACAGGCCTGCTCCAGCTCTTTAGCCTGGACTTTCACTGTTTTCTGCCGGGTTTGATAACCAGCAAACATGCCACCCCCAGTTGAAACTACTCCTCCAACATTCACCTACGCCTCTTCAGCAAAATTGCATCCAGTATTGGGTAAAAAGAGCTCTTTTCTGTGCCTTCAAGCAAGAGCTGCCCTGTGTGTGACCACTCACAATGGCCACCACCGGAAGTCATGTTAGGGGACTTAATGGCACAGTGAAAAGATCCGGAGTCTTTGCCCATCTAAGAAGTTTGAAGGCCGACATAGTCTTCATGCAGGAGACACACCTGAGGGAGAAGGACCGACTGGCTGAAAGGTTTGGGTGGGACAGATGTACCATTCATATTACAGGACAAGGGATAGGGGAGTAGGCATACGGATTAGCAAGAGGACAAGATTCACGGCAACGGGGTGGCACGTGGCACAGTGGTTAGCACTGCAGCCTTCGGCGCTGAGGACCCAGGTTCAAATCCCAGCCCTGGGTCACTGTCCGTTTGCACATTCTCCCCGTGTCTGCATGGGTTTCAGTCCCACAACCCAAAGATGTGCAGGCTAGGTGGATTGGCCACACTAAATTGCCCCTTAATTGGAGAAAAAATGAGTGGGTACTCTAAATTTATAACAAAAGGCAAAAAAAAAGATTCACGGTGACAAGGACGGTTACTGGCCAAGGGGGACGATACGTCATGATCAGCGGTGTCCTAGACAGGGCACGGGTAGCACTGGTAAACGTGTACACGCTTAACTGGGATGACACGGATTTCATAAAAAATACCATGGTGGAAATCCCTGATGCTGATACGCACCAACTGATCATGGAGGGCAAGTTTAACTGTTCACAGGGCTCGCTGACCAATCGAACCCCAGATCGTATGGCTAGGGAGCTGGGAACATTCATGGAATAAATGAGGGCAGTGGATCCTTGCTGTTTCTTACACCCCGGTGAGAAGGAATTCTCGTTCTTTTCACCGGTCCACAAAGCATACTCGAGAATAGTCTTCGAGGTATCAGACCAGACAAAACTACATATGGGGAAGAGGGTGAACGTCCTAGCTTTTGCTTCCCTAATCGCACGCCTGAGAATCCTGCTCGGCTGGCGATCAGCAGCAACACCCATGGCTGCAGACTGGCTGGCAGACCTCTCGGAATTCCTCCACCTGGA
Source organism: Scyliorhinus canicula (assembly GCF_902713615.1). Lineage (NCBI taxonomy): Eukaryota > Metazoa > Chordata > Chondrichthyes > Carcharhiniformes > Scyliorhinidae > Scyliorhinus > Scyliorhinus canicula. Next base: position 84,752,032 of record NC_052152.1, read on the forward strand.
GAAGATCAAGTACACCATCTGAGGGTCGGATGAGGGCTTCCACAAAGTGTGGGGCCATTCATCAACCTGTTCCAAGACCTATTCGATGCCAACAGCAACTAGGGAAAGAGAGGGAGGTAGGAAGACAAGGGAGTACACACACAAGAGAAAGAAGTGGAGGAGGGCAAAAGGAGAAAGGAACACAAGGGGGCCACAGAGTGGAACATGGGGTAAAAGGAGAGGAGAGAAGGGGCCACGCAGCCCCCTCCTCCCCCCACCAATGACAAAAAATTAAAGACCCCAACAGGAAGAAACGGAATGCAGTATGTGGTGCAGAAGGCATCACTAAGACGGATACTAAGCCACCAACAAAGGAAGGGGGGGTGGGGGAAGATGGGAAAAACCACATGTACAAAGCTGTGCAAATAAGCAACAACTTTATTTGTCAATATCACACACACTTGAGCCGCTACTCTGTAAAAACTTGAAAATACCACTAAAAATACTTCAAAAAAAAGTTAATGATCCTTGGGCAGTCGCGGCATAGTTGTATTTGTTGACAGCAAAATACTGCCTATAACTCAACAAATTGTTAATGTTAGACTGTATATGTGTGGCTGTGACAAAAAAATCATTTATTTCTATGTTGTACTCATAATTTGTTTTCTTTTGCCTCAATACATGCAAGGTAACAAACCATGTTCACTTATACTTTTAGGGTTCTTCCCATTCAATAAAAAACAGATTTGGGGCGGCATGGTGGTGCAGTGGTTAGCACTGCTGCCTCATGGTGCTGAGGACCCGGTTTCGACCCCGGCCCCCTGTCTGGAGTTTGCACATTCTCGCCGTGTCTGTGTGGTTTTCACCCTCACAACCCAAAGCTGTGCAGGGTAGGTGGATTGGACACACTAAATTGCCCCTATTGGAAAAAAATAATTGGGTACTCCAAATTTATTGTAAAAATCAAATTTGCATATGATTAAGAGCATGGCTGATGGTAAATGCCAAATTGCTCAGATCGCAGGAGGAAAATTTAAACAACTGCCACCATGTTTGTATTTTTGAAATTTGTATAGTATGAAGAGAGGTTTTGAAATCCAGAAATTATGTCCTAAACTACTTGTGATGATTTTATAGTAAATGTTTAATAAGAAATAGGGAAAAAACTAAATAAAATTACACTTAAGTACAACAATGGATTCATACAATTCCAATACTTTAAACTGTTCCAAACAATCTTGGGAGGTGAAGGTGCAGTGGAAGATGCACCATGGAAGATGGTGTAGTTTGAATTCAATACAAATCTGGAACTAAAAAGCGAACGATAACCATGAAATAATTGCCGATTGGCGTAAAAACCCATCTGGTTCACTGATGCCCTTTTTTAAAAAAATGTTTTTATTCTCCATTTTCACATTTTCCTTCAAAATTTACACCCCACCCACAGACAGTAAACGGTAACAATACAAAATCAATCCCCTTAACAATAACAACGATCCCATCCTCCCACCACCCCAAACACGGCTCACCTGTCAATATATGCATCCAATAAAACAAACCCCCCACGGTGGAAACAAAAAACAAAGGAGAAAAAGAAAAAGGAGTCTGGGACCGCCCACGGTCACTTAGAGTCCACTCCCCCGCCCCCCACCCCCCACTCAACGCCATCCAACCTCTGAAAGAATACCGTACATGATACCCAAGAGTTGTAAACAACTGCCCCCCCCTCCAACTCCTTCCGTCCACTACCTCTTGTAAAACCCCTCCCCCCAACCTCGGTTCCTTCCTCCCAACTTTCCACCCCGGCTAGACCACTTGGACCCTGTTCTGCCAGGCTCCGATGGCTGCAGCCCCTCCCGCCACCTCACTCACGTTCACTAGCCGGCTTAAACCGGCCAGCATGGAGGCCCCCGCCGGGTCTCTTTCCCCCTTGCCCGGCCCTAGGAAAGCCCAGAAATCCCCTTTTAACACACAAACCCCACATATCCACTTACACACAAAAGTGCCCTCACTTCGAGTGAGAGTCCCATCACTTCCCTTGTCCAAATATATACAACATTGGCTCCTTTAGCCCATACACCCACACGCAGTGAAACAAAAAAGAAGAAAATACAGTCATGAGGTTACATCGCCACATGACCATTTCTCAATTTCTCAGTTCTGCCACAGTTCTTCTGCCTTCGCAAACTCCTCCGCTGCTTCCGCTGTTTTAAAATAAAAGTCCTTGAGCTTGTAAGTCACCCTCAGCTTCGCTGGATATACAATGCCGCACTGCACCTTGCTAATGTACAGTGCCCTCTTCACCCAGTTGAAAGCAGCCCGCCTCCTCGCCAGCTCCACCGTAAAGTCCTGGTATACACGTATATCAGCTCCAGCCCACTGCACCACCCGCTTCTGCTTGGCCTCGGTCCTTCAACTCCTTTGGGCAGCCCCACAATCCTCAAATTCTGTCACCTGGATCTGTTTTCCAAGTCTTCCATTTTTCCTCGCAGATCCTTGTTAATCTCCATCACCTTCCACATCTCCTTCCCCATCGAGGTAAGTTGATCACCGTGCTGCAATAATGTCTCCTCCACTTCCTTCAGCGCCTTCCCTTGCTCCCGCACCTCCGCCACTGCGCTCGCCACCGCCGTCATCATCGGGAAAATCACTTCCTCCACCAACACACTCCGAACCTCCCTCATCTCCTTCTTCATTGCAGCCATCACCTTAGTTATTTCTTCAGCCGTAAGCAATGCGGCCTCCCCTGGTGCTCCAGCCTCCATTTTCCTTGGTGACCCCGCGGTGAACTTTCCACTCCCCGACGGACCTTCAGCTGTTTTTTTTAACGGCCGTTTTTTGCTCACCCTCGACATTTTGTTTTCCAATGCCTCCTCTGTGCCTTCTCCCTGCTTTTGCCGCCTCCGTGGACCCTGGGACCGGGCTTAAAGCCCCGAAAATGCCGTTCCTGAATGGGAGCCCTCCATTGTGCGGCTGCCTCCCGCCCGCCATCACCGGAAATCCCCACTGATGCCCTTAAGGGAGGAAACCTGCTGCTTTTCCCTGGTCTCCGTGTGACTCCAAGCCTGCAGTAATGTCACTGACTCTCAACTGCCCTCTGAAATGTCCTAGCATGCCACTCAATTGTAGTAACCACCCTGAAGCTGACAATAACTTAAGCAATAGAAACAACATTGGCACTTCCAGCCCTGTCAACCTGTTAAGTCCTCCTTACTAACATCTGGGGTCTTGTGGCAAAATTAGGTGAGTTGTCTCACAGACTAGTCAAGCAACAGCCTGACATTGTCTAAGGTATGATTCCGTCAGTATGACTATGTCCCAAATACCATCATCATCCTGTCCCACCGGCAGGGCAAAACCCAGCAGAGGTGGCGGCATAGCTGTATATGGTCATCAGGGAGCGCCTTGGGAGTCCTCAACATCGACTCTAGACCTAATTGGTCTCATGGCATCAGGTCAAACATGGGCAAGGAATCCTCATGCTGGTTACCGCCCCCACCATTTTCCCCCTCCCTCCCCTCCAAGATGATGAACCAGTACTCCTACATGTTGAAAACAGCTTGGAAGAAACACAGAGAGTGGCAAGGAATAAGAATGGGGGGACTTTAATGTCTATTGGAAGCTCCACTACTGAGCAAGTTGGTCAAGTCCTAAAGGATATAGCTGCTAGATGGAGTCTGCGGCAGGTGGTGAGGGACCCAACGAAGGAAAAACATATTTGACCTCATCCTCATCAACCTGACTGCCGTAGATATATCTGTCCATGACGGTATCGGTAGAAGTGGCCACCGCACAGTTCATGTAGGGACAAAGTCCCATCTTCACATTGAGGATATACGCCATTGTGTTGTATGGCCTACCATCATGCTAAATGGGATAGATTTCAAACAACTCTAGCAACTCAAGACTGGGCATTCATGAGGTGCTGTGGCCCATCAGCAGTAGCAGCATTGTACTCAACAACAATCTGTAAACTCATGGTCCAGCATATCCCGCACTCTACCATTACCATTAAGCAAGGCAAACAACCCGGGATCAATGAAAGTTGCAGGAGGAGATGCCAGGAGCAGCACCAGGCACATCTAAAAATAAGTGTCACTTAGTAAAGCTACAACACAGGACTACTTGTGTGCCAACAGCAAGAGCAGTAGGTGAGAGACAGAGCTAAGCAATCCCACAACTAATGGATCAGATCGAAGCTCTGCATCCTTGCCACATCCAGCTCCAAAAGGCAGTGGACAATTAAACAACTCACTGGAGGACGTGGCTCCACTTGGGTCGATTAGCATATTGATGGCCCATCTCCGGGAACAAAGGAAAGACACTCAAGCAACCGATACGGTTTCAGACATCCCAGCACCAGTTCCCCAAACCGAAAGCACAAACAAAGCCAGGCCAACGACCACCTAAGACACGCCCAGCCATCGGGGCACCCACCCCTTTATTGGTCAAGATCGATAGCAATGATCGGGAAGCAGCCCAATTAATTGGGGCCAACTTTAAGGCCCACCTAAAAGCGTGCAAAGCCCCTCCAGGTATAAGAAGGAACCCCCACGAGAATTTTGCTCTCTTGGAATTGGCTCTCAAAGCGGAGAGACCCTTCCACCAGCTGCACCAGAAGCAAGTAAGTTCAAGGTCAACGCTCACTACCAGACGGACGACCTTGGGTCTTCTCCTGTACCTCTTCGAACCCAACAACCTCAAATCCGAACAACGGCCATTGTTCCTCTGACTGAGTGGGCACCCAAAGTTAAGTATAGGCGTTAGCGTTAGATATAGTTTAGTTTGTAGTACTTTGTGCATGAGTAGATATTACTCTGTATGTAAATAAATAGTATTGACTTTGAACTAACTAACTGGTGTATTGGCTCTTTGATCAGTATTCGGGTTTGAACCTTGTGGCAGTATCGAGAGATACCTGGCGACTCTAAAGCAAACATAATTAGGATTAAGGAAGGCAACCATATTGACTGCCATATTTATAACCAAATAAATATAGTAACAGATGCCCCTAGCCAAACTGTTTCAGTGCAGCTACAACACTGGCATTTCCCCGACAATGTGGAAAACGGCTGTAGCCACCTGGGGTGACCACTGCCCAAACACAAAATGGAAGATTGCAAGGAATGCAGGGAAAATTGGACAGGTTGTAAAAAGCAAGCAGCTTGCAGAGTGCTTGTATATTTGGACTGCTGCAGAAACCAATTTGGCTGTTGCTGAAACCAGACAACGCTATGAAAAGAAACAGTTAGCATATTAATGAGGCGCTACCTGGCGATCCCAAGGCCCAAAAGAAACAAGTTAACACTAATCGATACATTCAATGGAAGGCCAGACTTTTCGGCGCCAAAGAAGCCCAAAACAATAAGTCCCAAGAACCGCCCCAGTGATCGAGCAACTGCCCCGCTATTGGGGAATTCAAATCAATCGATTGGGAAGAGACCCAATTGATTACAAGAGTATAGAGGGTCCACCTAGGTGGGCGCAATACCCTGAGAGGAGTATAAGACAGAGAACACGACCCCAGCTCTCTCTCTCTACCAGCCTCTCCTCGACTAGCTCTCTGTCATCCTCTCCTTGACCAGCTAGCTCTCCCAGCAGAACACCGTTGCAGCAGAAGAACCTTGAGGAGGAGAGGTCTGGAAAAGCAGCTGCCAGCAAGTAAGTGTCACAGCGCACGCTACAGGAATAGACACTCCTGACCCCTTTAGACCATAATCACTGGAAGCCTGCGGACCTTGGACAAAGCTAGAAGCCGTTGTTCCCTGATCCGGCAGCCCCCTTATCCAGATAGGTATTTGGCCTAGTAGTGGTAGGATTAGTCTAGTCTTATAGTTTATATGCATGATTAGTAGATTACTGTAATATAATAAACGTGTCTTGTTTGAACTTATTAATTGGTGTATGGTTTTATTGCTTTGAACTTGACCTTGAAACTTGTGGCGGTATCTTAACGATACCTGGCGACTCCAAAGCTAAGTAACGAAACAGAGCCAAATTGGGTGTTAAGCACACTCACCCAGAACGAGCAACACGGCCCAGATATGAGCTGTACACAAAAAGCAGGACATATCCAACCTGACCAATTACCACCCTATCAGTCAACTGTCAACTATCAGTGAATTAATGGAATGGGTCATCAACAGTGCAATCAAGTAGAAATTGCTAAGCAAGAGCAATAACCTGCACAATGATGCTCAGTTTTAGTTCCACCGGAGCAATTCAGCTCCTGACCTCAATACAGTCTTGGTTCAAACATGGACTGAACTCCAGAGTTGAGTTGAGAGAGACTGCCCTTGATAGTAAGGCTGCATTCGACCGAGTGTGGTATCACACTAGATGGAGTCAATGGGGATCAGGGGGAAATCTCTGCTGGCTGGAGTTATACCTGGCACGAAGGAAGGGCAGCACGGTAGCATTGTGGTTAGCACAATCGCTTCACAGCTCCAGGGTCCCAGGTTCGATTCTGGCTTGGGTCACTGTCTGTGCGGAGTCTGCACATCCTCCCCGTGTGTGCGTGGGTTTCCTCCGGGTGCTCCGGTTTCCTCCCACAGTCCAAAGATGTGCGGGTTAGGTGGATTGGCCATTGATAAATTGCCCGTTAGTGTCCAAAATTGCCCTTAGTGTTGTGTGGGGTTACTGAGTTATGGGGATAGGGTGGAGGTGTTGACCTTGGGTAGGGTGTAGGGTGCTCTTTCCAAGAGCCAGTGCAGACTCGATGGGCCGAATGGCCTCCTTCACTGTAAATTCTATGTAATTCTTAAGTTGTTGGAGGTCAGTCAGCTCAGCTCCAGGAAATCACTGCAGGAGCTCATCAGGGAATCATCCTAGGCCTTCCCATCTTCAACGTCTTCATCAATGACCCTCCTTCCATCATAAGATCAGAATTGAGGTATTTCACTAATGACTGCACAATGTCCAGCACCATTCACAACTCAGATACTGAACCAGTCCGTGTCCAAATACAACAGGGCCTGAACATATCCAGGCTTGGGCTAACAAGTGGCAAGTGACATTTGCGCCATACAGGTGCCACGTATTGCCCCATGACATTCAATGAAACCCAAACTATCAACGTCCTGGGGGTTACCATTGACCAGAAACTGAATTGGACTAGCCATAGAAATACGGTGGAATTTTACTTCCAAATTAATACCTGTGGAAAAAGATTCCATCTGGTCAATTATCCTGCCCATTTTATAATTCCCATGATTAGCAGATTCTGTTCAGGTGGGAAGTGCACAAAGCTTTGGGAAATGCATAATTAAGCTGTTTACTAGCTTGTGCCAGTTCCATGCAATAACATACTGCCACTTCCTCCAGTTTTCAACCCTCTCTTTGGGAAACTGTCTAAATCAGATGGTGAACTTGTTATTGTGTGAACCATGTATATTTAATGGTTGCATCACAGGGCTACATATTTGTGGTTGAAATAACCTTTGTACAGAATTATCTGCTTAATGAGGGAAATACCTACCACCATAGAGCGACCAATAATAGACTCAGCCCCTGAAAGACTAATAAGTTGATCTTCTATTTGAAATTCAGCCACACCTTCTTCATTAGCTTCAACGTTGCCTAGATCTCCTACGTGCCTAGAATATATTGCAATATTAGAGTTAGAAAAATAACACAGTGGTTAGCACTGTTGCTTCACAGCACCAGTGACCCGGGTTCAATACCCACTGTCTGTGTGGAGTCTGCATGTTCTCTGCATGGGTTTCCACCAGGTGCTCCAGTTTCCTCCCTCAATCCCGAAAGACATGCTTGTTAGGTGAATTGGACATTCTGAACTTTCCTTCGGTGTACCCAAACAGATGCCGGAGTGTGGCGACTAGGGGATTTTCACAGTAACTTCGCTGCAGTGTTAATGTAAGCCTACTTGTGACACTAATAAAGATTGTTAATGTGGACAAGGTGCGGCGGTGGTGGGAAGGAGAAGGGGTAGAGTGGGTTACGATGGAGGAGGAACCTTGTAAGGGCTCTAGGTTGAGGGCTATGGTGACGGCCGCATTGCCAATGGCTCAGAGTAGGTATTCAGGAAGCCTAGTGTTGCAGTCCACGGTGAAGATATGGAATCAGTTGAGGAGGCATTTTAGGGTGGAAGGGATGTTGGTGTTAACACCGGGCTGCGTGCATCATGGCTTTGAGCTGGGGGGATGGATAGCGTATACAGGAGGTGGAGGGAAGGGGGGTTAGTCAAGGTCAGGGGTCTGTATTTGGAGGAAGGGTTCGCCAGTCTGGAGGAGCTAAGGGAGAGGGTAGAGCTGCCGAGGGGGAGTGAGTTCAGATATCTGCAGATTAGGGATTTTGCGCAAAAGGTTTGGAGGGGGTTCCCTGGGTTGCCGGGATACAGCCTGCTGGACAAACTGATGCTTCCAGATGTGGAAGGGAAGGGAAGAATTGGGGATATATACAAGTAGCTGGAAGGGTAGGGAGGCAAGCGGGAGGTGAAGATCAAGGAGAAATGGGAAGCAGAGTTGGGAGGGGAGATCAATTGGGGAGTATGGAATGAGGCACTGCATAGGGAAAACGGGACCACCTCTTGTGCAAGAATGAGCCTGATACAGTTTAAGGTGGCGCATAGGGCGCATATGACTCAGAATGAGTGGGTTCTTTCAGGGGGGTAGCAGATGAGTGTGAGAGGTGTGGGTGGGGGCCAGTGAATCACACGCACATGTTTTGGGGTTCCGAAAAATTGGGAAGATTCTGGGCGGGATTATTCGCGGTGGAGGAGGAGCTGGACCCCGAACCTTTGGTCGCGATATTTGGGGTTTCAGAGAAGCCGGAGCTGATGGAGAGGAGGAAGGCTGATGCCGTGGCCTTCGCCTCTCTGATTGCACGGCGGCGAATTTTACTGGAGTGGCGGTTGGCATCGCCACTGGGGCTAGCGGGTTGGTTGGGTTACCTGTACGACTTCCTGCAGTTGGAGAAGATAAAAGTATAAGTTAAGGGGCTCTGCAGGGGAGGGTTTTGAGAAAAGGTGGGGATGTTTGTGACCGAGTTTGAGCAGCTATTTGTCGCTGGGGGGGGGGGGGGGGGGGGAGTGGTTTCCCGGGATGTTTATTTGTTGTAACCTGTTTTGATACATGTTTGTAATAAATACATTTTTTTAAAATAAAGATTATTATTATTAAATCAGAATAATACTTGTGGAGCTTTACTTGCTAACTTAATTGTGCAATAAAAGTATTTAACCATTAAAGGAAACTTAAAGTCATAGAAGTTACAGTGCAGAAGGAGGCCATTCGGCCCATCGAGTCCTGCACCGGCTCTTGGAAGAGCACCCTACCAAAGCCCACACCTCCACTCTATCCCCATAAACCCAGTAACCCCACCCAACCCAACACTCAGGGCAATTTTGGACACTAAGGGCAATTTAGCATGGCCAATCCACCTACCCTGCACATCTTTGGACTGTGGGAGGAAACCGGAGCACCCGGAGGAAACCCACGCACACACAGGGAGAACGTCCACACAGACAGTGACCCAAGCCGGGAATCGAACCTGGGACCTTGGAGCTGTGAAGCAATTGTGCTAACCACCATGCTACCGTGCTGCCCCAGTCAGTGAGACTTGGTATTTACATGCAGTATGCATTGTTGTACATGGCATCCAATTTGAATGTTGAGCGAATAGAAGTCTTTTGTGTTGATGCAAATGACATGGTTTTAGTTTGACACCTTCAGTGCCATTTGGGTCGCACCGATTGCATTGTACCATGAGGAAGCCGGTAAGCTTGCTGAATTCTGTGGCGATATCTTTGTTTCATTGGGGTCATGCTATATTTGAAAAATTCCATGCTCATGCTATATGTGAAAAATTCCATTGCCTTATCAAAGAGGTAGTTTGTCACCTTGTGATCGCAAGCCCTTAATGCTGGCTACTATAGCATAAAATGTAAATGTCACCACAGTCCTAGAGGACCATAGTCTGATCTCCTCTTTGAGGGCTGACTGATGGTGATTTAACCTGAAGGTCATTACACCTCAGGCAAGGGGCAAGATTAAGAAAGTGGGGCCTTAGATCCTTCATCAATGGCTGATTCGGGGCTTTTCACAGTAACTTGATTGCAGTGTTAATGTAAGCCTATTTGTGACAATAAAAAAGATTAAAGATTCATTAACTTTTCCACTATGGATCAGGGTTTGGTGACTTTTGTCTCCAATGAGTGCAGCACCCTGTTGTAAGAAGAGCATGGCTTGAGGTCATTCCAGAGAATCTGAAAAGATTGACAGCATCCTCAGTGAAGCAGTCTCAGGACATACAACTCCTCTGACATATCTTGGTACAAATGTACTGTTTGTACATTCTCTGGCAGGGGAAGGATACCAAGTAGGCTCATGTCTGCACGGTAGCACAGTGGTCAGCATAGATGTTACACAGTTCCAGGGTCCCAGGTTCGCTTCCAAGCTTGGGTCAATGTCTGTGCGGAGTCTGCACGTTCTCCCCACGTCTGTGTGGGTTTCCTCCGGCTGATGTGGGCAGCACGGTAGCACAGTGGTTAGCACAGTTGCTTCACAGCTCCAGGGTCCCAGGTTCGATTCCCAGCTTGGGTCACTGTCTGTGCTGAGTCTGCACGTTCTCCCCGTGTCTGCGTGGGTTTCCTCCGGGTGCTCCAGTTTCCTCCCACAGTCCAAAGATGTTCAGGTTAGGTGGATTGGCCATGAAAAATTGCCCTTAGTGTCCAAAAGGTTAAGTGGGGTTACTGGGTTACAGGGATAGGGTGGAGGCGTGGGCTTAAGTAGGGTGCTCTTTCCAAGAGCCGGTGCAGACCGATGGGTCGAATAGCCTCCTTCTGCACTGTAAATTCTATGTTATATCTATGTTATAGTACTTCACTCTCAGGGGATCCTGCTTCTCCTTCTACTTTGCATTATTCTGAATACGGGTCTGCCATTGGAAATGCCACTGTAGATGATCACAGCACCCAAAAAGAATGGAGTAGTTGAATTTTCTAAAATCTTCTCATTTTACATTGGATCAAAACTATTCTAACACCATGTTCTGCACAAACCTAGCCATCATATAATCCTAACAATCCAACCACATGGAGCAATGTTCATCAGAATTATTTTGTAGGAATTAGTTTCAATACCGTTAGTCTGAAAATTACAGAATTACAGAACGCGTTATTTTCTTTCCGCAAACTGATGTCGTCACCGAACAAAAAAAAAATAGATCAAGATATTTCCTGGGATTCTACCCTGACTAATTTGAGAATATACTATATAAAATGGAAACCTATTCGTCTCAGGTAGAATTTCCTAGGCAGTGAAAATATATTTTAAAAGCAATTAAATATTTTTCCAGGCTTCTCATACTGCTAAAGCAGATGTCCGCTGGACTTCTTACTCCCTGAAGACTCCTTAAATCTTTCGATTTCTCTTTTCATGCTGGTATATTTTATTACGATCCCAAACCAGGTCCAGTGGCTAGAATACTGGACAGAAACCCCAATATTTTATTTTAATTATGTAAGACTGTGAGGAAAGGATACCTCACTCCAGGAATGGTTTCAAGAACAATAAGGATATGGTAGATTAAAACAAACTTTATTACTAACACAGTATTAAAATATCTTTAACATCACACAAAAAATAACTTACAACTATCCTTTAATCAATCCTAATCAAAACACTACTGCAGCAGTCTTACACGAACCTAGGCTTTTAACCCTTACTGCACCAAATATCTATAATACAATATATCTGAAATTTCTACATTCATGACACTATTTTGAACATTTAATACATATAAATCTCAGCTTTGCAATCTTATGATCTATCATGTATTTCTTATTTAGGAATTATCTGCATATAATACACACCTTTCTTTATCCTGTTGCCCACCATGAAGTTTCTTACGGGGATTGAAATGAGGTCCTGTACTATGATAACCTAAAATAAAGTATATATTTAAAATGTTAAAATTACAACAAAGGGGAGAGTTATTTTTTAAGTAAAGGCATATTCCACTCAGCATAGGTAGATGACTAATACAAATGTAGTTGGGAAAAGATAAAAGAAAAACAAATGGCACCCATTTAATGCAAACAAACTGCTGATAGTATTAATATAAGGTTCCACGTGTCACCCTTGAACTCGCAAAGCACAACTCTTGTTTTGACAATTCAATTATATTTATATTCAGAATTTTTTGATAAGCATGTTTATTGATATTTTACATTTTATAACAAAATAACGCAACAAAGTTACAAAATAAGACAGCATTCAAAGCAAGGGGGAGAAAACAGTGATGGCTTAACCCACATGAGCACAGTATGGAACATGAGAATGGCATTACAATTGGCTTGATACCATTATTAAACACAACAAATACCCACATTGCCCCACCAGAGATTGAGGGAGAAACAGGAGAAGATCAGAGAGAACATGACAGCATAACAAAATGACGCACAATCCCTCATGTCACACAGCCCCACAACCATCACGGAAGATCAGGGTAAATCCCTCATACCATGACTGGGTGCGCACTAACATACATTTCCCTCAACTCCAGCAGTGCCAACGGCATCAATGACAGTACACAGCCTTCTCTTTCTGATTCCAAACCACCTACACCTGTTAGGGGCAAGGAACGGATTCATCAAACCCACCGTTGCAAAAAAAAAACAAAATGCATGAGTTATAAACAAACTACATAATACAACAAAACCCAAACCGAGGCCCAAGGCAGCAGAAAAACGATAATGAAAGGAGGGCAAGAGAGGACCGGCTATGTTCAGACTATGGTCAGGCCCACAGGGCTTCCCAAAAAGGGAAGAGCAAGAAAAAAACAGACCTACCTGGGCTATCCCACTAGAGGACAGCACTCACCAGGGTCGAGTACAGGCCAAACAACAAAAGGGAAATCCACCTCTCCAGGGACAACTACAGGATATCCACCAAGGCACAGAACTCGACCCATCCCCCAGCCCCTGTGCACCAGAAAAACAAGGAAACAAAACCCAGCCCCTCCCCACACTCTCGGATTAGGACATCCTGAGGTCCGAGAGAGAACAAGATAACAGCCCCAGCACATCAGATGTAATTTTAAAAAATATATATATTTTATTCCAAGCTTATACAAACGCTTACAAACCATAAACAGTGTGGGGAAAATACTCAACACACAGGTGTACTGTTTGTACAAATTTTTCCTAATTTTCAACCCCCCCCCCATTTATTCTCTAAGTCTGAATGAAGACTGTAGACTTACAGTTAACACAAACACTTTATTCAAAGGGTTCGTTCTGCTTCCAGAGCTCAACTAGATGTAAAACAGTCAAGAGGTATGACCAGTGGAAACTAAGGTAACTGCCTATGCTGAGCTGTCTCTGTGTGCTGCTGCTCCCTAGCTCTGTACTTCTCAAAGAGGCAGACCCTACCTTGGGCTTGACCCTTTATACCCCTCTCTGATGCTGCCCTCTAGTGGTGCTGTGACTGTTACATCTGTGCTGCAGTCCCTGGTGTATGTGCAGATGTGTGTACAGATGTACAGATCACTACAACCCCACGACGAACAACTCTTCAAACATGGCCAAGAACATCTCCCACTTTGCCTCAAAATCCTCCGCTGAGCCCCTCAATTCGGATTGAATCTTTTCCAGATGGAGAAAGCCGTATACGACTCCCAGCCAGGCCGTCAACGCCGGCAGCGTTGCCAACCGCCATTCCAATAAGATACTTATCTTCCAATAAGAGGCGAAGGCCATGACATCGGCATTCCCCCCTCCTTCAGCTCCGGCTTCTCGATATCCCGAATATCGCCACCAAAGGGTCCGGCCCAACATCCTCCCCCACGATCCACTTGAGTGCCGCGAACACTCCCACCCAGTATCTCCCTAGCTTCTTGCAGCCCCAAAGTTTTTGTGTGTGGTTTGCTGGTCCCTGCCCGCACTTTTCACACTCTTCTGCCACTCCCTGGAAGAACCCACTCATTCTTACCCCAATCATATGCACCACCTTGAATTGTATCAGGCTCATCCTTGTGCATGAGGCAGTCGTGTTTACCCTGCGTAGTGCCTCATTCCACACTCTCCCGTTTATCTCGCAGTTCCACTTCTCCTTAATCTTTACCACCTGCTCGCCTCCCTGCATGCCCAGTCACCCATATATGTCTCCGATCTTGCCCTCTCCTTCCATGTCCAGAAGCAGGATTTGTTCCAGCAGGGCATACTTTGGTAGCTTGAGGAACTCTTTCCAAACCTTCCGCGCAAAGTCCCTTACCTGCAAGTATCTAACCTCACTTCCTTTTGGGAGCTCGACCCTCCCCTTCAGTTCCTCTACATTGGCAAATCTCACTTGCAGGTACAAATTCCTCACCAAAACCAGCCCCACTTCTTTTTCTTTTAAGTCTTTTTATTGGTATGTTCAAAATTTATAAACAGTAATATACATTGTTAGCCACGTTTATTTACAGTTTTATACATAAAGGTTTGTCTTGTCCTTCCTTTAATTTACCCTATTTACATTCTGTCGACCTCTGGCTCGGCTTGTGGTCCCTCCTGCAGCCCCACCAGCCCTCCCCTCCCCTCTCCCTCAGCCAGCCCCTCCTGTTTAACCCCCCCCCCCCCCCCCCCGTTCTCTCCCCTTACTCCTCCTTCCCCTTTCTTTTCTTCCCCCGTCGACTTCAGCCGTGTGTCCCCTGTGATGGGGGGGTTTGCCCCACCCTCCCACGTTGTTCCCTTTTGTGTCTTTCCAGCCTTTTCTCCTCGTCCATCCCCTCCCTCCCCTCGGGTTGCGCGTTCCTATAATTCCCTGCCCCCCCCCCCCCCCCCCCCCCCCGTCTTTATTTTCCCTTATCCTTTCCCTTTTCTTTCTATCTTTCCCATTTCCCCATCTTACTTGTTGCTGGCCTTGAACAAGTTTTGGAACAGGCCGACAAACTGTCTCCATGCATTTAGGAAACCTTCCTTCGACCCTCGGATGGCATATTTAATCTTCTCCAGGTGGAGAAATTCAGAAAGGTCAGCGAGCCAGTCTGCAGTTGTGGGTGCTGCTGCCGATCATCAGCTGAGCAGGATTCTCCGGCGTGCGATTAGGAAAATGATAGCTAGGGCATCGGCCTTCTTCCCCACGTGTAGCTCTGGCTGCTCCGATACCCCGAAACTTCACCCTCATAACCTTGAACATTGCCTCGGAGAAGGCTGTCCAGAACCCAGCAAGCTTGGGACAAGCCCAGAGAATGTGGGTGTGGTTGGCTGAGCCCCTCTGCCACCGTTCATATTTGTCCTTCACCTCCTGGAAGAACCTGCTCATTTGGGTTCTGGTCAGGTGTGCTCTGTGCACCACTTTGAGCTGCATGAGGCTGAGCCTTGTGTAGGAGGAGGAGGAGTTAGCCCTGCTCAGTGCTTCGCTCCAGAGTCACCACTCCACTTCTGTCCCCAGTTCATCCTCCCATTTCTGCCTGGTCTTGTCCACTGGTGATTGGCTCTGTCCTGCACCTGTCCAGACATTTTCCCACATAGTCCCCCTTCATTACTGTCTGTGTTTATCTGGTCCTCTAATAGTGTAGTTTCCGGGGCCCCGGGGTACCCTACTGTCTCTTTACAGAGGACGTTTTGTATTTGCAGGTGTTTCATTTCCTGTCCTGCCGGCAGTTCCCACTCCTCCGTCAGTTTGTCCAGTGTTGGTAGTCTGCGCCCCACGTAGAAGTCCCTAACTGTCAATGTGCCCCTGTCCCATCTCCATTTCCTGAAGGTGGTGTCTAGCATGGTTGGGGGGAATTTGGTTCCAGACCTTCACTGTGGCTCTCCGTGTATTTCCTCGGTGTCAGTGGCAATGTCGCCGCCACCAACGTCCTCAGGCTGGACCCCCCACCAGGATTCTTCCTCCTTCTCAACCCATTCTGCCCTCTCTCCTTCCCACCACCGCCTCACCTTCTCCACATTCACTGCCCAATAAAATGTTAAGGCAATAAGTTGCCTGAATATTATAATAAGTTCGGTAATGCCGAATCAGAGAATTTACAGTGCAGAAGGAGGCCATTCGGCCCATCGGGTTTGCACCGCCCCTTGGAAAGAGCACCCTACTTAAGCCCATGCCTCACATCATATCCTCGTCACCCAGCTTAGCCATTTTTAGACACTAAGGGCAATTTAGCAAGGCCAGTGCACCTAACCTGCACATCTTTAGACTTTGGGAGGAAACCGGAGTACACAGAGGAAATCCACGCACACACGGGGAGAATATGCAGACTCCGCACAGACAGTGACCCAAGCTGGGAATCGAACTGGGAACCTAGAGCTGTGAAGCAACTGTGATAACCACTGTGCAACCGTGCTGCCCCTTCTGCCTCTGTAACAGAGTCTTCTTTACCCTTGGTACCTTCGCTGCCCACACAAACTCTGAGAGAATCATATCCAGCTTCCGGAAAAAAACCTTTAGTACAAAAATCAGAAGCGTCTGGAATATGAATAGAAACCTTGGCAAAACGTTCATCTTCACCACTTTGACTCTGCCTGTCAGAGTCAGATGCACATTCTCCCAAACTTCCTCCACCAGCTTTGTTAAATTCCATTTAGGCAGTGTCACCCACTCTCCCGTTGACTGAATCCCCGGTATCTCTCCGACCCCACTCGTTCACCGGTAACACTTCACTTTTATCGACGTTCAACTTGTATCCTGCGAACGTCCAAATCTTCCCTAATAGGCCCATAATCCTCCCTCTGCTCTCCTGCGGGTCTAACACGTACAGTAACAGGTCGTCCGCATATAGCGACACCCGATGCTCCCTACTCACCCTTGTAATCCCTTGCTACTCTGCCGACCCCGTAAGGGCAATTGCCAGAGGCTCTATAGTTAGCGCGAACAGCAGTGGCGAGAGCAGGCACACTTGCCTTGTTCCCCTGTGTAACCCAAAGCTTTGTGAGCCCATATTATTGGTCCGTACACTCACCACCGGTTCCTGCATATAACAGACGCACCCATACCACAAAGTCTGGCCTAAACCCAAACCTTCCCAGGATTCAAATAGGTACCACCACTTCACCCGGTCAAATGCCTTCTCCACATCCATGGACACCACTACCTCCGGTAACTATCCTCCCGACGGAGTCATAATCATATTTAACAGCCTCCTTATATTATTGGAGAGTTGCCTGCTCTTCATGACCACCTCAGGGACACAACCTTCCATCCTGCCCGCCACCACTATTACATCTGTTTTTAACAGCAATATGGACCTGTACGACCTCCATTCTAATAGGCCTATCCCCTTCTGTGGTATCAATGTGATTGTTGCATGCGTCATTGTCTCTGGCAGCTCCCCGTTCTCCAATGCCTCACTAAATGCCCCCAACAGATGCGGTGCCAATTCCGTCACAAACTCCTTATAAAATTCCGCCGGGTAGCCATCCGGCACCAGGGCCTTTCCCGACTTCATACCCCTTATACGGTCCAATTCCTCCCTCAGCCCCAAAGGCTCCTCTAACTCCTGCCTCTTCTCTTCTCCAGCTGCGGAAACTACAGCTCATCCAAAAACCGCCCTTGTCCCTTTCTTCATCCCTCGGGTCCACCCTGTATCGTTCCTTATAATATTCCCTAAACATCTAATTTATCCTCCCTGGCTTCGTCACCACCTCCCCTGCCTCTGTCCATATCCTCAACATTTCCCTGCATGGGGCACCACAGTGGCACAGTGGTTAGCACTGCTGCCTCACGGCACCAAGGTCCCAGGTTTGATCCCAGCTCTGGGTCACTGTCCGTGAGGAATTTGCACATTCTCCCCGTGTTTGCGTAGATTTCACCACCACAACCCAAAGATGTGCACGGTCGGTGGATTGGCCACGCTAAATTGCCCCATAATTGGAAAAAATGAATTGGGCACTCTAAATTTATATTAAAAAAACATGTCTCCATAGTTGGTGTGCCAGCATTCGACTTGTCTTCTCCCCGTACTCATACTGCATCCCTTGACCTACGTAACTGCCCCACCGCCCTCCCCATTGTCAACCTATCAAATTGCCCCTGCAACTTTTTATTTCTCGCCAATCCCTCCGTGGTGGGCACCCTCGAATACTCCCCGTCTATTTCGACTATCTTGTTCATTAAACGCCCATACTCCTCCCTCATCTTCCTACCCTTCTGTGCCTTGAAAGAGGTAATCATCCCTCCGACCACTGCCTTCAGTGCCTCCCAAAACATGGCCACCAGCACCTCCCCGTCCTGGTTCAATTCTTCATAGTCTTTAATCACCAATCACACCTTATCAAAGAGCCCTCTGTCTGCCAACAACCCCGAATCGAGCCTCCACCCCGGCCTCTGCTCCCGTCCCGATCTAAGCCAAATTTATAGTCAATGCGGTGCATGGTCCAAAATTACTATCCCCGCGTACTCTGCCCCCTCCACCCCTACCAACACCTCACGGCTCAGCACAAAAAAGTTGATTCTGGAGTACACCCTAAGAATGTGTGAGAAAAAGAGTACTCCCTTCCCCCTGGTTTCTTAAAGTGCCACGAGTCCACCATACCCATCTTTTCCATGAACCCTCCTAGCTCCTTTGCCATCCGTATCCTTCCCATTGACCTGGGGCTCGACCATCACCCTCAGCTCTCGAACGCAATTAAAGTCTCCTCCCATGGTCAACTGATGCGTGGCCAAATCCGGTATTGCTGCCAGCATCCCCCGCATAAAACCTACTGTTATATTACGTGATTGTAATACATCATACTCTTTTGCTTACTTCCAGAATGGTCTGGTGGTTCAATGAAACAATCAGTCTTCAAATTAAGCAAATAACATTTATTGCAAAACAATATCAAAAATATAAATATCAATGAGTTTGTTCACTCTTCTACAACTATAACTGATGATTAAGTGAACAAGAAGAATTATAAATAATGTTTAACTACACGTGCCAACTAATCTATATCTCTCTAACACTCTGCTATCTAGTCACTCCTGATATGAAGAGGCGGGAATATCATCTGAGTTCAGTTTATATACATGGATTTGGTGCTACCATTTAGTGGGTGTCTAGCATTATGGTACAGTTGTTAACCCTTTACATACCAGCAGATACAAAGATCGCTACACCTACATCTTCCCAATTCGGTGCATATACATTCACCAACATTACTGGCATCCCCTCCAATACCCACTCACCATCACATATCTCCCACCAGGGTCACTTACAAACCCCATCTTCATGCTCATCAGGATGGCCACTCCTTGCGACTTCAAGTCAAACCCCGAGTGAAATACCTGACCCACCCATCGCTTTCTCAACCTGAACTGATCTTTCACGTGGAGGTAAGTCTCTTGCAAAAAGACCAGCACTGTCTTCAAACTTCTGAGTTATGTGAAAACCCAAGATCTTTTCACCGGTCCATTGAGCCCTCGCACGTTCCATATTATAAGCCTTACGCCTCCATTTTCCTCTATCATTCGTCATCCTCTCCTTCTGGCTCCGCCACTTCTAATTTCGATCTGTACCAGGCCCATCCCCTTCTCCGCTCCTGACCATGCTTCTTATCCAACCCTGCTACATCGCACCTCCCTCCCTGCGTAGCCCTTCTCGCCCCTCCCCTCGGCCATCCCTTGCAGCCATCTCCCCCACCTCACTTCCGTTCACCAGCATAACCTGCCAGCGTGGTAACTATTTCCCAAAGGCTCCTCTTACTAACCCCCGCATTCCTTCCCCACCCTCACCTCTTTGTTCTGTGTAGAAGGTTCCCCATTCTGGATCGGCGCAGGCTGGGAGGGCCGAAGGGCCTATTCCTGTGCTGTAATTTTCTTTGTTCTTTATGTCCCTCATCCTCCTCCACCCAATCAAAGACACATCTCAAGCCACAACAAACAAGAAAAACATCACCACAAACAGCGTGGGAGGGGGGAAAGAGAACGGCTGTCCCATGACAACCTTTCACCCTGCTACACATTGTCGACCCAAAAAGAAAGATAAAAGAACCCTCCACCTGGGAGGAAAAGACCCTCCCTCCGCACCCTCCAACCCCATTATTTCATAACCCCTATGTGCTGGTGCCTCTGCCTCTCAATAAAGTTCAATTTCCCCCCAATTTGTGCTCCTTAATAAAGTAATTGGCCACTTCTGGGGTCTCGAAGTAATATTCCCAGTCTTCATAAGTTACCCATAGTTTTGCAGGGTAGAGCACCCCAAACCTGATCTGCTGTTGATACAGCACCACCTCGGCCCTATTGAATCCAGCACGTTGTTTTGCCAATTCAGCTCCAATGTCCAGATATATTCGGACCTTGTTTAGCTCCCATTCACCCATCCGCTTTTCCCTGGCCCACTGCAGGATCTTCTCTTTTTCTACAAACTTGTGGAGTCTTATGATCACTGGCCAGCTGGTGGCTCCACAGCTCTTGTTTTCTACCTCAGAAACCCGTGTGCTCTTTCCAACTCTCGTGCCTTGTCCAGCACCCCCTCCCCACATAGAGATATATAGTTCTCTATCACGGTATACAGTTAACGATGCAACCTCCAACCAGCTGATGCCGATAAAGACCTACCATGTAACTTGAGAAACCCGGCAGTTGATAGTAAGTCATACTAGAGGACGGTCGCATAAAAAGTGGCTCCAGGAAAATTCACTGAGTTCAGCCACTAGTCATCCTCTGTATTATAGTTTGTTAGTTATCTCTCCAACGTGTTTGTTAATAAATCATTTTACTAGTTAAAGAACTAGATGTTCTGTGTACATCATTACCACGGCCATAACACAGAACATAACATGGTACCAGGAATATTGAACAATTAATGATAACAACTGAGAAGACGGGGCAAAACAGGCTGAAGAAAGAAAAAGAAAATTCTTCCGCCTACCTGGTTAAAAAAAGGCAACTGGAACTCAATGCAAAGGAAGACTGTGAAGTTAGAGATGGATGGTTTGAAGGCACCCCACTTCAAGTCTTCGGTAATGCAGACGAAAATTGGCATGTTTTCAAGCCGCAATTCAGACTCTATGTTGCAGCCCTTGGCCTGCAGGCACAGCCTGACGAGAGCCGTACTGCGTTGCTGTTTATGGTAGCAGGTCCTCAAGCAATAGAAATTTACAATACCTTCATGTTCGACAGCGAAGAGGAGAGCAAGAGCTTCGATGAATTCATTAAGTACTTTGATTTCCATTGCTTTCCGAAGAAAAATGAAATGTTTGAACTTTATATATTTTGTACGCGTACCCAAAAAGCAGGTAAATCTTTTGATAGTTTTTTAACCTACTTGCGGTTGAAGGCGCAATCGTGCAATTTTAGTACTTTAAAGTCATCGACTATCCACGATCAGCTAGTGTGCGGGATATCGAATGATAAGGTGCATAAGAGGTTATTGACGGAACAAGAGCTAAAATTAGAAAACGCTATCAAGATTTGCCATGCAAGTCAACTAGCTGCAGAGCAGATTAGTATGCTCAACCTGAAACATTTTGGTGCCAATCTGGAAAGAGACACCAGCACCATCAGCACTGTGATGCAGTTGAATAAAAAATATGGTCTCAGTGCAGGTGGCCATTTTAAGCGGCTGACCGGGTCTGCAATTTTGTGCCAGCAATGTGGCAATCGACATGGGCCACAGCTATGTCCAGCATTTGGGAAGGTGTGTTCCAAGTGTGGCTGTACAAGTCACTTTGCAAAGCAATGCTTTTTGTGTCCAAAAGTGGACCAAACAGGATCAGTCAATGGAATTGATGAGATGTCCATTGAAGACCTGTTTTTCATTGATCTGATTTCACCAAGGACACGATGAGTCCAAATATGAAAAGTGAAGAAGTCTTACTGACTTTCTGGCTAGTTGTGGCAATTGTGCTGGTGATACTGATCCCAGCAAAGACAGATGGACAATTCCAGTGATACCGAATGCCGCATTGATCAAATGCAAGCTTGACACGGGATCGAGGGCCAACCTCCTCAGTTTGTCTGATTTGAACGGACTGCGAGTTAAACTGAAAGCTGTCAATTAAACAAGACTGCTGAACGACCACAACGGGAATGAAATTGCGATGCTGGGAGCATGTGAACTCGAAGCATGGGTACACAACAGACGTCACATCATACCATTTTCCATTGTGGAAATGGAACACAAGTCCATCTTAGGAACGGACGCGTGTGAGGCCCTGAACCTAGTTGAGCGGCTATGCATTCCAGACAGCATTGCGACAGAGATCACGAGATATAATGGCGCAGTTATCCAATGAGATACAAGCGAAAGTTAAAGTGGAGGAAGAAAAAAACAGATGAAGAGATAGAGGAGCCAAAGGGAATTCCGGAATTCTGGTTAAGTCTTCAAAAATGTGAATTTGCTTAGTCACATGATACAGGAGTATGATCAGCCTATCTTAAAGCATCTACAAGATGCAAACGTAAAATGTTCAGCATCTGAACTGCCAATGAGCTTCACTCTGGAGTTTATGTTTGAGCCAAATGAGTATTTCACAAATGAGTTAGTCACAAAAGCGTACCAGGTGGAGTCGCAGCTTGACAAGTTAGACTTTTTATTCTTTGACGAACCAGAAATCACAGGATGCACAGGGTGCCAGATCGACTGGAAGAAAACAATGTCATATTGAAAACCATTAAGACAAAGCAGAAGCATAAGGGTCGGCACTGGTAAAAGTTACGCAAACTGATTTCTTCAGTCCTCCTGAAGTCCCAGAGCATGGAGGATTGGATGAAGGTTCTGCAGCAAGACTCACTGCTGACTTTGAAATTGGTCACTTCTTGCGTGAACCCATCATTTCACAAGCAATGTCATACTTTACAGGAGAAGCCATTGCAAATAATGATGTCTCCGATGATGATTACAACGATTGTAATTACGATGGCCATGATTACGAGGGGGAAAGTGGAGACTCAGATGTTGAGCTAGATGAGGACTATGAAATGCTATTCAGTTGGTTTGGTGTAGTAACGAGGTAATCGCAAGGAGTACCCAATCTATGCAGGACAATGATAAGTGTGAAAGCTCTAAGATGGCGTGTGCAATGGCTGAAAATTAGATTGCAGCAGCAGATACATCAGATGAGAGCAACTAAACTGCAACCAGACTGGTAACTGAAGAAATAATCCCATTTTGGAGAAACTGGCATCAGAGGCTTACGATGAATCATCCCATGCTCACAGAATGTTCCTGCAGCGGACTTCTCAATACTCAAGGCCACTCCACCAGACGACGTGCAAGAAGAGCCGAAGGATACATCTGCGTGCAGTTCTACAATGAAAGATGAAGCATGTATCACCATATCAGATGAGGATAAGCCACTAATGTTCTCTCCAACAAAAGACACAAATCATCATATCAAATGAGAATGAGCCACCAATTGAGGCTAAAACACAAGGTGAAGAAGCAATGCCTAATGTTGAGGACATTGATCCAGTTAAGATAATGAATGCAAAGGTTTGCAGATTGTACCTGACATTGCAGGCTTGACTGCAACTGCACAAGCACCCAAAAGTATGCCAACGCTGGATGCGTCATCAGTTGATGGGCATGCAGTTCAGCGTTCGAGCGCAAGCACCATGATCAACCAAAATTCCTTGATCCAGCTAAGGCTCCGGAATCAGCTGTTGTGGCAGAAGAGCCAGCATCAGCTTGCCCAGCAGATGATCCAAAAACAGTTACTCTGGCAAAAGCACCAGAAGCAACTAGTCCCATAGTAGAGTCCAGCAGCAAGAAGGATGCCAATCCAGTCTAAAAGAAAAGGAGACACCATCAGAGGATCATTCACATAAGAAGGGGCGAGAAGAGTTCAGGACACAGTTGGTCGACCGGGTAGCACCCATGACAGTGAAGAAGAAAGCATCGGCAATACAATATGAAAGAAAACACACGGAGACAGAGTAGGAAGCATCGAGTCAGAAAGTTGAAAAAAATGGATGACACAAAAAAGACCAGCAAGAAAACTGGTCTTCAGGAAGCATTACGCCAAAAGGTTAGAAAAGTTGGTGATGCAAAAAACACCAGTCAGAAAACCGGTCTTACGAAAGTCGAAGCGACACTGAGTAGCCGATCAACGTTCAGAAGACCAACAGGACGATGTTGTTTTGAATGTGTAATAAGCTATGCACAAAGAACACTTCAAAATTATTGGGCAGGTCATGTTTTGTAAAACACGGTTACATTTGTATGTAAATATTAATAGTTCCAGAGGAAGAGCGTTTGGTGATATGCCTATGCACAGTTTTGTATATAGTTGTCTATCAAGGTATATAGCAATGCGTCCTCCAACCAGCTGGTGGGAAATAAGATCTACCATGTGACTTGAGACACCCAGCAGTTGGTAGTAAGTCGCACTAGAGGACAGTCACACAAGTAGCACAGGAGAATTCACTGAATTCAATCACTAGTCATCATCTGCATTAGTTTGTTAGTTATCTTTCCATGTGTTTGTTAATAAATCATTTTACTATTAAAAAAACTATTTATGGGCGGCACGGTAGCACAGTGGTTAGCACTGTCGGTTCACAGCGCCAGGGTCCCAGGTTCGATTCCCGGCTTGGATCACTGTCTGTCCGGAGTCTGCACATTCTCCCTTTGTCTGCGTGGGTTTCCTGCGGTTGCTCCGGTCTCCTCCCACAAGTCCCAAAAGACATGTTGTTAGGTAATTTGGACATTCTGAATTCACTCTCTATGTACCCAAACAGGCGCCGGAATGAGGTGACATGGGGCTTTTCACAGTAACTTCATTGCAGTGTTAATGTAAACCTACTTGTGATAATAACGATTATTATTATTATTCTGTATAAATCATTACCACAGCCATAACACAGAACATAAACTGTCCTAAAAAGTATGGCTCCATAGACAGATCCAAAAGGATTAACCTTGGCCTGTAGACACTGTGCTGAGAATGGACTTCTAAGAGCTACTCCCCTCACCTGGGGGAATGAGAAGAAATGACAGTCATGGAATGCACAGCCTGAAAGGGTAGTTGAAGCAGATTCAACAGTAACTTTCTAAAAGGGGATTAGATATATACTTAAAAATAAAAACTTGTAAGGCTACAAGAGCAGGAGAGTGGGACCAACCCTTTCAAAGAAATGGCATAGGCACGATAGGTGACTGGCCCACATGCTGTATAATCCCTAAGTCCATTATCCATTTCAATAATGATCATAAATTGCAATTATAAAATGTTTAGTCGCTCAATGATAGCCTTTCTTCAACCAATGAAGAATGAAGCTTGAATTTCCAAGACATTTGTCAACAGTGGCATTATGTGCAAATTGTGCCAGGCTCGAGAGGATACATAAGAGGGCACAAAGAATGGCATTTTGATTTTGTGTGATATCAGATCAGCTTCATAGAACATAGGACAGTACAGCACAGAACAGGCCCTTCAGCCCTCGATGTTGTGCCGAGCCATGATCACCCTACTCAAACCCACGTATCCACCCTATACCCGTAACCCAACAAACCCCCCCCCCCTTAACCTTACTTTTAGGACACTACGGGCAATTTAGCATGGCCAATCCACCTAACCCGCACATCTTTGGACTGTGGGAGGAAACCGGAGCACCCGGAGGAAACCCACGCACACACGGGGAGGACGTGCAGACTCCGCACAGACAGTGACCCAGCCGGGAATCGAACCTGGGACCCTGGAGCTGTGAAGCATTTATGCTAACCACCATGCTACCGTGCTGCCCCTATCTGATACATCTGATTCATCTGATACATCTCTCCGGATTTCATTCTCTCGCTTGATCCAACTTTCCTGTTTCAAAGATTATCCCCAAGGAGTTTTTAAAAACTGTTATTGCTGCAGACGCAGAGCCAATCCCTAATGAACATTCTGAAAACAAAACTTAATCGACTTTGTACAAGTAAGACAGAGATATTAATAAAATATAACTATTTATAAAAAACATTTGGTATATTGCCCATACCATTAAAAAGATTTCCAAAGGTACACACATGGAGCCCATGTTTCCCACGAGCCAATCCAGTAAAAGTTCCTTTTATTAATACTTGTCCATTTGCCTACAAGGTAAGAAAGTAAGAAAAATGGTTACATATGGGGCGAGATTCTCCATTTCAAGTGTTGATGCCAACGCAGAATTCGTGGACATTCACGACAGAAAAACTGGCACCTCACACGCCCCGTCCTATCGGGCACCCAAGGGGAGGAGGCGATTGGACAGTGCCGGTGACTCCAGCAGGGGAGGTGCCGTAACACCGCAGCACCTCGGACCACCCCGCCCCTCCCCTCCTGTCCCTTGTGCATCTCGTGGGCAGAACAGGGTGGCACCATGCCATCCGAGCAGCAGCCGGGCCAATCCAGGTTCAGTCGTCCCAGAAGACGCCCGCCAATGGGGACCCAGGTCACAGGACGGGAATCATAGCAGGCCGCCTCCACTCCTGCTGTACCATCTGGGGATCCATCTAGATGTAGCGTTATGGCCCGTAAGGCCAGGAAGTTAGACACTAGTTAAATTGGCACAGGTGCAGGGCAGCACAGTGGCGCAGTGGTTAGCACTGCAGCTTCACCACGCCAAGGTCCCAGGTTTGATCCTGGCCCTAGGTCACTGTCCGTGTGGAGTTTGCACATTCTCCCCGTGTTTGCGCGGGTTTCGCCTCCACAACTCAAAAGATGTGGGGTGTAGGTGGATTGGCAATGCTAAATTGCCCCTTAATTGGAAAAAAAATTAACTGGGTACTCTAAAGTTTTTTTTTAAAGTTGGCACAGGTGCAAGGTAATTTAGTTATAGGAGCAAGGCACAAATCTGTATATATTTGTTCACATTAAACACCTGCTACCATGGTTACAACCTGCCTAGGTCCTCTGATGGGTGTGAGGGGTGGGCTGGCTGAGGGGGTGTGGGAATGGGAGGACGTTGGCGAGAGTAAATGGGCACACCCTGTGGGTGGCCCCAGCCAGTATTCAGCCCAGCAGCCCACAATTGCCTTGTCTCCATGTCCTACCACCTCTCTCCCTCAGCAGCCACCACTCTGGTTTCACGATTTATAAAAGCACAAGTGAACTGTGCTATCGGGAACAACTCGACCCATTGGAGACGGAGAATCGTGGAGGCCCCGGAGAATATTGAGTTGGGTCCCTAATGATATGCAAACGACATTTACTGTACGTGTGCTCCAGAACACATTGAGGCTGCTTTCGAGATGATGGAGAATTGCGATTTGGCGCAAAATTGGCGATTCTCCACCCAATCGCATTTCCCAATTTCCACATCGGCCAGTGGAAAATCCCGCCCATGACCTTTTCTCCAAGGCAACATACACAGCCATCCAATATTTGTCACCTATAAAGCCAACCGTAAAAGCCAAAGAACAGAGTGGTTTGACATCAGTGAAGTGCCCCACAAATTAACATTTCAGAGCTCGGCAGAAACACTAGCTACCTATGAAGCATTCCAAATATTTACACTTGCTTCAGTCTTCCTTGCCACTTTTACTCACATTTAAAACCATGGCAACTTATCAAAACCTGCATTAGGTACAATCACCAAAATTGAATAACGCTCATCTGTCAAGAGATCTAATCCTAACAATGGCACAGTTCAAAGATCTCAAGAGTTCTCCTGGTGTCTTAGCTAACACTCATTCTTCAACCCACATACCTAAAACTTAATTTATACACAAAGGTGATTCCAAGGAGTGGATTGGAGCATGTTCCAGGCAGGAGGGCTATCATGATTTCTAGGGTGTCGTTGGAGAACCTGGAGCTCGGAGGATTTGGCATTTGCCCCATTGATCACCAGAATATTTTGAAAAAGGATGCCCGGGCAGGTATTAAGGCCGCGTAAACTTAGTAACAGAATCAATGCATGTGCAGACTGGGAGCAGATACTCTCGCTGTTAAAATAAATTCTGTATTTACACGGCGGCACAATGGTTAGCACTGTTGCCTCACACTCCAGGGACCTGGGTTCAATTCCGGCCTCAGGTGACTGTGTAGAGTTTGCACTTTCTCCCTGTGTCTGAATGGGTTTCCTCCAGGTGCTCCGGTTTCCTCCTCCAGTCCAAAGATGTGCAGGTGAGGTGGATTGGCCATGCTAAATTGCCCCTTAGTTTCCAAAAGGTTCAGTGGGGTCACTGGGTTACAGAGATAGGGTGGAGGTATAGACTTATCATAGAATTTACAATTCAGAAGGAGGCCATTCGGCCTATCGAGTCTGCACCGGCTCTTGGAAAGAGCACCCTACCCAAGGGCAACACCTCCACCCTATCCCCATAACCCAGTAACCCCACCCAACACTAAGGGCAATTTTTGGACACTAAGGGCAATTTATCATGGCCAATCTACCTAACCTGCACATCTTTGGACTGTGGGAGGAAACCGGAGCACCCGGAAGAAACCCACGCACACACGGGGAGGATGTGCAGACTCCGCACAGTGACCCAAGCTGGAATCGAACCTTGGACCCTGGAGCTGTGAAGCAATTGTGCTATCCAGTAGCGTGCCCTTTCCAAGGGCCAGTGCAGACTTGATATGCCGAATGGCCTCCTTGTGCACTGTAAATTCTATGATTTATGCCAGTTGTACACCAGCCATCGGCACAAAACCCACAAATAAAGATTTTCAGCTTTGCCTAAGATTTTCAGGCATATCCGATAAGGTTTGCCGAAGTCATGGGTTCTGATATTACATGTGCTTAACCTTCAGGAATGCCTCCAAACAGAACTGTGAACTCAACCAGTCAGGTACTGACTTGGTGAATGAGCAGATAATAGTTCCCTATATGCACACCAACCCTACTGCAGTCACTTCACCGTCTGGAGACTGCCAATGGAACAGGTCACAAGGTTAAGTCATCCCTCCCTCAATGGGAAAAGGACACCTGGATGTCAATGAATTGAGAAAACAGAATGTAATCAGATCCTGCTGGCAGAGCAGCGGAACTGGAGCATCATCCCCAGTGAAGGTTGGTTTTACAATGGTCATTTTCAAAATAAGAACACTTGCTGCCAGTCTCTTAGGGCTCTAATTTCAGAAGTTCGCCGCAATAGATTATCTCGGATTTGCCCGGAACAAGCGCCAGTGTTGATAATTCAGGCGCCATTAGTTTAATTTGAGAGTCCTTGTGGCACTTTGCCTTTTGTATGACCGTTGTTTCATTAGGGAAGTCGCGCGTTTTTTTTTTGTGGTTCAACGATCCTTGCGGCAGGAACAAATAACCTCTGCCAGGGCTGGAAACTCGAAAGCCTGGCGCCAATGTCAACACCAGTCCAAACGAGGTGACGGTAACACTCGGACACCGAGCGACCCCAAACACTCCCGTCTGTTTTTAATATTAAAGTGGCGGCAAATTCCCACAGGAATTTTGCGCCGGAGGAGCAGCCCCGCCCTGCCATGAAAACAATAAATTTACATGTGATTCAAAAACGACGAGTCCATTGACACCGCTGACGAGGTCTGGTAGATCATGGGGGTACGGGTACACATCATGCTGATCCTTCAGGACGCAAACGGCTTTTATCTCCATCTATTGGCGTTTTTCCTCAAATGATAGGGGGCGCATGCGCAGTCCGCTTCCACCCTTTGGGCCCACGGCGCATGTCAATCAGCCTTGCGCTCAAGTTCCTGTGTGCAGCCCTCAGCCCTGGGAACCATAATGTTCCTTCACGTGGCGGGACTGGCTTGTACAAAATGACCTTTATGATTACCAAGAATGGCAGCGCCTGCTTCTCTTTCAGAACACCGTCACAGTCTTGAATCAAAATGATTGACTTTGACAAAGGCCATTTCTCAGGATTGTTGGTGTATTTTGGGTCTTTTTTTGAAACAAAATTATATTACATTGAACTAATTTTTAGAATTAAGTGGAACGCCCAATTGGGCAGCATGATGGTCTGTGACCACTCTGACCATAATTAATGCACGGGGATTGGGCAGGGGAGTAGACCGAGGTAGACCTTTCGGAGGATAGAAAGTGTTGTATCACCTTGCGTAATAGAACATAGAACATAGAACAGTACAGCACAGAACAGGCCCTTCGGCCCTCGAAGTTGTGCCGAGCCATGATCACCCTACTCAAACCCACGTATCCACCTATACCCGTAACCCAACAACCCCCCACCCCTTAACCTTACTTTTTTTTAGGACACTACGGGCAATTTAGCATGGCCAATCCACCTAACCCGCACATCTTTGGACTGTGGGAGGAAACCGGAGCACCCGGAGGAAACCCACGCACACACGGGGAGGACGTGCAGACTCCGCACAGACAGTGACCCAGCCGGGAATCGAACCTGGGACCCTGGAGCTGTGAAGCATATATGCTAACCACCATGCTACCGTGCTGCCCAATATATAATGTATATATATATACATATATATGTATATATATAAGAGTAATGTATATATTACTCTTTTGGACCAGACGAGTTGTTGAAATGAGCAGTAATCTTCTTGTAAAGATAAACTGATTTATTGAGTAATATAAATAAATATTGTGAGTTCTTTTTATTTAATACTCTACTAGTAAAACAGGGTAGCATGGTGGTTAGCATAAATGCTTCACAGCTCCAGGGTCCCAGGTTCGATTCCCGGCTTGGGTCACTGTCTGTGTGGAGTCTGCACGTCCTCCCCCTGTGTGCGTGGGTTTCCTCCGGGTGCTCCGGTTTCCTCCCACAGTCCAAAGATGTGCGGGTTAGGTGGATTGGCCATGCTAAATTGCCCGTAGTGTCCTAATAAAAGTAAGGTTAAGGGGGGGGTTGTTGGGTTACGGGTATAGGGTGGATACGTGGGTTTGAGTAGGGTGATCATGGCTCGGCACAACATTGAGGGCCGAAGGGCCTGTTCTGTGCTGTACTGTTCTATGTTCTAATTGTAGTGGTAACTAATTAAATTATACAGTAAATGCTTTGATAACTAATAACTTATCTCGCTAGCTTTCCGATGTCTGTTCTCTCTGCATTCCTGATACACACTCCTCTTAGAAAGAGCGGGAAAACTATTAATATAGGTCCTGATAGTGAGACCTCTCGTGTTCAATTGCCTGTACTAGCATTACATATATTGATCATGTATATTGATATACATAGAATACTACAGATAGTGGATCCATTGGTTATAATATTTAAATTGGAAGTTGTTTAAACAATTTCAACTCTATCTGGAAGCTAGAGATTTAAACGCTGCGTCTGACGCAAGATGAATCACTTTGCTTCTGTCCCTAGCACGACAGCAAGCAATTGAAATATATAATTTGTTTAATTTTGCTGCTACTGAATAAAAGTCCCTGGACACAGGAAAGGTTCCAGAGTTTTGGGAAATGCTAATGTAATGCTCTTATGCAAAAAGGGAGGGAGACAGAATGTGAAAGTTTGCAGATTGTGATGATATGCCTGTAATATCACAGATGGATGGTGTGTGACCTCCAACCAGCAGGTGGCAGTGCAGACACACCATGCAGCCTCAAGACTGCGGTCAGGTGGCCAGGGACCCTCTTATAAGTGGAGACACATCGGGCCATCAACAGATGGTTGCAGGAGATGGTAGTTAGACATACAGGCAAATGGTCGGTGCCAAATGTGGTTCCAGAGGAGTATAAAGAGACTCCATGATAATGTATCTGAAACAGATTGCACACAAGAGTCAATAAAGATCTTGGTTTGGACAAGTCAAGGTGTTTGGTGGATTCCTTTTCAAGGTGTAGAAGACCAAAAACAACACAGACCAGTTAGTTTACCATCTGTTGTTGAGAAATTGTTCTCAACAATGGGACGGCAACTTATCTAAATGGGGAGAGACTTTGGGGTGCTCTGGTGCAGAGGGAATTGGGTATTCTCGTGCATGGGTCGCAGAAAACTAGCGTGCAGGTAATAAAGCAAATTTGATGATGGCATTTATAGCATATAAAGAAAGGTAAGGAAGTGTTGCAATTGCCCAAGGCATTCGTGAGACTGCACCTGGAGTAGTGCACAATTTAGGTCCCCTTATTTGAGAAGAGATGTATTAGCATTGGGGCAGTTCAGAGGAGCTTCACTAGATTTATTCCAGAGATGAGGGGTTTGTCGTATGAAGGGAGATTGAGCAGTTTAGGCCTTGAGTTAAAAGAATAAGGGGAGATTAAATTGAGGTATGTATGATGAGAAAGTAGATGTGGAATGGATGCTTGCTTTTGTGGGGCATTCTAGAACGCGAGTTCTTAGTCTCAGGATAAGGGGTAGCAAATTAAAAATAGAGATGAGGAGAAACTACTTCTCCCAAAGGATTGTGAATCTGTGGAATTCGCTAACCCAGAGTGTGGTGGATTCTGGGACAGTGAGTAAATTTAAGGACAGGTTAGACAGATTTTTCATTGGTAATGTGTTGAAGGGTTAAAGAGAATGGGCAGGACGGTGGAGTGATGCCATGATGAAATTAGCCATGATTGTATTCAGCGGTGGAGCAGTCTTGAGAGACTAAATTGCCTGCTCTTGCTCCTAGTTCTGATGTTCTAAGTAAGAACTATTCTGTCTAATTTCAGCATCCAGCTCTTGGTCTGTATCCCTGTAGTTAACAGCATCTCAAGCATAAATCTGGTGTTCTTGATTAATAAGGGGATTTCATGATTAATATGGAGATCAGGGGTTATGGGGAGAAGTCAAGAGAATGGGGATGAGGAACTTATCAGCCATAATCGAAGGGTGGAGAAGACACGATGGGTCAAATGGCCTAACTCAGCTACTATATCTTATGGTCTAATGGAGGGTCGTTGAAGACTCAATGGGCCAAATGGCCTCCTTCTGCACTGTAGGGATTCTATGTGTTAAACAGGAGGTGTAGAAACCATGAAGTATGTGAAGAGAGCAGCACGATGGCACAGTGATTAGCACTGTTGCCTCGCAGAGTAAGGGACCCGAGTTCAATTCCGGCCTTGGGTGACTGAGTGGAGGTTGCATGTTCTCCCCATGTCTGCGTGGGTTTCTTCCGGGTGCTCTGATTTCCTTCCACAGTCCAAAGATGTTCAGGTTAGGCGAATTGGCCATGCAAAAATTGCCCCTTAGTGTCCAAAATATGTGCAGGTTATGTGGGTTTATGGGAACAGGCAGTGGAGTGGATCTAGACAGGATGCTCTTTCAGAGGGTCGGCGCTGACTCGATGTGCCGAAAGGCCTCCTGGACAGTAGGAATTCGATGAAATTGGTTGTGTCTGTTTACTGGTTTAAAATTGCTACCTAACCAGCTCCTGTGATCACGGGTGTTGTTCAGTTCACAAGAATTAACGCATAACAGGTGGGTGGCCAGCATTATTCATGCTTTCATTGGCATGGAAGCATGAATATTGAGAGTTAAATAAAGGCACCCATGTCCTCTTAAAGGCATGCTTCACCTGATACCTTTGTCTAGCACTACTGCTTCACAGCACCAGGGTCCCAGGTTCGATTTCCGGCTTGGGTCACTGGTCTGTGTGGAGTCTGCATGTTCTCCCCGTGTCTGCATAGGTTTCCTCCGGGTGCTCCGGTTTCCTTCCACAAGTCCCGAAAGACATGTTGTTAGGTAATTTGGACATTCTGACTTCTCCCTCTGTGTACCCAAACAAGTGCCGGAATGTGGCGACGAGGGGCTTTTCACAGTAACTTCATTGCAGTGTTTTCTTTTCACGTACTAAATAATCTGTCTGAGCTGCACGCAGAAAAATACTTTTCACAGTACCTCGGTACCCCTGACAATAAACAAATCCAATCCAAAGTGGAGTTGCATTTT
This sequence comes from Scyliorhinus canicula, assembly GCF_902713615.1. Lineage (NCBI taxonomy): Eukaryota > Metazoa > Chordata > Chondrichthyes > Carcharhiniformes > Scyliorhinidae > Scyliorhinus > Scyliorhinus canicula. The sequence continues at coordinate 84,785,626 of NC_052152.1, forward strand.
GGTTCTTGTACACTGTCCAATTGGGATTCTAAAAATTTCAGAAACAATGTTAGTGAGGTCTCTCATTCCCTGATACTGCACTGGGACAGACCAACAGTCAATAGTAAGTTGGATTATGAGGGATGGCAATGATCTCAAGGCAAGAGATGATTCAGGAGTGGCAAGTGGTATAGCAGTCCAGTATTTAGGATCTATTTGTTATATGGGAAGTTTAATAACCACCAGGGTTTCAAAAGTAAGGCTCCTACCTTATATCTCTCATTAGTGTCTCTAGATCTGTGTACCATCTGTAGCTCCTGGACTTACAAGTCTTCCCTCCCCCAAACACCCACAGTTTATTTTATTGATCTTTTATGCCTACTGCCACACTCAGAGAGTCAGTCAGCGCTGAAAGGAGCACTTTGAAGACCTCCTTAACAGAGACTCTGTCTTCAATCCGAGTGTCCTTGAACCCATCTCGCAGCATGCTACCCGCCACAATCTCAGCATTACCCCAACCCGGCACAAGGTCGAAAAGCTAAAGTACAACAAGGAGTAGATGGAATCCCCACCAGAACACTATAATATGACAGAGAAGTACAATTAACATTTCCTTTATCTGGAAGGAGGAAAACATGTCAGGAATCCTCAGAAATACGATAATCGTGACCATTTGTCAAGAAAGATGATAGGTTCGACTGAAGTAGCAACAGGAATTTCCCTGCTGTCAGCCACACTGAAGGTAATTGCAAGAATCCTCCTTAATCACCTCCCATGGCTGAGGACCCCTCCCAGATTATAATGTGGAATTCACCCACGAAGGGGCACAATGGACATTATCTTCACCATGCAGCAGCTATAAGAGAAATGCAGCAAACAGCACCAACCCTTGTGAATTACTTGTTTGATCTCAGAAAAGCCTTTGACACCATCAATCACAAGGGATTATGGAATGTCCTCCATTTCAGCTGTCACCGAATGTTTGGCACCATCCTCATCCGCCTGCTCCACGATGACAAGCAAGTCGTGATCCTGACCAATGGATCCGCCATAGACCTAATTCATATTCGGACTGGGATCAAGCAAGGCTGTGTCATCGCTCTTCTCAATCTTACTTGCTGCAGGGCTTCATCTCACCCTCAGCAATCTCACTGCTAGAGTGGAGCTAAACTACAGAACAAATGGGAATCAATCTCCACCACCTGCAGGCCCCATCCTTTTGTCATTGAAATATAGTACTCAGACAATACTAGCGTCTGTGTAGACTCAAGAGGCCGAGCACCAAGACACCGCCAACACCTTCACTAAGACATAAAAGAGCATAGGCATTGCACTAAACATCCACAAACAAAGGCTCTTTACCAATCTGCCCTCACGACACAGCACTGCCCCCTGGTTATCAAAATCCACAACAAGGCCTTTGGGGCCAACTGTCAACAATGGCAAATATTGACAACGAGATTCAACTTCACCTTCAGTGTACCAATGCAGCCTTTGGTCACCTGAGGAACAGAGTGTTTGAAGAGTAGGACCTGCACATGCTCATGGTCTACGGAACAGTAGTGATATTTGCCCTACTGTATGGCTGTAGAAGGGAAATTAATGTGAGGAATTATTAATATGAATTACCCGCTTAGAGAATACATTAATATTAGTTGCTATTATAGAAAAAGCACTTGCTAAAGCATGATGGGATTGCTGACTATATTTTAACACTGTTTTTAGCAAGAAAACTGCTTCGAAATAGTATTTTAGATTTGGCATTATTATACTGACGAGACGTTTTTCGCCAAGGGCAAGAAATATGTACTTTCCCACGGTTTGTTTACTATAAACATGGCCAGTCAGATGCTGTTTTCTTTCCAGAGCTGTTTATTTCAGACTATAAAGATATGCTTTCTTCTGTCTAACCTCAGAGTTGTTATGGGAGAGGCGTTTTCAGAACCCCGAAATGTATCATGGAGTTCAACCAACCTCCCCCTTTAATGTATTGTTGCTTTTGAAGCAGGTGTGGTATTACAATTACGGACACGTGGGTTTTTAAACACAAAACAATGTTTATTCCATGAACTCAACTTAACCTTTTAAATAAACATTGGATCACTTAACACCCCTTACTTCAAAGATAACCCCGAAAATAATACAACACTAAATAATCCTTCAGTTGTTCCTTTAAACATCCAAGAGACTTAATACCTTTAACAACAGAAACACATCAGGTTAAAGACATTACTATTATGAGTTTAAATCACCCAAATGATTCAGAGATAGTCTTTCATGGCAGAGATCACAGCAGATCCAGCTCACTGCATACACAGACACACCCAAGCTCTTTTCCTCAAAACTGAAACCAAAAACAGAAGTGAGCTCAGCTCAGCTCCCCCACCGCCTGACATCACTTCAGTAATATAAGCTGCTTCATTTCGTAAAGGTACATTGCTTAAACATCCATTTCTTGAATGTACACTCACGTGACACCTCCACCCAAGAAAAAAAACCCATCAACTTCAAAATGGTTTCATTTTTCACTTTTGCACCATCCACTAAGAAATGTACAGTAAATATACTTTTTTATTTCACAAAAGAAAACACATGCAAACAGGCATAATAATAAAGTCCATCTTTCCCGTTCTTCTTCCTCCAACCAAAAACCTTCTCAATTGACAGTCTCTTTGAACAAGAAAGTCTCTGCACGATCCATCCATGGGGCTGTTTAGCACACTGGGCTAAATCGCTAGCTTTGAAAGCAGATCAAGGCAGGCCAGCAGCACGGTTCGATTCCCGTAACAGCCTCCCCGAACAGGCGCCGGAATGTGGCAACTAGGGGCTTTTCACAGTAACTTCATTGAAGCCTACTCGTGACAATAAGCGATTTTCATTTTTCATTTCATTCCTCTACTCTTCGGCATTTCTCTTTAGAACCAGATACTTTAGTTCAACTTGACCAGAGAGTCCCTTGCAATTCTCCAATACAGGAGCATCGGTTATCACAGCATTCAGGCAGTCACATGCCTGTTGAAAGTCCGCTATCCAGTGCAAATTTTGACGTTTCTTTAGCAAGTCCATCAGTGGAGTAATCACGCCACAAAGGTTTTGCACAAAGGTTCAATTAAATCCACTCATGCTAAGAAATCGCATTATTTCCCTTCGTCTTGAGGGTATCGGAAACTCCTCAAGGAAAGTGATTCGGGCTTCTCCAAATTTACTTACGGCTAGGTTCATCACCATCATCCTGAATTCGATCGAAAAACTCCATCCGATGTTTTAAATGTTCTTTCCACGTCTGGAAGTTGGAAATAAAACCAGATTGTCCCACTTTCTCAATGCAATCCGTCAAACGTGGGACAGGGTAAGAGTCCGTTCTTGTAACTGCATTCACCTTTCAATAGTCCCCACACAACCATTGGGTACCTTCTGGTTTAGGTACCATCACTATGGGTGAGCTCTATTGGCTGCAACCCACTTCAATTCTGCCAATTTTCAGCATACTCTCAATCTCTCTGTTAACCTGTGCCAATTTTAAAGGATTAAATCTATATGGATGTTGTTTGATAGGAACAGTATTTCCCACATCTACATCATGTATAGCCATTTTAGTACTTCCCAATTTATCTCTACAAACTTGCCCATGTGATATCAATAACTCTTTCAGGTCAGTTCGTTTTTCCTCTGGAAGGTAACTTAATTCATCCCAATTTTTAAGAACATCCTCATTTTCCAATTTAATTTGAGGTATGTCAAATTCACAGTCATCTGGATTTGGTTCGTCACTTTGAGTTAGAATCATTAAAACCTCTTTTCTCTCCTTCCCTTTCAAAGTACCTTTTAAGCATATTCACATGACACACTGGGTGAGTCTTCCTTCTATCTGGTGTTTTTACCACATAATTCACCTCACTTAATTTCCTTTCAATCTGATACGGTCCACAAAACCTAGCTTTTAAAGGCTCACCTACCACTGGTAACAACACTAAAACTTTATCCCCACTGGCAAAACTACGAACTTTGGATTTCTTGTCCGCTACCCGTTTCATCACATTTTGTGCAACTTTCAAATGTTGTCTCGCCAATTCACCTGCTCTATTTAATCGTTCCCTAAAATTTGACACGAAATCCAATAGTGTAATTTCCGATTTCTCACCCACCACTTTTTCCTTAATCAATTTAAGTGGTCCTCTTACCTCATGACCAAAAATTAGTTCAAAAGGACTAAATTTGGTAGATTCATTAGGTGAATCCCTAATTGCAAACAGTACAAATGGAATTCCTTTATCCCAATCCTCTGGATAATCTTGACAATATGCCCTCAAATAGTCTTTAATGTCTGATGCCACCTTTCTAACGCTCCCTGTTAACCTGGATGGTACGCAGTTGATTTAAATTGTTTTATTTCTAAGCTATCCATAACTTCTTTGAATAACTTTGAAGTAAAATTTGATCCTTGATCCGATTGAATTTCTGTGGGTGGTCCATATCTGGTAAAGAATTTAAGTAACTCCTCCACAATCCGTTTAGCTGTAATATTACGTACTGGAATGGCCTCTAGAAACCTAGTAGACACATCCATTATAGTCAAAAGATATTGATTCCCACTTTTTTTTAGGAAGAGGTCCTACACAATCGATTAGGACCCTTGTAAAAGGTTCCTCAAATGCTGGAATGGGTATTAAGGGCGCTGGATTTATCACTGCTTGAGGTTTCCCTATCACTTGACATGTGTGACATGATTGAAAAAATTAACTCCATCTTTATCTAGTCCAGGCCAATAAAAATGTTTCTGGATTTTAGCTTGAGTTTTCCTTATTCCCAAATGACCTCCCACTGGTACCTCATGTGCAACTCGCAACACCTCCTTTCTATACCTTACCGGCAATACTATTTGATGAACGTCTGCCCACTTTTCATCAGCCTGCATATGTACAGGTCTCCATTTTCTCATCAAGACATCACTTTTACGGTAATAACACTCTGGTATACTCTCAGATTCCTCTTCCGTATATACTTTCTGATATATCTGTTTTATTTCTAAATCTTTCTGTTGTAACTCCACCAATTTTCCTGAACTAAAAATATCCTCCTCATCCTCCACCTGTTCTTGTACTTTTTCAACCAGCTGATCAAAAATCGTTTCTGATAATTGCACTTCAACTTCATCTTCACTCTTTGATTTCTCCTTTTGTCTTAACCTGTGACTTTGCAACCTTGTTACTACACAATCCGGAAAAATCCCAGGATATTCGTCCTTCAACACTTCAGTTGTCTGATTTTCCACTGGCTTATCAACCACAGTAGGCATCACTCCCACCTGCGATCCAGCTATATCATTACCCAAGATAAACTGTATTCCTGGACAAGATAGTTTCTCTATTACTCCTACAACCTTACCTTATATAATGGAACGCTACTCTTCTCACCCTGAATTCCACATATCACCACCTTTTCTGGCAACGTTCTTCCCAAACTACATAATTCCTCTTCTCTTACCATTAAAGATTGACTAGCCCCTGTATCTCTTAAAATTGTGAATTCTTTACCTGCTCCTCCTGATACACATGAGTAAACTTTACCCACACAAGTAAATTCTTTAAAGACATCTGGCACCTTCTTAACAATTACTTCTTGAACAGGCTGTACAATCGTTTGCACCTCCTTCGCTTCCCTTGGGCTTTCCTTTACCACTCTAACAAATCCCACTGTCTTATCCTGTTTTACCACATCAGCCTTCCCTATGCTTTTCTTCAATCACCAACACTGTGACTTTACATGGCCTAGTTTATTACAGTGAAAACATTTGAAACTTTTCATCTCTTTTCCACCCTCGTGGATTTCTTTTTTAATCTGAGGTACACTCTCTTTATTGTCTCCCATCAGATCACCTTTACCTTTCCCACTTGAGTATTTCTCATGTCCCCAGTTTCTATCCCTCACCGGCTGAAACTGATGTCAGAAACCAATCTTTGATTTATGAACTAATTCATAATCATCTGCCATTTCTGCTGCTAATCTCGCAGTTTTAACCCTCTGTTCTTCCACATGCGTTCTCACTACATCAGGAATTGAATTTTAAACTCCTCCAAAAGTATAATTTCTTTGAGAGCTTCATACGTTTCATCTATTTTCAAAGCCCTTATCCACCTATCAAAATTACTCTGTTTGAGCCTTTCAAACTCCATGTATGTTTGACCAAATTCTTTCCTTAAATTTCTAAACCTTTGTAAGCTTCAGGCACTAGCTCATATGCACTCAAGATCAATTTCTTCACCTGCTCATATGTTCCAGATACCTCCTCCGGTAGTGATGCAAACACTTCACTTGCTCTACCTACCAGCTTTGTTTGAATCAGTAATACCCATGTAGAAGTGGATTTCATTTGGAACTTCGCTGATAGGGTTAATATAACAGTTCTGAAAAGCTCTGTGAAAGAGATGTCAACAGGTCAAAGGATGAAATAAAGGGTGCGTGTTCTGACCGGCATCTGTGAAAGCAGAGATGTCAGAAGGTCATGGGATGGAAAAAGGGGAGTGTGGCTTTAGTACTATTTAATGTTCTGACCCGCATCTGTGAAAGCAGAGAGGTCAAAAAGTCAAAGAATGGAATGAATGGGAAGCGTTACTTTATTGCGGAGATAGCGCAATTAAGCTCGTTTGACCAATTGAAACAAATAAACATTGAAATGTAACAGGAATGGGCTTTGGAGTGAGTTAAGCCAGATGGCCATGGGATACAAAAACCTTTGTAATAATATTAATAGTGACTTGTGCTAATGATTATGTCAAAAATAACCTCCCGACCTCGAAGAATAATTCCATATATGTACATGTTCTGGATCCTTGCCAAATCATAGGTGTATCTAGGAATTTAAGGGGACCACCCCTAAGCTGTAAAATGTATAAAAATACAGTCCTTATTCTGGGATTTTGGCACTTCTCGAAGGTGGTTACCCGACTGCTTAGAGATTTGTCCCGGCCGTGAATAAACGAATATTCGTTACTGACGTGTTCGAGTGTTTTACTTCTGGACTGACGATCAGATACGTGAAAGCGCAATTCACATTTGGTGGCCCGTACGGGGATCTCCAGAGGGGTCTGCGCAACTAACCGGCGTAATCGACTGAGCTCGTTCAAAGTAGAGGACGAATTTGGCCCCCAACGTGAGTAAAAATTTCTTTTCCACCTTGGTATTCGCCTACTACTAGTTTGATCGTTGCTCAGCCTTGCCGTTGGTTTGTCGAGAAGCCTCTGCAAGATCCAGGTCAGTCCAGCGAACCCGTTTTAAAGAGGGTAAGTGAGTGAACCCTGCGGTTATCGTCTCTAGGGGCAGCCTGAGACTGCCGCTGTGATTCCAGGCAGTGTTCGCTGGAGTTACGGGCGGGGTTGTCAGGACTGCTAGGGGCAGCCTGGGACTGCCGCCGTGATTCCAGGCAGTGTTCGCTGGAGTTACGGGCGGGGTTGTCAGGACTGCTAGGGGCAGCCTGGGACTGCCGCCGTGATTCCAGGCAGCGTTCGCTGGAGTTACGGGCGGGGTTGCCAGGACTGCTAGGGGCAGCCTGAGACTGCCGCCGTGATTCCAGGCAGTGTTCGCTGGAGTTACGGGCGGGGTTGTCAGGACTGCTAGGGGCAGCCTGGGACTGCCGCCGTGATTCCAGGCAGCGTTCGCTGGAGTTACGGGCGGGGTTGCCAGGACTGCTAGGGGCAGCCTGAGACTGCCGCCGTGATTCCAGGCAGTGTTCGCTGGAGTTACGGGCGGGGTTGTCAGGACTGCTAGGGGCAGCCTGGGACTGCCGCCGTGATGCCAGGCAGCGTTCGCTGGAGTTACGGGCGGGGTTGCCAGGACTGCTAGGGGCAGCCTGAGACTGCCGCCGTGATTCCAGGCAGTGTTCGCTGGAGTTACGGGCGGGGTTGTCAGGACTGCTAGGGGCAGCCTGGGACTGCCGCCGTGATTCCAGGCAGCGTTCGCTGGAGTTACGGGCGGGGTTGCCAGGACTGCTAGGGGCAGCCTGAGACTGCCGCCGTGATTCCAGGCAGCGTTCGCTGGAGTTACGGGCGGGGTTGTCAGGACTGCTAGGGGCAGCCTGAGACTGCCGCCGTGATTCCAGGCAGCGTTCGCTGGAGTTACGGGCGGGGTTGTCAGGACTGCTAGGGGCAGCCTGAGACTGCCGCCGTGATTCCAGGCAGCGTTCGCTGGAGTTACGGGCGGGGTTCTCAGGACTGCTAGGGGACGATTCCGGGCTGTGGGCTCCGGACGGGACTGCCGCCGTGATTCCAGGCAGCGTTCTCTGGAATTTACGGGCGGGGTTCTCGGAGCCTATCCCCCGGTATAACCCATACCTTCACCGAAGAATTTTACCTACTTACCCCTTAATAGCATTGGTGTCCTGGGTCCTGCGTTATTAAGGAAGTGAAGTAAGCTAATAACCACTTAAAATCTGGTCTTCTTGAGTTGTATTAGCTGTTTAAACTCGGCTGCTTTCCTTGTCTTTCTCCAGCCGGCTGCGTCTCTCTCTCTCTCTCTCTCTCTCTCTCTCCTGTTGCTGTTGCAGAGTGCTGCTGCCTCTGCTCCCTGGGTTTATATTCTCTTTCGAAGAGTTATTAAGTTTTAACGACTGTATTGTAAATGGGCTTGTTTCACTTTGATAGTTTAAAAGTATCTTTGATGTAAACATCTTACTACAACTAATTATTCATTTTGGGCATATCGTCTCCTCTCAGATCTGATTTTTAAAAATGCTTTCGTTTCAATAGTTAACTTTTATTTCTGTGATTTCAAATCGTTTAATTTTCCAATTGTCCCCAGTTCATAACTTTGCCTTTGATTTTGACTTAAATGGTGTTTCTCGTAGCCAGGTCATCTCCAATTTTCTTTTAATTAACTTGATGTTCGTAGAATTTTACCCCTTAAATTGACACTAAATTCGACTGAGCATCTTCCATTCTTTCCAGCTGTTTACTAAGAGAGTTTATTTCAATTAAGGTGTGAAACTTTGCTTTTAGCTGTAGGCTAAAATTTAACTTGGTTGTGACTTGAAAGACTTGCCTGTTTTAAACATTCGTCACTTAATGCAATTGAAACTCTCATCCATGCTTTTTCAGATGCTTCCTGAGATAGTTACATTCCATGAAGGTGTGAGCCATTGTTTTAGCTTACCACATGAAGCCTGTGTGTCTGCTGAAACCTGCTTGTGAGCAAGAATCTGCATTTTATAACCCTGCTCTTTGCAGCTGCTATTAACCTTTTGTGGGATCTTTCCCTGTACCCTCTCAAACCAGATATTGCCAGACTTTCATGTTTCAAATGACACATTTTTCTGTATTATCAAGAACCCACCGCAAAGAAATTAATTGCCTTGTGGAGGGAATACTGTCAGTCAGTGAAAGATGCATCTATACTGGCTAGCTGGCAGGAAAATGCCTCAAAATTGGGTATTGGTCTCACCAAAGGGGGAATTGTTAAAACAGTAGAGGTCTTACAAAGGGAATGTCAAGAATATAAGAAACGTAAGAATGCTACTCCTACCCCGGCGCCGGTCAGCAATGCGAAGCAAGGTTGGGAGGAGGGGGACGATGGGGATGAAGAACCTCTGTTCAATTGCGGGGGACGTCAGAAGCCCCCACAGCCCCCACAGCCTCCACAGCCCCTACAGCCTCCACAGCCTCCACGGCCACCTCCGCCACCGCCCCTGGAATGTGATCAGTATTATGAGTAACTCAGTATGTTCAGAACTACATTGGTCTCAGAATAAACAGATAAAGAATTTGTGCTGGGCAGCAGTCAGCTGCGGCAGACTTCGCAACTGCTGCGTTGAAATTGACACTGCATGGCTCCGCAGGGTCCTAGTGCCCGCTGATCACAAACAGTCACTAGCAGAACCGCCTCAAGGAGGCACTCCTCCAGGCCCCTGCTCTTGGTCGACCCTTATATGATCGCCCTTTTCAGCTCTATTGCACAGTCCTTGCCGACTGCGCCACAGCTGTCCTGACCCAACGCCACGGCGACCGCTGTCGCCCGGTTGCATACTATTCCTCTAAACTCGATCCGGTAGCCCTTGGCTATCCTATCTGTACCCAAATTCTTGCAGCTATCTACAACAGCCTGCAATCGGCTGCTAATATTACCCTCCAACAAGATATCACTGTCTATAGTTCCCATTCTGTTACGGCCTTTTTGGGACAGCTACAGACTCAGCATCTCACGATGGCTCGTCAGAACAAATATGAGATTGCTCTCCTTAATAACCCGAAGATCCAGTTTGCCCACTGCACCGCTATCAACCCTGCTGACTTTTTGACGCATCCTCCCACAGACATGCGCGACCCAACTCATGACTGTCTGCAACTGTTGCAAGAAGTCTCCTCGGTTCGAGACGACCTCTCCGATATACCCCTCCCAAGTGCAGATTGTTCCTTTTTCACCGATGGAAGTTCTTCCGTCGGCGAAAGGGGGGATAGACAATCTGGCTATGCAATCATCGATCAAGACGGTGATGGAAAAACAGAGGATTTCTAACCTCCGCTGGTACACCCATCTCACACCAGCAGTTAGTAACACAGTTATTGCAGGCCCTTATGCTCCCAGACAAGATAGCGGTGATAAAATGCGCAGCGCATACAAAAGGCACTGGACTGGTGGAAACGGGCAACAGGAGAGCGGACGAGAAGGCAAAAGAAATTTCTAAATCTGGCAAACTAATGGTGCCTAGAATGATGAGGCAGACTAAAACCACCCCCGGAAAAGTCTCCCTCTGAAAAACCTATGCCAACCATTGCTGACATAATCCAAATGCAGGAGGACACTCCTGCAGCTGCTGTAAATATGTGGAAAAACTTAGGATGTATATATGATATCGAAAATAAGCTGTGGGTCACCCCGGTAGGACAAACATGTATGCCCGATGCATTGGCAGCCTGGGTGACCGAATGTGTACACTTTGCAACTCACTGTGGAGCTCGTGCCACAGGGGACATATTGTTAAAAAGCTGGTGGCACCCACGACTGCAAGAAATGGCCCAACAAATTAGCAGTCGGTGCCTAATCTGTCAACAGCACAACCCCGGTAAGGCCGTCCCCTGTGATCCTGGCACAACCCCCTTACCTAAAGGTCCATTTGAGACCCTACAAACGGATTACATTGAGTTGGAAAGATGTCCATGCTATAAATATGTGTTAGTCATTGTGGACACTTTTAGCAAATGGATCGAGGCCTACCCGACTACGGATAACAAGGCCTCGACAGTAGTTAAGGTGTTAATGCGAGAAATTGTTCCGCGATTTGGAATTCCAGCCCGGCTGAGCTCTGACAATGGTCCCCACTTCATAGGTCAAATCAATAAGGAATTCTGTGCTCTGCTTGGAATAAAGCAACAGTTTCATTGTGCCTACAGACCACAAGCCGCTGGAGTGGTGGAAAGGGCTAATCAGACTCTAAAGACTAAACTCGCTAAACTACAAGCAGACACTGGGGCCACTTGGCTCAAACTCCTGCCTTTAGCACTCTTCCAGCTACGTGCCACCCCCGCAGGAAAAACTCGCCTAAGCCCAGCGGAAATACTATATGGCAGACCCTTTCGAACGCCTTGGGACAGCAGTGTTCCACGGAATGTTCAATTCCATTACATGACTACCGAGATGGCTAATTATATATTAACACTAACTAGAATTTTGAAAGGATTACACTCCCGAGTTCGTGCCACCCAGGAAGAAGTCCCCTCCATTACTCATGACGTCTCCATCAACCCTGGGGATTATGTCCTAATTCGAAATTGGACACGTAAAGGTTTGGAACCTCGATGGGAGGGTCCCCTACAGGTTCTACTCACTACCCCCACTGCTGTAAAAGTGGAGGGCCGGAACGCATGGGTACATATGCACCATTGTAAGTTAATTAAGTATCCATGATGTTCTAAACTTTTCCTTTAAGTCCTAGGAACACGAGTACCAGGATGAGGCCCCTCTTCGCCGTCACAATACTCGCCACCCTGCTCTCTCTCGCTGCATCCGAAAGAAGGAGATGCCTGTACGGAAGCCGACACCCACCCATGTGCCGGGAAGGAACCCCACGATGTGGAACAATGACAGATCTCCGATGGATCACCACCGCTATCAGAAACTGCCCGACCACCGTTCCTCCCGACGACCAGAAGCGCCGATTCCTGATTACGTACATGGTTCTAATGTACGATCGCCGCACATGCAGGTGGAACCACCGGTGCATTGATAAGGACAGGGTACAAATTTTACCATCAAGGACTACTCACCCCTACTCGCCTTCCAGAAGGAAGCGGGCAACGCACCATGTAACGGCAAATTCATTTCTGTTTATGTCCTATGTCTATGCTAAGAAAGTGGGTGTCTCCTCTTGCTGGGTATGTACACAGGTCCCGACCCATGCCCATGGAGGCGTTCCCTTGATATCTGTTCCTTTCTCGATCGAACAGACGGCTGAATGGGTTATATTCCAGAACAGGACAGTAACTAGTCACTCTGCCTTACCAACCAGGGCCTCCAGGTCCTCCTCTGTAAACCACAGGGAAGCAGCCCAAGAATGGCTGAGTGCCGGCTACCCTTTGCGGGATTTTTTTGGTTGGCGACAGCCATCTTACTCAGCAGATCGCACACCCCCGTTCTTCAATATCCAGAACCCCCAGACCGGAACGGTCTGCTTACTCCGGGAAGTACGAACTCCTGGAACAAATGTGTTAGGAACCAGTTCATGTAAGTACACTTTTAGTCTTACTGACTGGAAAGGCCACGCCATCATCAATAACATTAGGGACCGAATGTTGCACTTACATTCCAGACAGTTCAGAGAATATCACGCGTCTGGTAACCCATATCAGAGATGGAGTACAGCGCTTGCGACTCGCCGGTCAGGCTGACTGGTGGAGCTGGATGTGGTCCAATTCTTGGGCCACTTACCTGTTCCATGGGCTCATTATCTTCGTTACCATCTGTTTGTTGCTCTGTATCATAGCTACTGGTGTGAAATGCCTATGCAACCGTTTGGGTGCCACTGCATTACCACAGATGCTTCAGAGATCCGCCCTAGACGAAAAAGAAAAACTGGTTCCACCTACCCCTGACCTATATGAGGAAGTGGCATCCTGCCGGAGCCTAGTAGAGGAGGAGTACCTCCGCCTCGCTCTCATTTCCATCTAAAGTATCCTGAGTGTTATGTGATCATGGAATGATCAAAGGGGGGAATGTAGAAGTGGATTTCATTTGGAACTTCGCTGATAGGGTTAATATAACAGTTCTGAAAAGCTCTGTGAAAGAGATGTCAACAGGTCAAAGGATGAAATAAAGGGAGCGTGTTCTGACCGGCATCTGTGAAAGCAGAGATGTCAGAAGGTCATGGGATGGAAAAAGGGGAGTGTGGCTTTAGTACTATTTAATGTTCTGACCCGCATCTGTGAAAGCAGAGAGGTCAAAAAGTCAAAGAATGGAATGAATGGGAAGCGTTACTTTATTGCGGAGATAGCGCAATTAAGCTCGTTTGACCAATTGAAACAAATAAACATTGAAATGTAAAAGGAATGGGCTTTGGAGTGAGTTAAGCCAGATGGCCATGGGATACAAAAACCTTTGTAATAATATTAATAGTGACTTGGGCTAATGATTATGTCAAAAATAACCTCCCGACCTCGAAGAATAATTCCATATATGTACATGTTCTGGATCCTTGCCAAATCATAGGTGTATCTAGGAATTTAAGGGGACCACCCCTAAGCTGTAAAATGTATAAAAATACAGTCCTTATTCTGGGATTTTGGCACTTCTCGAAGGTGGTTACCCGACTGCTTAGAGATTTGTCCCGGCCGTGAATAAACGAATATTCGTTACTGACGTGTTCGAGTGTTTTACTTCTGGACTGACGATCAGATACGTGAAAGCGCAATTCACACCCACATGTCCTGTGGCCAGTTCATTTGTTTAGCTACCTTCTCAAATGAAATGAAATAGGCTTCCACTTCCTTCTCATCAAACCTTGGCAATGCTTGGACACATTTATATAGATTCCCACCAAGCCTTCGACTATGACGCTCTTTCTCACTATCATCATCACTATCATCCAACTGTATGTTTCCCTTTACGTCTGCCAATTTTAATTGACTGTCATGTTTCATGGCCGTTTTCTGAAGTTCAAACTCTCTCCCTTTATCTTTTTCCCTGATCTGTATCTCCCTTTCTTTTTCTCTTAGGGCTAGGGCTATTCTTTCTTTTCTCCTTTCTTCTCTCTCCTTTTCTTTTTCCTCTCTCTCGCTTTCGTATTCAAGCCACTTTAATTCTTTCCCATGTTCCATTTGTTTAATTTGCAACTGAATTTTTGCCATTTCCAATGAGTCAAACTCTATCTCAGGCAACTTTAAATGCTTAACCACTGCCATAATTACCTCATCTTTTCACATTTTGTCAGGTAATGTTAACTGCAACGTTTTTGCCAAACCTAACAGTCTGCTTTTCGTCTCTGTCCATAAAGTACTGCATGTGACAATCTCCACCCCCAAAAATTCTGAGCCTCTGAAAGAGCCATTGTCCACAACACACTTAAACTAAAATACCACACTGGAAAAGCAACAATCTTTCACTGTCTTTAAGTTCACAAAAGCCAATCCAATAGATAGATTTTTATCCCCCTCGAGCCCCCAATTGTTATGAGAGAGGCGTTTTCAGAACCCTGAAATGTATCATGGAGTTCAACCAACTTCCCACTTTAATGTATTGTTGCTTTTGAAGCACACGGCTTGTTCTCCAGGTGTGGTATTACAATTATGGACACGTGTGTTTTTAAACACAAAACAATGTTTATTCCATGAACTCAACTTAACCTTTTAAATAAACATTGGATCACTTAACACCCCTTACTTCAAAGATAACCCCGAAAATAATACAACACTAAATAATCCTTCAGTTGTTCCTTTAAACATCCAAGAGACTTAACACCTTTAACAACCGAAACACATCAGGTTAAAGACATTACTATTATGAGTTTAAATCACCCAAATGATTCAGAGATAGTCTTTCATGGCAGAGATCACAGCAGATCCAGCTCACTGCGAACACAGACACACCCAAGCTCTTTTCCTCAAAACTGAAACCAAAAACAGAAGTGAGCTCAGCTCAGCTCCACCCACCCTCTGACATCACTTCAATAATATGAGCTGCTGCATTTCTTAAAGGTACATTGCTTAAACATCCATCTCTTAAAGGTACTCTCACATGACAGAGTGCTGATGTATGGTCATTGACTACTGTGGCCTCTCCACAATATCATGTTAATACAATTCCTGAAATTAAGCTTGAAGCCTCTGTTTAATATTATTTCCGCGACAATGGCTCAGAGACATGGACTATGTACAGCAGACATCTCCGAACTCTGGCGAGGTGCTACCAGTGCTGCCGCCACAAGACCCTGCAAATCCACTGACAGGATAGACTCACCAAAATCCATGTTCTGACTCAAGCCAATGTCCGCAGCACCAAAGCACTGACCACGCTCAGTCAGTTCTACTGGGCGGGCCACATTGTTTACATACATTTCACAAGACTTTTGAAACAAGTGCTCTAGTTAGAACTTTGACATGGCAAGCAAACCCCCCCCCCCCCCCCTCACCCCGGCCAGGAGGGCAAAGGAAATGCTTCAAGGGCATCCCCAAAGCCACTTTGAAAAATGTAACATCCACATCGACACCTGCGAATCCCTGGCTCATGGCCATCCAAAGAGGAGGAAAAGCATATGGGAAGGAGCTGAATTTCATTGCCATGAGCAAACTGAAGCTAAGAATCACCAGCAAAAGGAATGCATGACATCACGGGTACACCATCAACCTGTACCTCCAACCGCCAGCTGCCCAACATGTGAAAGACTAGGTCGTGTACTGGACTCCTCGGTCACCTGAGTACTCTTTTTTCTTTTTTTTATAAATGTGGAGTACCCAATTTTTGTCCCAATTAAAGGGCAATTTAGCGTGGCAAATCCACCAACCCTGCACATCTTTGGGTTGTGGGGGCAAGACCCGCACAGACATGGGAAGAATGTGCAAATTCCACATGGACAGTGACCCAGGGCCGGGATGAACCAGGATCCTCAGCACCATGAGGGAGCAACGCTAACTACTGTGCCGCCCCTGAGTATTCTTTTTTAATGTGGAAGCAAGTCATCCTCAACTTCGAGGGACTGCTTAAGAAAAAAACTATCACACTGTATACCTGCTACTTTCCACACTATTACATTCCTCACTTCCTCTCTACCATCTTTCACACATACTTCATACTATTAGATCATGGGTCAACATCCTGAAGCTCCAGAACTGCACGCAGCTCCCGACCAAATGCATCTTTTACTACAATCCGTTTTCAGAGATTTTTTTTCTCCCAGGACAAGAATGTAGGTGTGCGTGAGAGAGATCTACGTGTGTGTGTTGCGCGAGTGAAAGAAAGTGGGGTGGTGTGCATGTAGGTGAGAGCAGTGGTGGACTGACCAGGGTGTCAGCTTGCCCGATGGCAAGTGGGCCCCCTATATCAAATAAAAATGTAATAAAGAAACAAACACAGACAACTGTTTTAGTAATAAAAAGGAATAATAAAAAAAAGAGAACAGGACACAAATAAGCAGTGCATGAAAAGGAACGAAGCAGGGGAGGTAGTGGAAGGATGTGGAATAGGGGGGCCCGGGTCGGGCATAATTAAAGAAATTCCATGTTTTCAGCAAGAGTGTGTGAATTTAAAGATAAAGTTACAATTCGTGATTTGAGATGGTCGGCAACCTCAAAGGATATCAAGCAGTAGTCTTGGTTCAGCCGGTACATCGGTCCGGGGCCCGGAGAGCCAAGAAGTGAATATCTGAAGGGCCCTTAAAAATTATAATTAATTAGATAAATAAATCTCCAACTTCTTTCCTGAGATTTGTATTCTAACTTAATAAAATATAATTGTTTTTAAAAAGAGCAATACCAAATAAAAATGCAATAAAGAAACAAACAAATAATCACTCAGTGTATGAAGGAACGAAGCAGTGTTAAACGGATGTGAAAAGGAGTGGAGGGGGGGGGGGCTGGTTCACCCGGGTCGGACATAGTTGGAAATCCACGTTTTCAGCAAGAGTGTGTGAATTTAAAGATAAAGTTACAGTTTGTGATTTGAGATGGTCGGCAACTTGAAAGGATATCAAGCAGTACATAGGGTCGTGAGGTCATTGAAAAGGAGAAGCGGTACCTTTGACCGTGAATCATGAGGTCAAAGATATTGAAGTGATAAGCCATGATCAGTAAACTCAAAGGGTTACGACTTGTAACACTACACTGGTATCAAACTGGACATGTTAACTTTGGTCGTGGGACTATTCTTAATGTCTTACTATAGTCGGACCAAACTTCTATGTTTCAACAGTTGTCTCAGTTGCTTGCTGGTGTGAACACTGGACAGTGGATTGTCTCCTCTTCTGACGCTGCATAGGCCACAGTAGTATTGACTAATGAACATAGCCTATTGAAGTGTAAGTAAGTTATTTTATATTTTTTTTTATCAAGTAGGGGTTTATCTGGCGTTCCTTCAAGTTATTCTTGCAATCATCAATATTCATTTTTCCCAATGTGGGCTATTTTTAATTAAGTTTTTATTTCAGGAATATTACCCCTACCAGCATGGAAAAGAAAAAGCATAAATCTGGGTCACTAAAACGCAAAGAACAAAAAGAAGCAGAAAGGAAGGAATCAGCCAAGCGATGCAGGCCTATTACAGAGTTTATAATACTACAAGCACAATCCACATCAATATCCAGTTCTGCAACAAATAATCAAGAAGCAAGAAACAATGCTCATGGTGATGATGCAAGAAACAATGCTCCTGCGAATTACAAGAACAGAGAAGAGCTACTTTGAATGTAGAGATAAATACAAGTGCATCCATTACTAATCAACCCAGGCCCAATATTTCTTCTGGCTTCCTTGTTCCGGTATCTGTACTGCCTGTAGTTGCAACATCTGAACACATAGCTTCAACTAGTGACAGGGAATCAGATATTCCTTCAAGCATAAATGACTTGGTTTCTGAAGCACATCCTGTAAATGAACCTACGCAAGAAAATGAAAGATCAATTACTGGAATCTTCCATCACGAGCAAAGCTAAAACATTTTTTTGCTGAACATCCACTTCAGCCACTTGATCTGCCATTTGATGCTCGTTTGTATGAGAGGAAAATTATGAATGACTCAGTCCCAAGAAAATGGCTAACATATAACAAAGAAAGTAGATGCTTATATTGTTCATACTGCTTAGCCTTTGAGTTTCCCAACACTTGTAATCCATCACCCTTTGTACGTGGCTTTAGTGACTACAGGCGTATTAGCCAGAGCTTGACTTTACATGAATCGACAACAACACATGTCAGAAATGCTCAGCAATATATCAGTGTGGTTAATGATGGCACCTTAGATAAATTTTTTGCAGCATCACTAATTAAAATGAAAGAAGAAGTATTGAAGCAGAGAAGTATTGTCATGAGGATTATAGACATCATAAAGATGTTAGGCAAGCAAGCACTTCCTTTTCGAGGTCACAGAAATGAATCGGCCAACACTCTAGATAATGAGGTTCTGAATCATGGCAATTTTTTAGCTACAGTGCAGTTGATGGCAAAATATGACCCCATTATGGCAGCTCACGTTTTTGCAGTGCAAAACAAGTCTAAACAAAGAATCAAACGATTAGAGCAACAAGGAAAGGCTCAAAGTAAAGGCCGTGGTGGACTTGTTACATACCTGAGTAAAACAACTATAAACATGTTAATCAAAATTATGAAGAATATGATACAAGAAAGAATTAGTCATGAAGTTTCTCAAGCAAAATATTATTCTATTCAGGTTGATTCAACACAAGATAATTCATCCATCGATCAGTTTAGCATTATTATTCGGTATGTGCTTAAAGGTATTATCTGTGAGCGACTACTTTCAGTTGTGCCAAGTAATGATGGTAAAGGACATGCTTATCAATGATACAAGGTTCAGAAAAGTTTGATGCAAAAACAAAACATGAAGCAAATGTTTTACTTCAAAGTCTTCTCAAGTTTGAAACCATATTGACAGCATTTACTTACTTGTATATATTTGAAACTACAACCCCATTATCAAGTTATCTACAGACAAGTGGTTTAGATATGTTTACTGCATGGAGTTTGTACATTTGATAACGTTCACAGCAAGGCTTTGGAATTTGTAAATAAATGTAATGACAGGATTTCACAGATGAATATGGATGAAAATCAAACATTGGAAATTGATGCGTTGGAAACAGCATTGCCAGTTAAGAGGCAGAGGAAGAAGAAAAGAATGGCAGATGAGTTTATTGATGATGAAAGAAATTCGTCAGATTCTCTAGCTGATTTTCGAGTAAATGTGTTTAACCTAATAATGGATCGCATTGTCCAGTCACTAGAATCACGCTTCGTACAACACAAACAGTTGTATAAAGATTTGTCCTGCTTGGACCCAGCCAAGTTTAAAACTATTGCAGAGAAGGGCCTTGAAGATGAAGCATTGGAAGGTATTATTAAGCTGTTTCCACAAATCAGCAAAGATCAAGTAATATTGGAATTGTTTTCTTTTGCTTCAAACTTTGATGTATTAAAGCTATTGCTTAATGATGGTGAGAATATGGATTCCAGTTGCAACAATTGTAAACTATTCAGCACTTGCCCATCGTGTGTACTAAAAATTCTGGCATCCAACAGACTTCATGACAAGGCATATGATAACCTTTATGATCTTTATAAAGTCATCTGCACACTATCAGTTACTCAAGTCCAATGTGAGAGGACATTTTCAAAGCTAAAGATCATAAAGACAAGGTTACGAAATTCGCTGTCTGAGGAGAATTTGGAATCATACATGTTGCTATCCATTGAAAAGGAATTGTTAGATGAATTGGATGCAGAAGCAATTATTGGCAGATTCGCACAATCATCTAGCGAACACAAACGATTGCTCTTAATATAGTGGACTGCATGCAATGCTCTATTGTGCTTTTGAACTATCTGTTAATGTGTAAATTGTGCAGTAAACTATTTAAAAATATCAACCAATTACTTAAAATTTTAAAAAAATTAAATTATAACATTCTGTATTTACATTTGGTATCTACTGCCAGTAATATGTACAGTACATGTACACTGTAATTACTAAGAAATACACATTTTTTCCACAAAAATTTTAATTGTACCCTTTTTTCCATATGTATTTTTTGAAAATTTTATTTATCCGTTATGAAAATTAAATGATAGCATTGTAGTTGTGGGTGGGCCCCCTTTGTCTCCTGGCAACCAATATTTTTAGACCCAGTCCGCCACTGGGTGAGAGACAGGGGTGGGGGTGCGTGTCCCTGCGATGAGAGGTGGGGGAGTGTGCACATATGGAGAGGGTGGGGATGTGTATTGGTGAGAGAGGTAGGGATGTGCACGTGCGTGAGAGAGGTGAGAATGTATGTGCGAGCGCAAGAGGAGTGGGAATGGTTGTGTGCATGAGTGAGCGAGAGGGATGGAGATGTGCATGTGTGGGCGAGCGGGGTATGTGTGTGCGTGAACGAGAAGGGTGGAGGTGTCTGTGTGTGTGCGCAAACAGGAGAGGTGGGGTGTGAGCAAGGGCTGGGGGGTAGTGTGTGAATGTGTAAGAGAGAGGTGAAGATATCCGATATGAGAATCAGCTTTCCAGCATCATCCTTCCATTAAAAATGACAAAGACTTAAGTATTTTTAAAATAAAAAACCTTTTAATTATTACCAGATTACCCACTCCTAAAGTGGTTACAACTTCCAGGGGTTAATGTGAGGGGCCATGTAGCTGCCAAATGTATTTGACTGTGCGTCTCTTAATTCCTATTTAAGATACAGATTATAGCTAGAAACAATTTGGATTTCTGTGTTTGCATCTATTTTGTGGCAAAAAAGAGCGTTAACATTATGAGAATACTGGGAGATCACGAGGGATTCTGTGGCTCAAAACGTTTCAAAAACCTGGAAGAAATGAATTCTGCAGGATTTATTTTACTGTTGTTCCTTTTCCACGGCAATATTTCCTTACACACTTTACATGAGACAAGTATATCTATTTTCATCAGCCGTTAACCTGCTTTATCTTACCAATGCCACTAACTGCCCCTCAATTTCAGGTCTTGAAGCGTTAGAGTACCTTATGGGAACAGTGGAAGTGACAGAAAAAATGAAAATGAAGTATCACTCAACCATATCCTTGCGGGCAAAACTCAAAGTCCGCCTCTGCATAATCCAGAGGGATGCTAGACTGATTTACATAGGAGGACACATTGAACAATCGTGCACTTGAAAAGATAGGGAAAGAGTTTTACAAGGATTCCGAGCCTCCCAAGAATGCCACTGTTTCCAAGCAATAACCCTGATGCTTCATCCCGTGCCAGTGCTCAATATCCCTTTTCTTCCTGGGCATCACGGTGACGCAGTGGCTAGCATTGTTGCCCCACAGCGTCGAGGACCCAGGTTAGCTCCCGGCCCCAGGTCACTGTGCAGAGTAGGTGAATTGGCCATACTAAATGGCCCCTGAATCGAAAAAAAATAATTGGGCACTCCAAATTTATATATTTTAAAAATATTTTCTTCCACAAACCATCAGTTATCAGGCTGGTTGCTTGGGGACATGAGATATCTTGGGTACACAAGGCTCATTACTTGTGTAAGGAACCAGACCACAGAACCTGAGGAATGCTATAATCAGAAGCATGAGGATGTTTGTGTGCAGTGCCTGTTGAAAACTGCTGTTTCTTAGCAGATGTGCAGTTTGACACCAGTCTTTAACACAAAGTTATTAGTTGAGAGGGAAGCAGACATGCTACCATCTGCAGAGGACAGCACATGGCTTGGCCATGTTGTCACTGCTATTCTTATGCAGCTAAATCTCAGCATTCACATTGCTCTACCAGAGAATAGAGTGCAAGCGTGAAGCTATTTTCAACGAATATTTTTTAAATTTCCCCTGTCACACATGTGGACACTTTCTGACTTTTCCAAACAAAATAATCTTTCCATAGATTTTATTCAAAAGATACATATATATAATATAAGGGAAAAAAAGGGTTGGGGGGATGAGGCTGTGGGAAAGGTGAGGGGGGAGAGAAAGAGAGAGGGGGGAAAGGATTTAAAGAGAACCCCCCCCCCCCCCCTGGCCAACTCCTCTGCAGCGAGAGAGCGGAGCGCAGGCAGCAGCACACGGGCAGGAATATTTGGTCACATCATTTATAAATGCTCACAGGTGGTGCGGATAAGCTGCACACAAGATATTGTCTCGCCTTGGGGGGGGGGCAGGCAGGGAAGGATAACACCGCCTTTCTAACCCTCCCCTGGTTCCCCCCCCCCCCCCCCCCCAGCATCGCCGCAATCCCGATGCAGATAACTGGGTGGGGTGCCCTCATCTCCTCTCCCCACCCCCACCGCCCCCCGCAGCCCAACCTCATCCCACCGACTCAGGAAGGGCAACGGTTCTGGCTGAGTCCTCGAATGAAGAGCACCCTCGCGTGGGGAGTTGGCGTGACTGGTAATCCAGTCTGCTAAACTCCCGCACAGCAGGCTCGACTTTCCCATTCCCTACCCCACCTCGCGCTAACCCCCACTCACGCAGGGCAGCCTCGACCGAGCGAGAGCTCGAACTCTGTACCCAAACCCCACCCAACATCCCCACCTCATAAAAGACGCAGGAAAGGCAACAAGGCTTGGGATTGAGGGTGATTTAGCGGTTTGGATCAGAAATTGGCTAGCTGTAAGAAGACAGAGGGTGGTGGTTGATGGGAAATGTTCAGCCTGGAGTTAAGTTACTAGTGGTGTACCACAAGGATCTGTTTTGGGCCACTTCTGTTTGTCATTTTTATAAATGACCTGGAGGAGGGGGTAGAAGGATGGGTGAGTAAATTTGCGGATGACACTAAAGTCGGTGGAGTTGTGGACAGTGCGGAAGGATGTTGCAGGTTACAGAGGGACATAGATAAGCTGCAGAGCTGGGCTGAGAGGTGGCAAATGGAGTTTAATGCAGAAAAGTGTGAGGTGATTCATTTTGGAAGGAGTAACAGGAATACAGAGTACTGGGCTAATGGTAAGGTTCTTGGTAGTGTGGATGAGCAGAGAGAACTTGGTATCCTCGTATATAGATTCCTGAACGTTGCCACCCAGGTTGATAGGGTTGTTAAGGCGTGTGGTGTGTTGGCTTTTATTGGTAGAGGAATTGAGTTTCGGAGCCATGAGGTCATGTTGCAGTTGTACAAAACTCTGGTGCGGCCGCTTTTGGAGTATTGCGTACAGTTCTGGTCGCCGCATTATAGGAAGGATATGGAAGCATTGGAAAGGGTGCAGAGGAGATTTACCAGGATGTTGCCTGGTATGGAGGGAAGATCTTATGAGGAAAGGCTGAGGTGACTTAATAGAGGCATACAAGATGATCAGAGGATGAGAAAGGGTGGACAGTGAGAGCCTTTTTCCTCGGATGGTGATGGCTAGCACAAGGGGACATAGCTTTAAATTGAGAAGAGATAGATATAGGACAGATGTCAGAGGTAGGTTCATTACCCAGAGAGTAGTAAGGGCGTGGAATGCCCTGCCTGCAACAGTAGTGGACTCACCAACATTAAGGGCATTTAAATGGCCATTGGATAAACATATGGATGATAAGGGAATAGTGTAGATGGGCTTTAGATTGGTTTCACAGGTCGGTGCAATATCGAGGGCCGAAGCGCCTGTACTGCACTGTAATGTTCTAGGTTCTAATTGTAAAGAAATATCAGCAGGAGCTCAGGCTGAGTGAGTAAATTGGGTGAGGGACAGGGGCTGAATCGGCGTTTAAAATCCTGGAACGCACGTGGGATTTGGTGGAGGGGGGGGGCGGGGAGAGAGAAAGAGCAGGTCAAGGGGAGACACTGAGTCTCCGGTTTATGTTAAAGTGGGTGAGTCATGTGCAGTCCCTTCCTTCACCTGCACACAGGAGAGAGAGAGCGCAAAGGGCTATCACAGGGGAAAAGAATCCAGGCACCCAGTCGAGGAACCATGCACATAAACTCAAGGTGCAAAACAAAACCAGGACACGGGAGGTGAAGGAGCAAGCAGATTCCCCCCAACTTCTGGAGATGGAGAGAGAGAAAGAGTGCGTGCACTTGATCCAGAGAGACCACGAGCGAACCAGAGGGAGAGAGCATGAGCTAGCCAGAGAGAGAAAGTGAAAGAGAGAACGCGCGAGCAAGTCAGAGGGAGGTAGAGAGCGTGAGTGAGCCACAGAGGGAGCGAGTGAGTGAGCCACAGAGGGAGCGAGTGAGTGAGCCACAGAGGGAGCGAGTGAGTGAGCTCCAGAGGGAGCGAGTGAGTGAGCTCCAGAGGGAGAGAGAGCGTGAGTGGGCCAGAGGGAGAGAAAGAGAGCGCCAGTCACACAGGGGGAGAGCACGAGCGAGCCACGGAGGGAGAGAGCACCAGCCAGAGAGAGACAGCGTGAGCGAGCCACAGAGGGAGAGGTGAAGCTATTTTCTATAGTTTTCCTCATAGTTCAAAAGACAGCCTGAGTTCCCAGTGAAACTGTCAAAGTTGACATCAGAGATTCCATCACAATGGGCCCTCCTGCAATGTTCACAGAGTTAATGTTCACTGTTTGTATCTTAGTCAAAAATACAACAATATATTGTATTGTAACTTATATATTATAAACTTGGTTACTCAGGAGCAATCATAAAACATTTAATCTATTTCGACAATTTAGCTTCGAATGGTTGAATTTAGCAATCTGAATTTCCTTTGTTTACCTCAAGGTGTTAATGACTACTAATGGCCTGCATGAAGACCTCACACCAATTAGGGTTGAATTCTTCCATACTCCCATTGTGAAGAAGCTTTTTGGCAGGTAACCCAGTGTACCCAATAGTTTTGAATTTCTTACCATCCATTTTATTCTATGCTCTGTATCCAGCGGCTGGTTTAGCACAGGGCTAATGAGCTGGCTTTTAAAGCAAACCAAGGCAGGCCAGCAGCACGGTTCAATTCCCGTACCAGCCTCCCTGAACAGGCGCCGGAATGTGGCGACTAGGGGCTTTTCACAGTAAGTTAACTTGAAGCCGAATTGTGACAATAAGCGATTTTCATTTCATTTGAACTCTTCCCCCGGTAAATTGCCTTCAAATGAACATGTGGGAATCTAAATTCAAAAGCTTCAAATATCAACTTGAAAATCTAGAAAGGGAGAAATCTACATTGGAATTTCAACACAGGCAGACTAAAAACCCTAGTTCTTTCGTTCTCCTTTGCTTGATGCATGGGGAAGGTGGTGAAATAATTTCTCCTGGAGTACAAAGCCCAAGTAATATTTCTGCTGCAACAAACCTTGGCAACTATACATAATGTTGTCTATTCCGTGATGTGAGATTCTGGTTGGTGCTTCAAAAGGTATCACATTTCTGTGACTATTCAACTTCTGAAATGAAGGTATATGATGCCTTGCTGGCCAGTGAGGATGTGAAATGAAATTTTATTACAGCTTTGGGTTATGCAGCTTGGGTAGCACAGTGGTTAGCACTGTTGCTTCACAGCACCAAAGTCCTCGGTTTCATTCCCGCTTGGGTCACTGTTTGTGCAAAATCTGAATGTTCTCTTCGTGTTTGCGTGGGTTTCACTCGGGTGCTCCGGTTTCCTCCCACAAGTCCCGAAAGACATGCTTGCTAGGTAAATTGGACATTCTGAATTCTCCCTCAGTATACCTGAACAGGTGCCGGAGTGTGGCGACTAGGGGATTTTCACAATAACTTCATTGCAATATTAATGTAAAACTACTTGTGACAATAAAGATTATTATTATTGTGTCCTCCTCTCCTTCCGCCTCTTTGTACAGCAACTGTAGGCTTATGAATGCTCCATTGCCATACTAATGCTCCTCATCCTCCAGTCAGACCTAGAAGAACACAGGGACAGAATTGTAAGGACAGAAAGAAATCCTGCAAGAAAAAAATCCTGCATATTCAAATAAGATAGAAATTATAAAGCAAGCAATTGCAGCAACAACCTGGCTCAAAAAGCACCTCAGCATCCTAAAATTATTAATCAGAGATTTGTTTTGATGGAAACAAAGATTGCTTTAATACCTGTGATGTTGCTTACTGACAGTTCCCACCATAATCTATTGAGCAGATGTAAGAAGTAACAAATCAGACACTGGTACAATCAAATGTCAGAAATAGTCCTAAATCAGTCAGTCTAAGGATTCTCATACTTGGCACCTGCCTGCCCTGCATATGAGCAATTAATTTCATCAAGGGGTCCTTATACATGTGTTAAGCTCCTAATTTACATTCTGAAGGAGCCTTTGCTTTATATATTCATCCAGCAACACCTAAAGAAAGGAGTCCACACATTTAACAATGGGACCAACGTTTGTGCACATCTGGTTTTTTGGTTTTGAAAGAAACGGAAGAAAATAGACTGTTTGGAGATGCAAGATAATATTCTCACATTGCAATAGTGAGTACATTTCAGAAGATACTTTGTTGACTGTATTGCTCTGGAAAGTCTTGAGAATGTGAAAGGTGCTATATATCTGAAAGTTTGTCTTTATATACCAATGAGAGACTGGACTCAGAAGGATATGGCTAGATTTATAACATAATTGCCTGTACTACCAAACACTGATGTAACCAAACAATAATTTTAAATTTTTGCTCCCAGTCTTGTAAAAGAATGTTCACTATTGTGTGGAAGTGAGCTTAAAAATAGATATTACAAGGGTTCAATGAAGAAAGTTCACAATGGAAGGTTTCATCATTATACAAAGCTGCTATTAAGCATTGGAACTATTCCTAAGGAGTTCAGATGGCCAAGGTCCCTTGTTGAATATGCTAAATTGTATGAAGAGATTAAATGTTCTATGATTGTTTTTGAGTAACCAAATTTATAATGTATGGTGATCGACCATAGTATAATATATTGTTTTTTTTAATGATGCAAAAGATACAGTGGAACATCATATGGTCAGATTGAGATTGCCTGGAAGAGTGAAACATTGGTTTCTGTCAAAAATTAGCAATTTTAAATGTGTATCCCTGTGGCCTCTGTATCTTGGTTGATCATCTTAACAAATTAGGTGAGTAAATGTAACTGCTGGAAGGATTACTTTCCCCAGACCAAAATCAACTGAAAGAGAGACTATTAAAGGAATAGCTTAAAGAAATAAAGCAATAATGTCAGGGGAGTCAGGGAGAAATGTGAATAGCTTCTAAAGCAAGACTTCCAAACTGAAAAGGTACTGAGTGATACTTCATAGATTTAGAAGCCAGTGATTGTGTTCATATCTTTTTAACTGAATTGTGATTTCACACCAGGAAATGGGAAGTTGCAATATTGAAGATATGCACTGTATAAAGTTAAAAACGTAATACCAGTGCAACATCATTTCAAGGATTGAATTTTTGGATGGGATCAATTTCTCACTATTTTTCTGTCCAAAATTTCTGCTCCAGGTGTGAGAGGCTATTTTCTATATCACTTTTTCACTAGTATACATGTATAAAAGATATGAATGGCATAAAGACTCCCATTGTGTACACCATTAGTCATCAACCCTCCTCTCCAAGTGTAAGATCAATGGGAAAAAGCAGGTCATTTGATTTCCTTTTTAGGAGCTTTTGAGCTGCATTTCAAACTGTCAGAATGAGGGACTCCCTAGCTAGTTGCACATTTTTCATTGTCATCCACAGTAGGGAATGCTTTTGCAATATGAGTTCCCCAGCAGGGCTTCCCCTATTTCCAAACTTTTGGAGGGTGTGCTTAGAGGGGAGAAAATGAGAGTCAGGTAGCAACAAAGAGGGATGATGAATACATGATCCATGAACACTTACCATGCAAATCCTATAAGGGATTGAGTGAGGACTTATCTTCCCAGCAACTTTGCCTCACTAAAGATGCCTGGATGAGGTTTGCCACTTGCCACCTTGTGTGAGAAATTCATCAGTCCTAATAAATTATTTTGAACAAATCTGGATCTCACAGTTAACATATCTTTCAAGTTTATGCTTCATATTGCCAGTGGTTACTTCTGCTGAAATAAGCAGTGAGCCATTGAACCCAGATTAGTTTTTATTAATTTTTATTGTATGTGGGCTTCATTGGCTAAGCCAACATTTGTTGCCCATCCCCGATTGCCCTTAAGAAGGTGATGGTGAGCTGCCTTCTTGAACTGCTGCAGCCCAAGTAGCTGGCAAGTGTATTCACAGATATCTTCACCACCTCACTCCTCCACTCTGAGGACCCCACCTCCTTCAAGAAGACCACCATAATACCAGCACCAAAGAACAAGATAGCCTGCCTCAACGACTACTGACCAGTGGCCCTGACGTCTGTTATCATGAAATGCTTCGAGTGGCTAGTCATGAGACACATCACTGCCAGCCTCCCAGATGGTCTTGATCCACTGCAGTTTGCCTATCACTGCAACCGTTCCACAGCAGATGCTATCTCCCTGGCTCTACAATCAACACTCAAACACTTTGACAACAAGGACGCCTATGTAAGACTGCTATTCATACAGCTCCGCCTTCAACACCATTATCCCAACAAGACTAATAACCAAATTCCGCAATCTTGGACTTGACCCCTCCCTGTGCAGCTGAATCCTTGACTTCCTCACCAAATGACCGCAATCTGTCAGGATAGGCAACAGCACCTCCTCCACAATAGTCCTCAACACCGGAGCCCTGCAAGGCTGTGTGCTCAGTCCTCTACTGTACTCCCTATACATACACGACTGTGTGGCAAGATTTAACTCCAACTCAATCTATAAGTTTGCGGATGATACAACTGTGGTGGGCCGTATCTCAAACAACAACAAATCAGACTACAGGAGGGAGATAAATCACTTGTTTGCATGGTGTACCGAAAACAACCTCTCTCTTAATGTTGGACCAAGGAACTGACCATCGACTTCAGGAAGCATAGCATGACACACACTCCCGTCTGCATCAATGGCTCCGAAGTGGAGATGGTCGATAGTTTTAAGTTCCTTGGGGTCACCATTACCAACAGTCTGTCTTGGTTCATTCACGTTGATGCAACAGTCAAGAAAGCCCAACAAGGTCTCTACTTCCTATGGAAGCTAAAGAAATATGGCATGTCTGCATCGACTCTCACAAAATTCTACAGATCAGCGATAGAGAGCATCCTATCCGGCTGCATCTCAGCCTGGTATCGCAACTGCTCAGTCCAAGATCTCAAGAATCTGCAGAGTGTGGTGAACTCAGCCCAACACATCACACAAGCTTGCCGCCCGCACATTGATTCTGCATACACCTCCCACTTACTCAGGAAGGCAGATAGCATTGTCAAAAACCCCTCCCACCCGGGCATTGCCTTCTTCCAGACCCTTCCATCAGGCAGAAGGTACAGAAGACTCGCAAAGCCTCGCAAATCCAGACATAGGAACAGCCTCTTCCCCACAGCTACAAGACTCCTCAACGACTCCCCTTCTGACTGATCTGTTACGTGTAAGAACACTATTCACAATGCTCTATGCTGCTCTTGATCATGTATTTGCTTTGTTTGGCCCCTTGTTCCGCATTGTAATTAATCAATGTTTGTCGATGTATCAGTTGTCAATGTTCTCTGTTGATTATTCTTTTGTCTACTATGTACATACTGTGTACATTCCCTCAGCCGCAGAAAAATACTTTTCACTGTACATATGACAATAAATCAAATCAAATCAAATAGGTACACCCACTGCTATTACAGAGAGTTTCAGGATTTTGACTCAGTCACGGTAAAGGAACGGCGATATATTTCCAAGGCAGGGTGGTGAGTGACTTAGAGGGGAAGTTCCAGGTGGTGGGGTTCCCATGTACTGCTGCCCTTGTCCATCTGGATAGTGGTTATGAGTTTGGAATGTGCTGTCTAAGGAACCTTGGTGAGTTCCTGCAATGCATCTTTGTAGATGGTATACACTGCTGCGACTATGTGTCGGCGGAGGGAGAGAATGATTGTGGAAGAGGTTGCAATAAAGAGCGCTGCTTTGTTCTGGATGGCGTCAAGCTTCTTGAGTGTTGTTGGAGCTGCACTCATCTCTGCAAGTGGGAGGGGTTGAAGGCGGACATGGCTATGCTCCAGGAGACGCACCTGAAGGTGGCGGACCAGGTTAGACTGAGGAAGGGCTGGGTAGGCCAAGTGTTTCATTCGGAGCTGGATGCAAATAATCGGGGGGTGGCGATCCTGGTGGGAAAAAGCGTGTCGTTTGAGGCGTCAAAGGTGGTGGCTGACAGTGGAGGGAGGTATGTGATGGTGAGCGGCAAGTTGCAAGGGGAGCGGGTGGTGCTGGTGAATGTCTATGCCCCAAACTGGGACGATGCGGGTTTTATGCGGCACATGTTGGGCCGCATTCCGGATCTGGTGACAGGGGCCTGATACTGGGGGGGGACTTTAATACAGTGCTGGATCCCCCATTGGATCGATCCATGTCCAGGACGGGCAGGAAGCCCGCGGCGGCTAAGGTGTTGAGGGGGTTTATGGATCAGATGGGAGGGGTGGATCCTTGGAGGTTCGCGAGGCCGAGGGCCAGGGAGTATTCATTTTTCTCCCACGTGCATAAAGCCTATTCCCGGATCGATTTTTTTGTTCTGAGCAGGGGGCTGATTTCGCGGGTGGAGGATGCCGAGTACTCGGCCATAATCATTTCGGATCATGCCCCGCACTGGGTGGACCTTGAGCTGGAGGAGGAGAGGGACCAGCGCCTGCTCTGGCGCCTGGAGGCGGAGCTGCTGGCGGATGAGAAGGTGGGCGGGCGGGTTCGGGAGTGTATCAAGAGGTACTTAGAGGCTAATGATAATGGGGAGGTCCGGGTGGGGATGGTTTGGGAGGCATTGAAGGCGGTGATTAGAGGGGAGTTGTTTTCCATCCGAACCCATAGGGAGAGGGGAGAGCAAAGAGAGAGGGAGAGGTTGGTGGGGGAGATGGTGAGGGTGGACAGGAGATCCGCGAAGGCTCCGGAGGAGGGATTGCTGAAGGAGCGGTTCCCTGTTGAATTTTACAAAATGTATGCAGACATGCTGGGCCCCCTCTTGGTTAGGAACTTTAACGAGGCAAAGGGGGGGGGGGGGGGGGCTTTGCCCCCGACTATGTCACGGGCGCTGATTTCCTTGATCCTTAAATGAGACAAGGACCCCCTGCAATGTGGATCATATAGGTCGATCTCGCTGTTAAATGTGGATGCCAAGCTGTTGGCGAAGATCTTGGCCACAAGGATAGAGGACTGTGTGCCGGGGGTCATTCATGAGGACCAGACGGGGTTTGTGAAGGGAAGGCAGCTCAACACCAATATACGTAGGTTTCTGAATGTTATAATGATGCCGGCGGTAGAAGGGGAGGCGGAGATAGTGGTAGCATTAGACCCGGAGAAGGCCTTTGATATGGTTGAGTGGGGGTACTTGTGGGAGGTGCTGGAAAGGTTTGGGTTCGGGGAGGGGTTTGTCAGTTGGGTGAGGCTGTTATATGAGGCCCCGATGGCGAGCGTAGCCACGAATAGGAGGAGGTCGGAGTACCTTCGGTTGTACCGGGGGCCGAGACAGGGGTGTCCCCTGTCCCCCTTGCTCTTTGCGATGGCAATTGAGCCCCTGGCCATGGCGTTGAGGGAGTCGAGGAATTGGAGGGGTCTGGTGCGGGGTGGGGAGGAGCACCAAGTGTCACTATATGCAGATGACTTGTTGCTATATGTGGCGGACCCAGTGGGGGGAATGCCGGAGGTGATGAAGATTCTTAAGAATTTGGGGGCTTTTCAGGGTACAAGCTCAACCTGGATAAGAGTGAGTTGTTCGTCGTGCACCCGGGGGATCAAGAGGAGGGGATTGGTAGGCTCCCACTGAAAAGGGCAGGGAGGAGCTTTAGGTACCTGGGAGTCCAGGTGGCTAGGAGCTGTGGGGCCCTACACAAACTTAACCTCATTAGGCTGGTAGAGCAAATGGAGGAGGAGTTTAAAAGATGGGACATGTTGCCGCTGTCGCTGGCGGGCGGGGTGCAGTCAGTCAAGATGACGGTGCTCCCGAGGATTTTGTTCCTGTTCCAGTGCCTCCCCATCCTTATCCCGAAGGCCTTTTTTAGGAGGGTCAACTGGAGTATTACGGGATTTGTATGGGCGCATGGGACTCCGAGGGTGAGAAAGGTGTTTTTGGAGCGGGGCAGGGATATTGGGCGTTGCCCAACCTCTGTGGGTACTATTGGGCTGTCAACGCAGCGATGGTGCGTAAGTGGGTAATGGACAGGGCAGGGGCAGCATGGAAGAGAATGGAGATGGCGTCCTGTGTGGACACGAGCCTGGAGGCGCTGGTAACAGCGCCGTTGCCGCTCCCTCCAACGAGGTATACCACGAGCCCGGTGGTGGCGGCTACCCTCAAAATCTGGGGGCAATGGAGACGGCATGGGGGGAGGTGGGGGGCTCGATGGAGTCCCCGATACGGTGGAACCACCAGTTTGTATCAGGGAGCATCGATGGCGGGTTTCTTGGCTGGCACAGGGTAGGTATTCGGAGGTTGAGGGACCTGTTTGTGGGAGGTTTGCGAGCCTGGGTGAGTTAGAGGGGAAGTTTGGGCTCCCCCCGGGGAACATGTTTAGGTACATGCAGGTTAGGGCGTTTGCCAGGCGGCAGGTGGAGGGGTTCCCTCTGCTGCCCCCACGTGGGGTACGGGACAGGGTGCTCTCGGGGGGGGGGGGGGGGGGGGGGGGGGGGGGGGGGTTGGAGGAGGGAGGATTTGGACGTGTACCACGTCATGCAGGAGGTGGATGAGGCCTCGGTGGAGGAGCTGAAGAGTAAATGGGAAGAGGAGCTGGGTGAGGAGATTGAGGAGGGGACGTGGGCGGATGCCCTGGAAAGAGTGAATTCCTCCTCTTCCGGTGCGAGGCTTAGCCTGATACAGTTCAAGGTGCTACATAGGGCCCACATGACCGGGACGAGGATGAATAGGTTTTTCGTGGGCGAAGACTGGTGTGCTAGGTGCTCGGGGAGCCCAGCGAATCATGCCCATATGTTCTAGGCATGCCCAGCGCTGAGGGAATTTTGGAAGGGGGTACCAAGGACGGTGTCGAGGGTGGTAGGATCCAGGGTCAAGCCAGGCTGGGGACTCGCAATTTTTGGGGTTGCAGTGGAGCCGGGAGTGCAGGAGGCGAAAGAAGCCGGTGTTCTGGCCTTTGCGTCCCTAGTAGCCCGGCGGAGGATTTTGCTTCAATGGAAGGATGCGAGGCCCCCAAGCGTGGAGGCCTGGATCAATGATATGGCGGGGTTCATCAAATTGGAGAGGGTGAAATTTGCCCTGAGGGGATAAGTGCAGGGATTTTTTAGGCGGTGGCAGCCTTTCTTTGACTTCCTGGCAGAACGGTAGGAAAATAGGCCGGCAGCAGCAGCAACCCGGGGGGGGGGGGGGGGGGGGGGGGGGAGGGGAAAATGTGTACATGTGTTTATTGAATATGCTGGATGCTTACCCATTTCTTCTTTTTGTAGTTGCTGAGGGGGGGGGGGGGGGGGGTTGGTTTTGGGGGTTATTGTGTTTTTTTCTCTTTTTTGTTGTTGTTAATACTGTTTCTTGTTGTATTTTCTGTTTTTGATATTTTTTGAAAATCTCAATTAAAAAATTTTTTTTTTTTTAAATCTATGCAAGTGTGGCGTATTCCATCACACTCCTGGCTTGTACCTTGTGGGTGGTAGATAGGCTTTGGGGAGTCAGGTGAGTTACTCACCGCAGGATTCCTAGCCTCTGTCATACTCTTGTAGCCACAGTTTTTATATGGCTAGTCCAGTTCAGTTTCTGGATGTTGATAGTGGGGATTCGGTGATGGTAATACCACTAAATGCCAAGGGACGATGATTTGACTCTCTTATTGGAGATGGTCATCAGCTGGCATTTGTGTGGCACAAATGTTACATGCCACTTGTCAGCCCAAGCCTAGATATTGTCCAGGTCTTGCTGCATTTGCACATGCATGCCAGGCCATCAATATCATCTTTGGGGGAGCTGGATAATTCATCCATTTTTGGATGATTCCGAGGCAGTGATATGAAAGAGCTATGCAGTTCAGTCCAGTTTCTGGATTTCACAACGTTGACAGGCAATGGATGGTATTCATATGGCATGGCAGATTTCTACTGTGGAGCTGCATGAGTCTGGTTAGGTTCGGCCTGAAAATAATTTGTTTTACAATACAAATTGAAAACAAAATATCTACTTTTATGGAAACAAAATGTGCAAAAAAAGTTTTTTATATGGAAAATGTTTTTGCACATTCAAAGCAAGGAACATTTACCAATGGGTCATAGGGAAATACAGCTCTCTGAGACATGAACTATTAGCTTTATTGGTTCAATTTTTCTTCTCAGGTTTCCTCTAAAATGTCACTCTGACAAATC